>NC_134462.1:64486821-65128821 GCF_047948215.1 Lycorma delicatula
TAAAAATAATACTTTCAGGCAAATCGGTTGAAAATTGGGCAAAATATGATGAAAACCCGTGTCATAAATCACTTATGTTAGTATAAGTGAAAGTAGATTCAAAAAACTACGTTTTATAAAAATTCCCACCACTTAAAAGGCTATTCAGATTGACAAAGACAATTTTTACTGTATACTGTTATTCATTACGAATCGTTGTGCGTTTCATATTTACCGATATCTTTTGTCAGAAAAGATATTTTAGACCTCAAGTAAAAGTGACATATTTATGACCACGACAACCTTTTTTTTTTTTTGTTTGTGCCGTATAACATAATTTATTATGTGTTTCAATACATCGCTATGTTGCTAACATAATAAGCTATTTTTGTAAATAATAGCAATTTTACGGGTTAAAATTGCAATTATAATTAATACGGATTTTTGTAAATCCGTAACCCTCATAGCAATTATAATACACAAGTCACACACACAAGCACATTTCTGAGAAAAAAATGGTCATATTCTTTCTAGTCTAAATAAAACATTTTACATCGTATAAACCTCGTTAAAATTGTGTAATAAAACTGATTCCTTTGTGAATATAAAACAAAATAACCAACTTAGATACCATATAAAATGAATTTGTAACAGCGCTTTAAAACTGACGCCGTACATAGCCAGTTTAATGGCTACGTGATCGGAAAAGCTTAAAAGTAATGAAAATATTTAGTTAAATAAAAGCGTGGCGCAGTTTTTATAACAATCTTTTCGAATAAGTATTTATAGACATTTGCTGTATTTTAAAATATATTTTTTTGTGTAATGTGGTTGTTTAGTATATGTATATACTTTATTTATCTGTAATAAAATAATTCAAGTTTTAATTCTTTGATGGTTCAAATTTGCAGCGAGATGACCTTTAAGGGTTAATAAGATTAAAAATAAAAATTAAATTTAATAATCTTGCACAAAGTTATTACGTTTTGACGATAATCTGAAAAATTATTACTTATTATCGTTATTATAATTGTAAACGTAATTATGAATTCGTTAAATAAAAATTCATAATTAATTAAAATGAAACTTTTAGCGGAAAGAGTGCGTTCAATTTGGCTTACATTACAAGCAGAATTCGAAGATGAACTTAAACTATGTGAAAACACGTACAAAGAAAGCGAGTGGGTGCATTTTCCCAGATTGTTACTTGTAGATAGTCAGTCTCAACTGGAGAGGTTCCAGCAGACCTTTCCGCCTCCTCGCGTCGTTATTGAAAATGAAAATGAAGATTAATTCTTGTAAACATAAATGTTGTGTTGTTTTAAATAAGTTATAAAAACTGCGCCACGCTTTTATTTAACTAAATATTTTCATTACTTTTAATTTTAAAATTTAATAATTATTACATTTATTTATTTGTTATTTATTAGATATTTAAATAATTTATTTTTTACTTTTTAGAGGGTTTTTCTAATTTGTTTCATTTTTTTATTAATGTTAATATTAATATAGTTAAATAAAAGCTTTTTTAAAAAATAATTTTTATATGTAATCAAATATATTTTTGTATTTTTTTGTGTCAATCGATATTTATTCTTGTGTGCATATACACACACTGTCAGTTTATTTAAATACGCAGACGTTTGCTCCAAAAAATACCGTTTTACGTTTAAGTTGAAATGATCATATTAAGAAAGTTGGTTAAATGAGGAGCAGCTTTGTCTATTTTCTCATACAACAAGAAAATCGTTTGCCGGACTGTAATTTAGTATCTTTTATCAATGTTATGCTATTGCATTATAGTGAAATCAACAACTGTTATTGAAAATTGAGAATTAACCACGGTTGACATAAATCTTTTTGTTGTAATATTTGAAAACAATTTAATTGACTGAAGCAATAGTTTAAACTACTTTATATATTGAAGTACAGTTTATTTCATTGTATTCTTATATTGTTGTGCATTTTTGAATACTATTTTCTTCTTATTAGAAAAATATATCTCTTTAGCATTTATTTGAAAAATAAGGAATTTCTTTTTTCGCGCTGTCTAATAATAATAATTTTAAAAAAACTTAATGATTATACAATGATATTTATTGTATTTCAATATTTGCTTGTAAATTATATTTAATGAATAAAGCCGTTAATATTGTAAAATTACTTTATTTCCTCCCACATTTATTATTTTTTTCTCTCAAGGTACATCTAAAACGGGTTGGTCTGATATGAGAATACCTTGAGTCTTCTGGTAGGCCTGGTCTGCATTTCTTAGTTAAATAGATTAATATTTTATTTTATCGGTACATAATAATACATTGTATAGATTTTATCAGGATTGGGTCTACACAGATAAAAAAGATATAGGTGTTGTATGCATATAGATCTTGTGATTAATCTTTTTATTTAATTAAAATATAGACACGTGAAGTAATATTAAATTAAATACGTGGAATACTAACTGTGTAAAATAACTCTAAAATAATTACAATTCAGAAGGCATTAATAAAAATTATTTGAGCAAGTTTATGTACAAGTTCAACAAAGGTACGAAAAAATTCAAGGGTTTTAAAAAAATTCATCGAGAGAATAATATTTATTCTGTAAAAGAATTTTAATTTTACATTAAATAAATTGGCGGTAAGACCCTTTTTTTTAAACGGTTCGGTGATTTATTAAAATGGCAATGAAAGCGATTATATGGTTTAAAAGAAAGTAGCTACAGGTAAATTTATTCGTAATCTGTTGTTTTGTATATAGTTTATATATATTTTTTTATAATGTGTTTATTTACGGAAAAACGTAACGACCAATTGAAATAGGATAGCAATTACAAAATAAAAGAAAAAAGTATATTTAAACCCACCGGGTTGGGGTGATGAACCCGTCTTCCCAAATCAGCTGATTTTGAAGTCGAGAGTTCCAATTTTGAAATATTAGGAAAGGCAGTTACTTTTATACGGATTTGAATACTAGATCGTGGATACTGGTGTTCTTTGGTGGTTGGGTTTCAATTAACCACACATCTCAGAAATGGTCGACCTGAGACTGTACAAGACTACACTTCATTTACACTCATACATATCCTCTGAAATAATCCTGACGGTGGTTCCGAGGCTAGACAAAGAAAGAAAAAAATGTGTATTTAAACATTAAAAACAAAATTAACGCTTTCCTGTATATAAAAAAAGAATACATAAACTAAAAGTTATAAATAAACTAGCGTGCTATAATTTTTGATAGTATACTAAAAAATAAACAAAAAGGAACGTGTTTACATAATAAAATTAATTTAAGCGAAATTTTTTCTCCGTGGTTGTATCTGCCGAGTGTATTTATTATGTTTACAATGTTACATTAAAGATTTAATCAAGTTCTGGATTTAATACAGAACCTTATTAACCTTATTAAGGGATATTATGTAATTAAAATGAAGCCCATCAGTGAAATTATTTGAAAAACATTTTATTTTATTCAAATAATCATGCCTTAAGCACAAATAATGTTTTATCCCATTTTATTTTTTACTTTTAGATTTATTTCATAAGAAGTTACCTATTGTAATGGGTACCATGATTCGACTTCCGGAAAATTTCGACATATCTTCGCGTTTCACATCCTCCAGGCCCGAAAATTGTCAATTTTGGGGCCCCATTGTCAATTCAAAGGTTTATATATACATTTATACGTATTTCACTTTCTTGTGGACACGATAACTGCCGTAATTTTCCGCCAATCAAATTTATACATATAATATAATGACCTAAAATCTCGGTCGAGTTCGTTAATGGGCAAAATCAGAACATGGTGATGAAAATGGGAGGGCTTTTTCGAAAAAAAAATCGTTATAACCTTCCTAATAAGTAAAATATCGTATTCGTTTAAAGTTCCTACTATTGTTTGGATAAGGACCTAAAACATATTTGAGTTTTGTAATATCATCAACCATTAGCCCAGGGGTTGGGAAGAATGGGGTTTCGAAGACAAAAAATATACTTCCCTTAATAGGCACTGTATCGAATCGGTTTAAAGTAGTCGTTAGTCCTGTAAACATTATCTAAAACATTTGTCTGTAACAAATTTTGATATGACCAACCCTTACGGCAAGGGATGACCAAAATGTTGTTGGAATTGTAAGATGGGGCTTGTCGTATGCTAAACACGTGAAACTTTTTTTTTTCACTTGCAACCATTGTCATATTGAGTAAGTTTGAAGTTTTCTTTTTAATTTTAAGGTAGAAATCTTTTCTATCTCTTACTTAGCACCGGTGAAATATATATACGCCTTCCGGCGTGCCCGATAGGGATTTTTTATATTTGTTTTGTATTATTATTACAAAGTTCTTATACTGGAAAACAAAACATAATTACTTGAAACTAATCGGTGTTCTGTTAGGTAGTTTAACATTTAAAAAAAAAAAATGTTTTAAAATAAATTATCGGAATTCTATATATCACGTGAGACTTTTATTGGTTTTAATTGCCGCAGCGAGCTCAGAAGTTCAAAAATTACAAACTACGTAATAACAAAATTGGCAACTATGTACAATTTTTAATTACATGACATATTCATTCTGTATTGTTTTTTTATTAGTAAAATTTAGTTTAATTTTTTTTATAACTAAAGGACTTAAATTGTGCGCTTTAGCTACATGAATAAGTTGCATACGATTCGATTACGTAACCGATCATTTTATGATGAAATATAATAATTATTTGTTAATATATCCTCGCTTTGGTGTATGTCTTTAGAAGTAATCATTTACCTTTATGAATGCTTTGTACGAGATTAGCTTTCCTGGTTAGTTTTCCTCATAACATCATCCATTTTTTGTTACAATCAAAAATATAAGCATAAATGAATAAAAACAATTTGTTATCCTTCTGTTCGAAGCCTAAATCATCTATTACTATTGTAGAATTGTTAATTATTGTCGAATTTCTACGAAATTCGATCTTAACAATGACGTAAAAATGTTGCGTATGTAGAGGTGAATATTGTAACAAGCAGATGTAACAAATACAATGATGTAATAAGTATACAAATGTAGCCTCTGCAGACGAAACGTAGGTATTAATAGATATCTAATAGCCGTGTGCTGGTAGATTTATTTGTATCCCTTTTGATCAGATTGCTTTTTGATAACGTGACCTTTTCTTCGCAAGCTTCTCTGTACATCAAACGATTTTATTGGGTTCGATTTAGCGTCATGTATATAATTGAAAAATTTATTCATACTGTGTGAATGCGTCTTTAATTAGTTTTTATTGACTCCAGAATTCAGGATTCTTGTTATTTTTTAAGCGGTTTTATGAAGTTAGATCCAGAAAAAAGTATTTTTTTAATTTGAAACATCTTGTACTTATTATTTCTTTAATTGATGAATAATCTTGTTTTTAATGAATTTTGCAGTAGTGGTTTATTTTTAGGTAAAAACGAGATATAATGTTTGAAACAAGTTATTGGATCGTGAAGTTAGTGGATTCTTTTTTTTTTTACATCGTCGTGTAAATTAGTTCTGTATTAAATATGATACGCCCACTTATGAACGTCAAAGTTGTCGCCATTCACGGTACGTACTTGATGATGTCAGAATAGATTAAAAATTGTGACCGATTGTTTTGAAATTTACTACAAAGAAATATTTTAGGGACGTTTAATACTGTCGGTTTATCACTTGATACTCAGTTAGGCGGTACAAATATTTACACAAAATTACCCTAAATTTACTAATTGCCAAAATTTACAAATTAGAACGTTGAGAAATAAATTTTAAAATGTTCTTTCTTGAAGTATAAATTCGATGATTTTTTTAAAGCCGAAAACTTTTTCGCGATGTGACTTTTTCATGTCAGGCCGAATACTAATCAGAATATTGTAAGAGAAATATTTGTTATTTTAAATGCGTAAAACTTGATATCTTTCGTGCAGTTTCAGGAATGCGGTTACGAGATTTCATCACATTCTGGCGGTGGTACTGTTGGTTCTCAGATAAAACAAACAAATATCTTCGGAATTTTTTAGAATAAATTTTTGGATAGATTTTTAAAAAAACTTTACTTGATATGTCAATATCAGTTTTATAAACTACTGAGTTTTACTATATTTTTACACTTACACTTACAATTCATTTACACTCATTCATATCATCCTCTGAAGAATTATCTAAACGGTAGTTACCGTTGGCTAAACAGGAAAAAGAAAGAAAACAATAGCACTACCTATCGGATTTAATTTAAACTATTCTCTAAATACGAATTTTAATGTAAGAACAACACTAAGCTACGACGCAAGTAACTGATATGCGAAAAAGCAACAAAATAAAAAAAATTCCTAGAATCCGATCGCAGCACCAACTACCGGGTTTGACTGATAAACCAAAAATTAAAAAAAAAACTTCTAAAACGCGATCGCAGCTCTGCCTATCGGATCTACACGCTGCCTACCGGACCCAATTGTGAACCTTAACCATCCCAAGATCACCAACACATAAATAAATTAAAAAAACATTTTCACTTCAATACTGTACCTTACAAATTTGCACAATGTATATTTTTTAATTACACTTTAAAACGTTATTTCAATAAATAATAATATAATATTTCTCAATACGCGCACAATTCTAAACGCGATCGCAGTGCTGCCTACTTGTTACTTAATCAGTTGTGATTTTGTTTACATTGGCAACGGCCATACGGGCTCTTTGTGATTGGTCGTTGTGTTTGACAGCGGCCATCTTGCATTGATCTGATTGGTTTTCCTTTGTTTACATTTCCACCTGATTTATTAGCCTCTTATTTATTAAAAAACTGTTTTCTCGCGATTTTTTGTAACACAATAATAACACAAAATTACGAAATATTTTTCTCAATTTGATCGCAGCACCAACTGTCGGGACAAACTAAAATTAAAATAGAATATTATTGAATATTCGATACTGCGATGGTAGTGCAGTCTGCCGGATCCAATGTAAAACATTCCAAAATCAACAACTACTTATAAATAAAAATTTAATTAAAAAAACATTTTCCAGTGACCAAATTGTGAATCTAAATCATTCTCGAATCCCCTTGAACACACACAAAATTTCATCATAATCAGTTCAGCCGTTTAGGAGGAGTTCACTTTCATACACACGCACACAAGAAATATATATATAAAGATGGTTTTTTTTATACGACTGCCCGAAAAGGAGTGTAATGTATTTAGGATGAATGAATGTATATGTTTGTTTCACCGTAGCAGCTGAACGGCCGAACCGATATAGATGAATGACCTGGTATTGGAATCCTTAAGTTACTGGGAGTGTCATAGGCTCTCTCTCTCTCTCTCTCTCTCTCTATATATATATGTATATATATATATATGTAGCAGTGGTGATTTGCCGGTTGAAGCCCATACTTTAATGAATTGAATTAATGAACTTGAACTGTGAGCCTCTATCACTGAGTTAGCTGTGTTTTAACTGAATGATTCAAATCAATCGAATGAATATTACAAAAATAATAGAATTAAATTTGCATTAAATAAAATAAAATAATATTAAATAAATTTCAAAAACTTCTGTTTATTAATAATGAGATTTTCGTATCAGGCTGGAAACAAACGGGGTGTCCCTGGAGCGCTGTTTTGGAAGGTGTAATGGGGTGCTCTATAATATCTCTGCAAACAATCGTCTGATTTTCAAAATTCAAACGGGGTATTTGTTAGTAGGTTAAAGGCTAACTTTAACACGCATCAGGCACACTATCGATCTAACAGATCACGGTTATTCGGAAATGTTATATTTTTGCAGTCGATCTTCCCAGTTTTAAAATTAAAACCTGGTATTTGCTGGTATAATACAAAATCACGATGGAACCAACCTAGAACAAAAAATTACTGATATACTCAGAAAAGTCGAGTGGCCTGTGTGCTACGCTGAGACCAGCTTGAGCTCCACCCACAAACGGTCTTTGTAGAGTTTGATGACAATACGATTAGAGGTAATACTGTCGGCATCGAATTGAGGATCGAGCCGACTACAATCGAATTTGATGCTTCAGGGGGACATGGCAAAGTGGAACGGCTTATGCTGCCATTAATATTGTGTTGGGCTATGATTGTGCACGAACTACAAGGGACAACACTAGATAGAGCTGTTGTAGATCTGAGCATTCGCATCTTTGCTAAGGGCTAGGCCTGCGTAACACTGAGTCACTTGAGACAATTGGAGAGTTTAGCGATTAGTTGTTTGGAGCCCAGATAATTGCTGTATGATCCGCACAACAAAAAGTCTCTCGAGGAACTCAGTAGTTTTAGAAATCTGTAAGTTTAGATTGGAATACGCCAATTAAATAGATAAATTAAAATGTTTACAGTTTCTTCATTTCGTACGTTAAATACGTTTTATTCAAAAGTTTTCGAATCGTGAATTTTTCTCGATGTCACTAAAAAGTATAAAATTATAAAAATTAAAAAAGCACGACTGCTAAAAAATAAAAAAATTAAAGATAAATAAATTTAACTAAAAAACGACAATAAATCTATTTTTTAATCTTTAATTTTTTTGCAGCTTATTCTTAAGCGGTCAAAGTAAAATCGTTGACCAGTAATGAAGGGAATCTATTCTCTACGAGTAGATCATTTCTTTCTCTTTATTCAATGTTTTCCCTGATTCTCGGTTCCTTCTTCCTTTTTTTGAGTTTTTAGTTTTTTGTTAGATGCCAACGATACATTAAAGGATATAGGAACTTGTATATTCACTGTGTCTTTGGTACAATTGTAGTTTTATTTGGGTTTTTTATTTACAAAATATATCAACTAGGAGTTGGAGGAGTTTATCGGATAAATTTTGGGTTTCGTAATTCGAGTTATTTATCACAGGGGACAGCTTTTTTTGTAGTCCATACTTGCATATTTAGAACAAAAAGTTAATTTTAAGTGGATACGATTTTAAAACCGGAAACGTATATTCCACGCTTGTAATTTTAACGATTATTCCAGAAAAAAATAAAACTAATTTTGGAAGGAACATTAAGTAATTAATGACTATAACTAATTGAGTATAAGCCTACAGTTCTTAAGAAAACGTTGTAGGTATATTTAAAATTATAATAATAATAATCCTTTTTAAACCAAACCGTGTAGTGTTTGTTATTTATATTAGCTAATAATAGATTTAAATACAATATTTTTTATTCTGTTCTTTAATGTTTGAATGTAAAAAAGTAATATAATATCTATCATTATTTATTATTCATACCTTTGAATTATGATCGATATGCTATTATTTTTACAAGCTATATACAATATCACTATTGTCGTTTCGCATAAAGTACTACGTAGCCTGTATATGTAATCTATACGATGTTTTGACAAGGCGACTGTTACGTATCGGATGTATTATTATTACAGTGAGTTACCTTTGTTCTTTTGGTTCTTAAAATATAACTTAATAAATTATATTTTACGTTGGTTTATTTTTTTTTTCATGACGACTTGCATGCTTACATATTATTATTAGTACTCTGTAATGTAATCTGTTGACATCATTGTATTAACACGTGTAGCGTACTTCCAACTCGATCATCTAAGTGTCGACTGTTTTTAAATTTATCGTGAATATTAATTTTTATTGTTTCCTGACATTATTACTATATTTATTTTAATATTTTTCAATTGATTATAAATTGGTTTTTTTTATAACTGTTTTTACAGTCATGTGTAATTTCTTTTTAATTCTACCCTACTAAAGGGCATTTGTATGTGTGTCTGGTCCCCCCCCCCTCTCTCTCTCTCTCTCTCTCTCTCTCTCTCTCTCTCTCTCTCTCTGTGTGTGTGTGTGTGTGTGTGTGTGTGTGTGTGTGTGTGTGTGTGTGTGTTTGTGTCTTAGCTCAACTCATAAAACACCAGTAACCTGAGTGATTTCATTCGTACAACAATAAGTTATAATGTGCTCAGATAATAGGCACCGGAATGTACGATCACTAGCGGAAAATCCCGATTCTTTAGTACATGTCTCGTGGTGGTCAGGTGTATACTTGTTATATTGTTATATATTTATTACTTGTACCTGTTATTGTTTATATTTGTAATATATATTTATTTCTTAAATCGATGTATATATATATATATATATATATGCGAAATATATGTTAATAAAATTTATTATTTATGTAATTGTTGTTCTTCATAAAATGATAAACTATAACAAAAAAGTAATTACTGAAATTAGCCATGATACAACTGAAAAACTGCTTCTTCTGACCATCCTTCATCATTCTATTCTGATTTCATTTAATTATTCATTATTCTTGGAATATCCATTTTAATTTTTGAAAAAGGAACTAACACTTTTTTATTATTAATATTGATGTTTTAATTTACCTTTTAAATTCATGTTATGTATTATTATTTAATTTTTGTCAATTTAAAAAAAAAAAATATTTTTACGCAAGAGGTAATCAGTTTTAGACGCATAATAATCCCATTCCGAGACGCCGCCCGCCAGGATAATTTGCCCGGAGGACCTAGCTGCGGACGCCGTGCCTGAGGCACGCCGGAGAAGCTAGTATAATTATTTAAAACATTTTTAATTAAATTTTGAATTTTTATGCATATATTAAATGGTACATTTCATTATGAACATACGTGTATATATATATATATATATACACACACACACACACACACGTTTACAAAATTCTTTACTTTTTCCTCTAGATTTTACTTATAGCTCATTATTACAATAATCGCCGATCTCCGTGTCGGAGTGTTAGTGTATTTTAATTTTTATCCAGTAGGTCCTGGGTTCTAACCCCAGTCGATCCTGTGATTTTCTCATATGCTAAAAAAATTAATTTCTTATTAGCGGTATTAATGGATGCTTAGCCTGTAGTTGTTTAAAAAGGAAATTATTTTTTTTTATAATTTTTTTTATCGATAAAAAAAAACGAAAGTTCTCGGTTCTATCCATAATTTTTTTTTTACATATGTTCAAGCTTTACTCATGAATGCGCCAATTTCTATAGTTTAAAAAATGTTTTAAAAGTTTCTAGAAAAAAGTTTTCGAATAAGTTCTGTTAATTCCGTAATAAGGATTTACCATATTACTCGAAAATCTTTTTAAAATTGTTTGGTTACATGAACGATTTCAAGCTTTTTATGTCATTGCTTCGTATTGGATTGTTATAGCATTATTGGTATTTAGGATTACTTAACTGGTGTGTGTGTGTGTGTGTATATATATATATATATATAATGATGATTGGGATGCTTCTCCATATGTTGACGTATTTTCCTGTACTATGCAGATAATCCAGCATACATTTTGAGGACTTTTGTTTATAATTTCACTATTGATATTTTCCCTTTTTATCTTTAAACTAAGATATTGTTAAGTTATAATTAAAACAGTTTTGATTTTATAAGGTCGACCAGATCTGAAACATTGGTCTCAATTTAGTTTCACTGGGTTTTATCATTGTTAAACGTGCAATATTTATTTTCTTGATTCATTTCATTTGTTTATTATAACTTTTAGTGAAGTTTTTTTGTGTAATAGATACGGTTATTTCCCGAAGTTGAGTTTAGAACCCTGCATTGTTGTTGACGGCTGAAACAAAAAACCCACACCGGTTGTTAGGTTTATAAAATTGGGAGGTTCAGCGATTCAAAACAGAAACACATTTCTTTTTACAATCATATTGTTTATATATTTTTTTATTATTATTTTTTTTATGAGATCTTTATTGAGATTTTCCGATAGATCTCAGGAAGGAATATAAAATCCTTTTCTTTTAATATTACAGTAAATGTTGCAAATATAATAATAAAATTTTCATGTTTTTATTTACAAATGTCATATTTTTTCCTCGTAACTAAAAACTGAACAATGTTACTAACTATAACTGAAAATGTTACATTTAATCTAGAAATTTTTGAGTAACACGAGGCTATTTCTGAAGATAAAATGCTAGTGAATATTTAGAAGTGGAAGGGGATATTACTAATGTCTCTGGTGAGCGAGAAACTTTGAAATAATAGGATTTTTGATATCTTTAGTGATTGTGTCGCGTTTGTAGAGATTTATTTATTTATTTAAAACAAACTTTCAGATTCAGATGTTTTATAACCGCTTAGTTGAGGTTCTAATATCTATCATTTTCTGCTAGCTTTATCCGATTTCCCTGGAGCACTGTTCTTTTTTTAACATTTGGAGCTCCTATTTATGAGTCTTTTTCTATGAAATAGTTTATTGATCCAAAGCGATTTAAAATACTTTTTATTATTATTAAAAAAATAATATTTTTTATGTTTTGATGATTTAAGTAAAGTAATTACTCGGGTAGAAAATATATAAAAGTTTATTTTTATTGCCTTTTACGAAAGGAAGTATTGTGATCGCGAAAAATCTCGGTTTTAAAATTTCAACGGAATATCCATTTTGACCATCCCTGAATCCATTTTGACTAGTTTCGGCGTGACGTCTGTATCTCGCATAACTCAAAAATGATTAGCCGTAGAAAGTTAAAATTTTGAATTTAGGACTGTTGTAACATCTAGTTGTGCATCTCCTCTTTTAATTGCAATCGACTGGACCAAAAGTTCAAAATTTTGGATTTTGGACTTTTTCGTAACTGCAGTAGTAAGCCCTCATTGAGAGATTTTCAACGGTATATCATAAGTGGTACTTATTTTCATTGGTAGCCAAATAAAAGTTTAATTAGTGAAACATTTGGATCTTACAAGAGGACGGCACATCGGTTCAAATCCGTTTTCATCTCCTTTTTTTAACTTTTATTTTCAATTTAAATATATTGATTTATTAATAATTATTAATCACTGATTGTAAAAAAAATACAATAAATAATAATAAAAAGAAAAATATCAGAAGTTATTAATGAAATAATATTTTATGTACTTTTAATTTAAATAAAAAAATGTGTGTACGTAATTTTATAGGCGTACAAGGAAGTTATGCGGTGTCCACATCAGATTTTTTTAATTTAATATATATTAAAAATTTCATTAGAGGTAGTACCACCACCTTTTTGTGTGATATCTTAAAAGAGTAACATAATCAATCAAAATTGATTTGTTTTAATTTCATATCAAACTAGCTGATTTCATGTTATAAGTATCGGAATTGATATTAGTTGTAACCGGGAAAACGAAACCTTCATTCGGCTTATTAATCATACTTGTTAATCGTAATTTATCGATCGATTACCTTTGTATTTTCATTTCATGTTAATAATTTTATACCTAAGTTATTATTAATTTCTTTGTTATCGTGTTACACGTATAGTAATTGTAAAATATATATGTATTAATGCGCGATATAAATTATATACTATAATTATTTTATTTTTCGAGCGTACTTTTATTAAAAAAACAATGTTTAGTTGAAATTCGTATCGGATTCAGTTTACGGTCAATTAATGACGATTACATAGAATCGCTTCTAAATTGGTTTTAAAAACTAACTGCAGTATAGTTGGAAGTTATTTAATCGATTGTTACCTATTGATTGTATTTTTTATTTCTTTTTGCTATTTTGATAGTTTTATGTTTTTATTTATTTTCCTTTTTTTGTAGTATTGTAATTTTCATTGATGTATAACCTTGAAAATTTGTCTGGAGTCGGGTAAGGTTTTATAGTTCTAATAAAACGTATATGTATAATGTTATATAAAATTATTTTGTCTTTCATTCTGTTCTCTTATGTAATCCTACCATTAATTACACGACACGCAATTATATCTGTGATTGTTGTAGCAGCCTTACCGTGATTTATTAATTTTATTATTACGACGACTTCAGACGCTGGTTTACGTTATTTAACGAAGAAGAGAAGTGTTAGTGAAAAAATTAACCGACGACTAATATTAATAATGTTTAATTTACTGGTGTTTAATTAACGTTATCCGTCAGCAGGTAACTACTCTGACGAGATACTGAATTACTACTCATCACTGACAGTTTCGTAATTATTTCGATAATACCGTTTTGAATTAATGTTTAAATAAATTTTGAGGTTTTAATCGTTTATAATTATAACATATTCTTTGTGTTCCAACATCCTATCGTCAATATTTTCTCTCATCCATTTAACATAGATTTTTTTTTCGTAGCTTGTTTCTCTACCCCCCTGGGTTGATTCACCGTGAAGCATAGCACAGCCCAGGGGATTGTCCACTCTAATGGTTCGTTTCAGTGCCTGCCTCCAACCCCTAGGGCAAGGTATCTAGGCCCGATTATGTCGTTCCTAAATCCCACCCTAGGGGCCGGGACTCGGTATTGACGCCAATGCCTCCAATGTGAGTATCCCACAATGAGGGCCCACATCATGTTCCGGTATTTTAACAGCTGCCTACCTGTAACCGGGTCCCCCGAGGGGGCCCCAGCCGGGTCTCGGTCTTATCAGCTCGACGACAACGGAGTCGTCGTATCTGATCGTCGTACCCCATCCCGGCAAGCCTGGACAAATGACGATTCCACAGGAGGCTGTTCATCAACCCCTTTCTACCTTGTCCTCCCTGGCTTTGTGCTGTATTATCGTTGTTACATATCCTGACTCAACCCTGAATTTGTTGACTCCAGATAGCATGTTCGGTACAATCGTGTCTACATCGAGGGGTCCAGTTAGTTGTTCGCAGGTGCTCTGCGACCATCCACCGTCGTCACTTGACATGTTCAGGGGAGTTATAGTCTCCGCAATATAGGCACTCAAAAGTAATAGCCCTCCTCCTCACGAAAAAAAGATATGATCTGAAGACCCTGTGCCCCCGTTAAGAATTGGGTTAACCAGAAATTGAGTTGGCCAAATTTGCGGTCAATCCGTGGTGCAACCTGTGTGATTAAGCGGTGGTCCAACGCCCGGTTGATGATCCCACCTCCTCTGTCACTTTCGTACCATGCCCGCCCGAGCAGCTACTTTGTTTCCTCCCCTGATGACGTCACTCCGCATCACCGACAAGTGGTGGTGAGAAGGAACTCCACCAATAACTAGGGCAGTCTCTAATGAAACTGAGAGTCGGCAGACGCGATCCGGAGGGCTATTCTTCTTTGGACCCCTTCCAGGATGCGCCTGTTTGAGCCCTTCTCCAGCGCAGTATCCCAGACCGTGATTCCATAGAGGATTTAACATGGATTAGATTGGATCTGTGAAACTGATCGGGGATTTTTTTTATTTCTACTGTTTTTAATCCATCGCCTTTTTCTCGTTAAATTTCATCTGTAGAATCTCAAAGGTTGTAATATAAAATAAAAATTATATAGATAAATAAAAAGATCGAAACCTCAAGTAATAATAATAATAATAATAATAATAATTAGGATTTTCATAATTTTAATTACGTCAAATATTTTGTAGGAATTTATGGTAGCTCATTGTTTATTAAATAATATTCATGCCATATCTTCCGTTGGGTCCTTTTTTTATCAAGCCTCATTCCAATTGTATGAATGCATTTTTCATAGATAGTTTATCTGAAATCTTTTGTAATTTAAAAACAGTGGATTGTTAATTCGTTAGCTAAATTTAACTAATCTATCTAAAAAAACGTTAGCTAAATACGTTGTAATTGGTTTCAGTTGTTGTATACCATTTTTTTACATTATATATGATTAATTTTTTAATATGATTTTTTACATTATATGATATTTTTTTTTGGCGTAGTGATTTCTTAATCTGTTGATCTCGTGTTCGATTCCTGGCAGTGCCAGATATCATATCATCCACTTCATTTTCTTGGTTTAGAGGTTTTTTACTAAGTTCTAAAAAAAATTGTATTCTGTAGAAAGATTGCTGTTTACTTAAAGTCGAGAATCGGTAGAAAAGATAGAACTTTTAAAAATATAAAATTATTTAAAGTCAATTCTATTTCTTACTCCAGATAATTTAAATTTAAATTTTATTAAAATTGAAGAGCGTGAACCGTTGGATCTGATTATGTATGCATTTTGGTGTGCTTCATAAAGTGATAGGCAAATTAAGGCAAGGGGAAACCATTTCACTCCTCACTTCGTTATTAAGCCTACCATAAGATGTTTGTTATTCTTTGCAAAGGATTTATTTTTTTATATGAGCGGGGGAATGTCATGTTTGGTTACCTACAAACAATCATTACAGTTGTGGTATTTAACATATGAGGTCTCTTCAGAAAATAACCGAACATTTTTAAATTACGTGCCAACGGAGATATTTAGTGACGTGCGGTTGGCGTTCCACATAGCCACTTCCGTAACCATATGTTCTTGGAGTGTTGCCATCTCGTTTAATTTTCGTATTATTGTTATTTGAGTGTTAAGTGTTAGTAGCGATTTTCGGGGACAACAATACAAGGTAAAATATTGTGAAAGTTTCAACTTTTAAAACAAACTTACCGAGATGATGCTGCGGGTCATACACATTGAATGGTTTTCGGATTTAAAAGTGGTCATCAGTCAATTGAAGATGATCCTCGACTACGAAGGCCTTCGACATCAACTGATGACACCCGTGTTCAGAAAACCAACGAACGATCTGGTGCGTAAAAATCGCCGATTGACTGTCAGACAACTTGTAGAAGAGGTTAGCATCTCGATCGGATCATGCCATTAATATTTTAATTGAAAAACTGAACTTGCATCGAGTGGCAGCAAAGTTTGTTCCTCGTTTGATGACCGAACAACTGAAAGAACATCGAGTGAACGTTTGTCGGCGACTTCTTGAACGAGCCGATGACGATGAAACATTCATGCAAAGGATCATAACGGTAGAACAAAATTGGGTTTACGAATACGACAACGAGATAAAATTAATTTTCTCTTGATTTATGTTTCACCTTGGGGCAAGAATTTTAAATTCTTGCTCCAAACAGTGAACCTTGTGTACTATCAAGGCGTTTTACAACGGTTACGTGAAAAATTCACATAAAGAGATCGAAGTTATGGCAAGAAATCATGATTCCTTCACCGCTACAGTGCGTCCGAACACTCGCTTTGTGCCAAAAATCAGATGACTGTCCTCATTCAGACTCCCTACTCGCCAGATCTGGCTTCTTGCGATTTTTTCTTATTTCCGAAATTAAAACCAGTGTTGAAAGGACGCCGTTTTGAGACTATTGATGACATTAAAGCAAATTCGTCACGAACCTCAAAGACCAGTTCAAATAAAGCTATCCGCGGCTGCTTCGCGAAGTGGAAACAGCGCTGGGAAAAGTTTATGAATAGAGTAGAGGAGTACTTTGAAGGGGACAAGGACCAATAATCTGTAAAATTAATAATAACGATTCAAAAAATAAAGTTCGGTTATTTTCTGAACAGATCAAGTTCGTAATTTTCTTTAAATTTTTTATTTAAAAAAATAACATTAACGATTTTTTTTTCTAGATAAGAGATAGAAATATGACCTCAGGCTGGGCAGAAAATCAATGTTCCAAAATGCAAATTTAAAAAAAAATGAAATTATTTCTTAGGGTAGAATTATTTTTCATCTTAACACCGATTAATTACCTAAAAAAATACGGTGGGAGGGGTAGAATATGAACGATTTTTTGTTACGTTTTTCTGGTTTAACATATGAGCCAGAAAACTTTTATATTTTTCTTTACATTGGAAGATAACTTCGGAAGAGCAAAATAATTTCCATTTTTTATTGTGGAATATGCGTAGAATAATTTATACATTCCGTGATATAATTTCAGCACCTCATTTCCAGCTTTAAATATATATAATTTTTATCATTCATTGGTAATCTAATTTTACATATACAAAAAATAATTCATATAACGCTTTATTTAACGGTTTTAATAATATCACGTTGGGTTTAACTGGAATTAGTACCGTAATAAAGTGCATTATAATTCAACGTCGATTAAGTTAGTAATTTGTATCGTAGTAAAGTGTAGTTGTGTTATCGTTATTATATGAGATATCCTGTCTTTATTTTTTTTTTTTTTGTAGTATATAATATTTTTTTTAACAGATGTAATTTTTTTTATTTATAATTTAAAAGAAAACGTGCGCAACATATGGTAAGAAAGTATTCATTAATTTGCTTGCGGGCATACACACACGTACGCACACTACCACAGCAAAATGTCTCTTACTGTTGGATTATACGTTGACAGATATTTATTTTAAAGTTTTCGGAACCTTTCAGCCGTAATAATGTAGGTTACTTATGCCTCGAGTTGATTTTTGATGGAAATCTCCTAGTAACGTTTTAATATATTTTATTGCAGGTCGGAGTTAACATTCAAACATTTCTATAGCAGTAGCATCGTTCTTGGTCTATCGCTATTGATCAGCGTTTCACTTGTTCGTGTTGTATTTGCTGAAATAAGATTTGCTGAGCTGCAGTCTATTCATCGCGCTCGTATTTTTATAGAAAATCTTTTTCTTTTTTAAATAATTATGAATTGAATGAAGTTATAGTTTTTTTTTTCTATTTTAGTGCTTCAGATGCTTCGGTATAATTTTTAATTTACATTCATTAATAAGGGATGGGTTTTGTTCTATCTAATGACTTCTAATTGAGCGGTAGGATTGCTCATGCGCATTTGTTTGTAGAGTGGAGTGAGTATAAGAGAGGGGGTGAGAGAAAGAGAGCGTGAGAGAGAGAGAGTGAGTGAGTGAGAAAGAGAAACATACACATGTTAATTCTACAAAAGAACCTTTTATCTAAAATAAAACTATTTAAAAAATAAAAATCATATAATTTATTTCTTAATTCAAAAAAGTAAAATTGATTATGAATTTTCAATTTTTACTCTTATATTTCCATGAGGAGTGTATTTTGTTTGGACTGTAGATTTCTTTGTACTTACATAATTTTAGAACGATTGTACCGATCTTAATAATAAAATAAACTACTTGTCAGTAGGTGTGAGTGACATTGGTTGTATGATAGAAAAAAATAAATAAAAAAAGCACAACAGTTTTTTATTGACCGAAAATAAAGTTGAAAATCGTAAATTAGCATGTTTAAATAAACGTCTGAGCCAAAAAAAAGTCAGTTATAAAAGTTTAAACAATATTTAGATCATATCATTTTTATTAGAAATAACTATGAAAAAATTAAATAATTTATAAATCATAGTATATACAGATAATATGAAATTAGACGTTGTACAAGAAACAAAAGAGAACATGTAGTAAATTAATAAAATGATTTGGACGTTGATTTTACAACATTTTAATGAATAACTTGTCAAACTGTATGTCTGAATTACAAAACTTATCGCAAATTTTAAAAAGTAAATCTAAAAATATATTTACCTATTTCTAAAATTGTTTGGATTTATTTTTCATATTTAAAAAAAAAATAATTACTATTTCCTTCCACAGATACGTTTTAAAAGATAAACGGTTCATTTAAGTAGTTTCATATATCACTGAATTCCTGGAATGGGTGAGATTGGTCTTCAAAAATGTTATACCTTTTTCTTGGGTAGCTGTTTAATTCCTAAAGGAAAGCTGCTTTTTAATTGTATATATTTATGTTAATACAAAGTGCTCCTATTCGTATAAAAATGTACTGATCACCCGAGTGATAAGGCAGCGTGACAAGGCAAACCTTCGCTGCTTTGAAGTACGTTCAGATTAATTCTGATTGGATTTATTGGCTTCAAAGCCAGAACATTCTGAGGGTAAGCTCAGAACTTGCGTGCACGCTTATCTTAATATTTAAAAAAAAAAACATTTTGCACCAAAATTCCCCCTTCCCCTAAAATCGAAAAGAGCTTTCTTTTTATTTATTGCATATTTTTTAACTGAATTGTTTTTATTGTCTTCGTAGGCAAAGTAGTAAACCAAAAAAATACTTTGAGTTAGTATTGGTGGAGGAGAGCCATTCAAAGTTTAAAAATATCGATTTTTTTTTTATTTCTTCAGAACGTTTTTAGGTTTATTTAAACTTTTAATATCATTAAAAGTAACTTTTAATAAAAACAGTACTTTTAATATTATTACAATAAAATTTCATCATAATTCACCTCCACCTACAAAAGATAATAATCTTAGGTAATTTTTTATTGATTGTACATTTTTTTAGTGGAATTTTTTGTTTAGTTTCTTCTTAGTAAAGTTAGAACAATCAAAACAAGGTTTCTCTTGAGGAGAGGAAGAAGAAAAATATATCGATTATTTGAATTTCGGATATTTAGAAACGTATAATGAAAATTTTACAATAAAACTTTATCATAAATTACCCCTTCCAAAAAAAAAATCTTTGGTAACTTTTTTCGTGTACAATTAGTTTTTCATTATATACGATTAAATAAATAACCAATGCCAGGACTGTATTACATCAGTTGTAATAAATCTACTTCGTTGTTGTAAATCTCTTACCTCCCGTGTGATCAATTTTAAATCGAACCGAGCCGGCTCGAACTGCAGTTATTTGAATGTCATTTTAGGTATGTAGATCTTAAACCATTAGTAGGATTGGTATGTGATCTGCATGGTATATTATTATATAAACAAAATAAAATATATGTTTATTTATGCTGTAATCTTTTAACGGTAATACCTTCGGTGTTATACTATTATTGCTACTAATGCCCCTAATGGTGGTGTGTGTTGTTACTCTCTTCTAATGTTGTTGATGCTTCAATGCAGTATAGTTTCATTCTTTGCAGTTGTGTTTTTCTAAAGTGATAAGCTTATGTGCGTATTGAATCCTTTCAAGAAACGCGTCAAATATTTGTGGAAAAGTTTCCGATTGCTATTATCCCAGCAAAGAGCAGCAGGATACACGATTTGTTAGAAAATGGCTTACAACAGTCGGTTTCAAACGCAAAACGAAATAACGACAACCTTCCGTTAGGATTTCAGAGTACATAGCCGATATTCAAAGAAGAATTTCTACCGGACTGAAAAAAATATATACGTATTTGTAAGTTTAAAAAGTTGTTTAAGACTTTTCATGATTTAAATTCGAAAAGGTATCGTGAACAGCTGTGCAAAAATTTCAAGAGCACCGATCAATCAAACTGTTAGCAGAGAGTGATGGCCTACGCGGCCCCAGATTTGTCTAGTTGAGATATTTTTTTTGGAGATTGTTAAAGATTAGAGTTTTTGAATCAAATGTCCATACTATCAATGACCTGAAGGCGAAGTTTAACAAGAGGGAGTTGAACAACATTTTGTGCCAGTTGACTCAATATAACCAGTCGAGTACAAAAGAGTATCGTTGCGCAAGATACAGTTCGAACATATTTTGTAAAAATATGGTAAATATGTAAACCTTTGCTATTGTACGAGGGTGGCCAGAAAGTAACTTACGTGTGTGCCTAGCGTGGAAATGGGTGGGGATATAGCCGCCATCTTGGCGTCATAACGTTTTTACACTCAGTACGCATGAAGCTGTCGTAGCGTGTGGACTGTGATTTTTCTACTTTGTTCGTTGCGAATTATTGAAATGTGCGCTTCAATAGAAAATCCCGCGAGAGTTGATGTGTGTTCAGTGAATAGAATTTTTCTGGCAAAAAACCTTAAACCAATTGAAATTTATCTTTGTGAGGTGTACGGAGTTGGAATAACGAGTGAAGCTGGAGTGAGACAGCGGTGCATTCAGTTTAAAAATGGCTGCACCAATGTTCATGATGAAGACCGCAGCGGTCGTCCTAGCTTTGTGACTGATGAACTGACGATGAAAATCAATGATAAAATTCGTGAAAATTGCCGCTTTACGATTACGGAACTCTCTCTTTGTTTCCCCCAAATTTTACGAAGTTTACTGCATGAAATTGTATCGGGAAAACTTGGTTATCACAAGTTTTGTGGAAGATGGGTGCCAAAAATCTTGACGGAAGACCACAGAAAACAGTGTCTTGCTGCATCGCTGAATTTCCTCGAAGCCCAATGTACGTTCCATCTCGAAGGATGGTAACGCACTACTCGATCATTGTAACGGGAGATGAAACGTGGGTAAACCATATCAATTTTGAGACAAAAAGACAGTCCATGGAATGTGGGCTTACGAGTTCTCCCAGAAAACCAGTGAAATGTTTGCAAACGTTGTCAGTCAGAAAGATTATGGCAACTGTGTTTTGGAACGCTAAGGGAGAGCTTCTGGTTGATTTCCTTGAATGTGGCAAAACAGTTAACTTAGATTGTGAAACATTGACAAAACTAAGGTGAGCAACACAAAACAAGCGTAGGGGAATACTGAGCTCAAAAGTCTTGTTTTTTTCACGACAGTGCACGCCCATACACGGCTAAACGTACGCGAGAGCTTTTGGATGGGATCACCCACCGTACAGTCCGGATCTGGCGCCGAGCGATTTTCATTTTCATTTCTTTCGTAAAATGTTCTTTCGCAACTGTGTTTCGCCTGTAGCGATCCGGTTTTAAGTTGCTTTCCCGGTATTATGTTATTTATTTATGTAATGCTTACATTATATCCTACTAAGATACTTTGTTCATTATTGCTTACACATTTTATAAGTCACGCTACTTTTTTTTTGTTTTCTTTTACACTTTCCTCAAAATAACATTAAATTCTTCATAGTTGAAAGCAATTCTTTTTTCGTGTCTTCCAGACACGAAAAACATATTACAATGAACATATTATAATATGTTTCGTTGTATACTTTTTTAAAAAAATTATACAATAATTATTATTCGGTAAAAAGTAAGTATATTTACGTTGTAGGCAAGTCAAAAACATTTGGCAAATATGTCTGTTGTGTTGTTTATTTTATCATTTTCCGTGATGTTAACTGAATATATTACGAATAATATTTACAAATGTTTTACTAAATATTTCGTATGTATTTGTAAGTTAAACACGTTTTTACTATCTTAAATCTGTGAAATGTTTTCACAATCGTTACTTGGAAACTGTCCAACCAATTTTCATGAAACAAAAAGCAAAGTATGCTTTAATTACACTATTATCATCCCAGTTTCATTGTTCCCCTAAACTCCCGCTAACAGAATTCCTCGTTTTTTTGGTGAAAGTTGTTTACAGTCGTACTTACGTTAATATTTGAGTAATACTTAAATTATATGAATGAAAAAGAAAAAACCTAATTATAAACAGTTTAATGAATGGATTGTTCCGCTTTATCCTTTTATATTATATTGTGTAACAGAATTCCATTAAATTAAGGTAAATTTTTTTTTTAAATTGTCGTTTCAGGTTGGCACTTTTATTTACGTTAAAGTATTTTAATTGTATTAATAAAATTACTTTTTTCTCTTTTTATTCACTGTGTAACGTTACTGTTTTGTACTTGTAACGTTATTCTAACACTTCTATGATATAGACTGCAAGAAAGTATGCAGTGTTATCATTAATACTTATTACTTTTTATTGGTTTTATTTTAATACAGGATGTCCCATATAAAACGCAACCCAACCTTATATTGGTAGGTATTGAAATAATAAAAAGGCATATGTAAATGTAATTGTAATTTTTATTATTACCATCCATTACCTTACATTTAGAGTAAATGTTGGAAGTGGCCGCCATCTTCTTGAATACAAGCTTCAATTCTTTTTACATCGTTTCTTGCAACTTTTTTCTGTTTGCAAGTTTATGGCTGGATATTTAATACAGCTTGTTCAATATTGACTTTCAATCGTTCAAGTGTTCGTGGTTTGTTGCTGTAGGCTTTTTCTTTGAGGTAACCCCATAGAATAAAATCCGCGGCAGTCAAATCTGGAGATCTTGGTGGCCACAAGCCTCGACCGATAACACCATTACCAAAGAATTCCTCAACGAAATCAGAAGTTGAACCTGCGTCGTGCGATGTCGCACCGTCATGTTGTAGCCAGCAGTGTCTGTCTTCCTCTTCCAAGAGTGCAATGAACTGAAATAAAATATCCTGATATCGTTCTGCATTAATGGTGTACTCGAAAAAAATAGGACCTATTATTTTCTTCCGCGATATCGCGCACCACACGCCCAACTTCTGTGAATGTAATTGTTTTTCGTAATAAACGTGAGGATTTTCAGCACTCCAAATTCTACTGTTTTGGCTGTTTACGTAGCCTTCCAAATGAAACCGTGCTTCATCTGTGAAAAATAACGAATCCATAACATTAATTCCCTCACGCAGAAATCGACGGAACCGTTGACAATATTGTAGCCGTTTTTTTTTTGTCGGGCTCAAGAAGTTGATGAACCGTTTGAATGCGATAAGGTCGTAATTGTAATTGTTTGATCGCCCGATGAACAGTTGATTTAGACAAATTAATTTCAGCAAACAAACGTCTGATCGATTTATTTGGCGAGGCGAGTAATCGGGCTTTGATTTCAGTGACTGTATCTGTATTCAACACTGACGCAGATCTTTAGTGTTCCTTGTTATCAACAGAACCAGTCTCTCTAAATTTTGCGACTAACTTTAATACTGATGTTTTGTTAGGAGCTGGTTTATCTGGGTACTTATGGCGAAACAAATCTTGCACTGCAACTACTGATTTCGTACTGAAGTACGACTGAACAATGAAAACACGTTCATCTAGCGAAAACTCTATCTTGTCTCTAGCAATGCACTGAACGTTATGATTGCATTGTTGTTACTATCGGTAGTGTTCTACTGCGTCGCCGCGATGTTCAGATGTTTGACGAGCCCATTTCAGTAACGAGTAGAGGAGTAAGCTTGACTTTTGAAATTTCATGGATGAGTGATTGATGGGTTGCGTTTTATATGGGACACCCTGTAGTATTTCTTACTTTTTTATTTTTATTTTCAGTTTAAAATATTTTAGATTATACTCTGTTGTTTTATTTAAAAATAAATATTGATCGAACATCTTAATGCAATATTGAATTCTTAGTAAAAATTCATAAAATTATATGAACTTAAAATCTTACAGTATTATAGCCTATACCAGTGATTCCCAAACTGTGCGCCGCGGCGCGTTGGGGAGCCGAGGCCTCTTCACAGGGCGCCGCGAAATATTGTAAAAGCTTCATAATTAATTGAACCATGACATTTATAAGTATTAATTTAGTGTTAATAAATTAAATAAATAATGAAGATACACGAGTTTTATTTATTTCTATCTCTTACTTACAAGTAGTCATACTTTTACTTAGGGTAGGGCGCCATGGAAAATGTTTAATTGAGAAAGGGCGCCGATACTCCGAAAAGTTTGGGAACCATTGGCCTATACTACAACTTTTTTAACCGCTTCATTTGTGGATATATTCGTTCACCCAATAACTAACGGGAATTGTCAGAATATATAAATTTTCTTTACGTATATTAGGTGTGGCTATTAAATAACGAGACTAATGGTATAAAATATTTTATTTTAAATTTATACATATTTACTTATCACCTTCAATATACATCCCTCCTCTATCCGTACAACGCTCCATGTGAATTTTTCGTTGTTCAAAACAGCGCTGGAACTCTTCTTCTGTGAGCTCTTTCATGACGCGTGCCGTTTTTCTTTCACAGCTTCAACAGTCTGAAATTTGTTCCTTTTAATGCAGATTTGACCTTGGGGAACAGATAAAAGTCGCATGGTGCCAGATCAGGCGAATAAAGCGAAAGATCTAACACTGGGATGTTATACTTGGCTAGAAACATCTTGGCAGAAAATGTAGTGTGAGCCGGTGCGTTGTACTAATGAAGAACCCGTGATTTGTTCTTCCACAATTCGGTTTGTTTTTTCGTTTTTTTCGCGGATTCAGCAAGGACCTCAAGTTATTAATGTTGATTAATAGTTTGACCTTCAGGAACCCAGTGAAGGTACACAATCCCATGATATAAAAAAAAAAAAACAATTATCATCGCTTTGAATTTTGATCATCTTCAACGTCTTCTCGGCCATCTTGGAAACGCTTAAATCATTCAAAAACTCGCGCACGTGATAAACATTCATTGCCATATACCTTCTTTTTTTTTTTTTTAATAAAAGATAAGTTTCAGTAGCGGTTAACGAAGGCCGCGGCCAGACTAATATGTCTACAGAAACTGAAGTGGCAACGATCGAAGAGAAGGCTTCACGCTACACAGCTGTCTGTCGGTCGTACGAATTTGGCGCACGGGCAGTTCTTCTGTAGCAGCATTAGTCTCCTTATTTAATAGCCACAACAAGTATATATTACTTTTACATTTTTAGAAATTAATTTTTCATGAAAAGTTTATTTTTTTTGATCCCGAGAGTTTAAGATGTTCGTTGTGCTATAAAATTGTAAGATTAATGAGTATAATAATATAAAAAAACCAATACAAAAAAGAAAATTTTAATATTTTATAAGGTTTTTCTTTCTTTTTATAAGTTAATATTTTGTGATAAATAGTGTGTTAATTTATTAACGTTATTCGATATAAATACAGCTTGTTTAAATTTATTACCTTTTAAAGATGTATTATTATTAATTATTTTATTGTACTAGTCACCAGTTATATTTTACCGATGAGTTTTAGTTTTTGAAGGGTTAGCAGCAGGTAATTCAACTATTAACTAGTATTGTTTTACATTTCATTTCGTTTAGCAAAGATCGGAATCTTTGGTAAAAAAAAATTCACCCACTCCGAAAAAAAAGCAACATTCAGCTATATGAAACCAGACTTTTCGTATAATAATTCAACACAACGTTTCCGCTTCCGATAAAGGATGTTATGTTTCTGTTACCATTTTTAATAGATTACCGGACAGTTTGAAATATCTTCCCATCAACTGAAATTTAAAATTGATTAAAAGTATTATATTTAACTGAAACAATAATACTCTGTCGATGAACTTTTCAGTAATAATTAAAAAAAAAAAATTGATTTTTTGCATCCCGTTTAACGTGTACGTAAATATTTGTTCAAAATAATTCTGAGCAGTGGCTTCTGAATTGTGAATTATTTTGTTGTAATTTCTTACATTTCATGTATTTACCTTAACATTATTTCATGTTATTATATTTAAATAATTAATATAGACATTAATTTCATCTATTTTTACTTTCTAGAACTATAGAACAGCTATAGCTCTAGGAGGGAAAGTATTGTAGTAATCGGTCCAATTTTAACATGCGGTTTTCACCGGATCTTGACGTTTTGACACCTAAGGAACCCCAAAAACAAACAAAAAACCGAATTGAAGTTTTCTGGATGTTAATGTTCGTATGTACGTTTGTGTGATCGGTGTTAGCCTCTAAATCACCTTATAATTCCAGAACTACCGAGCCGATTTCGATCAAACTTGGCCAGATAACTTCTATATATGGAGCATTGATGCCGTTAAATTTTGAACTTAAAAGGTCAAGGAGGGGAGGCTGTAGAGTAAGATCACTCTTAAGTATCTCATATTTTTCAGGTCATATTTTTCTTAGGCACATTTATTTAACAAAATAAAAGCTGACAATACGGTTGCAGGACTTTCCTTTCATGCGGCCTTTTTCTGATGTACGGCTTACATACACATATACACACAACCTAATTAAAAATATTTATAATTTTATTTTATTGTAATTTTTTTTGTACAGATGCACTACACTAGTGCTCCTTGTGGAGACAGGGGATACTGTTGACGCAGTATACCCACTTATCCACTATTTTAGAACATTTTTTAGGGTGGGGGTTTGATTTTGAAAAAAAAAGTTTGCAAATATTTTTTAATTGTTAACCAATGTGGCTTGAAAAATTAGGCGAAATTTCGAGACACAGAGATTGACCTTGCTTTACAACCTTACCCCCTTTACCTTTTTAGTTGAAAACTTAATGGCATCAATGTTCCATACACACACGTAATCTGACCAAGTTTGGTCAAAATCGGTCCAGTAGTTCTGAAGATATGACCTGAAGTTATGAAGAGAAATCTCAATCCTGAGGGTGATGTTGTTCTACAGCCTCACCCTCCTTCACCTTTTAAGTTGAAAATTTAATGGCATCTACGCCCCATATTCAGAGGAAATCTGACCTGTTTGATCAAAATCAAATTGATCCTGAGGGTGATGTTGTTCTACAGCCTCACCCTCCTTCACCTTTTAAGTTGAAAATTTAATGGCATCTACGCCCCATATTCAGAGGAAATCTGACCTGTTTGATCAAAATCGGTCCAGTAGTTCGGGAGGTATAGGTGTGAGACACCGAACACACATCCTACATAAAAACTTCCGGAAAATTTCAATTCGGTTTTTTGGGTTTCTTAGGTGTCAAAACGTGAAGATCCGGTGAAAACCACATGTGCCCAGTTGGGACCGATTACAAACAATACTTTCCCTTCTACAGCTATAGATTTGCAAAAAACGTTTTTCTAAAATCTCACCCCCGTCCCAAAAAATGCTTTAAACTTTGAAGCTTTATTGTGATCGCTATGATGGTTGTTTTTCATTGTGGTTTCTTATATTGTCTTCTAATTAACCATATAAATTATTTTTACTAAATTGGGATCCCCAAACCTCACCAAGTGGCCGAACCCAACAAAATGTTATACATTTTTCATTTTTTATTGTAATTAAAAATGCTTTAAAAAATATTTTTCATAAAATTGAACTTTGACTCCCACTTTGAGGTTCGCGCAAAAAGTAACAAACATAGTCTTGTGAGGTATCAATTTATACATTTTCAGGGGCGCTGAAAACGATTTTAATATTTAGAGTTGAAATTGAAGGTTTTTTTTGGTAATGCCAAATTTTAAATTTGTAGTTTTAACCTCAAGCCAGTATCTTGTAATTATAATGTGAGATTTTTTCAGTATGTCATGAAAATATTAATTATATTTTATTTATAAATAGTTGCGTGACGAGAAAGTCCTAAAACTGTGTTTTCAGCCTTTTATCTTAATATGACGAGAACTGTGTAATGTATAAATCTAATTGGAATACTGATCGGAATAAAAAAAATTTACTTATCATTTATTTTAACAATAATAATCATATATCAAATTAAATTTTTTTCACAAATCGGAGCAAAACATAACAACGACAAAATCTACCTTCCATCCATATTTCGTTACTAAAGACGTTATTAGCGTAACGATCGTCTTTTACAATAATAATCGAATTAAATCCACTCCTAGCCGTAGAGCCAGAAAACTTATCCCAGTAAACCAATAACTCCACCACACATTCAACCAGAATGACATTTCCTAATTGCGTATGTAAATAATGATAACCACTATATATGGTAATATTTGTTTATCCTTCATTAATTTTTGTATGCCTATTTGTTTTTCATTACTGAATTTTGTCTTCAGGAAAAAATAAAGACAAGTACTACTTATTTTGTCTGTATCCTATTTCCAAATTTTCTAGAAAAATACCTAAATAATATCCCTTTTATTTGCTTAATAAAAGTATAATTACTTATAATCTTTTCACATTTTCATAAAGGTGTTTACTTCCCCCTCCCGCTGTTTAGTCGCGAACTTACACCTGTAATATATATATATACTAGCGGACCCGACAGACGTTGTCCTGACGCGGCATTATTCTGTAATAAATGCACACACATAAATATAAGTAACTTAATTAAGTTAAAATTAGCAGGAATGTCTTCTAAATTTCATTAAAATGACTATTAGTATGATATTATCAGTTTGTGATTGTTGTATTATTGTAATGGGTTCATTGATTAATTACGTGTAGTATGGTTAATATTTATTTTCACTAAATATTGAGATGTCCCATGAAAATTGAATTAAAAAATCGAAACGTCGTAAAATTAAAATTAGTGTAATTGATAAATTTTCATCCACATTATCACTAATTTTTACTTAACATCATTCTAAAAAAGTAGCTCCTACATATTTTTTTTTTATTTAATAATTTTGATGTTTCATAACCATGTAAAAGCATAATTAATCAATTAATAAAAAAAAATTAAAGCACTGTAAAAAAGCAACGTAGTTAAAATTTTAGTAGAAATTTTTATCATTTTTCTCTTCTTTATTTTAACATCTATTTTAGATAATTGTAAATTAAAAATAATTTTAGAAAACGTTTTATAAAATTAATCAGCTAAAACATTATAAATTCAATTTGTTAAATATACTTTAAACTATATTATAAGTAACTTATATTTTAATTTTGTAAATGTTATAATTTATTTTACAAACTTAAATTTTTATTTTCAAAGAGCCGTTCAATACTTCATAAGTATTAAGCATAGAGTATTAAGCATAGAATCAAATGTGAACTGACAATTTAAATTTGTAGGTTAAGTTGATTGTTATTGAATGCACGTATATACATCATTAAAATTCATGAAAAATCATGTAAAATACTCACTTTAATACTGCACCTTAAAACGTTATACCTTTAAAAACGTTTCAATAAATAATAATATAATATAATATTCTCAATAAGCGCACAATTCTAGCAGACTCGGCAATGCTTCGCTATTGCTAGATCTGAGTATACATACAGGTTAAATGACAACAATTGAAAGTTTCATAAAACCTTAAAAAACTGAACATTAGCAATTTAACAAATTTAACCTTTCACTTTAAAGTCAGAATGTAAATAAATCCAAATGGCAAAACAACAGCACTACATATCGGATTTAATTCACACCGCTTTCTAATCACAGTATTCGGTGGAAAATAATTTTTTAACGAAAAGTGTTGTGGCTGCAAAATCATTACAATTAATACTGAACATTAAGAAACTTACAAAACATTACGGAACCTTATAAAATTTCACCTTAGTTTTATAAAATTCAGAATGTAAATAAATCCAATTGTCAGAACAGCACTACCTATCGGATTTAATTCAAACTTTTCTAAATACGAATTTTAATGTAAGAACAACACTAAGCTACGACGCAAGTATCTGATATGCGAAAAAGCAACAAAATAAAAAAATTCCTACAATCCGATCGCAGCACCAACTATCGGGTTTGACTGATAAACCAAAAATTAAAAAAAAAAAACTTCTAAAACGCGATTGCAGCTCTGCTTATCGGATCCACACGCTGCCTACCGGACCCAATTGTGAACCTTAACCATCCCAAGATCAACAACACATAAATAAATTAAAAAAACATTTTCACTTCAATACTGTACCTTACAAATTTGCACAATGTATATTTTTTAATTACACTTTAAAAACGTTATTTCAAAAAATAATAATATAATATTTCTCAATACGCGCGCAATTCTAAACGCGATCGCAGTGCTGCCTACTTGTTACTTAATCAGTTGTGATTTTGTTTACATTGGCAACGGCCTTACGGGCTCTTTGTGATTGGTCGTTGTGTTTGACAGCGGCCATCTTGCATTGATCTGATTGGTTTTCCTTTGTTTTCATTTCCACCTGATTTATTAGCCTCTTATTTATTAAAAAACAGTTTTTTCGCGATTTTTTGTAACACAATAATAACACAAAATTACCAAATATTTTTCTCAATTTGATCGCAGCACCAACTGTCGGGACAAACTAAAATTAAAATAGAATATTATTGAATATTCGATACTGCGATGGTAGCGCAGTCTGCCGGATCCAATGTAAAACATTCCAAAATCAACACCTAGTTAGAAATAAAAAAATAATTAAAAAAACATTTTCCAGTGGACCCAATTGTGAATCTAAATCATTCTCGAATCCCCTTGAACATACACAACAAATTTCATCAAAATCAGTCCAGCCGATTAGGAGGAGTTCACTTTCATATACACGCACACAAGAAATATATATATAAAGATATGTGTGTGTGTGTTTACGAGCACGCGCGCATCCCTTGTAAAAAAAAATCGTTTAAAAGTAAAAGTATTAAATTGATACAGGTTAGGTATTGTTTATGTGGTTATATCTTTATTACGTTGCAAAGTTAATAAAAGGAAAGTTGTAGAAGTTTTTATTAACAAAAAAAAAAAAGCCTATAAACCTATAGATGATATTTTGTATTGATTACATCTAGTTATATTGTGGTGTCATATTATTTGTTTTTATTTTAATAAATCCATTTTTGAAACCCTTATTAAGAATAATACTTGAATTTTGTCCAAAATGTGTGACCGTGAGTAAATATAAAAATTGCATGTGAAAATTAATTCCAGCGAGTAATTTATTGTGGTTGTATAACTACGGTATTTGTGGTTTAATGTATATATTATTTTATCATTCATTTGATATATCAAGTTTTTCTACCCTTTATGTTCGGTTTGTTCGTGTGTTATGTGCGTGCAAATAGTTTTCCACGCTTTACATTTTCGTAGTAATAATCTTCCAGCGTACTTTTAAAAAGCTATTCGAAATAAAGTACTATCGATGATAGTACATTATGATGGTTGCAAAAGAAAATATAAAAATAATTGTAATGAAATCGAATTTTTGGTCGGTAAAGATTTATTTTTTATAATATGTTCTCATTATTTTAGTTTTGTGGGATTAAAGAAAAAAAAGCTGACACACACAGTTATAGGATTATCCCATCATGCGGATTTTTTCCTTATACACACAACTTAATTAAAAATTTTTATCATTTTATTTAAGTATAATATTTTTTGTTTATTTAACTCAGTGATTCTAACTAAAGCGCACGCACATACCACATTTCATTCGCGTGGTTGTGACTGTATTAGCGGCCACATTTAATACTTTTTTAACACTTTAAATATTATTCATTTATTTAATTCTACCGCTCACGTGTGAAGTTACAACATAGCAGACGACTACAGCAGCAAGACTGTACTTCATTTACATTCTACATATGATCTTTATTCATCGCCTAAAGTAATACCTTATGGTTGTTCCGGAAGCTAAAAAAAAAAGAGAAAGAGATGACTGTAGCAGCTGTATGTCAGTGGTACACTAGCGCTTCTTGCGGTGAGAGGGGGTGCTAATGACGCAGTATACCCACTTAGCCGCTAGTTTATTTAGAACATTTTTGGGGATGGGGTGCGATTATGCAAAAACTTTTTTTTAGAAATACTATTATTTTTTTTTGTTAACAAATGTGCCTATAAAAAAATCTGAGGCTTTAATTAGGCGAAATCTCGATATATTGAGGGTGACCTTGTTGTACAGCCTCACCCTCTTGATCTTTTAAGTTGAAAATTTAATGGTATTAATGCCCTATATATAGAAGTAATCTGACCAATTTTTGTCAAAATCGGTCGAGTAGTTCTGGAGATATTAGGTGATTTAGTGTGCAATGCCGAACACACGTGTACATACAAACATCTAGAAAATCTCCATCCGGTTTTTGGGTTCCTTAGGTGATAAAACGTAAAGATCCGGTGAAAATCGCTTATGTCCAAATAGGACCGATTATAATACTTTTCCTTCTAAAGCCATAGCTCTGCTATAGCGCTAGACGGGAAAGTAATAAAATAAGTATTGCAATACTACTATTTTTCTACGTAGCAAAGCGTTCATTAAATTATCTTAATCTGCTGTCAAACCTCCACGTATTGGAATTGAAGAATATGCTTAGGACTTTAAATTGAAAGAGTAATTTAAGCAAATTATTTTTTTATTTGTACAACATAGATTTTTAATTTTTATTTCAAAATAAAAAAGTGGAAAAATGAGAAAATTGTGAACAAAACGGATTAATTTAAAATTTATTTTCTTGGTTTCTTATTTTCATATTTTAAAGGAATTTTCTTCTCCAAATTTATTTTTGTACGTTCCTGTGAACCTTCCTTTATAAACTTTGTTAAATTGTTTAGCTGGTAAACCCCTGACCCAATATAATTTGATTATTAGAGTAAAAAGGTCCTTTTCCCTGAACTGCCGTCGGCTAAATTTCCTATTTTCATAAGATGAAATTTTACATTTACTGTGTAAGATTACAGCATTTAAATGTGTCGATGTATCAATTTTGTTGGTTATCACTTAGCATTTATAAATACGGAAAGAAAACAACCGGGCGTTGAATTTAATTTTTTTGTATCAACAATATTCCTAAACCAGAGGCGGAAATTATTTATAAAAATAATTTATCCTGATTTTTATGTACTATTATTATCGTGGATCTGCTGAGAATATTTTTTTTCTTCGACGATTTCCCTGCCCCTTGGATCTAGATTCGCGACTAAGCATAAACTCAGCCCCAAGGGGTGCCATCGCCTCAAACTACCTCGGAAGGGCACAAGGCCCCGCCCAGGCAGCCGGGACTCGATCTTCCTTGCGTGCGGTGTCTCAAATGAGGGGCTCTCAAAGGGTTCCCTTCAACGGGTCTCTGGTCTTAACGCCTCGCCTCTAACGAGGAACCCCAAAGGGTTCCCCCGCCGGGACTATAGTCTTACTTACCCCGTAGCTGAAAATGTTATTGGAGTAGTCAAAGTTAACTCCGAAAAAACTCGTATCTTCGGACGAATTTCTAGAAATAGAGTTAAATCTTAATGATGAATAAACACTGACGTTTACTCGAACCATACTCGATTAGAAGACGTGTTTTCCTTAAACAAAACTTTTGAAAGTGGAATATATAAATAAATCAATGCAATAAAAATAATACCACTTTCTACTTATTAATAAAATAACCCAAAACAAATAACTCGATTTTTATTCATTAAGTTACCATATAAGAGATAGATTTCATACAATTTATTTAAAAAAATTATATATCATCATATAAAATGTTGCTTATGTTGTGCCTTTTATGTTTTAATTTGCATTAATAAAAAATCTTTGACATAGAAATGGAATTCATCTCGTCGTACCTCTACCTTCTCAGCGTTGCACTTTGTTTATTTAATTTAATTTGAAATTTTGTTGATAGGCGTTTCAGATTAATTGCTGTATGATAATAGTTACAAAAACTAATTCTATCGTGCTGGATTGTCTTAGGAGTATATTAATATTTTAATCTCCCACTCAAACAAATAGGTTTCCTTGAATCTGTAATTTAAGATACTATTTCAGGTTAATAAATAAATTTATTCACCTTGGCTGAAATAAAAAATTGAATCACTGTTATCCAAAAGCTAGTTATTAAAATCATTGATTCTTCTTGCATCTAAAATTTTATTATAAATTATCTTATTGTAAATATTTGTAGTCGTTTAATAGAAATATTTGTAGTCGATCGCAACTTTTTGACTCGCGGGGTCCTTTTTAGAATCCATTTCTCTGCCGGAGCCCCTTAGGTCTAACTACGTCTTATAAATTAAGGGTGTTTAGAAATAGTGTTACCGATTGTTGAGGGGTTAGATAGTAAGGGAATATTGAGAAACATCTAAACAGTTTCGCCAATGTCCATGGGATCTTATATATATTAAGGCGAATGTTTGTTGTTTATCTGTATCGCATCATTGAGAAACCAACCGACCGATTGGTTTCCAATTTTCACGATACATTCATATTATCCCAGGGAAGTGATGTCGATTAAAAATATTCATTAAATAAGAAAAAGAGTAATAATTAATTTCTGTCACCATGGCAACAGAAATAAGTTGTGACATTTTCCACATCAAAGGTGTGTGTACTTCAGTTACTATTTTCTTTTATAATTTAGTTTTTTTTTTTTTTTCAGGTTTCTATAAAGCACTTTAATTGTTATTTATCAGTATTATTCTCACAATCATAAGGGTAACAAATACTGCGGGGCCAGCTGGCTAAACTAGTGAAATTATAAAAATTGAAATTAACATAATATCTGAATATATTTTCAATTACGACCGATACACGTGACATTGTTAAAATATGACCGCACTTAAAAGTTCTTCCAGCGTTCAATAAATCAAACAATTTGCCTTACAACAAATTTTATATTTTTCTGATTCTACTTTTTGATTCTTATTCTTTGATTTCTTTCAGTTTTTGTTTGTTATATTTTACTGGAACGACCGCGGACGCCGGTTAAAGTTCGGCTTGTACTGCTGAAGAAGGAAGGAATCGTGACACTTAGTCTGTTAATATAAGTAAACAGTCTCACGTTTTTTTGTTTAGTTGTTTTACAATTGACATGTATTACATTTCTACATTATATATTTTACTTGTAGGCGTAAGAAATAATGAGTACATAATTTGTACAGTAATTCAGTAATTACTGTAATTTACTCCTCGGTTTTGTTAACATTCTGTTGGTTGTCGAGAATATTATTTAACACACGCATAATTATGTTCTTATAGTTAAATAAATAGTCGTCATTACTCTGGGTATTTAAAACATGATATAAATTTTCATTTAATGATGTAATTAAATTTACTATGATGTAGTACGTTCCTAAATAATACTATGGATGATGTAAATTTACTTCTAGGACGCTATAGAAACGTATCATTTCGTTAAAAAGAAAATCAAACAAAAAATAAGGAGTCGTAAAACAAGCTTCGCTTGAAATGTAATTCATATGAAATTATTGGAAAGGCACAAACATTCGATTCCGCTATCTACTCGTACTTCATCGTAGCTATCATTTTTCATTTCACTCCGCCTTAATATATATACTTTAATATTTTCAACTAAGAAATAACCGATCAGATGCACTGTATATCTTCATTCATCGAAGATACCTGTTCAAAATAATTTTGATATTAGAATCTTAACCAAAGCTTTTTAAACGTTACTAAATATTATTGTAGACTTTAATCCGGTTGGATTTTATTTGATCATTTATTTTCAATTTGTGTTTGCAGATTTATTGTTGCTCTGATTTAATCGAATTTAATATTAGTTTTGAATTAGTAGCGTTTTAGTTACGTCATTTAATTGTATCCTGATTGCCATAAACATTGATTGTGGGTTCATACTGTTACTAATTTATAATAACATGACTTAATTACTTATTACGTTTCTACCTTTACATGCTCTTTACCGGCATTAATCTACTCTTGATGATGATCATCGTAATCATTGTATTCACAATTATTTTATGTAATTATCATTAAAATATTTTTAACAATAAAAGTGAAAGGACGAAAGTATAGTTTATTAAATAATTAATAATAAATCTTTATTAAAGGAATTTGTAGATTAATTAATTAATTGGTCTTTGTTATAATGGAATGAGAAAGAACTTAATTTAATTTCTTTCACGAGGCAATATCGTAAAATGAATTACTGTAGCGAGTTCATTTTACTTGTTTAGTTCTTTTCTTTTACTGTTCATAAATATATGCGTTTGGTTTTTTCCGTACGTACGTCTCTAAAAACGAACTTTTATTCCTTCGTGTTTATGTGTAATTAATTATATAATACTATTAATCAATTTTTATTTAAATTGTGTTTATTATAATTAATATTAATTGTTTGTTTTAAAATTAATATATTCTGTAGTCTTAAAAGGTATTCGTATGTGTTAGGTGTTTATATATTTGCGTGGAGCTGTAAGATATATTACCTCATCTTGATTTAATCGATTAATTAATATATTTATAATATAAAGGTTGTGAATTTACACTTATTTTTATTTTATCGTAGCATTTATTTTAAGATTAATGGTTTTAATTTCTTATACTATACAAGCTACATCTTTGCCGATAAGTTTGAAATTGAATAATTCATTTTGTAGTAAAATATTGTGGGTGGTCTTGTTTGTTTCCGTATCAATTTCCTGTAAATTTCATTTCATTATTAAAAATTTAAAAAATTTTTCAGTACTTTTATTATTTGTTATGTATATAATAAATAAACCTAAAAGTATCAATACAATCTAACCAAACTTAGCCTACGCTCGCTTCGCTCGCTAGTCAAGGTTAGCTAGCGTAGGTTAAGTTTGGTGGGTCTTATGGGTTTTATATATATATATATATATATATATTTATTTATTTGGTTATCACATAACCGAACGTGGACAGGTATTTATATTGGTGGTCGTATAACCATAAGACCCCTTTTTACGTTAATTTAATATGATTTTACGGCCAAAAAGAAAACGAGAAAGATCCCTAAAAATTAACTGATTAATTACTTGTGTTTTCTCATTGTTTACACATAATTTTAGGTCAACAGTTTTCCAGTTATCGGCCATTTATCAAGTAATAGTCTTTAAGGCAGGTATGAATATTTTATAAAAATGTATATAAAAATAAAAATTAAGTAAAAAAGTGGATTATTCGTTCTTATAAGCTAAGTAAAAAAATGTGGTGATAAAAGGTTACTTCTATTAAATTTTATGCAGAAAGTTTATTCTTTATAAAGAAAACATTAAATTGCGCATTTTAACAGAAAAATAAATGAGAAATATTCAAGAACGTTCACAGTGTGTCATTTTTTTCTTAAAAGGAAATGTTATAACTTATATGATTTTGTACTGATTTTTGGTGGTTTTTTTTAAAAACATTTTATGATTGTTATATCAGTATTTATTTGATTTATATATATATATATATATCTATCTTTTCTCTCTTTCTCTCTCTCTCTTATAAGGGTGACTTTGCTTGTATTCCTATTCGTATAGTTTTTTACTTTCTCGTCTATAGCTCTAGAAGTGAAATTATTATAATCGGCCCAGTTTGGGCGTGTGAGGTTTTCGCCGGATCTTGACGTTTTGACAGGTAAGGAACCCAAAAAACCGGTTGGAAATTTTTTGAATATTAATGTTCTTATGTACGTGTGTGTGTGTGTTCGGTGTTGGCCTCTAAATCACCTTATATCTCCAGAATCACTGGACCGATTTTGACAAAACTTGGTCAGATTACTTCTATATTTGGAGCATTTGATGCTATTTAATTTTCAACTTAAATGATCAAGCGGATGAGGCTGCAGAGTAAGGTCATCCGTAGTATCTCGTTATTTTGCCTAATTAAGGTCATATTTCTCTTGGCCACGTTTGTAACCAATTAAGATAACAATATTTACAAAAAAAAATGTTTTTGTATAATCGCAGCCCCACCCAAAAAAACATAAAAAAAAAATGCTGTTGTAGTCGTCTGCTATGTTGTGACATCATAGGTGAGCGGTTGAGTTATATAAATTAATTATATTTAAAGTGTAAAAAAAAAAAGGTAAATCGGTCTGACTGGATCTCGAACTCGATTTCCGGTCGAGTCTGTACCTGGTGCGTTAAGCCTCGCGACTACACCGGTCTGCCGATTATACGAGCGAAATTTGTTCTATGTAAGTTGTGAAATTACGTTAGTTTAGGTAGTGCCGACTGTCGCCGCTAGTAACGTCACAGCCGCGCTAATTGAATACGGTAATGTGCGCGCGCTTCAGATAGAATCATTGAATTAAATTAACGAAGAAATATTATATTTAAATAAAACGATAAATATTTTAAGTTGTGTGTTTAAGTCGAACATCAGAAAAAAACTCAGCTTTTTTAATTATGAATTTATTAAAATGTAGTCCGCTTTATTTAATAATCCATTAGGTCTAAAAGGACGTAAACATACATTTTTATCGTAATTTTTGTTAATTGAATATGTTTTGTTAATATATGATTAAAATCTATTTTAATTCTGTTTGATCTTAGTTTTAAGAAAGAAGAATTAAAAAATTATGTGTTTCAATAATTCTAAGAAATAACCTTATGCGTTTTCTTCTTTTTTTTAAAAAAAAAAAAAAAAAAAAAAAAAAACAATATAATCCAGCTGCATAATTTGATTACTTTGATTTTAATTATACCTTTCGTTATTTTAAAGGCATGTGGTAGTTCACCCCAACATAAGTGTAGTAGTTTCGTGGATTGCATGTGGATTTTTCTTGAGGATCACAGTAATAACTTTGTTAGTGCATTGTTAGTGTTAGTGAATTTTTTATTAATTTAACATTTATTTTTTATTCATTCTAATAAATGGAATTTTTCTTTTTACTATTTACTAAGACAACGATTCTCCGGCGTGATGAAATTTGAATACCAATAGCGATTTCTTTTTTTATTTAATTGATTTATTAATGTATCTTCCCTCATAAGTAAATTATAAGTTATGACAAACTTATTTTTGTATTTACGATGAGTTTATTTGTAAAAGAAAATAATACTGTACAAATATATTACACACGTGTGAATTGTTAGTATTTTACTGCATCTGCTCGAACGAATTATAGTTCAGTTGAATATATTCACACTCAAGACATATCTTAGAATTGGCGAGTGTTTTTTTTTTTTTTTTAGGCAGGCAGAGTTTTTCTCAGGTGTATCTAAAAGTAGTAATTTGTTGTGAGATATATTGAGGCTGATCAATATAAATGCCATTGATTCTGATTTCTTGAGGAATTGGCAGTTTTGGTGCTCGTTTCTGTGGTAGAGAACTTTGGAGAACTCCTTTGAGTCGATCTTTTAGACAGTCCCTTCGTAGGGATGTCATCTCTTTCTCACTGTTCTCACTTTTTTTTATTTATTTTCGATCTGTTCTTTCCTGAGATGTAATGTAGGTTTTAGTTAGACTTCGCCGTATTTTTGCAGTTGATATGACCGTACTGAATGTATGGTAGGGGAGTTGTTATTGTGATCTCGGTGTTTGTGCAGTTTGGTGAGAGCGGCTTTACCTGTGCATCTGTCCCAAGGACCTTGTTTCTTGTCCGGTGACTGTACAAGTAGCTCAACCTGGAGCTGAAGGTGTTTATCAGCTAAAGCCAGGCTCTACATGTATTTTGTTTATCTTGCTACATACATTCATGTATACACCCGTATTTAATCAACATAAACTTATTCACTATTAATTGAACAGGTTGCGGCTTGATTATAAACGAACTCAAAGGACAATATTATGCAGTCGTGAAAAATTAAAAACTTTTGTAGAATCGTCTCTCTTCTATTTTTGTAGTTGTTTATTTTCATTCATTAAAAGCAAAATAATCCAGTGGTACGTATTAATTCATCAGTTTCAAAATAGTTTTCATAGTAAGGATCGAATTAGATTCCTAATATGAACATACTTCGATTAAGCTTAAATCCTTTTTTTGCTTTTAACATTTGCTTTTTTAATTCATTATTGTCCAACTTGTTTTTAAATTCCTTTACAGTAAAGATGTGGGTTTAGTTGATAACTTATTTTGTCTACTATAGTATAAATTGCAATATATGGATCTGTGTATAATTGTAGTATATGGATCTGGAAGGTTGCATAAATATAATCTACTCATTAATAAGTTAATGTGCGAGTAAACCACGCCCATTCTCACAATATAACAATGCTAGTCTTTCACGGAAGGTACATTATATTAATGTGGAATGTCTTTTTCTTTTTCCTGTTTAGCCTCCGGTAATTACCTTTCAGATAATACTTCAGAGGATGAATAAGGATGATATGTATGCGTGTAAATTAAGTGTAGTCTTGTACCGTCTCAGTTCGACCATTCCTGAGATGTATGGTTAATTGAAACCCAACCACCAAAGAACACCGGTATCCACGATCTAGTATTCAAATCTATGTAAAAAATAACTGACTTTGCTAGGACTCGTACGCTGGAACTCTCGACTTCCAAATCAGCTGATTTGGGAAGATGCGTTCACCACTAGACCATCCCGGTGGATTTAATGTAGAGTGTCTTACAAACATTAGAAACGTGTTGTGAATGGTAGTTAAATGAGTATACATGGCTAGAAATTTACCGTACCCGCCCAAGTAGACTTCGATATTAGGTATAGAATCGATTCTTCATGTTTAGTTACTAGTACAGTAACTAATACATCTTTTTCTATTTTTAAAAACTTTTTTTATTTACACATTTTTCTATTATAATACCTTTATTTATTACACCTTTTTCTAAGGAGATTGGTTTGCTACTGAACGTAATGGAGCTAGAAAATCGCTTACTGTTATCGAGATAGATACGAAGATCATTCCGCAGTTTTACTGCAAGGTTGTCTTGTTAATGCCCAAAGAATTTGGTGGGAACACTTAAACCGTACACTCTTCCTTCCCAGGAAGCATACAAAATCCATCTAAAGTAGTCTGTTAAAAGGCATGTAAGTTTGTTAACTGTTTCTCCCTCACATCTCTCTCGTGTTACTACAGTGTGTGACCTGGCAACACTGTATGCTTTCTTTTTCAGAGTCGGTCTCTTTCTTAAATTTTTGAGATATAGGATAACATTCTATGTAAACAGACATGTGTTTATTACAGTAATTGAAAAATAAAATAGTTACGGTATTTTTCTAATCGCTACGGAGTTTAATACTAGAATTGAAAACCAAGTAGCAGTTTATTATACATTTCGTTTACGCTTTTTTTTTATTATGAGTGAGAAGTTAGTTTTATCACCCAGTTTTGAATAGTACAGTTATTGTTGACCTTTAAGATATAAAAATTTGTATAAATAAAAATCTGTGCCTCTCGAAATTCTGTAGGAAATCAATTTGTTTAATGAATATATCAAGGATTTACTTTTAATTCACTGAATGTGGTTTTTAGGTTTCTCTCTATGAACCGTTTAATATTCTAGTTTCCTTATGTGACAGTGCGTTGTTTTACGTATAATTTATTTGTTTAAAACCAATAGTGTTGTGTTTGTTCGGCGGTTAAAAATACTAAGTGATTGAAAGTGCTTTGGATTATAATGTTATATTAGAATGTTTTCATTGAATAATTAAGGACGACACATTGGTCGTCCGTATTATATTATGATGTGCGCCGGCGGTTTGCGTTTCCGTAAGAAAAAAAGATGTACGGTTGACGGTGGCGGTAGCTGTTACGGACATGCCGCTAAAGAACGAGGTAAGATATTACATTTTTAATTTCTGTTTTTGATGTATTCTATTTAATATTGTTTGAGTTAAATGTGTGATGTTTTAAGACTTATCGAGTATTGTTACTTCCTGGTTTTGTATCGCCGGATTTGTTAGAGATGGTAAAAAGATAAGTATGTGAGACGATTAACTCTATCGAGCCGATTGAGACTACGTTGTGGTAACTGGATTACATCCGATGTTCCTGTGTTAACGTAGTCAAGCATTTTCCTTACTGAACCAACAAATGAGACAACAGTTTGACAAATTATTGAAATCGAAAATTTTCGTTTTCACCGTCTTCTGGCATTCCCGCATCATCAATATAGATGATGATCCATCGGTTGTGCAACACTACCCAAACGTCCAACCGGTAACTCGTCCGTGAAAATCATCCTTTATTTGGTTTTTCTTAATACTAGGGTTAGCATTTTGTGTTTGTATAATGTATAGGTTTAGACGAAATTGCTCGGTTTCTTTTACTTTCCCGTCTACCACTATAGCGGAGTTACAGCTGTAGAAGGGCAAGTATTGTAATCGGTCTAATTTGGGCATATGCGGTTTTCACCGGATCTTGACGTTTTGGACCCCAAAAAACCGGATGGAAATTTTCCGGATTTTAATGTTCGTATGTACGTGTGTTCGGTGTTGGCCTCTAAATCCCCTTACATCTGCAGAATTACTGGACCGATTTTAACCAAACTTGGCCAGTCACTTAGACATAAGGGTCTTTGATGCCATTAAATTTTCAACTTAAATGGCAAGGAGGTGAGGCTGTAAAGCAAGGTCACTCTCAGGATATCTCGAGATTTCGCGTAATTAAGATCTTATTTTTGTAGGCACATTTATGAATTATTAAAAAACAACAATATTTCCAAAAATAAATTTTTAAAAAGTCGCACCTCCCTCCAAAAAATGCTGTTCTACTATGTTGTGGCGTCGCAGGTGAGCGGTAGAATTTAATAAATACTATTTAAAGTAAAAGTAAAAAGTAACTCGGTCATGTTTGGGTCTCGAACTCAATCACCCGGCTGACACGATATCTGGTGCGTGAAGCCTCTCGGCTACACCATCTGTACATCCGACCGTACAAGCAAAATCTTTTCTATGTAAGTTACATTAGTTTAGTTAGTGGGGACCGTCGTGGTTAGTACCGCCACACCCGCGTGAATTAAATACGGTATGTGCGCTCGCTTTAGGTATTAAATAATCGAAAAAATATTATATTTAAATAAAATTATAAATACCTTAAATTAAGTTGTGCGTGTGTAAGCCGTGTATCAGAAACAACCTACGGTTGTACGTACAACTGTGGGTTGTACGTGATAAACGTCTTACTGTGCGTAAGAAAATGTGTAACTGTGTTGTCAGCTTTTTTTAATTTTAATTAGAAATTACTTTAAAAAGTACATTCATCAATTATATTGGGTCGCTTTGTTGAAAAACTATAAGTTAGCTTTCTTTCAGCTCAATACTTTGTATATTGGATGAAGGTTTTTTTTATTACAATCCAAATAAATTTTGACAATCGGATTCGTGGTCACACGTTTAAATTCACCAAGGAGAGATTTCAAACTATTAAGCAGCATTTTCTCTTCATAAAGGTGGTTAATCTTTGGAATCTACTGATTTAGAAGACGTTGTTAGTGCATTTTAAGAGTCGATTCTATAAAATATTTCTGAATATCGTAAGTGATAGCTATTCCTACCGATCGACTGTGGTGTGACTAGTGTTACTTTGACTTTTGAATTCTAATTGACGTATTGGCTTCATTTTGTTTCCATTCCTTTTTTTCTTCTTTGTTTGGTACTGTATTGTACTTATTTTTTCTATGTTCGGTTGTCTAAAGCTCAGAAGCATAATGCTTTACCCCAGTGGTTCCCAAACCTTTCCGAGTTGCGGCACCTTTTTTCAATTAAAGTTTTTTATGGCCCCCTACTCTAAGTAATAGTATGACTATTCGTAAATAAGAGAAAAAAATAAATAAAACACGTGTACCTTCATTATGTTTTTACTTTATTTACATTAAATTAATAATTATAAATGTCTTGGTTCAATTAATTATGACGTTTTTACAATATTTCACGGCGCCCTTATGAATAGGCCGCGGCTCCCCGGCGCACAGTTTGGGAATCACTGCTTTAGCCTATTTTTATAATAATATTTTTCCTTCTCCCTAACATTAATTTTATAGTAAAAATATCTCGTACGAATATGGAAGGTTAATTAAATTTTTAGCTAAAATCCTAAATTTTCCACTATTTAGCGTTTAGTTTGATTAACTGTCGTTAGAAGTGAAAATTATATTCTCTCCTTATAACAGTGAGTTATATTTTTGTAGGTTTATTGATTTTAGAAAACTCGTATTGGGATCAGCCAAACGGAACCATTAAATCTTCAATATTTTCTGGTTATGGGCTATTGCAAAATTTTAATTTGCTTTTATCCATGAAATTAATTTTACTTTCTATCGTATTAAGAATTATATTTAGCTCTTTTTATGTAGCTTTCCTCCAACTATAAGATAGGACCGGGTCAACATTTTTCTAAAGAAAATTGTCTGATTATGTTTAAATTTTATCGTTTAAAACTTTTAAGTATTACTAAATGCAGTATCACGTTTTAAATGTGATTATAATAAAGGGAATTAATCTGTATCCCCAAAAACAGGGGCTCTATAAATGTTTATTGTTTCGGCGAATCGAGTTGAAGTTTTTTTAAAATTATTTTCTATAATAAATGAGGTACTGCTTGGATAGGTGATAATTTTCAGCCTGAAATAAAGACAAATAAATCTGTTATGAAATTGTATCTTTTGAACTGTTTAATCGAATTATCTCGCTCAACACCGGATTAAATTTGTATAATTTTTTTAAACTTATAAAAATTAAAATTATACGTGTGATCGAACAGATTGAAAAATAATTCTCTAATATTTATCACTATTAAAGGATTAAAATTTAACTTCCGTACAAATATACAGAAAGGTCAGGAATAGATTAAATTTTTTTATTCTTATTTTGGTAAAAATTTATGTAAATTTGACTGAAAATCGGTTTTATATTTTTATCGTTGAAATCTATTATTATTATTACTAAAGTAATAATACATCCCAGAAATGGACAATGAATTATTATTTCTCTTGGTTTCTGGTAACGTGAAATTGAAGTGAATAAAAAGTAGAAACTTCATAGTAGAATCTAGGGTGTAGTGATAACTTATAAATCGACTCGAAATCAATAAACAAACACTACATCAAAGTAGTTTTATTTACCCTGACAGGAGAGGTATCCGGAAAAACTGAATCTGTATAGTTATAAATGTAGTACAGCAGTAATTATCTTTCATGTTACAACTTGTTCGTCGTCCCTCTACTTCTCACCCCGCACTGATCCTCCCACTATTCTCAGTGTGCAGCCTTAGATCATAAGAGGAAGATTTTTTTATTGTTCTAGAATGCTCTTCTTATTTTAACATCTCATCAGATGATGAAGGGGATGTTAAGAACACCGTGGACATACACCTCTTAACAGTTTTCTGAAATTTTTACGATAAGAATTCGACGTAATACTGCAAACACGATCGATCAGCGAAAGGTTAACACATTACCACAATTAACTGACAACAATGAGTAGTATTTAAACAAATTGTGATGAAAAAATCAGTGTTGCCAACTTGTTTTCCGTAGGTCTAAAATTATTGTACCTACTAGACACATCTCTTTTCTGTTTTTGTAACATTTTCTTCTAAGTTTTCGTCGGTTTTGTTGTTTATAAGAGTCGACATGTTTAGAATTTTATTTGTTTTCTGTTGACATTATTTACATCAATATTCTTATAATTAAATTCTCTACAATTTATGTTTAAAAAATGTATGATTTATTGCCAATTTAACAACGTTATTGTTCGTCAAACGTAAAAAAATGTGTTTTTGACCCTATTTTTGGCTTTTTACATGGGATATCATAGAAACTCAGAGAGATACAGTTCTGGGACCTATTTTTTTCGATTTCCCAGCTCTAAAACCATAAGAAACAATTGAATTTGCCCCTTAATTGATCTTCCCAGAATTTCAGAAAGCGTTAATTTACCCGGAGGAACTGAAATTCGGGTGAAATCTTTCACCCTGTATAACTCGCTAACGAAGCGTTTTCGGACCTATGTTTATATGAACGTTTTTCTTATTTTTGGCCTCTAGAAGGAGTTGTCAAAGTATTGCCTTATCCTCCTGAATCACTCTGTATATTTATTAGTCAAATTACTGGCAGAACACTGTGATGTTGGAAAAGTCGAGTGCCACAAGTTATTAATGAAAAAAAGAAGCCGTGGAAAGACGTATGTAGCATATATCTCCAGGGTACTGGGATTGAAATTTCCGCAGCCCAATTGAAGAAAATGCTACAAAGCATGAAGACCAAAATAAAGAAGGAAACTGATAAAATACAACGCGAAATAATAAGTCAAACTTAAAAATTGGGGGGGGGGGGGAATGTTTTTGTAACTATTGGATAAAACAGAAAATCCAGTTCATTCAAAAAAAGTCAGGAAGTATTTGTTGTGGTACCGCAGCGAACCGAAGATAACAGCTTCGTGTCTAATAGCAATGATAAACGCAGTGACCCTCCAGCTTCTTTAATTATCAGGTTTAAGTATTTTCAAGTTGTACAACAAGCGAAAACCATTTCTTCAAAGTCGTGTGCGAGACCGAGTATGAAGAAGATGATGTCCTACAAAAATTAAGAAAGGCTGCTGCAGAGGCCGGTCCTGTTGCAGCAATTTTAACTGTTGAAAATCCAGATAGATAAACAGAAAAAAGTATTTGAGAAACTAATAATCACTACACCGGCAATGAAATACTCTGGCTGACATAACTTGACGCGTTTGTTTTTATGAAATTTTAAAATAAAGTCATAAACAACAGTATGTATTGTCCTTTTTCCATTCCCATAAAAAAAGAAAAGAAAAAATATAAACGAATTCAAAATAATAAATAAAAATTTAAAATGTAACCCGGCTATTCGGCGCTAACGCTCGTAAATGTTTTTTCTGCATCACACGTCGCCTGAAGATTTACACTGGCATAACCCTTGCGATTGATATCGTACCCGAACATTGATGGCTTGTTTTATTTCTATTTGGATGCAGTCTAATGCCCGAACAGCAATTTGTAAATGATACTACTTTTGCCACAGTAACTTTGCGTTATTCATCTATTGTGCTGTACTGGGAAAATGAATCCAGTTATAAGCTTTTTCGAGAATATGACCCATATCGTCGTTAATACTTTTACGCACTGTTTGATCTGTGTAATCCTAAATCAGCCATTCCACTCTGAAGTCCAGGATCAGCAGTATAACGTAAAAATATGTCCATACAATTTCTCGGAGTTACTCCTTTTCCCCGAGTATCATCACTGTTTGGCATAAATTCTGAATTTAGAAAATCAATATTTTCAGTCTCCAATCGCGTCATTTCATTGCATCTACTCATAACTTTTCTTTCTGTATACGTTTTTGTCTCCCTCATATGCATGAATATCGCCATATCCAAGACGATTAATGCTATTGACAAAGTGGAATGTGACCGACCTCAGACTCCGAAGTAATGAAGTTGTAAGTACACTTAAGTAGTAGTATCTTCACTTTATTCCTATCAAAAGTGAAGTTATAACTTACTTTTATTTACATCGAAGGAAGTTACAACTTAGAAATATCGCAATGGTAGCATCAACTCATTTTTATTCACTTTACTCATTATGTATTCCGGGGTAAAATATAAAAAAGATTTTGTTGTACGTTGGTAACATTTGTTTTCATTTTGTAATAACATAATTTTTGTAATCCGAAAATATTGATTTTATTCTTATGAACTAACCATTGTATAAAAGTGACCGATAATTTTATTACACGAAATAAAATATAAATTTATTTTTTTATAACGTTAAAGAAATTCTGTCGCATCTTTTTTTTTAGCCGTGCGTAGGCTACTGGGAACGAAATATGGTCGTGCAGTAAACGACGTATATACGTAGGCTATGAACAAATGGTAGGCAGGTTGCACCTCACGTCTACCGGCACCGTCAATCGATACGATAGTAGTCTGGCACGCGCCGCGATGCGTGCGCGCGCGCAATTTTACTCACACTTACTACTACCACCTCTATGTTACTGCTTTAATACTCGGTCACCGACCGCACAAAGTTCTCTCCCTTTTCCTATTTCATCCCCATTTAGTTACACCGGTGGTGTGTGTAGGTCGTAGATTACGAATATATGTCTGGAATAGTTGGGTGTTGTATTTTCGTTATTATAATTTTACATGTAGAATTATTCAGAGTGTTTTAAAAATAATATTTATTATATATATATAAAATGTTGTTTGAATTTTTGTGATAAAATACACGTTGCAAGTTAAATTTATTACTTCGATATTGTTTATAACAAACAAGAAAATAGAAGGACAATGCTGTTGTTTTAAAAAATACAAAAGTGTTGTTAAATCAAATGAATTAATGTAGTCTCTAAATAAAATTACCTTCAAAAAAGATAAAAGGCGACTTCAAAAAACTAACAAAAAGTAATTTTTCAATTCTTTTTTAAGTATATAAAAAAGCTGTTCGAAAGATACTCAGGTGGGGGAAACGTGTGTCTTGATAAAAATAAAGTATGTAGAGAAACGATATAAAAATATTAATACCGAGCGTGAATTATTGAGGTTTCTTAAATGCTCCCTATTATTTTCTGTATTTTTGCTTGGAAATACTTGAATATCAAAGTAACTTCAAATTATATATCATTACGCTTTAATAATTCATTACTACGCAATTTTAGAGGAAAAAATAAAAATATCATTGGATCGTTTTTAATGAAAATTTAATTTTTCATTCAGTGTTCCTTCCATTCAAGTTAGTTGGAGAAACTTAACGTCGTGGTTACCATTTTATAAAATTTGTAAATAATAATCGAAATCAGTCAATTTGGTAAAGAGCCTGAAGGCTTGGTCGTACAGAAAAATATAAATATATACTGTATAAAAAGCAAAAACTGGATCGAGTTGCGAATATTCTTTCGGTAAAAACAGTATTGCTTTTTTTTTTAAATTGGCTGGATAAGTTATGTCCTGTTAAATTTAAGGTTTCAACTACTATCGAGCTAAGTTAATTGTTAAATATTTTAAATAAATTGTTTGTTATTCAATCTATATGAAATATAGCTTCTATTAGCCAATATTTTGTATTGATTCGTAAAGAAACTTATTTCGTATAAATCAGCATTTTACTCGTTACATTTGTATTGCTGATCACAAAACAGAATCGGATTTATTTAACTGATAATCTAACATTTTTACCGAATTCCAGCTGTTTACATTTACATTTCAGATGTGGATAATGATGGTTGTGACAGATACGTCTTAAATTTTTGCGTCTTTTTTTGTAAAATTTTAAAACCCTTATTTCCATCACAGGATCTAATTATATACGTTGTCTTAGGATCGGAACCTACTTTTACTTTTTAATAATTGCTCCTTGTTATGATTCAACTTGAGTGGGGGTTCTTGGTGAACGGTTTGCACTAGTAATTCCAGGATGCTGGAAGCTTGAAACTGTTCAGTTATATTTGCTGAAAAATAAATATTTTTATTATTTTTTTTTCGGCTGATCGATGCAAAATCGTCATCAGTAATAACGATCCGCTGCCATACGGGGTAAAACTATCTCAGTTTTACCGAGGGTTGTGAACGGGTTAAGTATCCTTCACCTTGAGGAGGTTTTGAAGCTAGTTAACCGTAAAGATCCCATCTAGAAACTTAAACCTACTGCTTGTTGGTCCCGTGTTGCGGTTTCTTCGTGAGCAAATCTTCCTTTTTTTCTCCTTTCATTATTTTCATCTCTTCGTCCACAGGTTCGTTCCTGACGGTATAGGTCCAGCAGGTTCCAGCGAATCCTTTTACGAGTTCGTATTCGGTGGCTGCACAATAAGTCTAAAGTGTCTTATCAGTAGGAGTTTTAAAATACAATAGATTTAAGAAATGGGGATTTTTTTAAACGTTTATTAACTTAAAAAGCGATGCGTGCATTTTTTTTTAAACGTGAATGATTTATGTATGGAACTGTAGAATACAATGGATTGGAGGTGAGGTGTTGACGCTCTTATTCACCGATGAAACTTCCCTGGTTACCATGGCAACAGTACCAGTATTGCCGCTTATGTAAACCGAATGTTGTTGACAATTCACTCATTTTTTCTCTTTTCCATTTTACTTGTCATCATTCTACTTGCATTACGGAAGAGTTGTTGTACTATAGTATTACATAACGCTACCTTGATTGCTTTCGATCATAGGGAGGGTGCAGAGATATGTATACTGAGTTATGTCATTTTTCTGTTCAAGTTAAAAAGATAAAAAGAAGTGCAAATTATGATAGATACAAAACTTTATTTTGTAAACTATAACCAACATAAATTAAAAGGAAATCTGGATCTTTTTTTGAAAAAATCCGATTTTGGTATACGTTGGCAAAACTGTTTTCTCTTAATGACAATCACTTAATATTAAAATGGTGCGTGCATGTACAGTTGTAAACTGTAGTATTGAATTTTCTCAATATTTCTTACAAATTATAACTTCATAATACATGAAAAAAAACTTGTTGTGGCCTTTGTGACGTCATTTCAGTAAGTTGTATGGTGCAATTTTAAATTTATATTAACTGATATTAGTAGGGGATTATTTATGGAGCTCTTCCTCGGGTTGGTTGCTGTACAACTGAACCGCCTGGGTTTGATTCCTGATTTTCGTTTTGCATCTTTTGTACTGCTTATGAAAGAATCATCATTTTACTGAATATTGTGACTGTTTTAACTCAATTGTTTAATTATCCGAAGTTTACTGTACTGTACTGTAAAATTACCTACCTCTCTTTCTAATTGCGTTAAAAAATCCATTCATATCTTAAATAGAATTAATTGTAGTGTTTCCATTAAAAAATAAAAATCATTCTTACGTATTATTATGAAGATTGAAATAATTTCCCATTGCTCAACGGTTATGAATAAAAGAAAATATAGATTTCAGACTATTATCAACTGTTTTCATATCAGTAGTTTATAGATAACGAGCAGTAAGTAAGAATAATGCAAATTGTTGCGCATGATTTTTACGGTACTTTTTATTTTGATAACATTGTTTCTTTTTAGTGGAAGGTGAAAGTAGTTGAAATGTGCGTTCCAATAATGAAAATATTTTTGTGTCGACTAAAGAATTACAGCTTACATTTCATTAGGTAGGTTATTTTACTTTATATTATACTAGCTGTACCCACCAAACTTCGCTGTGGCACATTGTGGTTGCATGGGTGAGAAATGAGAAACAAAACAAAGCATACGTTTCATAGAAATTTAATTTTGCAATACTTGTGGATATACAATATTTTTTGTTTTTCCACTGTCTGCGTAGATATAAAGGCTATCTGGTTTTCCGACTCGCGAACACGCTCATACAGTTCTCCACGTGAGAAGCAATCCGCATCTAAATCTAAACCACACAATTCTAAAGATTGACCTTGAGCTTTATTGATTGTGATTGTAAATGCCAGTCGAATTGGGAATTCAATCTTTTAAATTAAAATGGGGTATCGGTCGGGATCATGGGTATTCGAGGAATGAGGAAATCTTCATCTTTGAAAGGCCCCGTTAAAATCGTTGCTTCCACCACGTTATTCATCAATTTCTTAACTGCAAGTCGCGTGCCGTTGCAGAGTTTTGGCTGATTAATATTCTGCAACAGGATAATTGGTACACCTATTTTCAATTTTAATATGTGTGGTGGCATCTCTGGCAAATCAAGTGAGTTTAAAAATTCCGTTGGATAATTAACTACTTCATCTGCTTCCACAACGGTGTCTATCGACTTATATGTAATTTCCTCACTTTGAATGCTGGATTGAATAACATTATTAAGTTGATAGACATCTTTGTTCTTTGCGGCAAGGATAGCTCGTTCACTGAGCCAATCGTGATTTCTATGTTTAATTTGAATATCAGGAAATACTTTTTCGATCAGTTCTTCTTTCGTTGTTACTAAACTACAAAAATTATCAGGAAATGATATTCGTCTAGACGTCTCATCGACTGGCAGCTGTCCGTTTCCAATGTCCAGTAACTGTCGTGAGAATACCTCAGCTGATGGATCATTCTGCAACTGGACACGCATATTCGTAGTCAACTGCGATGTACGTACGTGTCGCCACAGTGTTGAATATTTTAGGCAAGCATTTATTTCGTCTGCTGGTGTCGATCGAGAAATTACAGGCAATGTTTGCCTAAAATCTCCTGCGAGCAATATCAAAGCATTCCCGAATGGTTGAACGTTTCCACGCAAATCTCATAACGATCGATCAAGAGCTTTAAGCGATTTTTTATGTGCCATCGTGCATTCATCCCAAACAATGAGTTTACATTTTTGTAATATTTTTCCCATACAGGATGCTTTGGAAATATTGCACGCGGGAGTCTCGATGATTTGCATGTTTAATGGCAACTTCAGAGCTGAATACGCAGTCCTTCCACCTGGTAACAATGTCGCAGCTATTCCAGACGAAGAAAGAGCTAATGCTATGTCATTTTTTGATCGAATCGTTGTAGAATCAATCCAATGAGGAATGTTTTCCAGTTCCTCCTGGCGTATCCAAGAAGAAGGTCCCCCCAACTCCGTCATTATCATTTACATTATGCGATCATAAATGCATTTCTGTTAACGCGTTAATTTGGGATTGTTTGATTGGACATATGACTGTAGATCACCAATGTTGTAACTCTGTTCACGGCGTAAATCCACATCAAATGAAGCAATCGCAGCTCGGGTGGGTGCTGGCATTCCCAATTGACTAAGAACTTTATTTGCATTAGGTAAGCACTTGTCTTCAATATTTATCAATGCTTCGTTGTAAATGCCTTCTGTAAATTCAGACAAAAGTGAATATTTAACCTAACAAAGGATTTTTTGGTCATTATGTAGGGATATTATTTTCTGTGTATTTGGTTATTTCGACTTTTTTTGTTTGCATAGTCTTAAGTCTATCTGGGCTATAAGAAAGTTGGGTGTTTTAATTTATTTACTGTAAGTCATCCTTTTTGGTGGCTTTTCTTTTTGTTTTGGTGTTTTTTTTAAATTTAATTCAAAGAAATTTGTTACTTAATCAGTTGTGATTTTGTTTACATTGGCAACGGCCACACGGGCTCTTTGTGATTGGTCGTTGTGTTTGACAGCGGCCATCTTGCATTGATCTGATTGGTTTTCCTTTGTTTACATTTCCAAATTAAAAATAGATGAAAACAAACTTTGATGCGGGTTATATATCGTGCTAAAATTTGAGCTCAATCGGTGCAGAACATTTTGAGTTTTTGAAGCGTACACAAACGAACTTAAGATTTTTATATATATAGAAGATTTAATTAATTTGGTAATTACAGTTTTATTGTACAAAAAACTTAGTAATTTAACAAAACAAAATGATTAATTTTCCTTAACAAAAAATTGGTGAAAAGAGGTGCCAACGTTTTATTAGTCAGAGGACTTGTGAATTCCTAGATCAGCGGTAGTCAACCTTTTTATACCTACGGCCGACTTTTGTGTGTCTGTTAGTTGTAACATTTTCTAACCGTCCACCAGTTCCACAGTAATAGTAATTTTTAAAGTAGGGAAGTAACTTTGCATATAATAATAATTACTTATCAAATACTTTGTCGGATTTTCGCTAAGTTTGGCAGAATAAATCTTTATATAACAACTTAACTGTAGTTAAATCTATCTTTGCTTTGTAGAAAGATGTTTTCGCAATCAAATTTGCTGCATTGCCTCATTGGTAATGTTTTACGACATAATAAACACATTGGATGTTGTTTATTTACAACAGATTCTATAAACCCATCTTCAGATGCTCTGGCAAATATCCACGAACGTATATTTTTTGACACATGCGCTCACAATATTTTGTTTGAAACTGTAGGCACGTCCTCACTCTCACAAATCTAACTACGTACTGACCAGATGCACGAGCTATTCTGGGACTAGGCTCTTTTGTTTGCGGTTGAACTGTAGGCCATTTACGTAACGTGAACTAAACTTGGGCTATACAAATAGTATATTTTCTGAAATTCTAATTTTCACGGGGAATTTTATGAAATATTTTTAAATAATGCTATGAAAATTTTTAAAAAGTCAATTAATTTAAAAAAAATAAAAGTGCTACAGTATCGGAAAAAATCTCCTGCCTCCCACCATGAAAGCTGGAACGTCCATTAATGGGCGGTTGGGACCAGGTTGACTATCACTGTCGTAGATAATCGTTTACTTTACAAATTTAAAAAATTTGCTAACTTTTAACAGTGGAATTTATAAAAATGAGAAATTAAAAAATAAAAATTAATAAATATCGTTCAGATAATAAAATAATTTAAACGTAAAATTTTATTTGGTTAATAAAATAAATGAAATACTATCATTAGCTCTTTTCTAACAGGGTAGAATACTGGTAGAGTTTATAGAGTGATAATACTTGTAATAAAATTCTTATTAGATTAGTTTAATCAAATATTTTATTAATAAATTTTAATACGTTTCTTTTAGTTGGTACAAAAGATAGCGCAACGGTAAGGAGCTATCTACTAGAAATAGATTGCCACTACTAGCAATGTGATTACCTAGATAAGGTAAATATCAACATCTGAATGTTAGGTAAATACTTATCTCTGAGAAAACATTGAAATTTTTGTTTGCCTAATTTTAATGAATCTTGGTAGTTATTTCACCTGGCATTCCAAATATCACCTTCGCTAATATTTGGAAAAAATGTTTTATAATTTGTTCCGGCTGAACTATTTATTAACTGTTTTATATGTTTATATTATTATTTTTATTTATTATCTGAAATCGATTTTATATCGTTCCCGTAATTTGATTGGTTACTTACTGGTTGGGATCATTCAAATCAATTTCTCATTACCGTATATGTATATATATATATTTTTTTTTTGCCTGGTGAATTAATTTACCGGAGAAGCTTGAGACGTTTATACGTGGGAATATGCAAATTGAATTTTGTAACCTATGAAAAAATACCATACCTGATCGGGATTCGAACCCGGGACCAGCAGATGAAACACCGAGACGCTACCACTCTCCCTCGTAGATAGGTAATTTTTTGTTTGTGATTTTTACTTCTTTGTACGAAGTAAAGGAAGTATTGTGATCATTAAAAATGTCGGTTTTCAGGTTTCAACGGAAATATCCATTTTGATCACCCCTGAATCCATTTTGACTAGTTTCGGTGTGACGTCTGCACGTACGTATGTATTTCGCATAAATCAAGAACGATTAGCCGTAGGATGTTGACATTTTGGATTTAGGACTTTTATAACATGTTCTGTAACCGTCTCTTCTGATAGCGATCGAATGAACTAAAACTGTTCAGAAAAGCCCAAAATCCAAAAAAATCGGGTTTTTCGACTTTTTCTTAATTGTAGTAATAAGCCCTCATTGAGAGTTTTTCAACGATATATCATAGTGGTTATAGTTATATCATATATCATAGTGGTTATATCATAGTTATAGTCAGATGAAGTTTTAATTAATGAAATGTTTGGATTTAGTCTGATTCGGTTCGAATCAGACTTCATCGTTTTTTTTTTAACTTTTTTTAAGATTCAAATATATTAATTGATTAATAATTATTAACCTCTGCAAAAAAAAAATGTTTTATGATAAATAACAATTCAATAATAACAATAATAAAAAAAATTATGAAAAAATATCAGAAGTTATTAATGAAATAGAATTTTATGTATTTTTCATTTAAAAAAAATGTATATGTAATTTAATGGGCGTACAAGGAAGTTATGTGGTGTTCACATCAAATTTTTAGTAATTGTAATATTTTTGATTATTTTTTGTTGCACTGATTTATATTATTTATTTTTATTCTTTTTGCAGGTAAGGATCTTTGGTTTTTCTTATTCTACTGTCGTAAGTAAAATTACACGTATTTTTTAAATTTTAATTAAAACATTTTCAGGAGCGTTAAATTTTTTGTTTCTTATTTTAGTAGTTTTTAATAATTATTACCGGAATTATTTTTAGTATTTTTCCGTAGGCCACCGTACAAGAATAGACCAAATAAATACGTTGTGCTATATATATATATATTTATATATATATATCGTAGAAATCTTCACTTCTATTTTTATTCAAATTTTAGCTACCGATTTCCGGTCCGTAATTTGAACTTAAGGTTGTAACATCGCTTAATGCCAAATTTTTTTCATTTCATCTCAAGTTCTATATATTATATATTATGCTCTATACATACTATATACTGGTTCTATTTACTATATATTGAGTGTTTCATTTTAATCGCCTCAGGCTATTTTCTCGTAAAATTCGCACAAAATAAAAAAAATTACCTAAAAAAAGTTACTCAGATTGGAGGGAAACACCCCATTGTGACCTTGAAAAGACCGTTATTTCAAGGTTAACACGATTTTTTCAAATGGAATGACCTTATTTTTGACCCGACCAATAAAAAGATCGTTATTTCAAGGTTAACACGATTTTTTCAAATGGAATGACCTATTTTTGACCTGACTAATGAAAGAAGCACAAAAGTATATATTGAAATATGATATCCTTTTTTTAGGGTATTCCATTTTAATCGCCCCAGGGCATTTTCTCGTAAATTACGCACAATAAAAAAAAAAATCTAAAATAATTTTCTCAGGTTGGAGAGGGAAACCTCATGGTGACCTTGGATTTACTTTGAACATGACCTTATTTCAAGGTTAATACAATTTGTTTTCAAACAGAATGATCTATTTTTGACCCCACTAATGAAACGAGCGGAAAATTTTACATTGGAATATGTGGTCAAACGTGTGACCTTGGACCTTTTTTGAATATCATACGGCTAACCGTCAGTGATAGTGTTATATACAGTTAGTTTTTGAAGGTCATAAAATATTCCTGAACTTTTATATTCCAGACCATTTTTCTCAAATTTTTTTGGGTTCATTTTTCGCAAAGTGTGGGAAAGAACAAAAAGATGACTTTACACTACCGTATAACACTATCTCTGATGATTAGCCGTATGACCTTCAACAAAGGTCCATGGTCATATGTGTGACTACATATTTTATTGTAACATTTTCTGCTCTTTTCGTTGGTGGTGTCAAAAATAGGTCATTTCATTTGAAAAATCGTGTTAACCTTGAAATATGGTCAAAGTAAAATTCAAGGTCACCATGAGGTGTCCCTATCCAATCTGAGTAATTTTTTTGTTAGTAATCTTTTTTCATTGTGCGTAGTTTACGAGAAAATAGCCTGGGGCGATTAAAGTGAAATACTCTACTTACTGATATCAAAATATCATTGCAGTACCTACAACTTCTTTTCTTTTCATTATTTTTTTGTGTCCTCATTTTTCATTATTTTATCTATAGTCAGGTAAAATTTAATGGCTTGGTGCCCGTCCTGACGTCATTCTACTAGATTGATTTTTATTATTGAAATTTGTAACGTATGAAAAAAACGTTCCCGAATAATTCGAACCCGGAACTTTTCAGACAATAAATGGAGATGCTACCACTCCGCCATTTCAGTCGTTTTTACATGAAGTATCACGATAAATGATAATTCTTAAATTTTAACTTATATACTACCAGGTGAGTAAAAGAATCGTGGCCATTTCGTCTATTGTGCATAAGTAAATGTAGCATAGGCGTTCTCATTCTATTTGGGGTCAATATTAGAATCTTATTTAATTGACGTTGCAATTTCGTTTCTGAATTTCACGTTTAATTTGTCAGAATTCATGACGTTTATATCATAATATAATTTAAATTATTTTTATTTGACTTTAATAATAATAAGCCTTGGAAATGTTTCGCAAATATTGTTAAGCAAACGAGAAGAAAGTGATGTGGATGAAAAGCTTTAAAGAATTAACTATATCGTGTTGCTTACTGATTGCTCTTTTGTCATCTTATTACCTCAATATCCGTTATATTATTATTAGATTACATTACATTGTAGCGTATGTGTGTGCATTACTTAGAACGACTTCTGATGTGCATTTATGTGGTTGCTGGCTTTCAATTCTTGTTAATAGTTAATACCTTCTAGATATTAGATACGGTGGCGTACTAGATAACGTGTAAGAGCTTAAAAAGAAGTAAGAGTTTCATATAACACCCTTCTTTCTTTGCTTTTTAAGTGAACTTTCCTTTTTTTATATCTCATTTTTCTTTAAGATCTTATGTCAAGGGTTGAAGAAAAAACAGTTTGTAAAGAAAAGAACAAAATTAAACGTAGTAGAGACCGTACTAAAAAATTTTTTCCACTGTAGATTATGATCACTGTAAGTTCATTCAAACTTTTATTTTTTATCGTTAATTATTCTTTAACATTAGATGTTTGTTTAGTATCTTACCGACCGTGCTAATTTGTTTTTAAATTTTATTGTTGAAAAATTTTAATTTTTTTAAAAATTATTATACGGTGTTTTTTTTATTTTTTAAACAAAATCTTACGTCAGGATTTAAAAAACATAAAAATACTGCAAAGAAAGCAAGAAACTTTTTGAGTACTGTTAGAAAACATTTTTTCAATGTAATTTTTACGAGAGGTTGTCTCTAAAGTATAGACCGTTTCATTGTAAAAAACTTTATAAATATTCTTTATTTTTCTTAAATTGCATAACTTATAGTACTTCTCTGTATAATCGCCACATGACTTAAGACATTTATCGTAGCGATACACCGGCTTCAATATACCCTCGTTGTATTCTTCTGCTGCAAGTCCATTTAGCCACTGATAAACAACATTTTTAAGTTCATCGTCACTTCCTTTTCTTGTTTAGCCTCCGGTAACTACCGTTCAGATAATACTTCAGAGGATGAAGAAGGATGATATGTATGAGTGTGTAAATGAAGTGTAGTCTTGTATAATCTCAGTTCGACCATTCCTGAGATGTGTAGTTAATTGAAAACCAACCACCAAAGAACACCGGTATCCACGATCTAGCATTCAAATCCGTGTAAAAATAACTGGCTTTACTAGGACTTGAACGCTGGAACTCTTGACTTCCATATCAGCTGATTTGGGAAAACGCGTTCACCAGTAGACCAACCCGGTGGGTTAAGTTCATCGTCACTTGTGAGTTGCGTACCACTCAAAAATTCTATCAATCTCCCAAACAAATAGTTGTGAGAAGAAGCTAAGTCCGGACTATACGGTGGGTGATCGTAAATTTTCCATCCAAATGCTGTCAGTTAATCACGTGTCGGACCCGCAACATGTGGACGTGCATTATCGTTCAGCAGGACCACGCCGTCGGTCACCCGCCCACATCGCCGATTTGGAATGGCGCGCCATAACGTACGTAGAGTTTCGCAGTAGGCTTTTGCATTTATAGTCGCCCACGTGGCAAGAAATCGTTCAGCAGTATGCCAAACCGACCCCAAAAGACTGTGACCATCAGTTTGCGTCCAAATGGCTGTGGCTTGACCTTTGTTGCTCTGGTTGGTGATTGAGGATCACGCCATTCACTTGACTGCCGATTTCTCTCTGGCGTGTAATACGAAATCCATGTTTCATCGCCGGTAAAAATGTAATTAAGGAACATGACATCTTTTTCTGTGTATCGTATCAAAAATTCCAAAGCAGATCCCGTTCGGATTTTTTTTGGTGACATTCCGTTAAGACGTGCAGCACCCAATGTGCACAAACCTTTCTGAAGCCTAAACGGTCATGAACAGTGCGACCGATAACAGCTCTTGAAACATCAGGAAAAAAAGGGCCAGGTTGGAAATCGTTGAGCGACGATCTTTTCTGATTTCATCATCGACGCGTTTCAACAAGTCCTTGGTGATTATCGAGGATCTCCCGGGACGTTCTTCATCGTGCACATTAATTCTGTTATTGCTAAATCTTGCATATCATTTACGGACGTTTCTTTTATTCATTGCATTATCACCGTACACAGCAGCCATCTGCCTATGAATTTCAGCCGGAACGTTTTGATGGTTTACAAAACGCATGACTCCACGTATTTCACAGTCGGCGGCAACATCGATTTTCCTATTCATTTTACAACGTAATGACTCACACGTAATCAAAGATACTACAACGCGATAACTTACGAATAACAATGCAGTGTGTACATTGCTAGCGTGGCCATAAACGACACAGGTCAAGGGGAGAAATTTTCCAGCGGTCTTTAGTTTGGAGATATGATATCCCTTGTATTATAGTTAAACATATCTAAACCAAATAAATGTTATCAAACAGCAGTTGTGGTTAAAGTATTAAATACGAAAATACGTATTTTTGTGAGATTGTAAAGAGAAACGAAATTTTGTGTAATATTATTCGATTTATAACTATGATTATTTTCATGTACATGTAATTCTTCGACTTCAGGGTAACCAGTTACGATAAAAACGTACAGGAATTGATATTTTCACGAGAATCAACTGTGAAAAAAATTGTATGTTGTCTTTTTTCTCATTTAGGGCGGTATTTTTTTGTTTATACTTGTTTCACTAGTCGCTTTATATCTTTTTGTATGAGTTTGATCCTTAATGACGTACTTGATCGGCATAACAGTAAAATATCTTATGTAGTAATCCTACATTCTTTTTTCTGTTAATCTATATAGTTTCATTTTATTACAGTCAGTTTATTTTCGAAAAAAAAAGAACATTTAAAGAGAAGTACTTTTTTTAGTATACTCGCTTATGCCTGTTTGAAGGGCAAAAAACTCTTATTTATAAAAATGTCTTATAAATCTTTCTCATTGTCTTCATACATTTTCTTCATTTTTGGACTAATGGAGTATTTTTTCAAAGTGGTGACAACGCTGATCTTCGGAGCCTCTTAATTTATATATTAATAATTTAATCTTTAGAATAATTGTGATAATAAAAATGTGGGCAAATGTCATATTTTTGTTTAATTTTCTTCGTATGGATTGTAAATATACTTTGTAAAAAATAATGAAAAAATATACATAATTATATTCTTTTATAGGCGTTTAGCGTTTTTCGTATATGTTTTTAGTTCTGTTCATAAGTATTTTAAAGTAATAATCGTATGAACGGTGATTATTTTCAAAAATGGAAATAACTTTTTATTATATGTTGTTTTGTTTTATAAGTTTAATAAACTGTTAATGGAAGGGTATGTTTTGAAATATAAATGTCTTTTAATGATTTCGTTCATGATATGGCAGGAGATTTGTTGCGAGAATTATTCGGTTGTTATTAAACGGGTGAAATTATTTTACTGTAGCTTGGTGCAGCTTATTAGTTCGTTTTATTCTTGTTTAAAATTTGGTTGCGTTGAGCTTAATAACGTTTAAATTAATATGTATAAAATATAATCTACCCCTTTGTACTCATTATTTTAATTATTACATTAAATGTTTGCGTAACTTTAATAAGTTACTCGGATTTCAAAATGGAATTGTATTTTTTAGCGATTCTTATAATTATGAGTTTTCGTTACTACGATATTCTAATAGCTTCCTTTCTCTAGTGCGGTAGTATATACGTGTAACGTAAACGAATAACTTGATGAATTGTTATCCTACAGAAAGGAGTACATCAATTTGTTACATTGCTCTCAAAGGATTTCTTATGACTGTGATGCATGAGAAGTGTCTTGAGGTACAACCGGCATTAATCTGAGCTGCTCTCTCTGAAAATAATGATGTGCAATATGTAGTCAAGATTCGCTACAGTAAATAGAATAAATAAGGTGTCTCTTTTAGATCTGAATATCTGTTTCAGTTTGTTATGCGATAATGCAGGTGGCGCAAAGAAACGGGAAATTTTTAATTTGATATTAGCAGCCCTGTAGATGTACCATAAATGGGAGAAAGACGTTAAACTGTAGAGCCGTAACGGTCATTTACAATTTATTTACATTCGTACATATCATCCTCATCCATCCTCTGAAGTAAGACCTTACAGTGGTTACGGAGGCTAATCAGAAAAAAAGAAGAGAGAGTGTAACGCACATTTAGTTGTGATGGAGCAAATGGAGGAATGTTGTAGAGCGTACAGTTGTCGTAAGGGCGTTTTACCGACATGCGCACAAAGAATGTTTCGGCGGCACTATGAGATCCCGTCCCGGGATCAAATTCCTTCTTCATACGCAATCCATACTTGGATATGTAACTTTGAAGAGACTGATTCGGTTTTGAAACAAAACCTAGTGGGTGTGTATTGTGTACGTAGGCCAGAAAACATTGATATCGAGAAAGCTGTAGTTGTAAGTTGTCCTCGTCGTTCGGTGCGGAAAACTGTTTCTTCATTGGAGTTTGGATGTCGGAAAAACGTGCAAAAAATACTCTATAACCTGAAATTTCATCCGTATAAAATTTAATTTGTCCAAGAACTAAAACCTGACGATTGTGTACTGCGTCTGCAATTTTGTGAAAAACGGTCTAAAACCAACAGTTAGAATGTTAACTTTATTGAAAATCTTTGGATGTCAGATGAAGCTCATTTTCACTTAAGTGGATATGTGAATAAGCAGAAATTCCGTTACTGGGCACAAACAAACCCTGCTCAGCTTCACCAGCGTCCACAGTGCTAAATTTACTGAATGGTGGGGAGTTTCGTGTCCTGCGGTTGTAGGCCCGTACTTCTTTGAAGAGGACTCTGCTGTAACTGTGACGTCTCAGCGTTATGTCGACGTGCTAGAGACATTTTTTGCTGCTAGGCTTCATTCTCTTCCAAATTTTGACCTTCAGCAAACCTGGTTTCAACAGGACAGCGCTACCTTACACACTGACCGACAGTCTATGGTAGCGGTGAGACGTTTGTTTGGAGGTCGCATAATTTCAAGGACTTCTAACACCGTCCGGTCTGCAGACCTTTCAAACTTCTTTTTATAGGGACATCTGAAGAGCGTTGCGTACCACACTAGACCGAGAAATCTTGCTCAAAACACAGATTGAAGACGAAATCGCCAACCCACGACGCAATGCGATCCCGGGAAATGTTACCCGCGGCGCAACGTGATCTCCGGGATCACATTGCGCCACGCTATGCAAAATTTTCAGAATCGACTTACTGAATTGTATATGAAAAAATGGACAGCACTTAAGTGAAGTAATTTTTAAAAAGTAATGTATATCATTATCTATCATTACTATCACATTACAATTACTATCATAATTCAAATCTCCACTTATATTTTCAACGTCATATAAAGATTGTTAACTTTACTTCATTTTTTCTAATTATTTATAATTTTCCCGTTTTTTTGCGCCATCCTATATATTTTGCCCGGTGAAGGCGACGTTAAAATATATAAATATTTTTCAGTGCAATTGGTAAAAATTGTACGAGCTGCTTTTTATTCTTGAAAGTGGCCACGGCACTTTTGGAAATGATTTTGTTATGTCAGCTCGCCTGTAACCATTACGGTTACTGTATCGCATACAGTCATATCTTTTTTTTAAGGTATTTCTTGGAAATTTATAACTAACGAAAGTTATAGTCGATTTTTTAAATTTATTATTCTACATTTTTAACCAGCTTTATTATTCTTAGAAAATTAACTTAAATGTTTAAATTTCAGCGGTTTATATCCTTTTGGTCAACACTAATTTTGTTTTAATCGCCATTTTTCAGTCTTCTACGTGTCGTTTTCTCCAAATCTTGTTCAATTTATTATGTTATTAAGTAATTAATTATATAGCAATTTATTATGTAGGTTGCAGTTATTAAGTAATAAGAACTGTACGCTACCAACATTTTTTTTTTGTAATTTACTCCCTTATATTATTTACCCATACTGTCTTACAAATTAGTAAAAAAAAAAAAAAAATTTCGTAAGGTATTACGTTTTTTTTCAGATTCATATTGATTTATAAGTTTTCTCATCTTCCATAATTTTTGAAGTGTGTTCTTAAACTTTTGTGATAACGACCATTCACTCATGTGTCTTGTTTATTAAACTGAATTTATACTGGGTGAGCAACATGAAACCAGACCCATAACGTAACCGCTGCAGAATCGGTAGGTTATGCTGGAATGAATTTTTATGAATGATACGGATAAATTAAATAAGAAAAACATAAAACGTAATTGTATTTTTTACCTTATTGTACAAAAGATGTTCAAAATGACCACACTGAGCATCGGTGCAATTTTGTGCTCGACTGATCATATTGGAAGTAGTCTGACGCAAAACATTGTTGTCAATTGCGTTGATTTCTCGTTGAATGTTCACCTTCAGTTCATTAATTCCAGGTGCATAAACTCTCTCTTTTAAGTAGCTCCGAAGGAAAAAATCGCAAGAACACAACTCTGGGGAACGTGGAGGCCACCGTCCTTTGTTGACAGTTTGTTCACTTGTGAAAGCTGCATGAACGCGATTCAGTGAAACATTTGGTGTGTGACACGTTGCTCCGTCTTGTTAGAAGAAGCTATATTGTTTTTCATTATCAGTTAATTGCGCATAGAATTCTTCAAAAATTATGATGTAAACTTGAATATTGACAGTTCGGTCAAAAAATATTGGTCCCACTATATACGATTACGAAAACGGCATACCAAACACCGATTTTCTACTCGTGAAGTGGACGTTCGAGTATCTCGTGAGGATTCCTCGCCATCCAATACGTGATGTTCTGCGGATTAACGTGGCTGGATAAATGAAACCATGCCTCGTCTGACATGAAATACGACATCGAGTCTATCTGTCCACCATGATTTCGAGAAGCCAATTGCAACAATTAAGTCGTTTCGGTTTGTCTGTCTCCTTCAATTTTAATTCGTGAAGAATTTTACGACAAGATGTGTATTTAATACTAGTTTGTTAGGATAACTTGCTAGTGATTTTTTTGGACTTGCAGTAATTTTCCTTTCAATATCGGCAGTGGCCTGCGGAGTGCTAACGGAAAGTTGCTTATTTCGATTTGCATTTGAAACTGAACCTGTTATACGCCATTTTTTAATTAAATCGTGCATGCTACTCTTCGCTGGGATACAGGCATTCGGAAATTCTTCTACGAATATTTGACGAGATTCTTCAAACGATCCAGAACGAATATCGGCCTCAACTATAGTTATCTTGTCCTGGATTGAATAAGGCATTTTTTTCTTTTTCCTGTTTAGCCTCCGGTAATTACCGTTCATATAATACTTCAGAGGATGAATGAGGATGATATGTATGAGTGTAAATGAAGTGTAGTACAGTCTCAGTTCGACCGTTCCTGAGATGTGTGGTTAATTGAAACTCAACTACTAAAGAACACCGGTAACCACGATGTAATATTCAAATCCGCGTAAAAATATGAATAAGGCATTTTACACAAACATAACTACGGTCACCATACTGGACTGCAGCAAAACGTATACTGCATTGACACGTAACCACCTGACAAACTGCAGCAACAATCAGTAGTAACATGTAAATCCACTAGTTGCGCTATTTGTGTGAGAATTTTTCATAAATAGTGTTGGGTAACGGTTTCATTATGGGTTCGGTTTTATGTTCCTCATCCTGAATTAAGTCCGTACTCAGAAATTCGTAGTTCGGCTTTCAAATTCGGTATACGGAAGAAGTAAAATGCTTGGTTTTTCATTCATACACGAAATGTTCTGTGTTATAATTTCCCACAGGTCTTAAGGAACTCGGTCAGTGACACAAATCACACCGAGTAATGATGTATTCAGCCATGCTCAAAAAGAATAAATTGTAATAAGCATAAAAAATTGAGGAGTGGAATGATTTTCATTGAACCAAAACGTTTTATTTCAGCGAGTTGTATTATTTACTGATGTCGCCAGGCTTATCGAAATGCAATCGATATCCAGTCCTGCACTAACATTAGATCAGTCTTAAAGAAATGAAAAAAAAAGTAATAAATGTTGTATTGTTTTACTTTTTATAGGAATAATATTTAATAATATTGAAAAATGACACAAATTTTAATCGGAAAAACTGAATGGTTTTATTCATTTTATTCTATCGTTTTACTAGTTGTTATCAACCAAACTCTTCATCTTTTAGGATATTTTTTCGATTTTTATTTTCCATATTAAGTGGTAGTTGAAATAAAAGATCATAAAAATTTTAAAGCGCCAGTGTGTAGTAGGTTTTGATTGTGTTATTTCTTCAATAATATGCCTGCTATCAAAATTTTGATGGCATTGTAAACGAAATAAATTTTATTCTTATAAGTTTAATATAGAAACAATCCAATCTTTAACTACTTTGTGTGTGTGTAGTTAAAGAATAAAACTTCGCCAAATTCATATGTTCGGGAACGCTAATTTTCTTAAGTATGCAGAGGACTACGAACTAGCAGCTTTTTGAATTGTATAAGTACGATATAATTGAAAAAAAATTTTACGGTTAAAAACACCCAAATTAGAGAACCAATATTATTAAATTTAACAGTACGGTTTGGGTTCGATTACTACCTTCTTCTTGGAAAGGCAAACGATTATTCTTTCCGCGATTCCGAACGTAACACTTTAGTTTACGATTTACATAAAAATTCATCGGTACGTTTATATTTTGTAACTGTTATTTCAATCCAGGAATAAATTTTTGAAAAACATTTACCGAATACATAAATATGGAAACGTGTACATAATATATGCAGAGCACAAATAAGGTAAGCTTTTTGATAAAAGGAATTTTATCTGCAAAGGTATGGAAATTGATTTTAGACGTGAGTGTGGCAGTTATCCAATCTCAAACAAGGAAATCGACTAATAAAGAATTTATTAAGGAAGAAATTTGTATCCTTCGTTTTCAGTCATGCATACTGTAAATATTTCACGTTTCTGAAATATTATATTAAATTTATCTCCCGACTATACCTGCGGGAGTGGATTTCACTGATAATATTATTTGGTATTTAGATGATGTAATGTTAAATTGTGTTACTAGAGGTGAGGATAGTTTTTAGAATTTTTATGTTTCATTGTGTTATGTTGTTATTTTGATTTCTCAAGTGGTAAATTTACAAAAAAATAATCTATTATATATTGAAAAAAAGAAGCTTTTTTTTATGTACGGTGAGCAAAGCTATTTCTTTTTTAATTTTGAATTTAATCTGTTCGCGACCTGATGGCAGTGTAAGTGGATTAGAGACGTAATTTTAGGGTTGATTTACAGTTAGCGAGACTAAAACGGAGGGTGATGGATATGGGAAATTGAAAAAGGATCACCTCACGGTTATTAATTGGTTGAAAACGGAGGGAAATACTTCAACAGCAGCCATGTTAGTAAGCATCGTACTGACGAAGACTCGATACGATTCGGGAAGCGGTTTTAAATTTAAACGAGGGGAGTTCTTTCTGTACACTCTCGTGGGAAGATCGTCTGAACTCAGCGCTACGTCGGCGTTGTTGCTGTGTGCGTGTGTGTGTATGTCTACAGCGGTAGTGGTAGTTCTCTCCACGGTGTTCGAACACCGGGAATGCGTGCACGACGTCTTCTCTAGATCGGTGACAAGACGGTCGGAGGGCGGTTCTAGGACGGGAACTTCCAACAGGCATTCTCAGCAAGGCCATTCCGTGGATCCACCCACCGGCCTTTAATAATATAATACCATAACATTCTTTACGTTTAAAAAAAGAAAGAAATTAATAGCAAAAAGTAAAGTAGAATAACCTTCAATTTTCATTGAATCATGATTCCAGTGTACAGTAAAGTATTCTCATTTTATAATATTGCATTCTTTTCAGTTATAGCTTCTTTAATTGGACAACAGAGAATATTAATTTGAGTAATATATTTTTTTAATGTTCAGTACTTCAGATTTTAAAATAATTACTTCTTTCTTTTTTATTTATTATTTTTTTTGTAAGAATTATCCCACAAATTCCATTGCACGTAATACTAAAAATGAATAGAGTAACGCATAGCCTAATGTCAACGATTCGTTTTTTAATTTTTTTTTTTTTTTTAGTTGAAGCTCCGTTGTATTATTAATATGAAAATATTACGGAGGTAGTTCCGTTGTATTATTTTCCACATAAATGGCAGATTTCAAAATGAAAAATTGTATTGTTCGCACAGGGTTTTAAAGTTGAGTTCATTTTTTCTCCATTATTGTTTTATATTGTTATAGTGTACTGATATAAATAATGTAACGCCATTCAAGATATTTTGATATGCTGTTCAATATATGTATGCAGAAATTCATGCAAAACTAGTTGGAAAATGTGTGGTTGAAATAATAATATACGATACTTCCTGAAAATCTTTGGGTTCTGGGTTTAGTACCGACGAATGACGCTTCAGCGTATTTATTCCTTGCAAAAATGATGTTTTTGTATTTATTTACGACATTTCGAAGTCATATTAATTTGATGTCAAAATATTTGGATGAATATTTATTCTCAGAATCCGATTGCTTGTGATGTCTTTAGGTTAGCGTGTATGAGTCATTCTATCAAACTTTAAACACGGGTGTGACTTTACAGAAGTAATATTATAAGTTGTATCTTCTTTGAAAATATTATTACTAATAGTGGTAGTTTTTCTGTAATTTTGTGGTCGATTCAGAGAAGTGTAGATCAATTGATGCCACACCGCACCAATTGATCTTCACTTCTTTGGAGTTTGGCAAATTGGTGCCACACCGCACCAATTGAACTGACAGGACTGTTCATTTCAGGACAGTCTGGGTCATCTCTTAAAAGGCTTTTAGCAGATTTTTGCTTCCGTACTTTATTTTCTATAGGGCTCAGTAAATCAAAGGGTGTCGAAACTAACTAAGCCGGAACGATAAAATTAATTTCCAGATCAGCATTCCAAAATTTTAGGAAATACCCCGAAGTTGTGGTTAAGACTGTACATCTGAATCAGGAGATTACTTCTTCTATCTTTTGTTAATTTTAAATCTCTAATAAATACGTATAAGTAATCTGCAAACGTCTTTGATATGTATATATTGCCGCCTGTTCAGATCTTGACCATGATATTGAGAGACTAACAATTAAAAATGTTTATATAAATATAATTTATTGCTCAAAGAACATAGAAATAAGTTAAATAATAATGTTGAAAATAATAATAATTAACGACGACAATAATAATAATAGTAATATTAATAGCGAATAAATGACATACAACATAATACTTATAATAAGGAAAAGATTTGTTTAAAAATAGTTTAATTATAAAAAGCAGAATACAGTCCAATTGACTAAAGCCATTATTAATGACCGCTAATATTAACACCTAATATTGCATCAACATGATAATAATAGACAAGTCAAAGTTCATACAATTCCATTCTCTGCAAATACGTTTGTTTTTTACAATAAAACTACCCTACACTTTATGAATGAATTTAATTTTGTCACTTTCACTACTGTCTACCGTGAACTCGCCGAACAACTTACTGCATTCACCCACTGCCCACACTGGAATGCTTGTGACGTTCACTTCACTCGTCGTTATTACATGCCGACTGATAACGTCGTCTCATAATCGCGTCGAACACGGCCTCGGGGCGCTACTCAATGTGATCGTAAATACGCCGAACTACTCCCTTAATATTCAACGTCCCACTGGTCCGAGCAGTATTTATTTACTGTTCGTGTTATTTACCTTAATCTGTAGAACCAGTACCCGCCTAACGTAAAGCGTGAGAATTCTCATTGTCCGCGCTCTTACATTTTCCCATAAATTCCTATTTCGATCCGTTAATCCTTCGGGTCGAACAACAGCTGTTGGAGGTGCCATTGTCTGTACTACAAAGACAGATTGCTAAACTGACATATTAGCTTGAGAAAAGGATCTCTTTTAGATCCTTTTTGGATTCCTTTCATTATTATTTTCTCATACTGTCTTATTAATTGGAAGGAATTGGCTACCCAGGTCAGATATGCTTCTCCTGTTATAATATTTATATAGTCAACTGATTTTCTGAGCGCAGTAATATTCTAAAATTCGATAGACCTCTACATTACGTTCTGTAGCAATCTCTTTAAAGGCTGTTTCTTTGCTTTCCTTTTCTTATTTTTTAGGTTTCTTATTTTAATGGTTTTGTGAATATTTTATTTTCATACGGGAAACATTTTTAAAATAGATTTTTTATTAAGGTAATCTTAATAAGACTTAAAACGACACCGTCTCAAGAAATGGAAATAGAAGAAAGAATGTCAATGGACCTGATACTACATCCTGATACTACAGCAAAATCTTTTTGAAAAATATCTCGAAACAAAACACCAGTGGAGTACATTGGAGTACAAAAAAAAACATTACGCTTGATCCTAAAGTAGAAGTAGTCACTATAATTGATATTTCATTCAATGATGGAAGTGAAGTATAATACCAGTAAATCGAATCTCAGAACGATAACGATTTCGAAGTAAGAATAAAAGAACGAATATAAAAAAATATGGCTGATAGCCAAACCTAGTAAAAGTGGCTCAGAATAAAGTGAGTGAATTAAGAAAACCTCGGTAATCTATCTTCATAAATAGAAAGGTAAATTAAAGGTACAAAGATGTTTAAAACTGTGAAATGTAAATTACGCAGAAATGTCGAATGCCTTGCATAAAATTAGTAATGCCTAATGGCCTTTCCTTAATTTTTAATAATAAGACAAAATAATATTACAATAAACCGTTAATAAATTCATAAGAAAATTATGGATTAGTATGTTGTTTAATTTTTCTGTCAGTTTCTAAAAGTCGAAGTTTAAGAATTGAAAAGTTATTATTTTTCAATCTTTCGTTAAGTGTATGGTTCACATTGTAAGAAAAAAGATGTTTCTTGAAGAAATACGGACGGCTATCGTTTTGGCCAGTAGGCTAACGTTGCTCTCTCTTACTATGCTTCGAGAATGTAAAAAAAAATCTGATGTGGACACAACATGACTTCCTTGTACCTTATTAAATTACATGTGCACATGTTTTTAAAATGAAAGTACATAAAATTTTATTCATTAATAACTTCTGATATTTTTTTTATTGTTATTATAGAATTATTATGTATAGTAATTTTTTTATAATCGGAGGTTAATAATTATTATAAATCCATATATTTAAATTAAAAAAAAAAAAAAAGTTTAAAAACTAGGAGATGAAGTCTGATTGGAACCGATGTGCCTTCCTCTTGTAAGATCCAAATGATTCATTAATTAAAATTTTATTTGGTTATAACTCGAACCAATGAAAGTAAGTATCACTTATGATATATCGTTGAAAAGGTTTCAATGAGGGCTTATTAATGCAGTTAAGAAAAAGTCCAAAATCCAAATTTTTTGGGCTTTTTTGGACAGTTTTGATTCAGTCGATTGGAATGAAAAGGGGTGGTGCACAACTACGTGTTACGACAGTCCTAAATCAATAATTTCAACATCCTGTGGCTAATCGTTTTATTATTATGCGAGATACAGACGTCACGCCGAAACTAGTCAAAATTGATTCAGGGATGGTCAAAATGGATATTTCCGTTGAAATCTAAAAACCGAAATTTTTCGCGATCACAATTCTTTCTTTACTTCGTACAAGGAAGTAAAAAGGATATAGAAAAACAACTTTAAGAAAAAAACTTTTATTTTACGTATGAAATCGTTATTTGTTTTTAAAGCAAATATGTTTTTGTTTTGAAAACGCATATTTGAATCTATTTTTATTGTTATTATTATTATTATTATTGTTAAATCAGCCCAAGAGAACAAATAAAATATGTAAAAAAAAGTAGAATGTATAAATTAATTAAAAAAAAGAATCGAGAACGAAATACTCGTGATACTGTAATCGAACATTACTTCATCATGTCAAAAGAATTATTGCAAATGTAAATAAATTATTATTATTATTCTCGCTAAAAAAAGAAAAACATGGTTTCTGATGATCGAAAACTCTTACAAGGAAATTATTGTAGGTGGCTTAAAATGTAATTTTTTCAGACTTGTTTTTTCTTTCGAATCGGCTTTACTCTGTGTCACTCATAGATGAAAGACAGTGAGTACGAAAACTTGTTTGTTCAGTACAATAACCGTAACAGTTGTAGGCGACCTAACCTGACCGTTCACAAGAATAACCAGTATCCCGTGCCAGACTTATTAGGGAAAGTGAGGGGTGAATTATTTTCCGTCGTCGTCGAGCGGAATATATTGTTGAACATCATCTTGCCAAGCCCGTTGAAATTCAAATGATATTTAGTCTTTCAAACTATACCTTCATTTTGTTCACACCGGATAACCGGTGTGAAGAGTATGTCTGACACATATGTATTGAACGTTCTCTTGCAGAAAGAGTCTGACCGGTGATTCTTTTATCGCGGCTACTTTTACGTACGTCACAACTATAAGAAAGACTCTTATATTATTATTAACGCTGTAATAAAACCATTCAGTTATTAAGCTATCAAGTCATAGAAAAAGACTTAAAAGTGTTCATTAATAATAAAGCGGTCATTGTCCGGATTAATTACGTGTAGGCAGAGCACGGCTTTTACAGTTTGTGGGTGGGGTATATGGAAATTATATTGTGGTATTTTTAATGCGCTTTATCGGTAACGATTCAGGTACGAATAAAAATAGAACTGTCTGTAAATAACGTTATTTAACGTCCACGCAAATATTTATTTGCGATGTTCTTTGAAAGGTCATTTAAAGTTGAATGGGAACTAAATGTATTTTATTCTTATTACATAAAAGAATATGAAAATGATATATTGATCATTGAAAAAATAAATAATTAATCTAGGTAGTCTTGTTACCGCGCGTCGTTTCTTTTTTAAATATGGACTCGTACGTCAGTAAAATATTTGTAGAATGAGCGCATTCGTATGTTAGTTTTTTTTATATCTTTTGAAAGTTAATATTGTTAAATTTACTGAACGGTTCCGAGACAACGTGAAATACTAATATTCAAGGTTAAAATCTCAGTTTGAGCTATCAATAACATTTCGCTGTATTGGATACACAATATAAATTCATAGGAATATTTGGTTTTTTTCCTCAGGGGGTTCTATCATAAATTAATAACTTTTTTCTTAATAATCTTTGATACTTCCTCCTTCGTAATACCTTTTTTTTTTATTACCCTTTCTTCAGCTTAACTTAATACTAAAGCACAATTATCTTGAAATAAGATATCCTACAGAATAGGAATTAATTTAAGTTAAATTATAAAACTATTTTTGGCTTTAATCTTTAAAATTTTTCGGAAAATTTAAAAATTAGCACAATAAAATGCACGTTTTTTTTTTTAACTACTCTTATTTTCAAGCGATCCAGTTACTATTTGTTGGTCTTTGACCGATTTCAGTTCATCGATTCTCTAACGTCATTCATTCTCTTATCCTTATTCGCACGTGTTTAGAATTGTCGCACCAAAACAGGCGATCGGTTATCTCATGCGATATCTGACATGCGGATCTCCTACACAATCATCGGCCCAGTCGTTAATGTTATCCAAGAATAGAGACTGGTCGTCGACGGTCTACGCTTCATTCCTTATTTGACGTTCCTTAACTGAAGCTGTAATAGGCTGCGTTTTTATCTTTAGATTAAAACTTTTTTTTTTGTAGTTATTCTTTCATTTTCTCACTTTTAATGTTGATATTTTGGAATGTAGGTTGATGTCAATTTAATAATTAATTATTGATCGTTATAACGATTTTCTATCTTTTTTTACACTTATTATTTTCGTGCTTGTTAATCACAGAATGTTTTCTTGGTCGTATTTTAGTTTTTTTTCTTAAAGTAATTGGAAAATTGATCGATATATTTCATTTAATTGTCGTGGGACAGTAGAATGCATAAGAATTTAAGTATTAAATTAAGAATTAAGTATTTTTAGTTTTTTCCTTTTATTAGTCTCCGAAACTATTTATTTTCGAGAGGAAATCACGCGTGATTTTTTTTTTGTTAAATAAAAAAATATTTTGAAATCATCTCCGGTAAAAAAGATTTTCAGTTGTTATTATGAATTATTTTTTGGCTGAATGAGATTCATAATATTTTCTTTTAAATCCACCCAAAGTTGAAATATTAAGTGTCAAGTACTTCAGTGTTTTATTAAGTATCTAAATGCCTACTGATATTAAGTTTTTGCCGACTAAACTAAACTTAAATAGTCCCTTCGTTATATTTTTCCCCCAAAGAAGTAAATTTTAACTATCTTCTAATACAAAATGGTTTTGTAATTATAGGAGACTTTTATACGAGTTGTAATCCAGAAACTTTCTTTTTTTTAATTTTGGGTGTTTCGATAAAAATTTAATGAAATTTGTTTACAAATCCTAAAGCGTAGAGTATCTTCTACTAAAAAAGTGTATATCTTGCTTTTTTACGACGTCATTTTCCATAAAAGTACGGTCTGGATTATTTTGTCATTCTTGTTTTCTTAAAAAGAAAAAGGAAAAGTAATATAAAGAAAATTGCGAGAAGTCGTAGGGTTCATTTCTATCTGTCGGTTGTCGCCATAATAAAAATGGATATAAAAAATAAATTATCCGCATCTATTTTTCTTCGTTTATCCCCCTATCTGCTCAGTGTACGGATGTGTGCGTTCGTCTGCGCGCGCGAACTTGTACTTGATAGAAGGGTATGAATTTTAATAGGTACATAAAGAAAGGACGGAGATTATAGCGTCTATTGAAATCTAAATTTGATGCCTTTTGTTATATGAACTTCATCGTCGATATACGTGTTCCTATTCGCTTGCCTTTAGTGTTTGTAATTTGTATAGCCTGTTAGAATCGGTTGTTGACAGTAGTGTTCCAAGATGACCACCCCATCGCTCGTGCTGATAGAATACTAGTAATACCGACTCTGCTGCTGCCGTCTCTGTTTGTGATGTTGATTGCATCGCCACCCTTACCGCACCCTGTGAATTCTGCGTACCATCCGACCGTTCACGGTCATTTCCGTACCGCTTACTTCTCTCCTTTCTACTACTTTCCTACTTGTGCGATCTACCCTTGTGGGTTAGTTCAGCTCGGCTATTCCTTCCTTTAGTTCTGCGTATTACTCATTTCCGGTACGATCTGTTGCAGTCACGGTTAAATTATTCATTCAAGTTTTTGTTTGCTTCCTACGACGTTGGCTGTTTGTTATTTATATATATATATTTTTTTTTTCCGTCCGAAGGGGAGGTCTCCATAATGTATTATGCAATACCGAATATTATGTTATTGTGTACTCGCAGGCATAGTACGTATCTGACGATAATTTTCAAACGGTCTAATCGACTAAAACTATTAAGGCTTGTTAATATATTTTTAAAAATAATCACCTATGTCTTTCTACCACGTTTAATTTTATCTATTATGTACGTACGGTATCATAACCGAAATAGTATTGGCGTTCTGACACAATACATTTCTGAAGATGATATAGTTTGTTTCATTCTCAATTAAAACAATCATCCATTACTAGGATAAGTGAGGAATGAAGTGGTTTTACGTTGTCTTCTTTCCTCAAACTTTGTGGCAAATATTTGCAAGCAAATTGGTAGCATCTGTTTCTCTCATCCGGATGGTTACGTTTTTGAAACCGAAATCCCTATCAAACATTTATTTCACATTCTACCGTATAAAAAACTCATGTATTTTTACTTACAAGTTTAAAACTTATTAATGATAAATAGATTAATAATAAATTATGAGCGACTTGAATACTGCTTGTAGAGTCTGTGTAATGAATATAAATGAAAATATAATAATTTTCTCATCGAGAGACAATCTGTGTGAAGATCAAGGACAATTGAGGAGTTCATATAGGCCAATTACAACAATAAGGTATTAATCTTCCGAATAAATTTAATCTTCAAAAGGGTTACAACATCCGCTGCTACCGGCGGAAGTTTTAACTAAATTAACAGAGGAAATGATTATGTGGATTCCTAAAAAGAAGAATTTGGAAGAGACCGGTACAAGAAATTAGGTTAGATTTACTGGAGATAATCGTTTATGGATAATAGAAGAAATAATGTGGCAGAATATGAGAACGAACGGCAAAAGTCTGTATTTCGTAATATATTGTCGATGGGAATGCTGGTTTTGAACAGTGGAAAAGAAGAAAGTGTACATTTTGTGTTAAGATTTTTATAGCCTTTATATAAATATCGGAAAAGTCGATAAATTTTACCGGAAAATTGCTTTTTTTTCTAACGTGAAAAAGGTTTTTATTTCTAGGCTCCCAAGTCGAAAATCTATTTTTCTTATTTTTTTATATAAACGTAGATTCTTATATCATTATGACAGCAGTTTATTACACGCGGTTGTCCGTTTCTATTTGGAGAAAACGTCATGTGTACACTTTTCTTGTAATTTAGAGTGAGAATATTCCGATTAAGCCATGATTTCATTGTCGTAAGTCTCATTTCGGTATAATAAGTAATATCTTCCCAAGATGAACTCCTAAACACCAAAGCGGTGTCATCAACGGATGAAATAATATTATATAAGTATATCTTTATAATGTACATCTATTTAGTAGATATATATATACATATATGAATTAAAGGCCAGTTGGTAGACCAAAATTTTATCCAAGAAACCTTTTAATGAGTTCAATGTTATGACCATCAAACAACTCTTTAAACGATTTATTAATGTATATAAATGAAAATAGATACATTTTTAATGCTCATAACATTTCATACAACTTACGACCTTTTTGTAACTATGTTGTTCCTTCCACTGATTTAACTGTGTGCAGAAGAAAGTTTTCTAACATTTGTAGCGACTTGATAAATCTTATTCCGGAGTAATTCATTGAAAAAAAAAATTACCAATTCTTTTGTTAACCTCTTGTTAAAATAATTTTAATGTGGGTTAAATGTAACAATGTCTTTTCAACACAATTAATATATGTATTCTCTCTATTCTAACTCTATTAAAGTATGTATTCGCAGAGATAACAATAATTTTACGCACTTGTACTAATATAATATTTGTATTTATATTATTGATATAATATTTATGTTTGACATCATCCATTTACATGATTTACTATGTAAAAATGGATTAATCACCTTTTTTCTTTGTATTTTATCTAAACAATAATCCAATCGGCAATAGTAAAAACCTTTTATTTTTTCGAAAGTAAGTTTTTGCTATTCTTTTTTTGTTACTTATATTATCCGTTGCTGGCACTCGAGCTTTGCTTTGCTGCCAACGCCCATATTATCAAAGAAATTATTTTTAATATTATTTTCATTCTTATTATAATATATTGATAATTATTATAGATTGTAATAATGTAAATCGTGGCAAATAAATAAAATAAAAAATGGCGTTGTTTCAATAATGATATGCATATTAATTTAGATGTATGTTATAAAATGTGAAAATTATCTAATTTATATTTCGACTTGAGAAGCGCAAGCGGGATAATTTTTTGATGGACCCTAAAAATTATAGAATTAATAGCAGTTGCAGGAGGCGTGTCGAATAGTTCCATCCGTAATCGCGTTATAATGATCTAGGAACGATTATAAACTTGAAGGATCAATGGGCGAAATTATAGATTGTAATTTGTAATTAGTACAAGTAATGAAGCTTGTAATTTATCAGAAGAATAATTCTACGTTAGGTGACGATTTCTGCGTTGCTAGACCTTAATCTAACATTTGTAAGTTACAATGTGTTTTACATTGATGTTTTACTTTGTAAAACAGTTTGAGATATATTAAGTGCAATTTTAATTAATTTCAGTACTTTTTTTGGGATATCGTAACTATATATTAATACTGTGAACATTTCAATGGTTTTTATTATTTAATTTACATCAAACATTCACTTATGTATAACATATATTTTACAACAAAATAAAGTCTATTATTATTATTCTAATAATAGTAATAATATATTTGATTAAGATTAAGAAAAATCTTTTGTTAAACCTGTATAGGCAAATTTGATTTGCAGATCTAGTAAAATTTAGTCGGTCAATTGTAAAAATGTTGATCTATTCAGGCTCAGGCATGTCCAACATACAGCCCGCATAATGAATTTATGCGGCCCGCGAAAAAACTTTTCAATATTAGCTTTTTTTTATAAGCAATTGAATAATGGAAAATACGGAAATTTAAAAAACTTGTCAAGAAATATGTAGTTCCAAGAAATAAATCTTCAGTTCAACTTACATTTGTGAACAAACTGTTTCTTAAACGAATCGATTTTGTATTTAACATTTTTAATTTTACTATTTCGTTGGAACCGTGAAAAAATTTTCTTTCCGATTCGGCCCGAAGGCAAAAACTGTTGGCCACGCCTGGTCTAGTTACTACACTAAAATCGTTTGTTTGTTAAAGTAACAATTTATATTCATGCGTGTGCGCGCACGCATAAAGTTTATATACACGTATTTAATATTTAGGACTTTAATACTGTATAAGGACGTTTACCTCCTATAAAATACTTGTTAAGACTTGTTTAAGCAGCAAAAATAAATAAATGAAAGAATGTAAAGCTTGGTGATTGTGAAATATTATGTTTCATTAAAATGCAGTAGGGTATGTGAATGTAACTACACATTCTGCATAAATAAAATATTTAGCTTAGGATACATATATATAATTTTTTTATTTATTATAAAACATAAAATGTTAATTCTTTTTCACGAAGAGTCAACATCAGTTATTTACCGTCAATACAATTATTATGTTGTTATTTGTGGATTTGATGTGTGTTTATTTATTTATTTGTGGAGTATACTTTACTACCTTACAAGGTGATACGTTCATTTTTAGGTCAACACAAGATTTTTTTTTCCTGTAAAGCGGTTTGTATATCGTTATACTTATTTATTAATCGTAACTTTTTATTTTTATTTATTACTTGCTATATATTATATTATAATTGAGACTGTAAAATATTTAACTTAATTTGTCTCAAATTGTACTGTTCAGCTTTGATTAAAGAAAAAAAACCAACATACTTTTTAATTTTTATGTGTATAATAGAAGTAAAACGTATTAATAAATCGCATTTGTTACGGTGAGCTTTTTATCTGGTATTTTTAGTAGTATTATTATTAAACAACAACCAGTGTCACTGAATACAACATTCCAGCATGGGAATAGTTTTACTGTGAAGGAATAGCATTCATTCTTTTTAATGCTTCAGCATGCCCTCTGATTCCCTCATTCCTTTTTAAACTTATGTGTTTGTAAGTATTAGGGGTTGGATTTTTTGTTTGTTTTTTCTTTCGTAAGAGTTTACCGTTGTTGGTAACGGTTCAAATGTTGTTATTTGCTTCGTTAAGTGGTACATTAATTGAAATAATTACACTATACATCTCGTTAAATAATGATAATATTAAGACCCTCTGTTTGGTTAATAATAATTAAAAAAAAAAAAAAACAAAAACAAACGGATCCTTATTAATTAATTTAAAAACTGTAATTAAGTGGTATTCTACAGGTGTATTTAATAATTACATTGTCTTCTCTGTAACCGCAGTGACCATCTTGTTGAAGGTAGAATTCGAGACTTGACATGTTGCCAGATTAAAGGGGGTATGTATGGTTAACCGTTCTAACTTTTCCTTAGAGACTCGTGTGATTCGTTCTGAAAAGTACTTTCTAATCGCCGGTTTACAACGATTATTTGATTTGGAAAGAATGGATTTTTAATTAAATTTAAGCGAAACTGGAAACTTGTACGAATATACTTCTTTATTAGATCTCTTGTACATTTCTACAGAATATATTTTATGTAGTCTCCAAACATTTATATGCATATACCACCTTTAATTATACGTCTCAAAATATATTGTACGTTACGTATCGACACTATAGTGATCGTAAACGTCTGATATAAAGCTCAATGTATATTTAAGAGTAATATATTTTCATGCCAGGCGTATTTATGTGAAATGAGAGAAGTGAAGTAGTTTCCTTCTTCAATGAATTAATTGCAGTTTAGCAAAATGTATACGGAAATAATTAACGTCTTCAATCTGATCACAATATATTATATCTGATTACAATAATGACGTAATTATGTAATGAACATAATTACTCGTAGAGAAAATAACCGAGTAGAAGTACAAAATTTTGTTCTTCTATTCGGTCTTAATTAAATGTTATAATAGTAAACATGTATGTGATGGGCAGAAGGCCACTCTGAAAACGCCATAGATATTTTCGAGAATAATTAACATCCCATACCATACTTAGTAACAGTGGGGCGGCTCGTAGCTAAAATTAGTGGGGGGGTCGGGGGGGGGGGCTGCTTCAGAAAAATTTTTCCTGGGGATTTTCAAGGCCGTGGTTAAAGTTTTTTGTAAAATAAAAGAACCGAAAAAATGAATCAAATAAAATAGCTGAAAGCAGGATAATGATCTCAGTTTTACACTTTTATCACATTCAAGAATATGGTACACTGCTTTTAAGCACAATTCGGTTTAACCGAATGAATAATAAAATGCCAATACAAATAATATTTTTTAGTGTTATTAGATAATAACTTAATAAAATGTCCGCTTAAAAACACTATAGTCCTGTGGTGCCTAATTTAAATTTATATGTATACAGAAACAAATACATAATTAGTTATTACTAATTACCTTCTCTTTCGCCCTTCCAGCGTGGTTTTAGACAGATTTAGCAATAAAAGAGCCCTTGCTTTCCGCCAGCATGCCAGGGTCGGCACTGCGGGAGAGACAGTGCTCTCTCTCTGTCTTTCCTCGCAGCCTCGCGTGCAGCTTCCTATGTGCGCATGCACACAACAGCCAAACACCACGCCTCTGGAACTGTGAAGCGTACAGTTTCATTCAAGAAGTTTTGTATCTTTTTCATAAACTGGGGGTTGGCTACTGACATTTAAGTTAAGGATTATATATTGTACAAGTATAAAGAAAGAATTAAAGAAAAAAGGGCTTATTATATTAAATGTTATTGATAATATCAAGTGGAAATAGGGGGTGCTGCAGTCCACAGTGCCTATACTCGAACCGCCACTGCTTAGTAGGGAAAGTAAGGTGTAGATTGATTAACCGTTACAGTTTCCAGCCAGCCGAAGTACAATACATCGTTCCCTATGTCAAGCCGATAATGTTGTTACTGTTCGGTCCTATAGTTAATGTCTTCATTCTTTGAGAGTTAAACATTGCCTTGAGCCTTCCGTATCCTTAGTATTACGTAAACCTTTCCTTCAAATATAATTGCTCAAAAACCTTAATTCGTCAGTCCGTGTATAAAACAGTTTTTTAAACGTATAACATTTTATTGTTGAGATTTTATTTTAAAAATGTCTGAAATTTTGTAGTTACTTCCATTTAAAAGTATATCATATTTATTTTAATCTAGTACACCGATTTAATAATATCATTGTTTATTATGTCGATTTCTATTTTGCGTTATCGGTAATTCGCTTCTGTAATTCCTTTAAATAAAACAAAAAGAAATCCTTACTTAGCATTTAGATGGGAAAAATAGATAAGAATTTTACGAAGTAACTAATCTCTTTATACAAATGTAATAAATACAGACATACTTTCTATACAAACATAATAAATGTATTCATTTTGTTATTCTACGAATGGAATTTTTCTATAGAACTAACTTTGTTTATCTCTTCAAGTCTGATTTGATTAGACGTATTTTTTTAAATTTTATATTATTCGAAGCGAGTGAAACAAATAACCGCGAACGCAAAAGTTGTGATGTGGATATTAAACGTTTAAAAATTATCTCTATAATTACATTCAAGTTTTCATGTAACGGGTTCAGCTTAAACTTAATTTTAATATTAAAAAAACTGTATATTATGTAATTTAATACGCTTTATTTAGTTAATTTATTACGAAATAATACTTTTTACCGGTTTAATCACAATATATTTTATTAGATAACACGGGTTTGGGATGCCATATACGTATATTTCCATAGAGGCTTATTAAAAGGAGGTGATTTTACGTTGTTGTTTGCTATGCTTATTAAAGAAAAATATGACTGTAGAAAGATTATTATTTATTTAGTGGCAATTAAACTGATAACATAATTCCCGGCTACATTTAAACATGTTTCCAATTTTTCTCTGTATTCTCTTATTACAGTAGCAAAGAATTGTTCACCTCGGTATCTGAGTTATTCTTGACCTGCGCATAGTGGCCGAACTCGTACCACGTAAAAAAACCTTTTGAGTGAACCAAAGAAAAAGAAATCTAATTGTGCGAAATCGGGACTCCAAGGTGGCAACCGACCCGATTTTTTAACATTATAAGCGGGCGTTATCATACAGAAGAATTACGCCTTTTGAGAGAGAAAGAAGACGTTTCCTTCTCATTGCGGGTTTCATTTATTTTCTAACGTGTCAGGATAGTTCTCAATGCTGATTATACGTTCTTCCATATAATCCCAAAAGTTTGGGCCTTTGCCAGAACACGTTAGCATCACTTTACCGGCTGATCCGTAAGCTTTGAATTTCTCTGTGCTGGCTGAATTCGGATCTTTCCATTCCATATGCTGACATTTGGATTTCGGCTCAAAATGTTGAATTGAAGTTTCATCGCAAGTTATTATGCGATCTAAAACAGCATTACCTACCGTTAAAAAAACAAGTTTAAGTTCCGTACAAATGTGAATTCGGCGGGTGCGTTTGTGATTTCGAGTCGACCGTCTCGTAGCCCACTTGAAGTCGTTTTGCGCTAATTTAGATCGTCGTGGATAATAGAACGGATAGTGCCTATACTTTACTGATTTCAGTAATTTCCGAAATTGTTTTACGTCTACTCTTGCGAATAAGATAATACGATTTTGCAAAGAGTCAGCCGAAACTGCCACTGGTCTTCCGCTACGATGAAACTCGGCAACATTTATTCTGCTGCTCGATTTAAAATATTAGATCCGCTTATAAAAACTGGCACGGTTAATGTTTTGACTTCCGCGAGTGAATTTCGATCCGTTATATACCTTCAGAAAATAAAAATCTTATCGCAGAACGCTGTTCTTTCACAATACATGTTTCAAGCGGAGCTGACATTTTGAAATAAACAAAAGAAATACGTAATGAAAAGTGAAAAGGAAATAATGGAAAGAAAGAAAAAGTATAATAATTGAGGTTGTATAATAACAAAAGAGGTTGTAATAACGGAAATTTTTTTTTAACAACTGATTTTTCTCTGTCGAGGGTGCCAACTTGAACATCAGAGAGTTTCAGTTTAGTCTATTGAACGGTTTTACCGGTGTTGACATTTCAACGACCCTTATACGTAAAACGTCATATACGAGTACTTGTATCGTACGTTGCGTAAAAATACGAGTCATTTATTTCCTTATTGAACAGTAATATCATAGATGATGTTACCACTCAGTCATTTGATAGTCGGTTGAAGGGAAGAAAGGTATCGTTCCTACGTTTCATCCGGAATCTTCTTAGTTCGAATCCCTGTTGCTGTATTTCATACGCTACAAAACTGCATTTAAATCAGGAGTTGCAATTGGGCATCAGCGTTTTGTTTCTTGAGGTTATAACCCTAAATAATTTAAATTATATTTTTTGCAGAATATATTCAAGTATGAGTTTTAATCGTTTATCTGGGTTTTTCTATCCTTTATCTTTCACTCATTTGCGTGTAAATGAGTACGTGCGCTTCGTGATTATTTGTAAAAATCTAAACGTTTATATTTGCTTAGTCTGAATGTACTACACAATATTTTATCTAGTTTTAATTAATTTGAATGAATTAAATAGGGCAGTAGTTCCAGCTGGAATTTCTGTTGACTGAGTTTAAAGTAACGACGGTTGTTTATACGTTGTTATTTGTATAGTACATCGTATATGTATACTTTGATATCTCGTCTATGTTTGTTTTAACCCAGTCTTGGCAGAAACGTCCTTGTGCACACATACCATTAGAAAAAGGTTTGAATTCTTAGTACAGTAAACAAACTTTTGAGATCAAATTAACTGTAACCTAGTTTTAAGTCAATTTTTATGCACTAAAGCTGTTTTTATGTTTAAATATTAATTTATCCTTAGCTTATATGTTTATATTTAATATTTAATCTGGATTCGTAGTTAAAATTACGTTTACATTTGTTGCCCGAGCGAAGCGAATTTTAACTCAACTCGACGGTTTCGCTGTTTAAAAAGACGCAGTTTTGGCTAAATGCATTTTTAATTACTAATTTTTGCAGTTTGGATTCTCGCTATTAGGTTAAACAACGTACCCACCGGGTTGGTCTAGTGGTGAACGCGTCTTCGCAAATCAGCTAATTTCAAAGTCGAGAGTTCTAACGTTCAAATCCTAGTAAAGGCAGTTACTTTTATACGAATTTGAATACTAGATCGTGGACATCGATGTTCTTTGGTGGTTGGGTTTCAATTAATCACACATCTCAGAAATAGTCGACCTGATATTGTACAAGGCTACACTTCACCTACACTCATACATATCATCCTCATTCATTCTCTGCAGTAATACCTGACCGTGATCCCCCGAAGGCTATAAAAAAAAAAGGTTAAACAACTTATGTTAAAGATTTTTCGTAAAACTTTCCGGCCTCAAAATGGTAGCCAATAAAGCTGTTAGACTGAGTGCCGGTTATTCCTGATTTCGAAGTCAAAAGTTCTAAGGTTCTAATCTTTGTAAAGGCAGTTACTTTTCAACGAATTTGAATACTAGATCGTGGATACCGGTGTTCTTTGGTGGTTGGGTTTCAATTAATCACACATCTCAGGAAAGTTCGATCTGAGACTAAAAAACTACACTTCATTTACATTCATACATTCATCCTCATACTTCCTCTGAAATAATACTTTACGGCGATTCTGGAGGCTAAACTGAAAAAAGTAGGAATGAGCTATGTCTACTGTTCATATAATCCTGCAGTAAATTATAATAGTTAGATTTAGACCGGTTGGATGTAGAGAAAATAAAAATCTCGTGATTTTTTACTAATACAATACTAAGATAATAATAATTATTATTATTATGCAATTACATTATATTTACTTAGTGTTAAAACTTGTATCCAAATTTTTGAATCCTGTTGTAACTGTAACCTAGGTTACAATTTTGTTACACACTCGATCTATATGTGGTTAAGGTGCTTAGTATATTCCAACCCAGAACCACGCAAAAGCCGCTAACCACTGTTGGAGAGAAAAGCCGCAAGTTATTATCAGGACTCCTTATTTTGTTTTATACGTAACTCGTTTTTGTATACAGTTATACATTATTTTAACATCAAGTTATTTTACTATTATAATTAAAGTGTATTTGTATAACACTGTTATACGGTATTACAGAGTAAGTTCATCTCTCTAACGACTCGGTGGTATAACGGTCGCCTCTTCCTTTTATCCGGCAGGTTTCAGGTTTGAATTCCAACCAGTCTTTTGATTATTTTAAAAGTTGTAAATTTTAATGCCGTATTCTGTTATTACCGTGTTCAGCGTAAGAGCTGTTTTGTAAACTGTTGCGGTAAAATATATGCTCCTTCGATTGTTATATGTCGTATCCGTATTTTTAAACAGAGTATTTCTATCGCATTCGAAAACGATATCCGATCAGGCCTTCAGACGTAAGTTGGGCTTTTTTTACACCCATCGGTTAGGAAACAGTTCCTTACAGATGTTCAAGTAAGAATCATCCTATCAAATCATTCAGACACCTGGGGCGCAGTAACTGAATCTCGGTTCCGTATGCTTAGTATTCAGTCGGCGTCTAGGAAAACCCACCCTTTAGTCGATAAAGAAACAATCTATCGGCAGAGGGACCGCGAAACGAGACAAATAGCTCCACCCAAAGGAGTCCTTTGAGTATCCATTCCTCCTGTAATCCCTAGGGAGATCGAGGTAACTGTACCCAGATAGAAAGATCAAATTTCAGGTTTAGATCGAAGATATTACACAGCCCAGTTAAAATACTGAAATTATAATTGTTTTCTTTCCAGTTGCAAAATGGCCACCTTAGGAGAGGTTTTGACTTCCTTATGGAAATACTTTGCTCATCCACACAATTAATTGGCGTGCGGATGTTTATAACTGAACTTTAAAAACTAGTTCAGCTAAATCCCTCTCGGGTGGAGTATCCTCCCCCTATATCATTCCTATTGATGATTAATAAAAAAAATAATGTAATTATATGCTTTATTTAATAATAAATAACTTTCTTAGTTAATTATTTAATAATAAATCAGAACATTAATTTATGCTTAATTTTTCCACGTTTAACTATTAACGCGTATTTACGAATGTGTACGAGTATATTTGTTTATATATCGATCGGTTTTATATTGATGGTATATGGTTCGATTCTCTCCAATACTTTTACACGCTGATAATGCTATCGTAGTTTTATAGTCGGAGATTAAGAAATAAGGAATAAATTCTAATTTTCCTTGTTTTTCTACGCGGATAATTTATTTCTGAATAGTAAATGACTTCGTTTATTTAATAATATATTTGCATTAGTAAATTTATATACTATAATCTACCTTATACCATTACAGTTATTAATTAATCGATATAATTACTAATATTAATTGTTAAAAAAATGTTTATTTTGTTGTTAATTTTTACGACAGAGATATTCTGTTTTTATTTGTTATATAAGTACTGTGAAATTTTTGAGGTCAGTTTTTTGTGAAACTTTACAATATATGGTACATAGAGACTAGAAGTTATTTATAAGAAGGTAAATGAACACAATGGAGAAAATAAATGTCGTTATTAAAAAACAACATTTATCCTGTGCAACGGAAAATTTATTTTTTAATTTATTATTGTATAATTATGTAATTAACCGTTTTAAATTCATTCGAATTAAAATAATATGATATTTATTTAAGGTGTAACCGCATGGTTTAATGGTAGTCGCGCGTGCAGAACTCGCTACATATTAGAAACGATATTATTGTAGTCTGTGACGTTGTATAAATATTATGTTACTGAAATGCTTTTGATGTAATTACGCGCAGAAATGGACTGGAAATAAAATTCACCCGGCTGTTATTTGTTAAAGTAGGTCTAGTTACTCTGGTTTGAGGGCATATGAAGGTGATGAGTTTTTGTGTCTCTCCCTTTGTAAATTGTTATAGTTTCTCGTAGTTTGTCATGCTATGTTCAAATAAAAAGATCAGGTTGTAGTATTATATAAGTATAATTTTAATAGCTTAATAAAATTATTTTGTTTACTATGCATTTCATTATTTTTATTTCAAAGTGCTCTACCTTTAGTTCATCGGTGATTATTTATCAATATCACCTCTATTTTGAATTAAACCAACAGGCTGCTATGTAATAATGTAATTGATATTTTTTTGGATTTGTTCTTCCGTAATTTTTCATCCCGTTCTTATAATTTAAATTTTTTGGAGCCTTTTTTCACATTTTGCAATATTGTGTCTGAGTTTTTCTAGATTCTCTTAATATCATTCATTAATTATTTCACACTATTGCTCAAATGCTTATACTTTTTGTTTTCCAATAAGTAAATGCAGTGATTTATTTTTGTTCGTAATTGTAGTCTTGCGAAGCATAGGTGGTCAATCTTTGGTGTATAGGAAATAAAATTTATTTTTCTTCCGTAATACCTATTCCGAATTAAGTTTGTGATGGTTTCCTGTTTGTCTTAATAAAGTACGGTGGGTTTTTTGTCGTGTGAATATTATAAAATTTTTTTAGGAAAGGGAATAAATAAAGGGGTATGTGATCTTTATCATTCATACAAATTGTACTTTATATATGTTGAATAGTATCGACGTTTGCCTGCGGTCGAGTTGAAGTTTCTTGTAGTAAAAGTTTGTTTTAGTAATAGACTATTTAACATTTTAACGATTTAGCACCGGATTTAATACTCGATCGTGATATACGACTGTTTTTTGATAAAAACCTTTCTCAAATATCTCATTATTCGTAAATATTTAAAACCTAAAATTTCAGGATTTTTTCTATGTCATGAAATTACTCGTAACAAAACTACAATTTTTCTACATTTTTTCCTGTCAGTATATTCCTTTTTTGCCTCTCCTGAAAAATTTTGTTTTGTGGATGTAAGTAGTTTTGAGATAACTCAATCAGTTTTCTTTTTTATTTGCGGTGATTAAACTAATTATTTTTTTCTTATATATGATGTATTAAAAATAGGGTAATGAAGAATTAAATATTATTAAATCAGGTGAACGTAATTTCCAGATATATTACAGGGAGTAACATTCAAAGGATTAATGTATGTACTAAGAAAGAGACCAAAAACAGATTAACATATGAATATAGGTTTCGTGTAGAAAAGAAGTCGGCCAAAATCTAACGTTGATCAAAAATTATTCGAATTTATTTTTTTGTGAACTGTAACACTTTGTGGTAGGGAAAAGCAGAAAGGAAGAGAATCGAGATATTTCAAATGTGATGTTATAAAAAATTGTTGAAAATTAGATCGGTTGATAAAATTTTAAATGAATAGATTTTAAAAATGAAGAAGAGGTAAAACAAATTTGAGGTAGTCTTGTAAAGATGAAGTCAGTCGGTAGATCTACACTGTCAAATGATATTCAGACATTCAGTTTTAGTTAATTTTGTGATAAGAAAGTAGTATTGAAAGTAAAAATGTAAATCAAGACAAAGATTTTAATTTATAAAACTGAAGACTGAGGAAATCGGATGCAGTAATTATATTGAGGTAAAACATTAGTAGAGTAAGCAGAAAGGTGTGAAGAATTGCATTATACCGGTCAACCGACTGGACTCGACAAAAAAATTATGTGTAAATAATTGATATGCGATTATAACATGTAGCTGTATAATGATTTTTTGATTTCAGTAAGCGATACCTTAGTACACATACATACATGAGGGGCACTCAAAACTTTATCTACCTAGAGATGTTGCGAGTTACGTATTGGGATGTGTTTGATTCTTATATGTAGTTCATAATATGTGTGTGCTATGACCTAATTGTGATTGAATTTATTTTACACGTGTTGATGCAGTAGTCCTCCAAATTTAGTAACCCGTCTATGAAAATGAATTTGCAGAAATTGGAGCATCGATCAGTCATACACTTTCTCACCAAAGAATGGAAATGTCCGAAGGTTATCCATAGTAGGATATTAACTCTCCGTTAAAGCCACTACTGGCTGGGAACGGAGGGGGTGGTGTAGCGACCGGACACGCTACGAGGCGGGATCTTCTCCCCTCTTGGGGGGTGGGGGGGGATCGAGTAGGACGGTGACTGTGTATGATGATAATGCGCCTTCACAATACCAAGTGAAATTCTGGTCCAAACAATTTAAGTGGGGCAGCGGAAGACCTATGGAAGACAGGCGTGTTAGGGTTCTAATATTTGCTGCAGAATGTAGGGTGTCCAAAGGAACTATTATAACAATACTTCATGACCATTTACCCATGACAAGTGTCAGTTGTCACAAAACTTCATACCACATCAGAAACAATGTTGTGCGGAGAACTTGCAGCTGTGTGAAAGGAATCTTATGGATTTTTCAGTAGGTTGGTGACTGGTGATGAAACGTCAATTCATTACTGGGATCCTGAGACCAAACAAGAGTCCAAGAAGTAAAACACAAAGGGTCCGCAACACCCAAAAAATTCAATACCCAGCCATCGGCTGGGAAGATCACGGCCACAATTTTTTGGGTTAGTTAGGGAATTTTGTTGATTTAATACCTGGAGCACAAACTGACTGTCACTGGTAATATCTACGCTGAGTATTTTCAGAAGCTACGAATAACAATAAAGGAAAAACGGCGATGGTAGCGAACCAAAGGTGTCTTGCTTCTGCATGACAATGCTCCATCCAGTCCGCTCATCACACGTTGCAAAGCAAACTTTGAGGGAGTTTCGATTTCAAGATCTTCCTCAGCCTCGTTACAGTCCAGACCTGACCACCAGTGGTTTTTCCCTGTTCAGAATCTCAGAAAAACCTTCGGGGTAGATGTTTTCACGACAATGATGAATTGAAAGCAGCTGTTTCAGGGTATTTTAAGGCGCAAGATAAAAATTGTTTTTACTCTGGGATAACCTCTGAGCAGGCTAAATGAAACAAGTGTGTGGAATGGCAAGGGACCTATATTGAAAAATAAAAATAGCACTACTACCTTTCCACAACCACTCACTGTAAGGTAGGTTGATAACATTTTGAGTGCCCTCGTGTGTGTATATACAGGCATGAATCTTAAGTGTTATCTGTTTAGAGAATCGGATAGAAGTACGAGTACATATATTGAACGGAATATTTTGTTAAGGTCTGTTTTACACAAGCGTATGAAGTAGATTTTGGCGTTTCTGATTTGGTGCCTGGGGCATGCCAGTTACCTTTCTAATTCCGAAATGGATGTTAACCAGCGTAAATTTCGGAAATTTTTTTTCGAATCAATTAGTGACAAGATAATTTCACTCCCATGTCTTAACCTTGTTCGGCCCCGCGTATGTAGCTCATTGGTTTTGGTGCAAACAAAATTTCAATTATAACCTTGTAACATTTATTTTATATTTGATACGGATTTAGAGCTACGGCTTTTTTTATTATTGTTTCTAATTGGATAATAAGTGGTATATTTTTTAAGCTGTATTTGCCGGAGACAATGAATAAGAAGCGAATCGACTTACGCAAAGTTAGTTATGATCTCAAAATTTTAACTTCGAGGTAAAAAAAATATATATAAATATCGAACCGACATAAGTATTACATATAAAAATAAACAAATTAAAGATTAAAAGCGATTCACTTTCTAAATATTTGAAGTTTTGATTTCAAAAGAATTTTTCGGTGTTCTTTTACTCTTGTTTCTTCTGAAGGATAAAAAAATAAAATTGTTTAACCTCATTTCTACGTTCTGATCTGAACATAAAATAAAAAAATTGATCTATTAAATAATATTTTATATTCGCATTTTATTATTTTCGTTTTATAAATACGTATTTGAAAATTATTATACATTTTAAATAAAATTAAAGTATTTTGCTTTTCGTTTATGTTGATAACATTATTCACTTGGTACGTGATATTATACATAATAGAAGGAAGTTGAAAACGTGTTTATTACTACCTCGTGAGTAAGTTGTTTTATAAGACTGTTCGGTACAGTATTTACTTCCTTTCTGTGAATACGTACAAAAATACGTATAAAAATTAATAAATAACATACAGTAACGCTTGACAGCATATCACCACCTTTATTTGTTTTTTAAATAAAAATAAAATAAAAAGAGACAAAACTTTTGAATAAAAAACAATTAGTCGCTAGGAAGTTTGTAAAGTCATGGCAGAATGCGTTTCTTTACTGTACTACGTGTTTATCTATTTTTTCGTTTTTCCTTTATTTAGTACCATTTATTTATTCTTCTTTTGTAATTGTTTGTTTATGTTCTACGGTTTGAATTTTTTTCTCGTTATTTTTCTTTCTTATGTTGGTGATTTTTCTTTTATGTATTTTTTTTTCTAATGGTTTTATATGTTTCTTTAATTTTTTGGTCGTTATAAATATTTCCTCGAGGTTAAATATTTATGTTATTTATCTTTTCTCTACGTTGAAAAAAGTGTGTTCTTTTACAATATTTCATGCTCACCTTATTTTGTTTCTTTCTTTTCAGTAATTCTTTTTATAAATTTAAAAAAATCTACCTGCAACCAGAAATGACTTCTCATGTTAAGAGGAAATAAAAGATCTTTGATTGTAGATGAAATTCTCTCGACAACTCAAGACTCGTTGATTTTTGTTTATTAATATCATATTTATTTCACACGACTGTGTTTTTTCGTGATATTTATCCGTACTTTATGATGTTTTATTATTATTTTTTTTAATACGAGTAATTTTAATGGTAGTAATAGCGCAGGATATGGCTTTCCGTATATTGATCTACCTTAATTAGTAATTATTTTTATTAGTTCTGATTAATCACAAGTTTAAATTTTATTTCATTCGTAATATAGGTGTTCGTTTCATGTAAGATGAAATTTACTATTAGGGGAAGGTTAAACTGCCTGGGAGGGGAGATAAAAGAAGGCAATAGACTAACACTGTAGTAATCGATAATGGATGATATTTTCTTAATGGTGTTTATTTAATGTTACACAGTTTAAGACTAAGATAAAGCACTAAAATACGATGCTTATGGAATACTACGTATCAAGGTCAAGCGTTTTTTTTACATTAAACGATTTTTATTTCTTTAATATCTTTTATTCATGGTGTCTATTCTAACTGATTTTTTTAATATCTATATTAACGTAAATTCGGGACATGAGTGCAATGTTTTCCCCATGACTATCTTTTTTTTTTTACAGTAATTTTGTTTTCTTTCTTCGATAAAACTGATTTCCTATCCTCTGTTAGTTTGTTTCAGTTGAAATATGTATTTTTTACTTTTCATATAGAGTATTTATTCTGTTGGAAATATAAATTAAAACATTGTTATCTTTTTAAACCTTTGTTTTTTGTGGTTTTTTTTTAAAATAAAAAATAAATAGTGATTTATATTTTAGTACCCTAGAAATCTAAAATTCTATTTTTACTACATTATCTCATTCGCCTGTCGTCGTCGGAACTTTTGTTGCTTGTTTTTACTATAGCACGATAGCGATGACAGGAATTGATGCGTTCACCGATGGTGAAATCTGGCATAAGCTTTACGTATTCGACGATATTTGTTTTTCATATACTATAAGCTGTCCAATTTGTCGGTGTTAAAAAGAATTAACCAAACCTTTTTTAAAATAACAAAAGTATAAATAGTATATTTATTTTTATACAGACACATAGTTTAAAACCATATTAATAACTGTATCCTTGTCAACTTAAAAGTCGGTTCTAATTTTTGTTCTGACATTCTTTGTACGAATTGTTACACGCCTGAAACTTTATTTCGCTAACAATCATACTCTCAGATTTGGGAACTATTATATTTAAGAATAGTAACCGTTGTAATAGGAAGATTGATACTTCGTTATCCTGGGTATGCATTCTCAGTAATAAACTGAAACGTTACCGTTAACTGAACCTAAAGAATTAAAATTAACCGATAATATTTTAATGGGACTGTATATCCGGTTAAACGCAACTATAAATAGGATTGAATCCGGGTCTTTTAATATCATAAAACAACTCTTTATTAATGTCATACGATATGATTAGAAAATAGTAATTTTTACGAGGATTTAATTATTTACGATTTTTTTGCTTTCGGTTGAGTAAAACTGTATATAATATCAGACGAAGAATGAAATTAATTTTTTCTTTGTAGACTGAAATTTTTAAATTAAATTTAGTTTTTTTTTTAGAAGAATGAAAATATTCTTTACTTCATATTTTTCATCGATTTGGCGCATTTTGAACCGGTAATATGTTTTATGAAAAAAAAAAAGCTTATCTTGTAGAGAGTTTTATCTAAACGAACCGTTTGATGGAAAAAAATTCAATTTCATATCGTATTAAAGATTGTTCATTCCTGCTTTAGTGTTCTTATTTTTAGTTCATTTGAAAAGAAATCCTGCAGGAACTGTGGAAAATTACGAATAAAAAGTACCCCGCTTTTCTAATAATACTGCAACTGCAATTTCAATATACCAAAACTTCGTTTCATAAGAAATTACGTAAAGATTAGTTTTTAATAAAGTTTTATCTACCGTTTTTTGTTTTAATTTTTCCGATGATTTGTTTTATTATATCGGTCTCTTAAGTGAAGCTAAATGGTAAAAGAAAAAAAAAATTCAAAAGGTACAAAAAAGTGTAAAAAAGGTTTTTAAAGTGTCAAAAAAATTATAACTATTTTCCCATTGTGTTTTAGCATATTGAGATAAGACAAAAGTCATTCGATAACTTGACATAACCGTTCTCAAGCTTAATAAGTATCTCATGCCAGGATTTTGGAGAAATATTTTTTTATTCTCTTCTTTTCCAACCAAACTTACTGTCGCAAATCCGTCTACTAAGCTTATAGAATTTCAGGTGATAATTATATCTACGAATGGCGGTAATGTTTACTACAGATATTGACCATATACGAGGGCCAGAAAGTCCAGAAAGTAACGTACGTTTTGAAATAAAATATCAACCAAATAAAAAAAAAAAATTATATACACTTGAAAGGAACAATCTTAAACTTTCTGCATAGTCGCCATTTAAATTGAGGCACTTATCAAAACGATGCACAAGCTTTTCAGTTCCTTCTCTGTAGAAATCTGCAGCCTTAGATTTTTGGCACCCAACTTGCGATAACCAAGCTTCCCCGATACAATTTCATGCAGTAAATTTCGTAAAATTTGGGAGAATTAAGCGAGAGTTCCGTAATCGTGATGCGTCGATTTTCACGAATTTTATCGTTGATGTTCATCGTCAGTTCATTAGTGAAAAGGCTAGGCCGACCATTGCAGTCCTCATCATGAACATTGGTGCGGCCATTTTTAAAGTGTATGCTTCACTGCCTTACTCCACCTTCACTCATTATTCCATCTCCGTACACCACACAAATTTGCCGATGAATTTCAATAGGTTTGAGGTTTTTTGCCAGTAAAAACCTAATCACTGAACGCACCTCACAACCTGTGGGATTTTCTGTTGAAGCGCACATTTCAGTAATTCACAACGAACAAAGTAGAAAAATCACAGTCAGTCCACACACTACGACAGCTCAATGCGTACCGAGTGTAGAAACGTTTTGAAGCCAAAATGGCGGCTCTATCACCTCCCACACCACGCTAGGCATAAACATAAGTTACTTTCTGGACCGCCCTCGTAATAGCATTATTACTGTTATAGAAATATACTCTTATTAATGTTTTTTTTTTTTAATTTTAGCCAGAAGTAAGGGTAGATAGATCTTGTGAAGGAGTAAATTAATGTTCCCTTCATTGGAAGAATTTAAAAAAAAAGAAAGTTATATGATATGCTAATATTTATATTAATGTTATTTATGGTTACAATTTCACATACACTAAGTAACAAACTTGTGGGTTTATAAAACACCACACACATTGGAGGAGTCTTTACCCCTAAAATTTATGGACATTATTTTAATTGGAAATTCTTTCCCTTCTTCCTATTTGGCTAAGATTTTCGATATTTTTAAAAACTAATGTAATCACTTTTGAAAAAGTGTTATTAAGTTTTGTTACTACTTATTCTGAAAGCTGAAAAGAATACATTATATCCAAGTTATATTGATCTTATTTAGTTATTTTAATTATGTTATTTCATCAATTGCATTTTTAATAATGAAATTTTTTGTTAGTTATTTTTTGAATGGAAATTGAATCGGTGTATTTTTCTCTCTTTTTTTATAAAGAAAAAATGTTTACAAAAATCCGTACCTCGTTTAATATACGTGTTGGAATATCACGTCAACAGTTTTCCGTGTTTTTCATAAAAGCCTTGGGTTTTCTTTCGAGTAAATACTTCCTTGGGTATTAAAAGTTGAATAGAATAAATAACCGTGATAGGTAGGTTATTGTTATTTTGGTTAGTAGATGATGCGGTTGTCGCGGCTAGACGATTAATAGACAGACAATATAAAAAAAGGGTATATATAGGCTAAATCTGTGTTGAAAGGATAATACTATTTATATTCTTTTTTTATGATTTGGTTCGACATGATTCATGCTTTCACTGGTAGTTATTATCATCTTTAAAATAGTGAGATAAAATAATAAAGTAGATTGTAATATTACTTAAAAGTAAAGTTTTTTTCAGATTTAATTATTTTTTTAAATTCTTTATTATTCGTCCGGTTTTTATTATGGATGACCGATAGTTTATTATTTGTTAGAGCACGCTATTTCTGAATTGTGTGTGTGTGTATATATATTTTTTTGTTTATTAACAGAACAATTATTAAATAATATTGATATATTTTTCTGATATAGATATAAACTGGTCATTTGAAAAGGTACTTTGGTTTGAGGACATCTCCTCGGGTGGGGAGGACCTTTCTCAGGTTTAACTGTTGCGTGCATTAAATAGGTCAAAGCATCCTTTAGGCGGAAAACAATATATACTGTGTGAGAAACATTATGCACTCTTTTTCTGTGTCACTTGTTTATTTATATAATTTTTATTACGTATTCTCTTCTTTTTTTATATTTACTCATGTGACAATAGGCTGTGAAACGGGTTGTCATATTTAAAACAGATTAATTATTAGTACTAGATTAAATTGTAATTGTAGGTTTTTCAACTAAGTTTATATATTTCTTTTACTAGGAGAATTGAATAGCATTTAATGAGAAAATGGTCGGTAATTCTTTTACCTTCTTTTTAAAACAAATTAATGTGGTTAATAGGAAATATTTTTGGACAGTTTTTATATATTTGATTAGGGCGTATATTTAAATTATATTTCCAAAGGAATTAGTAACCGTAACTTTAAAAAGCCGATAGGCAGTTTACCTTTAAGCTTATTCTTCAGCCGCTGGATTCAAAGCAGTCTTCGAATTGTTTCATTGAAAGATTCATGTTTCATTCCCGTCCCAGCATCTTCAACATGGATATGAACTATATATACGGACCTCAACGGTTTAGGAGAGGTCAAAAATAAGGAAAAGGGTTAAATAACGCAAAAATATTATTCTATTTTCGTAGGGACAATAGTATCGGGTGTACAAAAAATAAAATCGGGGTTTGCAATTTGGTATATCTCTTGGATGAGATGCACTGTGTTGATTTAAGGTTAGATTCAAAGAAAGAAAAAAAAATACAAGTTTTGCGTCTGGCCGTAGATTGATTACTTGTTTTTCCGCTTGACAGCGCTGTCAGCAAAGATGGTGACTCTTAAACAGGAATCCTTCTGTATTATGCAGTTTGCTAAATGTGAATCTGTAGTTACAGTTCAACCTGCTTTCCGTAGAAAATTTAATTGTGATCCTCCGAGTCAGAATAACATTTGCCGATGGCATCAATTCGAAAACTGCCGGATGTCTGCGTAAGGAAATAGTACGGGACGATCGAGAGTGTCTGAAGAAAATGTTGAACGTGTCAAGGTGTCTTTCTTGCATAATCACAGATTTGAAAAAATCTGTTAGGTAGGCCGGCTGCAAACCAACAGTGCCTGTGATAAAAGTGTGAAATATTTTAAGGAAACACTTATATATGCATCGTTTAAAGCTGTTACAAGCTTTGAAGCCTGCCGGCTACACCGTGTATGCCGACTTCGCGATCGAAATGTTGCAGTACTAAGATGACGATTTATTTGATCGTATAGTGTTTAATGATGATCAGCATTTTATCTTTTCCCGCCCTGTTTAGTCTCTGGGAATTACCGTCAGGAATTACTTCAGAGGATGAATGAGGATGTGATATCTATGAGTGTAAGTGAAGTGTAATATTGTACGGTATCAGGTCGACCGTTTCTGATATGTGTGGTTAATTGAAACTCAACCACCAAAGAACACCGGCATCCACGATCTAGTATTCAAATCCGTATAAAGGTATAAAGGTATAAAGGCCTTTACTAGGATTTGAACCTTACAATACTCGACTTCCAAATCAGCTGATGTGCGAAGATGCGTTTACCACTAGACCAACTCGGTGGGTTTAGAGATATGATGATTAAAAAATATGGGACGAACTCTCCTGTCGGTTGGATGTGTGCCACGTGACGAAATGTGTTCCATTAAACAGTTGTAGGGAAAAACTGCAGGAATTTCTGTTTCATTTTATTTCTTATTCATTACTGAAAATCAAAGTTAAGAGATATTAAACAGCTTTAAATTCCTTTTTGTATACCTTGTATTATCATTTTAAGTTGCTGATGGGTATCTTCCTAACTGCGGGCGTCCATCCTGTTTACAAACCCGTAGGATATCTGGAAATATTTATCCAGAATGGGATTAGGGCATTAAATATTAATGGTTTTTCTTTCATTAGCCTGATATATAATATGGTTAAATGGTAGTACTGTATTGAGAAAGGATTTTTTAATTGTTTTTCCTTAACAGATGTTAAAGAAGAAGATGTTATTGTTTATCATAAATCCTAGCACGCTTGAGACCTCAGAGCATTAACTGTGCACATTGTTGCGTTGGTGGAAGATGTTAATTTGCATCTAGTTATAAAATTATACGTTGATATGTCGTGTGTGACGCATATAAAATACCTAGATGGAATCTTAGAACACTAGCCAGGATGTTTTATTTCATGAGAAGCCGATTAAAATGAAAAAAAGAATTATTTATATAGCACTAATAGGAGTAATTAGGTATGGACTTCATCTATACTAATTATCTTCATCACCTCATATCAGAAAACCTTTAAAAAATTTAATAATTTGATTTAAATAATTGTTATCTATATTTTACTCAAACAAGAAACAGGAATATTATACTGAATTTTGACTTATTTGCAAAATTGCACAACAAATCTATTTCTAGATTTACTTCTAGAATGTTTTAGCTACTAAAATAATAAAGAAATATGATAAAATGATATCTCAGGAGTTATAGAACGTAAAAAATTGTTACAGAGCTAGGAAAACCTGTAGGGAAGTATTAATTATTAAAACCCGAAACGGATTGAGAAAAGACAACGCACAAAAGCATTCACACATCCCAAGTTGTAGCTTAATGCATCGAAATAAATTAATTGATCGATTCAAAAATGTAAATTATACGGTAAAATTATTGGAAGTAAAAGAAGGAAGAGAGATAAGAAAACGAGGTGGAAAGAAACAAGTTCTGTTAAATTTGTAGTTTAATTATATTTTTTTGATAAAAAATTGAAGAAACTACAAAATATTTTGTTTTTATCCCAAAATAAGGTATAAGCTTGGCGAATCAGAGTAAATGAAATAAACTATTATGGTTTATTACTGAATAAAATGAAAATGAAAATTTAGTATGATGAATATTAGATGACACTACATTTTGTAAAATAACTAAAATAATAAAAAATTACAAATAAGATATGCGGTTTTTTTATTTTCCTGATTATTATTGTATACAATATTAAAAGACAAGTATTGTTTCCGATCAAATAATGGCCCCTCCGAAGCCCTTGTACATTTTTAGATACTCTAATATACCTAACAAATTAAAATATCTTGGCTGGCTGTATAATGTTTAATTTAGTTGTATGTTACGTTTTTTCTTCCCGATTTCCCTCCCTTATTTAGCTATATCATTATCTAACCAACCGGGTTGGTGCAGTGATAAACTCGTCATCCCAATCAGCTGATTTCGAAGTCGGGAGTTATTAGATTCAAATCCTAGTAAGGCAATTACTTTTAATACGGATTTGAATACTAGATCGTGGATACCGTATTCTTCGGTGAATTGATTTCAATTAACCACACATCTCAGGAATGGTCGACTTTTCTTTCTTTCTTTTTCCTGTTTAGCCTCCGGTAACTACCGTTTAGATAATACTTCAGAGGATGTATGAGGATGATATGTATGAGTGTAAATGAAGTGTAGTCTTGTACATTCTCAGTTCGACCAATCCTGAGATGTGTAGTTAATTGGAACCCAACCACCAAAGAACACCGGTATCTACGATATAGCATTCAAATTCATGTAAAAATAACTGGCTTTACTAGGACTTGAACCCTGGAACTCTCGGCTTCCAAATCAGCTGATTTGGGAAGACGCGCTCACCACTAGACCAACCCGGTGGGTTAGGAATGGTCGACCTGAGACTACAAAACTACAATTTATCTACATTCATACATATAATCCTCGTTTATCCTCTGAAGCAATACCTTCAGGTGGTTCCGGAGGCTTTACAGAAATGAATGAAAATTGTATTATCATCTCCATAAAAAAGATTGGTGCGGGAGGGTTGTTTGTATGTGCTCTTATTATTTTAGCTGTTATTGGCCCAGAGCGGATCAATGGAGATGTGCCGAGCGGCAGCGCACGAACAAATCGTACTTCTTGATACGAACGATTTATCTATAATTATATTTGTCTTTTGGGGATAAAAAAGGAAAACAGTGGGGTTAGAGGTGTTTTAAAAAATTACAACTCGAGAAACGGCTAAAATGTTCAGGATTTTGAAGCTTTTGTTGTTGTTAGCACGCTAAATTCATGGAGATTATTTAGTTAAATAAACTTGGCAAAAATATGCCGGCCTCCGTGGCGCGAGTCTCGGCCTTTCATTCGGAGGTCCCGGGTTCGAATCCGGTCAGGTATGGTATTTTCATACACGCTGCAAATCATTCATCTCACGGTGATGTGATATAATGTGATGTATCTTTTTAGAGTTTTATTGACCTTTAACCTTCTGTAATTAACGACTAATAAACTTACTGATAATAGCGTATTGTTTTAGGTCATATCGATTTAACTTATTTTACAAGAAAAAAAATAAAATTATTTTTCAATGGTAAAATTAAAAACAATTTGTTTAATTAGTAATGTTTTTGCTCACAAAACTGTTCATTCGTTATAATTCTTATTTTTCTGTTTCGTTGAATTATATAAGTTTCTTCCAAGGCAATAAAATTTGTACAGATGTTCATATATGTATTAAGAAAGTATATAACTCATTCGGTTGGTTTATTTCTTATTTTTTCTTTCTTTTAAATTACAAATTTTAACCGATTAAAGTTGATTTGGAAACCGCTAATTAAGGATTAAGTCAGATCAAAAATTACTTGCATTCCTGATTTATTTCAATTCGCATTTTAAAATTCCTATATTTCAGTTCTTACTGTGTACTATTAATCACAAAAAAAAATGTTTTAAGAGTTACATCGTATAACCTCTGACTAGGAAAAAAAGTAGTTTTGTTACTTAAACTATTAATCTGTAAGTATTAGATCCTATTTTTTTGTGCGTTATTCTTAAGTGTTTCGATTTTATTTGAAGAAAACTATTAGTTATTACGGAAAATTATGCTTAAAAGTATTTCTATTTCTCCTGTTTTCGTGGAAATGCAATTTCAACGTTTTATAACTTCAATTTCGGTTAACAGCTAGATGGTAAAAGTTTTGTGAAGTAATGATAGTTTATATTCAAACGGTTGAGAATTGCCGTTGTCTTAAAAAAAGAGTGCAGTCGCTACACCTAATCGTGTAATACAAGACAGACAGTAATTATGTAGTATATATAGTTGTCTCGTTGAGGAGCACTACGAGTAACTGTATTATTCTCCTCTTAGCCGAGATTGCCTGCAGTTTTTTTTTTTTTTTAATGGAAATTTTTTTGCTTCAAATTTTTAATTTTTGTGCGTTTGATTATAGTGTAGTTAAAGCAAATAGTTTAATGTAAAAAAAAAAAAAAAAAAAAAATTTATTTACAGAGAACGGTAATAAGTTTTTTTTTATGATGATCGTCGGAAAATTAAAAAAAAAACAATTAATTAAACTGTGTCCTTAGGTATAATCACTAACCTTTTATTATATAATTTATATTGAAGTTATCGGTCGCCAAAATTGTAGTACCGGGCGAGTAAAGAGGCAAAAACTGGTGTAAGCTAATTTTATTCTATTTTAGACTTTTTATGACGCCTAATTTGCTGTAGTTACTAGAAATTTTCTTTAAATAAATTTTAATTCTACAAGAATATTAAAAAAAGAACAAGTTTTAATATGAGAAAACTCAGTTTTTTCAAGTAATTAGTTCAAGTGATCTCGTACGGTATCAGGTCGACTATTCCTGAGGTGTGTGGTTAATTAAAACCCCTACAACCAAAGAACACCGGTATCCACGATCTAGTATTCAAATTCGTATATAAGTAAGTGCCTTTAATTCGATTTGAACCTTAGAATTCTCGATTTCGAAATCAGCTGATTTGCGTTGGACGAGTTCACCAATAGACCAACCCGGTGGCCTAGTTGTTAGTATATCTGTTCCTGTGAAAATTGTATGAAGATTGTTTGAGTTATTCTTGAGTTACGCTCAGTTTAAGGTGTAAAAAATTTGAGATTATGTTGACTGTGTAGTGGTGTATTTTTCATATTCGCTTATGCAGTGAGTCACTGTGGTGAGTGAATTGAAACTTTATGCTTATGTGTAGGGTATACTGGTTAATCGAACGTATGTAGTGCGTTTTTAACTATGAAATAATGAGGGGGACGGAAACGAAAAAATCTTTCATCTTGCACAGAACTGTGCAATTTTTTATTTTTTAAGTCCATTTATCTCTTTAATTTTGTTTTTATATGATTAATTTGTGCAAGAATAAATTTCAACAAATAACATTTCTATAATAGTTTTGTGACAAAACTGTATTTTTTAAAATACTCTAGGAGATAAAATTAAAGGAAATAAAATGTGAGACAAATTTTGTTGGAAACTTATTTTTTTAGTATTTATTTATCTATTTGAAAAGTTGATGAGGGTGTTAGAATCTTAATAATAAACAAGAATTTATAACTGGATAAACCCGTGCGTGTAATTATTGCATCATATCACAAATAGCAGTAATAAGAATTACTATAAAACCGATAAAGTTCTTTGATTTCATTTTACGACCCTTGGCATGTGCTTTTGGAAATCGGATCCCGCAGTCTGATAAATAGTAATTTTTATTTTATATTAGTAAGGTTTTATTTCACTTAAATAGAGCGAAGTATTTGTTTTATATATAATAAATGATTTGTATATTTTTTTATTTTTCATTTCATTTATTTAATTGGAAATTTTAAAGTCTTATAAGTGATGTATAACTAGTCATTAGTTTTCTATTATATCAGTTAGTTCATAAATCTATTTCCATTTAACTTATCGTACGTATAGCGCATGCCCTTTTTCATTTTAAAATAAGTTTCCGTAAAAGGCTACATGAACCCTACATACAGGTGAAAGTTCGCGTGATATAAATCGCACATTTAACACGTAAATGAAGATCGTTAGTATTATTTTAACACATGATTAATGTAAATGTATACTTGCCTCCTTATACTGTATATTTGTAGCACTATCTATATAAGTAGAAGGTTTTAGTTTTTAAAAAAATTATAATATGGAGTGTTTTTTTTTTTTTTTAATTGTCTGAAATTTTTGTAGTATAATATAAACAATATAGTCTTTAGATTTTTGATCTAAATGAGTAAATGTGGCCCATCTGCCAAATTAAACGCAGTTTTTTCTAATCGACACTTTCTTAACTATATACATAGTCTAGTGGGGAGGATAGCTAAGTTTCATTCAATATTATATTGATACTGCCTTATTAAAGACCGTGAACGAAAATATAGTTTGGCAGTTGGTTTTCTCAATCCTAAGGCCGTTCGTTCTTGAAACTGTATGATTAGTTGAATCTCGGCAATAATATTTCGCCCGATAAATATGTACATCAAATACAACCATTTTTGTGATTATTTTTTATGTTATGGAATAATCTTAATTTAATATGCCGAGTGATAAAAATAATTTTGAGATGGCTTGGTATTACAAAACTTAGTGCGATTAGACAATAGAAACTGACGCAGGTGTGAATATTAAAATGCTATTTTACAGCATTTTTCCATAATTTTGAATTTTTCCAACATGAATCCAGTTATTTTTTTTAAATAGCAAGGTGTTGCACGATATAACATGTATTACATGATTTTAATGTAAAATTTGTCAATAAAAAACCATGATGAAACCCGCTTAATTCTGTTTTAGGTATAACAATGGTAAAAACTGTAAATCAGCCGAAAAAAATGAATGTTTCTTACAATATATTTAAAAAAGGTTTCACCTTTAAAAATAAAACAAATAACACTTTACTTTTTTTTTAATGTAATTTTATTAATTGAATGTACGTTAATAACGTTTATGTCTATCTATAATAGCTGACAACTGTGGGTTGTTTCTGATGCACGGATTACACACACGTACACACAAAACTTAATTTAAAATATTTATCGTTTTATTTAAATGTTATATTTTTCGTTTATTTAATTCAATGATTTTAACAAAAAAAAGCACGCGTGCGCATACCGTATTTAATCGCGCGGGCGTGACGGTACTAGCGGCGAAGGTCGGCACTAACTAATCTAATGTAATTCCACAACATACATAGAAACAATTTCGCTTGTACGATCGGCAGCTTGTGTAGCCGTGAGGCTTAACGTACCAGGTACCAGTCAACCGGCCGATCGAGGTAGAGATTCAGCCAGACCGAGTTACTACATTTTGAATATTACTCATTTATTTAATTCTGCCGCTCACCTGCGACGTCACAACATAGCAGACGACTACAATAGCTTTTTTTTTGAGTGGGGGTGCAATTTTGCAAAAACCTTTTTTACAATGTTGTTATTTTTTAATTAAAAAATGTGAAAAAATATGACCTTAATTAGGCAAATCTCGAGATACCGAGGGTAATTTGCTCTTCAGTCTCATCCCCTTTAAATTGAAAATTTAATGGCATCAGTGCCCCATATATAGAAGTAATCTAACAAGTTTGATCAAAATCGGTTCAGTAGTTCTGAAAATATAAGGTGATTTAGAGGCCAACACCGAAACATGCGTATGTACGAACCTCAACATCCTATTTCCATCTTGATTTTTGGTTTTTTGGGTTCCTTAGGTGTCAAAACGTCAAGATCTGGTGATTCCTCATTATTTTACGATCCGGTCAGTACCTTACCTCGTTAATTCACGGATAAATAATTTATACATGGATGGATGCATTTCATTAATAAATTAATTTCTAAGTACGGAAATATCATCAACGTCCTTGGGTCGTTACAGATGAAATATTCTCTTACGGTTGTAACACCATTGAAAATCGATAGTTTCGCTTAGTAAATTTAATTAAATGAAATCAAAGGTATTTATAGATTTTTTTCTGGGTTATTTTTCATTTAACGGTGACTGAATTTTACGGAAAACAATGTGTGGGATTTATGCCTACTTTTGGGTTTTCTTTGAAATATTTTTTTTTTATTTAAAAAAAAGGAGTTTTAATTATTACCTATAAACGTTTTATGATTATGACGTTGAACGGTTTTACTGGAAGCTATTGTTTATTTAATCACAAACTTCCGTTTGAAAAATGTTATCATAAAGGTACATTACACGTTTATTTTGATAATAAATGAATTCCCATATATATATAAATATATTTTTTTTTTTTTTTTTAAAAAAGCAAAAAGGGGGTAAAAAAGAATTCATAAATTATTTCAGCTTCGCTGATTTCTTGAGTTTTCTCTTGCGTTATATTGTTCTTTTTATTTGTCACGTAATATAAGAATTTCTAGTCACGCATTTTTATCTTGCTACTTCGTTTTTATTGTTTCTTGAAATGGAAGATATAGACGTATAGAATATTTAACTATTGAACTTAAAGCTTATTCTTCTGCTGACAACTTTTCTTTTACGTCTATTTTTCTAAATTATGTATAAAAAGAGTATTATTTGTTACTTGCTGGCGGTGAATATTTAACTTTTTTTTTATTTAACAAGAATATATTTTGTTTCGATTTATTTTCGATATAATATTTGTTTAATTTGTTACTTTCTTGTTTATTACATAAAGAATTTCGTGTAACTGGAAACATGAACGTGGGAATATGCGATGAAAGTTTTGCAGCGTGTGAAAAATATATCTTACGTGGATTTGAAACTATTACCCTCCGATAAGAGATTTGAGACACTATTAATCCAACAGTAAGGTCGGTGGATAAATATATGTTTGGTTGATAATGATTTGGAATAATCGACTGTACCTTAAGATTTTTTTTTATCCTAATGAAGATTACTGTATTGTACCTATGTTATTAGAATCGTTCGGAAATATCTCGGCCTGACACAGAGATGGAAGAATTATGACCCAATGTGTATGATATTTGTTAAGTATGATCATATAGATGGTGTGCAGCGAAGTTTTTGGATACGTACTTTTAGTTTCTTGTCTGTAACCCACCGGGTTGGTTTAATGGTGAACGCGTCTTCGCAAATCAGCTGATTTCGAAGTCGAGAGTTCCAACGTTCAAATCCTAGTAAAGGCAGTTATTTTATACGGATTTGATTACTAGATCGTGGATACCGGTGTTCTTTGGTGGTTGGGTTTCAATTAACCACACATCTCAGAACCTGACACTGTACAAGACTACACTTCACTTACACTCATACATATCTTTCTTCATTCATCCTCTGAACTAATACCTGATGGTGATTTTCCGGAGGCTAAACTGGGAAAAGATTTCCTTGTTTGTAGCGATACAGTAAAGCAAACAAGTTTTGAAATTTTCTGAAAAATGGATAATATTGAAGTTTGAGCTGTTATAAAATATTTTGTTTTAGAAGGTCTAACCTTAGATGGAAGTACAAAAATTATTAGGTTTCATTTTAAAGAATTCTTTCACTTATTTTTCGATGGTAAAAAAGTGGGCTGCAGAATTTAAATGTGGTTGTACATCTTGAAGATTATGATTGCTCGGGACATCAAAAAATCTCTACTTCTGACGAAATCATCGCATAAATCCACAATGCCGTTTTAAATGATCGCCGACTGAAGGTACGCGAGCTAGCTGACTAGCCATGATGATGATGATTTATTTATAATCATTAGGGTTTACTATATTTTTATTTCTTATCATATCAGTCGATTGAGTTACCTGATTACTTCCATTAGGAGTTTGGCTGTGAACGGATCTTTTGCAGAACTGTTCTGTTACATACTTCCATTTCGAAAATGGGTGAGGTGTTTTTCTGTTGCTCTTCAGTTTTTCCAGGAAAAGTAATTTTTGTTGCAACTTTATTTATTTATGTTGGGATAAACGTAATGCGCTACTTTCATGTGGCTAAAGATATTCCTAAATTCTGTGGGACTGTAACCAGGATGGCGCCTACTGCTTTGAGGGGTTTTGTACTTTCCTTTATTATGGGTTGTTTGTCTCTTGTGGTGGTTCCTCTGGAATTAAATTCTTCTTTCGCTTCTACATTTTCTTTTCTTTTATCCTTAATCTTTCTTTTCTCCGTTTTGGATTATGTGGATGCTGATCAGATCCTACTACATCCTTGCTAAGAATGCCGATCGATCTAGAACCACAGTAGCATTCATGATTAGATCTGAATGTATGGGCAGATCCGGAGATAGAGATAGCATATTCCCTTGAATAATAGATGTCTGAGTTCCTGTTAATGTTCTTGACAGAACATAGCAAAAAATTAAGTAATAATAAATGCAACTTATCTCATGTTTTATATAGTTATTTTTTTCCACTAATATTTAGAAAAACTTAGTTTAAAAGAAGATAGGAAAAGCGGACAACGTTTTGTGTTCGTAGAAATTTCGACTTCTTTTACGTTTATCATTCTTTATTTATTTATTTTTTTTTTATTAAACAAAGAACTATCATTAACCGAAATTTGAATTCAATTGATCAAAAAACTGCGGTAGTTTGTTTTGTCAATAAAAACAAAATAAAACGGTTAAAAATTTTCTATTACTGTTCACGTCAGTATTTTTTAAGAACAATAAATTAAAATAAACAAGAAAATTGTTTTGTTTACATAAAGTATTAAAATTTTCCAAAATTTAATATTGATTTTTCAAATCCACTTCCTTTTTCCAAATGCCTTTTTTAAATTTAATATTTCGAAAGTATATTTTGAATTCTGTGGAAATCGAATTAAGCTCAATTTTAATGAATTCTTAAGTTAAAATAAATGAACGTTAATTGAAAAACGTGAAGATTACTTAATTTTATGTTTGAGTCGGGGTCAGTCGGATTTTAAGAGATTGTTAAATTTCATTTGATAATGATGTAAAGAAGTGAGTGCTCTTTTTATTGCAAACTCAGGGCAGAAGAACTGGACATAATTTGTGAAATAATTTATAGGAAAGTTAACTCTTTATAAGAAGTACCACATAGAATCTTTTCATTGTTACTTAAAACAGAATACTCTGGTTATATTTAAATCTTCATTTGTTTACATTTATGGAAATTTGTTTGTCGTAGTTTGAACATTTAACTCTGTGTAATCGTATTACTATGGCCGAACAGTTTTTATGAGATACTGAAGTAAATAATGGCTCAGTTTTACACAAACACACACACACACACACACACACACACACACACAAGCTCGCACACTTTATGAAGAAAAGAAAAAAATATCCTTAGTAAGTCATGTGAAGTGTCGGTAGATGAAATTAACAAAGAACTGAAACACTTCGAAGAGCTCACACACATGCGCTCTCTCTCTTTCCGATTCTCTTGGTTCAAGTGTTAGGTGGGTTGTGTGTTCTGTTCTTAGATTATTCACTTGTAAATTCTTTTCTCTCGATCTTAGAAACGGTGTATTCTTTTCTTTTTTTTTTTTAAATGTTATTTTAAATCATCAATGTATTTTTTCGTTAATTTTTACTTTTATTCTGTTTATTCCTTTACTTGAATTATTTAATATTCTTTTACGTACTTCGTAATTATAATATAAAGATATGATACATATCAATCTTGTTTTTGTGGGATTCTTCCAAATTCTTTATAAAAATCTTTACTCCGAACCCAGAAATAAAAATTAAGCTAGCCACTTATACAAATAGAGTATCGTTTTTATATTGAAGTATTGTATGAACGTTAAGGAAAATTATTTGAATTTACAAATAATATTGCCAGTAAATTAAAAAATATTATATATTTAAAATATCTGTAATAATGTTCTTATGTATTAAAGTATGTTATAAAACTAATACTAATTTCCTCTTTCGCTTTGGTTGTTAAATGTTTTTGATTTCATTTTAGTTTATAACGAATGTCAGCAACAAGGATTATGTAGTGTTAAACAACTTAAAAGTCGATGTATTTTAACGTGGTTTTAGGCTGGTCTAGTGGTTAACTCGTCATCGCAAATCAACTGATTACGAAGTCGAGAGTTGTAAGATTCAAATCCTAGTAAAGGTATACGGACGGATTTGAATTCGTACTTTTATACGGATTTGAATAGTAGATCGTAGATACCGGTGTTCTTTGGTGTTAGTTGGGATTTAATTAACTATACATCTCAGGAATGGTCGATCTCAGACTGTACAAGAATACTCTTCATTTGCATTCATACATATCACCCTCATTCATCCTCTGCAGTAATACTTTACGGTAGTTCCGGAGTCTAAAAAGAAAAATTAGAGATTTATTCTAAAGAAACGTATTTAACACATTTCAAAACAATATATTGAAATTATTTATTTGTAACTATGAAACTGACTGGTTGTTCAAATATAAATGGAGGTGGTAAATTAGTATGAATAAATTTATGTATGTACTGTAGGTAACTAGAAGTCGAGAATCATCTCATCGCTGATTTGATAATCAGAATTGATGTAACGGGCAACAACTAATTTCAAACATATGAACTCAGCATTCATAAATCCGTAGTCAGGTTTCAACTAATATGAATTTACTGTTATTTCTCATTTATTATTTTTTTAATGATTTATTTTATGATTTACGTTGCAAGTATATTTATAGGAAATCCAAAATATTTCTTAAATTCTGTATAAAAAAGTGTGTAATTTTCGTCCGTGAAATTACGTTTTCGAATTCTCATCCCAACGACTATTTCGTTAACTGTTACGTAATTCATAACTTACATCCCTTCTAGATTCTCGACATCCCATATTAATTACAGACAAGCTTTTTTATACGAGTAAAAGTAATCATGTTGAATTTCAAATGCTATTGGGTAGCGGTCTCAAATCATAGTGTGGTTGCGGCACCTCTTTTTGCGCTCTCGTACATAGTATTGATTTAAAACTGTATTCAGTAGTAGAATTTCTCCTACCTTCTTTTAAAAGAAGTTCATTTCCCCATATCTTGTACATTCATTCAACGTCCCAAGTATAGAAAATAAAATATAAAATACATTTTCTTTTTTTGTCATACCTTTTTAATTGCTAAGTACTGATTAACATTTTGTGTTTTGTTGACGGTTTCTTTTTTCTTGACGAATTAATTCTCTAAAAAAGCTTTGACGAATTAATTCACCAAAAAAGCTTTGAAGCTTGCACGTGGTAATATAGAAATGGAAGTTTTAAGCTTTTGAAAAAAATGTCATGCCTGACCGGGATTCAAAGCCGGGGACCCCTGGATGAAAGGCCGACATCTACCTCTCCACCACGGAGGTCGGCTTGTTATTAAAAATACGTTTACTTCTGCCTATAATACTACACTATTAAATTGTAGTGTAGTGTTAATTTTATTTTAAAGGTTATAATTTTTCAATTTAACTTGTAAAATTATTATTTTTTACTAGGTTTGTTTTGCAATTTGTACGGTTTTTCTTGTAATTTAGTTTAGTAATTGCTTTAATTAGCTCTATTAGAGTTAGTTAGAATCAAATTAACTCTTACTGTTAAACGTGTAGGAGTAGATAATTATTTAAGTACCTCAATAAGTATTTTTGTCTGATTAGTATTTTCCACTATTCTTTTTACAGGTTTTAATTTTATTAATTATATATGTTGTTTTTATAAATTAAACATTTTTTCCGTTATGAAAATTAATGAAAAATTAATAAAAGGAAGTTTATTTAATTAATACGACATTACTGCTATCTAAAAAAAGCTGACAGCACAGTTGTAGGATATTCCCGTCACGCCGGCTTGTTTCTGATGCATGGCTTACACACACAACTTAATTTGAAATATTTATAATTTTATTTTATTATAATATTTATTGTACAGCCGTACGTCAATGCTATACTAGTGCTGCTTGTGATAACAGGGAGTACTATTGACGCGTATACCCACTTAGCCACTAGTTTAGAGCATTTTTTGGGGTGGGCGTGCGATTTTGAAAAAAATGTTTTTTACAAATATTATTTTTTAGTTGTTAACAAATGCGCCTAAGAAAAATAAGATCTTAATTGGGCGAAATCTCGAGATACTGATGATGACCTTGCTTTATAGCCTCACTTCCTTGACCTTTTTAGTTGAAAATTTAATGGCATCTATGCCCCATACACACACCACATATTTGTTTAAAATCGTTCCAGTAGTTCTGGAGATACAAGGTGTGAGACATCGAACACACACACACACACACACACACACACACATACGAACATCCGGAAAATTTCCATTCTGTTTTTTGCGTTCCTTATTGTCAAAACGTCAAGATCCGATGAAAACCGTAAAAGCCCAGATTGGACCGATTACAATACTTTCCCTTCTACAGCTATAGCTCTGCTACAGCGCTAGACGGGAAAGTAATAATATAACCCATCGGGTTGGTCTAGTGGTAAACTCGTCTCTTATCAGCTGATTTCTTAGTTGAAGTTCTCAGATTCAAATCGTAATAAAGGTATTTGCTTTTATTCGGATTTGAATGGTGGTTGGGTTTCAGTTAACCATACATACATCTCAGGAATGGTCAGCCTGAGTTTTTTCAACACTACACATTTACCGGTACAGTTACATTACATTAAGAAGTCACGTATGACTTTTATTGTTAATGCGACTAAAAATTTATATATTAAAAAAAAATGCTTAAAAGTATAAATTGAATACTTAAATGAATGTCTGTGAATTAATTTTAAAATTCGATTGGCGCTGGTTGTTACCAATAAATGACATTTATTTTTTGAACGTTATTCAAATCTGCAATGTTATTACTTATACAATTAATTTACGTTATTCAATTACAGATTTATGTATTTTGTTTTATGAAACCATTTTTATAATATATATTGAATTTTTTATTAGGTGAAAGTACTTGACTGCATATGGTGTTAATTGTTACTATATATATTTATTATACCTAAATGCTGTTGCCATTTTATTATGTTACAAGGACTTCATGTAAGTCCGTTTTAAGATATCATGATTGAAAGGAAAAGAGAGAAAAAATGTTTGTGTGTGTGTATGAGAGAGAGAGAGTGTGAGAGAGCAAGAGAGACTATAACTTAAATAGTCAGTGTATTATCGTAATGCTTAGGTTATGAGTCACTATCGTTATAAAACTGTTTTTTAACCGGTTTGCAGTTTATATTAATTATCACATGTTTTACGGTAATTTTTATTTAAATGCTCACTTACAGTAATTATTATGAAATATATTATTATAAAAATAGTAATACTATTATTTTAGGCTATAGTTCACTTAGAACGGAATTGTAATTAAAACTTATGTTGCGCAGTTGTCATAATATTACAACTTATTTACGTTTGGTATGGATAAGTAATAAATTTACCACATTTCCAATAATAAAGTCCAAACGTCCGATGGAGGCTGAAGAGTTTATAGTTCAGTTACTTACAGTTCAATACTTTTATCTGCTGTACAATTTCAGGGGTCGGTGATGATGTTCGTTTAGGAGTCTGTATTTGTTACCGAATGGTAATTTAATTACTAGAAGAAAAGCGATCTTTGTTACAGCATGTATTTAACCCCGGTCAATACAAAATCGTTGATCATTAAAGTTTTGCTCTCGATCGGGTAAAATTATCCGTTCGCCTAAAGGAGTTTGGGAGTCCACTTGCTTGGATGAGGTTTAGGTTTCCCGTAGTTGGAACTGCTTATTTCTCCAGCGATAGGTAGTTCCCATCATTCCTTTTTCTTTTTATTTATCTCTTTTTGTGTCCCTTTATCGGTTCTGTTGATGTAAATCTAATTCCGGTAGATTCTTCATAATGAGGATCCCAGGACTTGTATTTAGTGTAATCTGGTAAAGGAGGGGGCTGCCTGACGATCGATTCAGGAGTTTTAATGACCGGTTGACCTAATTGCTTCAAAAATGTACGATACAAATGTAGTTTGTTTTGCTGGTTTGCTATTCATGTTTACCTCATACGCTCGATAAATTTACTCTTATCTGTTTTTAATTATATATTAATAATATATTCACAATCAAACGAAAATTATAAATCATCCTCATTCGTTCTGATATATCTTTGTTTTACTCTTTCATTTTCTATCCTTTCTACGTTATAGATCGATCCATCGGTAAACTGTACTTATTTATATCCTCTTTTTGGTATAAAATAAACACCTTTAATTATTTCCAGTGTTTTCCTTTTTCTTCTATTTACCATTACTTCACCCGCCAGTGACATTGTATTTCACAGTATTCCAATATTTATAATTAAAAATTAATGATTTTATATAACTTCTCAATGAGTTACTTAGTTTTACAGCAACACTTCTTGATAAAATTATAAGAGTTTGTGTCGGGCTGTAAGGTGACAATTTTTTCGAGTATTTTCTTAAAAATAGATATTACTGTTCTTCATTTTTCATCATTATCTGGAGTCTGTCATTTCCCAGATTTATTTATATTTTTTTATATTACGACATTATATTAAGTTATACGTAACGAAACTTTTTTGCTGTTATCATCACGAATAACTTTGCAAAAAAAAAAAGTTTTTTTCTATTAAGAGGCAAGCCAAGTGGTAGCAAACAATAGTATGGCCTGCATGTACCGTCTTGACTGTAGTAGATCTGTAATTCCATCCCGCCTTGTTTGCTTGTGTTAATATACTTATCAGTAAAATATTATATAAAGTCATGTTCCTTAAAAGAGAATACCTCTCTTTTTTTAAATATCTTTCTTGTTAAGATAAATTAATTCTTATTTTATTACTGCAAATCAATTCCTCTCGATATTCTGTTTTATATTTTATTTTCTAACTTTAATCTCGATTAAAAAAATCTACATTCTGAAAGCTAAAATACTTACTAAGGAAAGTTTTTTCAAATTTTAAACTTGTGATTCGAGAAACACTTATTCTAGAAGAGAAAAATCTTTTTTTAAAAATTAGTTGAAATAATTTTTAAATAATACTTTTTAGTAATAAGTTATTTGTAAATTAGTTATACAGAAGTAACGTTTAATAATGAAAAAAAGTAAATAACCTATAGAAATGTTTGATACAACGTTGAATATAGAATATCTAAACGTTTTATTTACAAATTTTCAATACGACTACCTTTTGTAACACGGCAGATGTCCCATATACAATCAGTTTCCTGCCAAATCCTATGAAGCATGTCTTGATCTATGGTGGAAACTGTTTGTATTATCCTGTGCCGTAGCTCGTCGATATTTGCTAGAAGCAGAGGACCAAACACTCTGTCTTTAACGTAACCCGTACAGAGAAGTCCATTGGAGTTAAATCAGACGATCGTGATGGCCAGAAAATTGATCTACCACGTCCAATCCAAGTCGGCACTTTGTTATTGAGATGCACGATGATAATGTAGTAACGCGCCATCTTGCTGGAAAATGAATTCTGTTCCCATATTCTGTTGTAATTGTGGCATTAGATAATGATCAAACACTTCCTATGTACAAATGCCACTTGCAGTTGACTCGGAAAAAAAGGACCGTAAATTTTGTGACAGCTTTCAGCACAAAAAAACATTACTTTAGGCGAGTCCCATAGATGTTCGATTGTGTGACGTGGATTCCGCTCATCCCATTTCCGAATAATATGTCGATTCTCTTTTTCATCGGTGTACTGAACATATTAAGATAATTATCTTAAGTCTCAATTTTCTTTAACATATTTACACAAAACTCAGTTCGTTTTTCTTTATCATCTTCACTCAAAGCTTGTATCAGTTGTAATCTATAGCGTTTAAATGGGAATCGATTACGCAATAACCACCATATTTTAATATTCAATTTTAAGCTGGCACGTCCCGTTGATTTTCCTGGACTACGAATAAATTTCTGTCCCACTTGTTCGATTGCCGCTTGAAGGTCTACCCTGACCTAACGTCCTATGTGATATACAACCTGTTTTAATGAAACGATTGTACCATGCAATAACAGACTGTGTTTGAGTTGGTTGCTTTCCATATTTTGTGGGTAGTAGCTTATTTGGATTCATAAAATCATAAACAATACTGAGCACACTTTGCAGTTTGGTTTATGACTCCATGATGACTGATAGAATTAATCATTCGCGCAAACCACCTAGTGAGAACGTCGGGAACTAACGGTGCTAGGCGGGAATTGAACTTGAAGATATACTGTATTCAGTGATGAATCAAATAATTCTGTAAATAATTTAATTTTTATTAGTAAAGGTTACTTTTTGTGTAACTAATTTAGAAATTGCCGGCCTCCGTGGCGCAAGCGGTAGCGTCTCGGCCTTTCTTCCGTAGGTCCTGGCATCCCGGTCAGGCATGGCATTTTCACACGTTACTTTTTATTCATCTCATCCTCTAAAGCAATACTTAACTGTGATCCCTGAGGTAAAAAATTATAATCCCTTTATAAAATTATTATTCGTACCTATTTCCTTCTTTTGTAGCAAATAATAAATATCATTTTTTAGAAGTTAACCTCTTTGGCTCGGTTTTAAAAATAATCGAGTAGTGTAAAGGAAGTTCGTAGTTCGAGTCCGGTTAGGGATTTGCAGTTTTCATATCATAATTTATTTTATATTTTGAGTTTTATTAAAGTAGAAATTACAGATAAGATAATAGTGTAAATAAAAAAATAAATTAGATAAAATTAGTAATAGGACTTATTTTTTAATTTGGTCACAAAATAAATACTGTTATCATATAGTATTCCCTCTGAGTATTCCTACTGTTTTCCCTTTTCTTGCAATATTATTGTAGTTCTACATTTTTCCGTTATTACAATACATATTTACAAAAGCAATCCGGTTATAAATAAAGGTAGCTGAACCTTGAATACGTATCAAAAGGTTTAGAATTACGAAAAATAAAAAAGGATGAATGTGAAAGTTATGTCGATTCAGAAAAAGTTTTAATTAATATTAAATTTTTTTTTCTGTCTTTTTCTCATTGAAGAAAGATACATATTTGATATTTTTTGAATTGTGAACTAATGCTTAAGAATTGTGTTTTAAGACTTGTTTTGCATAACAGTTAGATATAAAAGGAAAAAACAAACTTTTGAGTTAAAAAAAAAAACCCAGTGAGTTGTTGTTGAAACCCCTTTGGTCTTATGAGGGGTTCACGTATTTGGTTTAGTAAAAAATATTTTAAAAGTAAACTACCTTTCTAAATTTTAGGCCTCGAAGTTATCCGGTGTTACTTCATAAACAGTGAAATTCTTCTCTACGATTTACAAATTTTTTATGTTGATTTTTGTTTCTATTGTTTACCAAAGTGTCGTACAATCCAAGTTTACCGATTCAAAAATTCCATCGGCCTGTCTTTGGAATCCATTCTGAGATTTTAAAAGAAATTGATTAACTTCAGTCATATATATATATATATATACGCATAATGTATGTATAAAAGGCTTGACAATAAAGTTTTAATACTTTCCTGGGATTGGTTATTTATTTTTATACAGTAGAAAAATAATGATAAAAGAAAAAAATAATTTAAAGTTTGATCGGCTCCCTCCACCCGCAATATTGCCCCCAAATTATTCTTTTTTGGGTCTTACTATGAATTGGGTTTGTCTTTGGTTACTACTATGCCTAGGAAGATATAAAACAATTCGGTTAAAAAATAAGATATAAATAAAAAGATAGCTTTTTCGATTTTTTGGGACAAATTTAAAAAAAAAAATTGTGAGAAGCATGCACGCATGTACTGAGCGTAACATAAAATGGGTTATGTTTGCGAAATTTTGAGAAAATTGACCCCAAAACTTTTTGAACAAATTTTCCCGTATACACGAGTCTTTTTACAAAATTTCATCAAAGTCGGTTTATCCGGTAAAAAACTATTAAGCTTCAAAAACACCGACACACGTACGTACGAACATTGCCCCCCCACCACTTTTTTGTTGTTTGGAACCCCTGTGTCATGAAACGTCGAGAGATGCAAAAAAACCTATATCCCATATTTGACTGATTTCCATAATTTCCTTTTCGCAGCATGGCTAGAGCTGTGATGTAAAGGAAGTAAAAATTGTATTATTTAAAATTAAAAATTTTTCCATTCGATAATGTTCTTTTTTTCTTGGCATTGATGTTGTTATTAAATTCTATTACGTATTTTGTTTTCTTGTGTTACTACGTTTGTACTTCGAAAAAAAAACAGTTTTATCTGCGAAAAATAATAACAAACTACATGTAAATATAAACAAGCCAATGTTTGAATATTTCTTTTGAAAAAGCTATCTAATTAGCAGTGTTACTTGCTTTCGGCTTAGTTGTTACTAATGTACAAACTTACATCTTTATTTGAGATCATTCTGAGAAAAAAAAATAAACATTGAATTTGAAAGAAAACACACGTTTTCTTTCAAACATACAAGTTCGTTTTCACTGGCTATATATAGATAACAAATTTAAAATTATTTCAACGTTCATTTAACATAAGGAAAATATAAATTGAATAATGTTTGTGCATACATTCATCAGTTGTAATTTCTAAAAGGAGTGTCGGGATGGAACTTTTCCGTTCTAATGCACACCATATCGATTTAATTGCATTCCATGAATGTTTTAGTGCATTTAATACTAAGTAAAAAATGATGTTAATATTTTCACGGGAAGTTGGATTTAAAAGCTTCTTTATTTCACCTTTCTTCTCAGTTTTATTATTACTATTATTTCTTTTATCCAGTTTATTTGTACAATTTGACAGAATACTACGAAATAAAATTTTTGTGGTTGATGTACCTGTTCATTTCTTTTCAGTCGCAAATAACTTTTATTTTCTTAATCTCCATTGATTTGATTCAGTTTCCATTTCTTAATGCTTTTACAGTAATTGTTTAACGTTTCCAGTATCGTAAAACTAATTCGTTATTGTATTTTTTCTTTTATTTCGTTTCCAGTTTCTTTCAGTTCTTTATTTTTATCTTTTTAGATCTTAATAAATGATGTCGAAAGTAGCGGATTATATTCAAAACAATTATTTAGGTGTATTACAAATAAATATTTTCCTTTTAAAAAAAATTACGTAATAGAAATGTTTACAAAAGTTTTTACATTTACATGATAAGGATCACCACTAATTCATAGAATTTTATTGCTGAATTAAATAATAATAATATCCGGTTTGTTGAGTTTTATAATTTTAAAGCATTTATTAATTTTTTTTAAATCTCAAATTTCAGAATTGAATTTCTCGTAGTAATAAATTTTGTATAATCGAATTTCTCATTCAGGTAAAGTTTTGAGTATTTTTATTGTCGTATATAAGTAACTGAATTTTTGTTCTTATTATAACTTTCTTAAAATTATTCCAGAGATATTTATTTTTAATTATAAAGTTCTTTCAGTTTTGCTTTTAATTTTTATTTTTTAAGTTATTATTTTTTTAAGTAATGATCTATCGGACTTTATAACCGATGTAATACTTAATTTTTATAGCCTGAGACCAAGCTCAATGTACTTGGAAGGAATATGGTTTATTTATACGGTATGAATGATAAGCCGTATGCTGTATTATTTTAACTACAAATTTCAGGTGTCACAAATAAATAAATGTGATGAAATACTATTTTATCGTGATATTATTTTATTTAGTAAAATTATTAATTTTTATAATTATTTATTTTTTATTTAAAAGTAAATTATCGATTTGCTGGCCTGAATATATTCATTAAACGTCCTGTGATTAGAATATATATCAATACTATATATACTCCTCGCATCACATCTGCTAGGGCTTCAAAGCTTGGTTTCGTACAATTCTACAATTTTGCGAAAAAAAAGAATTATCATATTCAAAAATAATTGCTGCACGAGTGGGTATCCATTCACATATACGGACTGTCTGTAAAGTTCGTGCTCAAGGAAGTATCTAGACTGTTTGTTAGTAGTATCCGGTTTGTTGCTTGGTTAATTGTACTTAAAATTGATTGTTTTCATTTTCATTATTGGTAATCTCTTTATTAAAAGACATTCATCTTACCTGCATATAGTAGTTGCACTTAAAAAATCTCTTTTTATATTTTTGAGGTTTCGGAACGCATCTGTTCCCATTACCGAAGGCAAAGGGTATTTTCTTTGGACTTCATAATTAGACAAAGGTCTCGAGATTTAAGAATAAGTTGATGTATGTAGCCTAAACTATTAAACAAATTAAAGGAGTTTATATTATTAAACTGGTTTAAAGAAAATAATAAGATTAAAATTGTATTTATTTATTTATTAAAAATAAACTAATAGCACCGTGCTACTGTTTAAAGTAATTATAATTTTGTACGGAAGGAGACAGCTTCGTGAATGATTAGGTTGAAGTTACGAACAAACTTTTTTCAAAACAAAAATTTCTCTCGTTGATTTATTTGATCGAATTATTGGTTCAATAGCTAGAGTAAAGTTAAAATTTTATCTGATTAACGGTTTGACGTTTAATAAAATTACGTAAAATTCCCGTATTCAAAATAGACAGCCCGGGATATTTCCATTATAACAGGTGTTTCAAAAAGGACGCAACCCTAAGATTAAGAAGGTAGAAGTCACGCGTAGGTAAATTTTATTTCTCCTTACATATCAGTTAGCAACACTGTACTCAAGTTAGCAGTTATCTTCACAGGCCGAATTTTCACTATATACAGCTTTCAGGGCTACTAAAATATTACTCATGCTTATATCGCGTCGGTGTCGTTATAGAACTGAAAGAAGTAGACCAAGACCAAGTAGAAGTTACAGTATTGTCGTCGATTTCGTTCTCTTGTTAATGACAACGGTATTGAAATTTTGAATCGTGATTATTTTAACAACGAGGCGTGGTTTCAACTCGGATGGTACCATTAACAGCCAAAACTGCCGAATATGGAGCGCTGAAAATCCTTACGCGTCTCATGAACGATCATTGCACGCACATAAAATCGGTGTTTGGTTTGCGATCTTCCGGCGTCGTGTAATAGGACCTTTATATTTTTACAAATCTGTAGACGGTAAGGTTTATCGCAACTTAATCGAAGAGTCTATTGCCGTGTTAGATTTACACGAACAATAATGTCGGTTCCAACAGGATAACGCAACTTGTGTCATAACGCTGGATATGTTAGGGAAATATTTTGGCCATCCTATGATATCAAAAGGATTGCGGCCTTCAATATCCCCAGATCTTACAACAGCTTTGGAGTATTTAAAAAATGTCGTATTTAGAAACATACCTCCTACACTTTATTTGAGTTTAAGGGTAACATTGAAATTGAGATTTCAAACATTACGAAAAGTGGCTGCAAATGTTATAAAACGTTTATAAAATTGCATCGGGAGCACAAGAAATCATTCAAAACATCTATTGTAAAAGTTATTAAAGGTAATTTGAATATTATTGTACAAGTACTTGACATTAACATTAATATTTTTGTAATAAATTCACGTCGTCAAACAAAGGGATTGCGTCCTTTTTAAAATACTCTTTATATATATATATATATATATATTTAAACACCCTTTATGTTTTTTAAAACACCTTTTATATATGCTTAAATTCGTATTTCTGATGAATCAGATTTTCAAAACTATATAAAATTATTTTGATATCAAATTAAATTGTTGATACAGTTACTCTGGTTTATGGAAGAATATGATTATAGAGGGGGAAATTCCCAGACGTTTTGTGCTGTTTCTCAATGGATAAAATCAAGTTAGTTTTTTCTGATAAATTTCTATTTAATTCATACTATGATTTGTTATGAGGTTTTTATTTTACGTAATTTAAAAAAAACGACAAAGAAATTTTCTCTGTTATTATCTTTTATTAGTGTTTTCATGTACAAGCGTGAAACATATTTGGTAAGTACGTGTTTCCTGTCATGTGATCTTTGGCGTATTGCTGAAAAAACAGCTGAAATATATTCATTAATCAGTATGTATAGCAGTTTTTACCCTTTTTAAACACCAACAAAAAAAAAATTTTTTTGTGCTGGTGAATATGTACTGCGATGTGTATGTGAATAGGCACTACATTCAATAGCTATAAAAGTACATTTAATTTGATTAGATAATTTTCTTATCGTGCAATTTTCTTCTTTATTGTTATCGTATGCGAATTTAGAGTAACATCTAATCGCATTGGTTTGTGATAGTTGTATCGGTGAGTCTTACACAACATTGCCTTCTTCATATGTTTATACATTCTATCCCGTAATGTACGTAAATCTATTTGTAAATTGAAACGATTCGAGTCGATTATGTTGATTAGTGAGTACATAGTTTTTATTTTAGAATTTTTATATTTTCCCGAACGGAGAAATTGTGTTGTGTTCTGAAAAATTTAATTGTGTTCGCACGCGATTTGATTGGCAATCTATTTTTGCTATGTACCTCGAGTGTTGAACTGTGTTTGAATGTTTTTAAATATGAAAGTATTAGAATAATGCAGCGAAAGTAATACTTGGTTGTATTAATGTAATGTAACTGAAAATTGGTTTTTTAATTGAAGTCGTGTTTTTGTTTGTTATCGTATTCCATTTTCTCGACTGTTTAAATAGACGGAAAGTATGCATATCGGTCAAAATTTCACTTCTTGCCGTTTCGATAATGTACTGAACCCCAAAATGACAAACATCATTAACAAATTTGTGTAGGTTTAAGCAAAATTGTGGGTGTGCATATCTATATTGACTAATTGTGGTTTAATAGCTCTATAAAAATTTTGAACTCGTTAGGACAAGGGATTCAGGTACTGTTACTCGAATAGTAATGGTTTTAAGAATAATGTTAATACTTAACAAAGTATTAAGAAGACGTACAAAAAATTATTTTCGGGAAAAAATTGCAATAAAATTCATGTTAAAACTCGTCGATTTAATTTTTAATGCTATGAATGTTATACATTAAAAGTTAAGTATATTTTTTAAAAATACATGAGTGAATGATGTATACAATTATTTTTTTTTTTCAGTCGGTCATTAAGTTTAAACATTTTACATACATATTTATAATTTTTTTTTTGCAATGAATTAAAAAAAAAATCGTAAATTCATGATTAAAAAAAAATTACGTTAAATATACGCATAAAAACTAAAATTACCTGCTTAAACGAAATCTCCATTCTGCTAGAAAATAATACTCTTAAGAAATTTATTTTAAATTAGAATTAAAAGAATTTTTTATTTATACGTGATCAGTATTCTAGGTGTATCTCTATTTTTAGTGAAATTTATTTTCCATTTCCAGGGCTTTTGAACTGAATTTATTAAATACAGAATCATTAGACCTCATTTGTTGTCCTATTATTTTGATTTAATTTGTACTCGTGAAATTTAAAATTCCGAATCTATGTTTTACTTTTTCCGTTTATTGCTGTTGCAGCAGCACAGCTAAAAAAACGCGATTTGCCAAAATTTTGGCTATCGTTAACGTTAAAAAAAACCTCCGAACTTGCTAATTATAAATTCTTTGAAAATGTCTCAAAAAATTTCAAAATGTGGGGGCATTAAATTTTAACTAAAATTAAAATAGACGTGGAGGGGGGGGGGGTGTTAGTTTTCACATTTTTAATTTTTTTTGTGTAGTGGTCGTAAAAAATATTTAGTTTTAGTGTTATGAAAATATTTATTAAGTTCTTTAAAATCCGAAAATTTTAAGTTAGTGAAGGGGGTTTGTTCAATATTATTTCAAAACAGTTTTTGCTTCGTATATCCAAAACCGTCTATCAAAAAAGTTGTCTATGTTAAGTTGGTCGAGTATAATTTCTGATACTTTATCTGTTTTTCAAGTGTCGGCTATATTTAAAAATAATTGTATGAGATAGCTGTAGAGCAAAATGATCAAACGGAACCAAATTTTTCTAATGAAATATATCGTAATTCCCTTGAGTTTCCCCTTTATCCTCATTCAGTCAAGACATACAAAATGTTGTACTAAGGTTCTTTTCTCATATATACTTTTAATACTGCGTAATCTTTAAGGTAAAAACGCAACTTGATCAAGATTGTCAAATTCGACTTAAATTTTGTTTACGAACACTGATCTTTTTTTGCAATTGTACTCTCTTTTATTTAAAAACTGTGTGGCGTATTTGAAATAATCTGTCGAGGATAAAGCCGAGAAAGTTATGTTACTCTTTGCCGGTTTTTTAATCTTCCTATACTGTTATTTAAATTTTTTATTTTTACCGACAATTGTGTTACTCTCCTACACAAAAAAAAAACGGTCAGTAAAGTTCAACAACATTGTTGCTTGATGGTTTTATTTTTATCTGTTGTATGTTGTTCGGAAATCATAGGGTACAGTTTTTTAGACGTTATTTCTTTTAAATTTTATTTTATTTTTCAGTCAAAATATCCAGACTAAGATAATTCATTTTAATAAAACAAATCTCTTTCTCTCTCACTCTCTTTATTTAACGTATAAGAATTAAAGGTTTTGAGTGCTTATAAACAAGTAGATTGTATTAAGTGGAGTTTTATTAATAGATCTTTTCTATCATTATGCTAACACATGATGCTGATAGTTGGTTTAACCGTCCTATGAGACAGGAATTGGCTATGCCGTTGAATTTAAACGTGTTTGTTTTTACTGTCCTCTGCTCACTGGCTTCCCTTTATCACCGTATCAGCCGGCGGCGAATCGGGTATCCACTAACCATATTAATTAAATCCTTGATAACTATTATTAATGCTCGAATTTGATTAAAAAGCATTGATAAATTACAGACATGTTACTCATAAAATTTATTCTCTTTTAAGTTGGGTGTGTTTTGCCTCGTTGTTTTACGCTGCTTTTTTTATTGAAATTATCTTGCAGTAGCAAGAACACCACGTAAAATAATAGAATATAGTTCTTCTGTGATTTGACTGCCCTTCTATCGTACATCTCTAGGTTTACGAGCGCTGAGATAAGTCAATAAGAAACTTTTGCTACGCCGCCAGATTAAACTGCGTTCTACATAAAGCAACGTTTATATAACGGGGATCTTTCCCGGTGTGAACAACATTTTATGTACATTTATTTTTATTCAGTCCGGTTTGTTTTCTGTCTGTTCTGATTTTTGTTAAATACGAGTAATTATTCGCTTTTGTAACAAAGGGTATATTTTCTGTCGATTTGTTTTTCAAAAGGTTATTAATTAACACGATTATTATTTAAAAGCGATATTTATTTTAAACAAAATAATTATCGATGAACTCCCTCCATCGTCCTTAAAAATTTACTGAACGTACTCATATGAAATTGACAGTAATATTACGTTTTAAAATATAAACTATAAACAGGCCAACATTTTTAGCAGGTCTTCTAAACAACTGTTTTGGACTTAATAATAATAATAAGTCCAAAACATTTACTTCTAAATTCCGTTTTTTACCGTAAATTTTTTTCAAAATAAATCTCTCAGATATTAGCAGGATAGTATCGTCAACATATTTTAAAAAATTAGTAATAACACAATGTTTATACTTTCCATCATTTCATCATATAAATCATTTATAAAAAGTGTAAATAAATAGGATCTAGACGACACCCTTGTTTTTAGACGGTTTACGTACTGAATTTCTTTCTTATAAATTCTAAAGGACCGTCATACCGTTGTTTTCATAATTTTGATTATTACGGTGGAAATTCCAAATTCATTAAGTTCCAATAAAAAAAAAAAAAAAACAGTTAAATAAGTGTCAACTCAAATGATCACAAAAATCTACAGAGAATGCAAATTACTTTCGTCATTTTCTATTTAATAATTTCTTTGGAAAATCCTGCTGGAAATTCTTTTTAGAATGCCTTTAATCTCTGTCCATGTTGTAGAATTACAACATGGACATGTTAACCAGCAGATATTTTCGTTATCGTATTATCATACGATATTCATCTGTAATTTGATAGGATATTCAACTCGGTGATGAGGAACTTTATCTAATATATATATTTATGTACAGTAATTGTAAAATAAAAATCATGAACATTTTTAAAGGATTTTTTACGTTATTCTTTATTTACCGGTAGCTTTATTATCCGTAAATTGTTTTAACACAGCAATCTTAATAAATTGTGCGTGTACTGTACGAGTAAAGGGCTCTGAAAATTAATTTCCGGATTCAACAAATTTTCTAAAGTATTCTTTATCCTTTTTAAACAAAAATAGTTAAAATAAGGAAAATATAATATTCTTATTCTAGGGAAATACTTTTTTTGGTTGTTTATTATTCTAATTTAAATCAATGGTTACATTTGTTTAAAAAAATAAAAAGTCATCTGGGTATAATTATTTATGTATAACACTTTACACTAGAGCGTGCACGCAGAAGAAATTTTTTTTAGATATTACTGGATAATTTTACTTACATGTCGAGAGGCAAAAAAAAAAATCATTAGAAAATATTGTACAATTTTTATATTAATGATATTTCTTTTAAAGGTATTTACTAATACGAGGTTAATCCTATTATTCTTTTTAGGTTCGAGTGTTATATTATTTTCCTTTCTGATACGTAAAAATAATTATATTATTTTATGACATTTGTTTCTTTTCTTTCATTATATTACAATAAACCTTTATGAATTCCCTTGGGAACATGTGTGGTGGACCTCCTCGGTGATAATCATAGTGAAAAACAAAAACCGGTACGGCATCGCATCGTCACCGCCTTCTTTTATTTATCTTCTTTCTCTTGTTCTATTCGTTATTCTTTTCTACATAAGTACTTCCCTTTAAACATGTCGGTTGCGCCCGCCACACGTGGTTTCAATCTCGGCCTAAAACCTCGACTGTCTTTCTGGGAACAGACATCGGCCTAACCTTTTTCTATCCAACAGAGAATTTATCTTTTTCTCCCTCTTCTGACAGATACTTTTTCTCTCCCATATAAACATAACTTTTTCCCTTACTAATATAACACTTATAAATGAAACTGTTTAATTAAATTCGTCTTCGCTTGTTCTAGTTTATTTTGTTTTGTTTCGTTTTTTATCGTTACTTTTAACCCTTTATTTTAATTTCTACTTCGTCCCTGATTTTTTAACTTTTATTATTTATCGATCCCTTTTTCTCTCTCTTTATTTATTTATTTTTTGTTATTAGTTTAATTTCCTCATTTATTTATATATGATGTTTACTATATCATTAATTTATATCAATTATTATCAGTTTTTCTTTACGTTACCTCATTCGGTATAAAATAAACATATTATAGATTGTGACGTTATTTATTGACTTGTTTATGTGTAGGGACTGTATTTAAAAAGTTCACTTATTTTGTTTTATACTTTAACGTTCGAATCTGTGGTTTCCAAACGGTACTTTTTTACTTTAGGTAGTATATCGAAGAACGTTTTTGCAGTTAATTTATTTGTTTATTTTTTACAATACTGAACAACGAAATGAAATTTTCCGATTGATATTTGCGCGCGTTTTATTTTAATGCTTTACGAGTAATCTTATAAATGGTTTTAGCTTTGGAACGCAGCTTTATTTTTTTTTTATAATGTTTGTCCTCCAAACGGGGTTCACCAATGGAAAACGTTTAATTCTTGAACATAATCTAGATTATATTACTCAAAAGAAACTGTTACGAAGGTTTTTGAACTGATAAACTGTATAAATTTTAGTCGGATCAAAATTTTTTAGTAAATGTATTAGCTTTTGTATGAACGTCGGTAACTATTTATCAATAAATTAGCCATCCGAATGATCCGATGAATATTTCAGCGAATAATTTTGTGAATTGAATATCATATTTTTTTGAAGGACTTAATTTACTTAAATTGTGATTAATCGAGGGCCGCATGTCAAAAAAGATCTCCTGATTCTTTTTTGTGCTTGATATTTTACTATAAAAAAAGAAGTCTTAATAATACTAATTTTTTAACGAAATAAATAACACTGCGAATAGGAACAAAATCGAATCTACCTAACAATTTTGTTACGTTTGATTAGTTTGCTTAATACCATGCTTTATTCATTAATTTGTTGTAAATCTGTGTTAAAATGTTCTAATCCTGAAGAAAATAAAGTTGTATATCGTAAAGTCCGTTGCTTAATAAGCATGTGTTTGAATTTGTGTTTTAGACTTTGATATAGGTTCTTTTCGCTAAATTACCCGTAGACACATATTAATTTTAGTTGTTTGTTAATAATGAGAATTATTTTAATAATTGTGCGAAGCCGTTACAGCATTTCTGTTGTTTCTTTTCTCATTACAGTATTAACTTAACGTTATCCGTTTTTTATAACGTAAAGGTGTTCAGGAGCGACTTAAGTATTGCAGTACAGCATCTTGAGTTCTAGAGCGAAGGAAAAAGTAATAGAGTATTAAGTTAGACTCATTCGTTTAGAGAAGGAAAATAGAATTCTTCTGTAGCTGTAACTTACATAAAATCAAATGGGATCCCTTATTCTGGAGCGACGTCACTTCGATCGTTTTTCTTCTTTTCACAGCGGTTCGTGAATAGAAGAAACAAAGTCTCTTCATTATCCTTTGTATATTTTCCAGAATCTTTAGAGGAACGTCTACCGTGTCGCCTCTTTAGCAAATAAGTCACGAACTCTTGAGAACTTTTCTTACCTCAGTGGGCCGATACATTTAACTGCTTTTTTCCTTTAACGATAACTTTCTGCACTCCCTTCTTTCTTTAACTGTATGCTTCTGTTACTAAATCTTTCTTCCTATATATTAGGTCATAAGAGTTAAAAGAGTGTGTGTGTGTCCTTCAGCATTTTTGAAACGTGGCAACTCTATTGTTAAAAGTAATATTTTGCTTTATTTCGGGAAATAACAAGCCTCATAGGTAGTTATTCTGTTTTGATTGAAATCAAGGTCTTAAATATAAGAAAAAATACTTTCTATCAGTTTTATAACGCTACATATACTTTTTACATATTAGGTTCGTTTATTTAAAATTTATTTAGATTTCGTTTCTGAAGTAAACCAATCAGTGATTTTTTTTCTGTTTGCAGAGGCGTTGCTGCAGAGTCGACCGTTGCCTCATATACCCGACTTACCGGATGGAGACCCTCCAAGTTCTCAATCAGGAAGTAATTCTGCCCTCTCGTCTATGCCATTGTCCCTCGAATCGGCAAATAGATGGACTTCCAAAGAAAATTTATTGGCTCAAGAAGAAGATGACCCTCAATTATTTGTTGCCCTCTATGATTTTCAGGCGGGCGGTGAAAACCAACTTAGTCTTAAAAAAGGTAAAAGAAGATTTTTAAACGTGTTTTTTTTTTTAATTTAATAAAATATCTGGTGTAAGATATTATGAAAAAGGTTTTTTCTTTATGATAACTAACATATCGAAAATTATTCAAATCATTTATTTACAGTGGCGGCTCGCGTATAGGCACTGTGGAACTTCAGAATCCCCTATTTCCACTTGATATTATCGAAAACATTTAATATAATGAGTCATTTTTTCTTTATACCTTTACAGTATATAATCGTTAAGCTTAGTGTCAGTAGCCATCTCCCAGTTTATGAAAAATATATAAAAATTTTTGTATAGAACTGTGCGCTTCGCTGTTCTAGTAGCGTGGTGTTTGGTTCTTGTGCGCATGCGCACGTATGAAGCTGTACGCGAGGCTGCGAGGGTGAGAGAGCGCTGCCGCTTCCGCAGTGCCGTCCCTGGCGTGCTGGTGGATGGTAGTTTTTTTAACTCCGCGTCTGTGTGGAACGTTCCTTGTCGTTCCGTTTTCTAGTTTAGTCGGTGGAAGGAATATGAAAGTGGTTTAGTTGTTTTTTCAGTAGTGATCAGAAGATGGCGGAAAGGAAGGGCTATTTGATTGCCAAATCTGTTCACGCTGGAAGGGCGTAAAAGAAGGTAATTAGTAAAAACTAATTATGTATTTGTTTCAGTGTACATAGAAATTTAAATTAAGTATTATTGGATTATAGTGTTTTTAAGCGAAAATTTTATTAAGTTATCTAATAATACTAAAAAATATCTTCTGAATTGACATTTTATTATTTATTCGGTTAAACGGAATACGGTTTTTAAGCACAAGGTGCTTAAACCCGTTATAAACCGTTTTAAACCCGTATAAATACGATTTTTAAGTACAATGTGCTTAAAAACCGTATACAATATTCTTAAATGTGATAAAGTGTAGAATTAGATTATTATCCTGCTTTATTATCCAGCTATTTGATTTATTTTTCGGTTCTTTTATTTTAAAGAAAACTTTACCATGGCCTTGAAAAGGCCCAGAAAAAAAAATTTGGCGCAGCACCTTCACTAACTTTAGCTACTAGTTTATTTATATATTAACATTATTTCGTGAAAATATCCTGCAGTGAAAGAATTTCACAATATATTTTATCAGGATTATATAAAACCTATCCAACTAAATTTACAGTATTAAAACAAGTGTGATATATTGCTTTAATAAACTCGATGGAAATTTTTACAGTGTGTTAATATCTGCAGTGCAAGTTATTGTGAAAACATAACGAATTTGTACACATATACACTGTAAAGGAACCTTTAGTAACATCGAATAACATGTCGTTCTTAAAATGTTTGTTGTAAAATAATTTAGCGGACTACAGTTCAGAAAAAAAATTGTTTGTATTTATCATAATTTTAATAATAGCTTTATTAATTTATACGAATTTAAAGTTTTTTTTTTTTCTGTTAATTCGTTGTACAAATTAATAAAAGCATAAAGCATTGTTTATTTGTAATTTTTAGTAGGTTATTAAACTTAATTGTTGTCTCTCGTTTAGTTAAGAGATGATGAATGATGACACGTTATAAAAAGCTATTCTTTGCGATAAGAAAGGATAGCTGTCAGGTGTGAAAATTTCAGTTTGATAATTTCACCGCCGTGAAATGAAAAATATTGAAAAAAGAAAGTTATAATGCACATTGTATGCGAAACAATTTTAAGCAGAGACTTCTTATCGTCTAATCTTGTCTACCGCGCTGCGAACTAATCGGTCGGATATAAAACTAAACTATTCTTTAGTTGTGACGATTCAATAATGATTTTTTTCATCCGTCCTACACTACTTTCCTTCAATTTTCCCTTGAATGATCAGTCAAGACGTCTATATTTCGGACTGATGATAGTCGATCGAAATACTTCAGTTTTCGCATCTTAACGTTGCCGATCAAACGAACCATCTGAATATCTCGTCGTTTAAGGTGTGTCTAAGAACACTGAAATTCAGCAGTTAAGGATTGGAGGCACGTTAATATGATGAACAAACCCATCGGGTTGGTCTAGTGGTGAACGCGTCTTCCCAATTCAGTTGATTTGGAAGTCGAGAGTTCCAGCGTTCAAGTCCTAGTAAAGTAAGTTATTTTTACACGGATTTAAATACTAGATCGTGGATACCGGTGTTCTGTGGTGGTTGGGTTTCAATTAACCACACATCTCAGGAATAGTCGAACTGAGACTGTAAAAGGCTACACTTCATTTACACTCATACATATCATCCTCATTCATCCCCTGAAGTATTATCTGAAGGGTAGTTACCGGAGGCTAAAACAGGAAAAAAAAAGATAAACAAACTGAGTTTATAAAACAAGATTGTATTCATTTAGAATTAACTGAAGAAAAATTAAAACATCTGATGAAGTTTTGTGAGAAATCTAAACATATATGTTAGTTATTTGAATTACAGAATTAAGTCTTATGATTTGTGTTTATTATTGTTTTAAAATGTAGCTGTACTGTTCCCTTAAATGAAGCTATTGAGGATAAAATTAAAGTCTTGAAGATAAAATTAATTATTAAAACTGAAAGAAGAAATTTTAAAAAGTCATAAGAGTAACAGTATTGACGGTTGTTACGGATTATGAAAGTTTTGGCGTTCAAAGAAATTTCGCTTCAAGAACTGGAAGCTGTAGAAACGTCATAATTGTTGTTAAGAGGGCTGGTATGCCCTCATAAAATCGTTGTTTTAATCAAGTTCACATAACGGTAAAGTTTTTATCTATATAAAATAATTATTTTCTTTCTCTTTTAATACCTTAATTACATTTATATGCTTCATTATAATGGATTTGGGTGGAACAATGAATAATATGAAAGTATTTTTCCCTAGCAAAAGTAAAAACAAAAATTTATTTATATTAAACAGAAATAGAAGATGTGTTTAGTGAATAAAAAATTAATAAAATCATAAATTTCGTCATTGCTGCTTCTTCGTCCCCCTAAATTACAAGGGTAGATATATGTAGCTAAGTATCTGTTTACCTTCTTCGACTGTGGAAAGTGGGTGCCGCTACGGAGACCTCGGGGCCCTCCAACTGACACCAGACTATATGCTCAGGGGAGATAGAGTGGCTTGCAGTAGCAGAACTAGCCACAAAGATTTTGCGAGAGAAGGAGCAGGGTGGACAGCTGAACAGATAGTGAGAAGAAACGGGTTGCAACCATGTCTAGGGTAACATGGCTGACTCAACTCAAATGAGGAGGCAAAGCTCCCCGATAATAACATGCAGACAGTCCAGCAGAACACAGAAGATCTGCGAAAACCTGAGGAAGTGAGGTGTAGGTTACCGGACTGGAGAGCGAAGGGAGGACATACAGTCCTCTGCAGAGCTAGCGTTCGTTCGTGCTTGCATGGATGGGCGACAATGATGATGCACGGGGACTCTGAACACACTGAGCTCGAAGGCACCTCTTGGGGCTGACTAATGCTTAAATGCGATTTCCCGGTTTTGGGAGGGGGGCTGGTGAAGTGGAGATTTAGTCGGTAGGGCGCAGGCTATATACGTCTTAACATCTGCGGAAGCTGTTAGCGAGCCCGACACTTTGTCCGTAAATGGGATTATTCCCTAACCAGAGGAGAAAAAAGTATTTGTTCAAAACCGATTTTTATTGTTAAATTTTAACTGTTCAATCTTTGGTCAAATTTTAAAGCCAATGATACTTTTTCTTTTTTTTACCCTCCGGAACTACCGTTAGGTATTGCTTCAGAGGATGAGATGAATGATTTGTAGCGTGTGTGAAAATGCCATGCCTCACCGGGATTCGAACCCGGGACCTCCAGATGAAAGACCAAGAAGCCAGTGATACTACTCTGGTCAAACGTAAAGGTTAAACTCGTAAAATCCGTAATGTAAATTATTAATTTTTACCGTAAGTTTATCTAAACGTTCATTTTATGTAAAATAAACATCTTATCTGTTCTCGTGGTTTTTTTAATATATAAGTTTTAATTTGGCTTATTTAAATAAATTTTTGCAGCTATAGCTTTTGAGTTAATGTGATCGGTTATAAAATTATCAATTTTTTTCAAAATTGGTGCTTGGTAATTTGGTTAAAAATTTTTTTTTTTAATTTTTCATTACAATTCTTTGCTATCGGTTTATTCTTCATTGTTGAGATATTACATGCTGATAATCATTAAAAGATGAGTACACGTATGGACTCCGTATAGCATTTATCGGATCTACCAGTTAAAATTAATCAGGTTTTTAAGATTTGGTTTTTTAAGGTTAATAATGAATTTATCCTATTGATTTTTCTGTGTCTCAGTTACGTGCAACGTTAAATATCAGTCGTCTTAAATCTATTTGCGAGTTATTACAATCGTTAGCGCTGCGTAACGTTTTTAAGAATTTAATCCACTATCATTGTATTTTGGAAAGATTAGTAATCTATGTATCTATGTTGACTAGAGGTAGATGATATTATGATATTAGTTTTTTACTCTTAGTTCCTGTATCTTAAGCCTCCGGGTTAGTCTAGTGGTCAATTCATCATTGCAAATTAGCTGATTTTGAAGTCGAGAGTTCTAAGGTTCAAATCCTAGTAAAGGCAGTTACTTTTATTCGGGTTTGAATACTAGATCGTGGATACCGGGTGTTCTTTGGTAGTTGGGTTTCAATTAACCATACATTTCAGGAATGGTCGACTTTTCTTTCTTTTCTGTTTAGCGTCCGGAACCACCATATGGTATTATTTCAGAGGATGATACGTATGAATGTACTTTTGAAGTGTACTTTTTTACAGTCTCAAGTTGACCTTTCTTGCGATGTGTGTTAATTGAAACCCGACCACCAAAGAACACCGGTATATACGATCCAGTATTCAAACCCGAATGAAAGTAACTGCCTTTACTAGGATTTCTACCTTGGAACTCTCGACTTCGAGAATCAGCTGATTTGCGATGACGAGTTCATCACTAGACCAACCCGGTGGGTAGGAATGGTCGACCTGAGACTCTACAAGAGTACACTTCATTTAAATTCATGCATATCATCCTCATTCATCCCCTGAAATATTACCTTACGGTGATTACGGAGGCTAAACAGAAAAGAAACAGAGAGATTCTGTCTTGCACTGTATCAATACCCTGCTAAATTTTGCTCTTAAACTATTCAATTAACAGGAATATTGATCTGTTTAATGATTGTGTAGGCACAGATATGGGTGTTGAGAAATATTGATGTAGCATTTTTGTTTTTTTACTTTCTGTAAAAAGTAAAGGAAGTATTGTGATCGCGAAAATTTCGGTTTTCAGATTTCAACGAAAATATCCCATTTTGACTAGTTTCGGCGTGACGTCTGCACGTATGTATTTCGCATAACTCAAAAACGATTAGCCGTAGGATGTTGAAATTTTGGATTTAGGACTGTTTTAACATGTAGTTGTGCACGTCCCTTTTATAGCGATCGAATGAACCAAAAATGTCCCAAAAAGCCCAAAATTCAAGACAATTTGGATTTTGGACTTTTTCTTAATTGCAGTAATAAACCCTTATTGAGAACTTTTCAACGATATATCATGGTACTTATTTTTATTGGTTCGAGAGTTATAGCCAAATGAAATTTTAATTAATGAAATATGTGGATCGTGCAAGGGGAAGGCACATCGGTTCGAATCCGACTTCGTCTCCTTTTTTTTTAACTTTTCTTTTTTTTAATTTAAAAATATTAATTTACTAATAAATTATTAACCTCTGATTGTAAAAAAAAAAAAAAAAATGTACGGTAAATAATAATTCAATAATTAAAATAAAAAAAACAAAAAATGAAAAAAATATCAGGAATTATTAATGAAATAAAGTTTTATGTACTTAAATGTGTATATGTAATTTAGTAGGCGTATAAGGAAGTCTTGTGGTGTCCATATCAGATCTTTTTGTTAAGCGGACCATACTGATATTTTTTTTATTCATATTTTCAATAATCTTCTTAATTCATTTTTTTTTTTTTTACTTATTTGCTTTTCTATATTAATTTTTCTACAAGTACTTTACAGAGACACTTTGTATTTCTTTACAATTAAGAAGGTGTAATTGAGCTGATCTCTGTTACCTTCATCTGGAATTAATTGTAAATAAATAAATAATTATTTTAAAATACATTTATACTGGATAAAAATTAATATTGACGTAGTAACCAGAATTAATCAATTTAACCATAAGTGAATTAAGTCCATATAATCCTATTATCTAGTGAGATGTAAACATCCAAGTTGCTTTGTACTTTAATGGCGGAAAAGGTGACTTTTTTTCTTTTAATTTTTTTACGTGAAAGCTATATTTCATTCCATATTTTTAGTATTTTAAGAAAGAATGTGGTTGAACGCAAAGAGAACAGACGATGATACCGATCGGCTGGAATCGCTGAACTCATATTACTTAAACGGTGAAATTTCCTTTAAATCATATTAGGATTTTTTTTTTAAATTTCATTTGTCATAAGTTTTTCTGTTGAACGAATAAATTTCAAATATCAAATCTTTCATGCAACTACTTGCGGCCCTGCTGCTCATTTGATTTCCAGTAAAATCGGACCTCTGATTTTGTGTACTTCTCTTTAATACAAAGAACAAATTCCTTAGTTAGCTGATCCATTTTAGTTGTATTGTCGTTGAGTAATTTCAGTTGAGCCGATTTTATGAATTTACTTCATTTTATTATTTTCATATCGATGATATTTCCATGTAATTTTTTTATTAGTTGTCAGCATTTCATCAGTCTCTTTGTTTCTCTGAAAATTTTATCGTTTTATGTTTTAAAGACTACGTACAAAGAATTTTGGAGGTTCTTCCATCGACTGCTAGATACAGTTTTTCGTTTAATCATTACATAATATTATATCTAATTAAGAGATTAAAATGCTAATTAAAAGGAATTCTTTACTTTTCTTCGATTCATTTTTATCAGTATATATATATATATATAAAATACTAATTATTTCTTCACTACATATCCTGGCCTGCCGAGCCGTATTTATAACAAGCCTTATACACGTATTAGGGATGCAGCTGCCTACAAGTACCAAATCAAGAAACTCCACCTGGTATATGAAGATTTCCGGGATATCAATTATCTTATTAACCAGAGGTGAACGACTTTCGTTGGAAATAGAAGTTAATTTTACTATGTATTACTGATGTTTTATAAAGTGGGATTTATCAATTAATTATACGTATATGTAATAAGAATTTGGTTCGTTGCTGTCTGGATATAGTTAATATGACGACCTTTTTTGTAATTTTTTATTTTTCACTTTTTTTCATGTATCTTGAAATGATTTGTTTCGCTCTTCTATCGCGTTTAGATATCTTATATTAGTTTTATCAATTCTTCTTGTAGCCTGCCCTAGCAAATCCTTTGAAATCTTTATGATCTTTTAAATTATCAGATCTACAGAATTATATCTATATAATACTCATTATCATACACACTTGACAACTAATTTTGTATGCGAACTAAGAAGACCGGATCAGTTTGTTTACTGCCTAGCCAATAATACAGTTGAAAACAATAACACGTAGGGTCTATTTCATATCCTTTATTGTAATTGAATAACATGCACTGTCTCCAAACTGTCGTTCGTACCTGTATCTACACATTTATCACGTACAGACGTGACTATAATAATATTAAACATCAGTATATATTATCAACACCGATCTCGTATCGACTTAATATCATCGCTTATTTCTAAGTGTTCATTTTTTTATTTCGCCATATATGTACACAAATACTTAAAAAAAATATGACTTTAAATAATTTGTTTTTTTAAATTTATTACCGGTGTCCTTACTTTATTTTGATAAGCAAGTAATCAATCTATGATTAATGTATGATCCGGTTCTCCGAGCAGAAATTTAATTAAAAAAAAAAAGAAGTTAATTCAATAATATATTGAAAAATGATTAAGCATTGTCCTTTTCTACTAATATTAAATTCAAAATTGAGTAGGATTAAAACGTGAAATCCAGAAAAAGAATATTAATTAACTTATGCCTTATGTAGTATGAAAAGTTTTAATTTTTGGATAGAAACATAGAGATTGAAAAGCAAAATAAAGTAAAACTGCTAGCAAAAAAGAAAGAAAAAAGAAAATAATTTAAATCTTGAATACATTTCATGTAGTACGAATATTATAGGAAGATAGACATGCCAAAACTTTTCAATTCTCAAACTTTCACCGCTGAAGACGATCAGTTGAAATCTTTCTAAGCTGAAATAAATTCTTTTGTTAGAGGAGATGTTTTATACACCGAATATGAAAGAAGTAGAAGGAACTAAAAGAATATGGTTGTTTGATGTTAAAGAAAAGCTGTGGGAACGTTTAGAAAAAATTATCCAATAAAAAGAACCAAAAAAGATGAGGTCTGTTTTTTTCAACCTCCGATCGTGCATCTAAGTAAACAAGAGATAGGCGGGAGCCAGGTCTACAACCCACCGGCATGGTCTAGTGGTGAACGCGTCTTCCCAAATCGACTGATTTGGAAGTCGAGAGTTCCAGCGTTCAAGACCTAGTAAAATCAGTTATTTTTACACGGATTTGAATACTAGATCGCGGACACCAGTGTTCTTTGGTGGTTGGGTTTCAATTAACCACACATCTCAGGAATGGTCGAACTGAGACTGTACAAGACTATACTTCATTTACACTCATATATATCATCCTCATTCATCCTCTGAAGTATTATCTGAAAGGTAATTACCGGAAGCTAATCAGAGAAAAGAAAAAGGGAGGAGCCAGGTCGGCGATTGCGCCGCCGCCCCTCCACAACCTCTTACATTGCCTGCTCCAACTGTTAGTTGCGAAGTGTCATACATTTTCTGCAAGCAGAAGGATGTAGCGCTATTGAAATCCATCGCAGAATAAGCCGAGTGTATGGTGAAAACTTCGAGTGCTGTTAGTTTACGGGAATAGTGTTTGAAATTTAAAGAAGAGCGAACGGACGTCCTTGACGAAGGTGAGCAAGCACGCAAGTCTGCCGCTACTGTACTCCTAGTTGAGTGTGTTTGTTGATGATTTTGTCCGCGATTTACGGAGGTTTACGAACTTTCTGCGTAAGTGAACTATCCGCAGAATTCCCAGAAATTTCAAGATCTTCTCTGTACACAATTGTGACTAAAGACCTGGGATACCGGAAACTGTGTACACGTTGGGTCTCAAAAATATTGAGTGACGATCACAAAACGCAGCGAATGGCGTCAGCCTTAATGTTTCTCACGCGTTACGATAATGAGGGGGAAGAGTTTTTAAAGTCTATCGTTACTGGCGATGAGACTTGAATCCAGTATGATAATCCAGAAACCAAAGAACATTCTAAGCAGTGAATGCATACTTCTTATCTAAACAAGCCGAAAAAGATTAAAGAGACATTGAGCAACAGAAAAACAATGGCTACAGTTTTTTTCGGACGGTAAAGGCGAATTGTTGGTGGACGTTTTGTGACACGAGGGTGACAATAACAAAGGAAGTTTATTGTGAATGATTACGTTACCTCTGCGGAGCGATCCAGAACAAACGAAAAGGCATGATCTCGTCCGGCGTTGATCCACGACCGCTCTGTGACAACGTGGCGCAAGACCTTTTCAAACAATTCAAGTGGAAAGTTTTCAACCATCCGCCGTATAGTCCGAACCTAGTAGGGGAGAGATTTTCCCCTAAAATCGAGAATTGAAGGCATGATTGGGCGGCAACACCTCGCCACCAACGAAGAACATCAGGAGGCTGTCAAGACAAACCGTGCCTCACTGGTAGCAAAGTGCTTTGAAGAGGACATTGGAAAGCTGGTGTCACGATACGACAAATGTTTTGGCGATTATGTAGAAAAATAAGTTAGATACTACTCTGCTTTTAGTAATAAAATCATTTTGTCATGTCAATGTTTCTTTTTTATGTAGCCCATTGGAGGTTGAAAAAAAAACCGTCCTCGTGTAAAGAAAAGGACTAACTCATACCACAGAAAGTCTGGCTTAATGGAATATTAAATCTAACTATCTGCTTGTTCGTATGGGACGGATTACACGAATTTTCTCCGGTTATTTACGACTAGAATAACTTCGTATTCAGTACGAGTCAAATTCAGTACTATTCGACTACGTGTATTTAATGAGAATGTTTAAAATACTTTCTGTTGCATGCTTGTTGGTGAAGCCAAAAGAAGGACGATAATTTTACATAATTGGTAAAAGAAAATTCAGGTTCGAAGAGTGGTATGGGAAATTTCTGTTTCTAGATTTGATATGTAGTAATTTTTTCAATGTTATAATGATATATAAAAAATCTGCGGTTTCTGATTTTTTTTTTGGCAAAAGATTATTTCCATGACTATTCGTGGAGTGCTAAATAAAAATGTTTTGAAAGTATATTACAGTTGAAATGTAGTGAATGCAATAGTTGAAGATGTAAAACGTTTTTGGGAGGTAAAAGAACTGTTTTAGACGACTCCCATTTAAAAGTATTATTTTCACCGATCTGTTTAAGATCATCTTAACAATAGTTAAGTTTTATCTATGCATTAGGCTTTACTCAATACTAATGTCTCTTTTTTTCTTTTTAGCCTCCGGAGCCACTGTAAGGTATTACGTCAGAGGACGATATATATAAATGTAAATGACATATAGTCTTGTACATTCCTGAGACGTGTGGTTGAAACTCAACCACCAAAGAACACCGGTATCCACGATATAGCTTTTAAATCTGTATAAAAGTTCCTGCCTTTACTAGGTTTTGATCCTTAGAACTCTCTACTTCGAAATCAGCCGATTTGCGATGACGAGTTCACCAGTAGACCAACCCGATGGGTTACGCAATACTGATCTAGTGTTATAAACTTACGTTTGTACCGTTTATCGGAAAAGTTTCTAATCAAAGAATTGTGATTAGATCTTGAATGACGCGATTCTTTGCGAATAACTGAATGAGGTCTAAAATCAAGATATCTACCCCGGTAATTTAGAAGAAAGCAGAGAACTAAACGTTGTAGTACGCGCCTTCCTAAAAACATTGAATATAATCAAGCCACTGAAAATAATAAATTGTAGTTCATTATAACAGCGAATGTTATTAGTCATGAAATTAACAGTAATGCGTTAGTGATAAACGTTATCTCCTTATCCCGTCTCTCGTGTTTAACGCCCAAGAAATCTATGTAGTCCATCGGTACGATAGACTCGTCTTCATCGCAGATTGATAATCGAGCGATTGGCGTTAATTTAAATTACTGTAATTTGTATATAAGGTCTGTTTATTGAATATCTTATTATTTATTATGAAAATTACCTAAAAATCAACAAAAATGTATAGAAAATCTAGAACATTATCTTATGTAGGGTTAATTTTTTTGGGGAAAGAAGCTAACTCGTTTTCATTCTAAAGTAAAAAGGTTTTATCGTAAATATGTTTTATCAATTTTTTGGTTGAAAACATTCTAACAAATAGACAATTCAAAAAGTTTTAATTAAAAGTTTCGCCTCGTTTAAGATGAAAGTCTTTCATTAGTTTATTAATTCATTTACATAGCAGAAGTTACGGTAATTTCAATATTATTGGTGTTACAAAATTTTTTTTAGGCTTAATTCCTAACAAGACATCTCTGTATAAAAGTTCATTGACACATCTGTTCGGTATTCTATTCCTCTTAATTCAGTATACGCATAATGATTTACACATATTTTACAGTGTAGGCTTACATATGTTTTTTTTTTTAGATTATGAATGTTATATTTATCAACGTGTACGTGTGTGCATGTAGGTGAATTTCACGTTATGTTTCAGTCGTAGATTACATTTCATTTTCGTACAGTATTTCAAATTAGTTTTTATTTTACTTAATCATTAATACAAATAAATAGGAAAACTTGAATATAAAATTTATTTTTCTTCATTGACCTTTGGTTGTTTAATTAAATAAAAGATTATTTATATATATTTTAAATAAGGCATCTGTAAGCTATGAATGCGTGCTTTCTGTTTAGTAAATATAGATTGTAAAGATTAAAATGAGGCCTGAATGAGAGAATACGTTTTCATATTAAATAATTTTAATCGGGTTAGTAATTTTTTTATTGCTGCACATCTCTATTTGAATGTACATTCTAATTTCCTTTTAATTAGAATTTATTCAAATTATCGTTGAAGATCTTTATTGAAATATGTATAACGGTTTTGCAAATACGGTAGAGAGAGTTCTATATAAAAAATATTCCTTACACCGGGCATCGTTAAAATGTTTTGTTTGACGTATAATGAAAGGCAATTCTTTTATTTTCTCCAGATAGGACGGTTAATATAAGTCCGAGAAAGTTGAAATCGATGTATTGTTTCGCGTATAATAAACGACTATAATGTAGAAGCTATAGTTCTTCATCCGACTGGGTGAATCGACTTAGAAAAAAGATGTTTCCATGAAGAATATAAAAAATTGTATCGCTTTATCGAAAAATAAAAACCGTTTAGAATGAAGTTATATTTTACTTCATAATAATGCAAATTATTTTAATTATTCCGGTAACTTTCACTTTCCCGTCTAGATTGCCCTTTAGCTCTAGAAGGGAAAGTATTATAATCAGTCCAATTTGGGCATATGCGGTTTTCGCCGGATTTTGACATTTTTACACCTAAGGAACCCAAAAAATCCGGATGAAGATTTTCCGGATGGTAATGTTCGTACATACTTGTGTTCGATGTTGGCCTCTAAATCACTTTTTATCTCCAGAACTACTGGGCCGATTTTGACAAAACTTGGTCATATTACTTCTATATATAGGACATTGATGCCATTAAATTTTCAAATTAAAGGTTAAAGGGGTGAGGCTGTAGAGCAAGGTCATCTTCAGAATTTCGAGATTTCGCCTAATTAGGTCATATTTTTCTTAGGCACATTTGTTAACAATTAAAAAAAGAATAATATTTGCAAAATAGTTTTTTTTTAAATTCGCATCCCCATCCCAAAAAATGCTGTTGCAATTGTCTGCTGTGTTGTGACGTCACAAGCGAGCGGTAGAATTAAATAAATGAATAATATGTAAAGTGTAAAAAAGTAGCTCGGTTTAGCTGGGTCTCGAACTCGATCGCCTTTTTGACTCCGTACTTGGTGGGTTAAGCCTCGCGGCTACACCAGCCTGCCGACAGTACAAGCGAGATTTGTTCTATTTAAGTTGTGAAATTACATTAGTTTAGTTAGTGCCGACTAGTGCCGCCACACCCGCGCGAATTAAATACGGTATGCGCTCGAACTTTAGTTAAAATCATTGATTAACGAAAAAAATATTATATTTAAGTAAAATGATAAGTATTTTAAATTAAGTTGTGTGTGTAAGCCGTGCATTAGAAACAACCCGTAGTTTTAGGAGTCTCCCGGAACGCGGTTTTAGCCGCGTGATACAACTGTACAGTCAGCTTTTTTATTTCTCATAACCAAATCTTAGATAAAAATATGGTTTTATAGATCGCCTTGGTCAAGTTATTACATAAAAAAATAATTGTTTTTACAGTAAGTAATATCCAGCAATCATAATTGTCATTAGTATAATCGTGGACTTCGATCGATTTCGATATTTACTTATTTGTATTTGTTAATCAGAAACTTCATCGTATACACTTCATTCATATTCAGCGCTCTATAAACTTGGATTTTATCTTTGAGGGTTCACCGATTAAATCCATGTCTAAATTAAAATGAGTAGAACGATTAATAAGGGCGATATTCTGTGACGCCCATCAAAGTAGATAATTTAGTGTGTCTACGGAGAGGTATTTAGTGATTCCCCCCCCCCCCAAAACTAGTACACGCATTAAGTTTTTATTTTCGAATTGACAGCACTAGTCACCGATCGCGTCCGAGTATTATTAGGTATTGTTTTAACAATTATTTTACACCAGCTGTTAACTGAACAGGTCAGAAATTATTGAAAATTATCTTATTTTCGGTATTTTACCATGTGATACTTGTAGCATTATAAAGAGTATATTTGTATCTAAGAAGGAAAAAGTTAGAAGTGAGTGGTAGAGGTTAACGAAATGTACGGTTTTTTTATATTAATGGATCTATTGATGTAATCTTTAAAATCTTGTTAAAAATTAATTATAAATTTTTGGAAAATAATTTATTCTAAATGAAGGATTTATTCACGCTTTATGAGTAGTCTTTTCATTCTATGCGTTTCCAAAAATGTTAAATTACTTTTTTAATATTCTTTTTTTTATTTCTTAATCCCTTCTCGTCTTCATTTTATGGTAGTTTCCTTTTGAAATTGCTTTCGTTGATGGAAAATATAAGGCTGTTAGGTACCAACTCTTCCGAATCCATATCAATTTGGAAAAAATTCAATTTTATAAACGTTTTGAAATGTATTTTATATCGGGTTTCACATTTTACTTTTATTTAATTTCTATATCTACGTGTATGTACATGTAAAAGTATGCCGCTTCTATCGTTTTAGAAAATTTTCTTTGTACTTATTTTACAAGTTTTCCTCTGGCTATTCGTTTTTTTCTTTTTTCTTTTCATTCGGTTAATTGTTAAAATCTTTCGTTGTACTTTACCGTTGTGGCAATAATAACTACCTTGTACACAATAAAATTAAGTCAACTTAACGTTATAAAAAAATTGAATTATGAGGTAATAGGGAAAGATATGAATTTTCTAAATTGGTGAACTAAATACTCAAATAAGGGTAGCTTTGATCATATACCATCTTAAAATTCTAAAGCAATTCTCTCTCTCTCTCTCTGTCTCTCTCTCTCTCTCTCTCTATATATATATATATCTATCTATATATATATGTATATATAATAGTAGTGCAAGACACTAACTATATCGCTCTTGCTTCGTCAGTTAATTAAAAGCATTCATTCATTTTCTTTTTTTACGGTTCGTTTATATTTACGGAAAGATTCCATGTGCATATTATGTGTCATGCGTCTCTTTATACAATTTTCAATCGATAAAGGTCATGCTTTGTAACTTTAATCGCAGTCATAAGTCAGTATTGTTGGTTCGACACTGAAGTTTCAATTTAAAAGTTTCTTGAAACATTAATCGCAATCTATCAACGAAATGTAATATTTTTCGCGATATTTTCCTTATTTCCTGGACTTTATTGTAGTAGTAGTAGTAGTATCTTGTACACTTTCTTTTTATGCATACATTGTGTATTTTTAGTGGTATTTTGTGTTTCTGACAAAATAAAGCTGTTTTTTTTTTAAGATTTTTGGTGTTGAATGAAATTTATTGCAAAAATAAAAGGCAAAATGTCTTGTTTTTAATCATCAAAATTGGACTTTCTTTAATAGTGAAAGAATAGAGACAATTTACCCACCGGCTTGGTCTAGTAGTGAACGCTTCTTCCTAAATCAGCTGATTTGAAAGTCCAGAGTTCCAGTGTTCGAGTCCTAGTAGAGTCAGTTATTTTTACACGGATTTGAATACTAGATGGTGGATACCGGTATTCTTTGGTTTTTGGGTTTCAATTAACCACATATCTCAGGAATGGTCGAACTGAGACTGTACAAGATTACACTTCATTTACACTCATACATATCATCCTCATTCATCCTCTGTGAAGTATTATTTGAAAGGTAATTACCGGAGGCTAAACAGAAAAAGAAAGAAGACAGTTCAATGATAAAAAGCAGATGATTCGCCTTACTTGCATTTCTACTAACTCCCATTTAACTTGTCTGTCGATCCCCGTGAAGAAGTCGTTCTTTACAGTTTGTCTGAGATAAACGAGGCCTGGAGTGGCGCATACCGTTCGTTGATTCTCTGATACAATCGTCCTCTCCCCTGATAACTGTTGTATTAAATATCGTTGTATTTCTCTTAATTGTGTATGTATTCCGTACATTATTGTGAGTGATGATGTGGCTAAAATTGATGAACGGTTTGAATTTTTAAATTTTCTTTTCTTTGTCTAAATTTAGTAAATTTTGAAATATTGTTTTCCTTCAATTTTGGTTGGAGCGTTTTAAACTTCCACTTAATTTACTGTTTACAGTATGTAGATTACTTATTTATTTTAAATGCGTTATTTTTTTTATTTTTATGTGCTTGATCATTATTTTTGTTAATAATCTTTGTGGGACGTACATTTTATATTCATCACACGTTATTTTTGTCTTTTTTTTCACGAAGTCACTACTGTCAGTTAGCCTGTCCTCGTATGGCGTCACTAACCATTTTTTTATCATCTTACTTTTTTTCAGCTTTTTTAAAATCAAGTAATTATTTTAGTTAAATATAGTGCGAATGACGTTCTTTGTTTTCGTAATTAAATAAGTTTTTATTCTAATCGGAACGTAATAATACATTTTCTAGATCGCGACAAAACAAGGTAAATTATAAATATAAAAACAAATTATAAAACATTGATTTGATTAAAGACCGTATTGATTATTTAAATACAAACACATGAAATAATGTCCAAGTAAAATATATTAAATTACTACAAAATAATTCACAATTCAGAAGCAGCTACTGGAAATACTTTGAACACTTTTTATGTATACGTTAAATGGGAAGCAGGTATAGATTGTATGTGGGTATTTTTTTTTTTTAAATAAAAAGTTCAAGTAATGTTATTTCTATGAGAATAACATCTTACATTGTTAGCCTGTGAACCACCGGGTTGGTGTAGTGGTGAACGCGTCTTCCCAAATCAGCTGATTTGGAAGTCGAGAGTGCCAGCGTTCAAGTCCTAGTTAAGGCAGTTACTTTTATACGGATTTGAATATTAGATCGTGGATACCGGTATCCTCTGGTAGTTTGGTTTCAATTAACCACAGATCTCAGGAATGGTCGAACTGAGACAAGACTACACTTCATTTACATCCACATCATCCTCATTCATTCTCTGAAGTAATACCTGAACGGTAATTCTCGGAGGCTAAACAGGAAAAATAAAGAAAAAAACATTGTTAACTTGTGAGAAGACACCCGTAAAAAAAATTTAATGGAAAGATATTAAAGTAATTGGTTTATGCTGTTAAATAAATTATTTGGTAAATTGAAAGTTGAGTGGGAGAGAAAGATTTCGACTTCAGTGACAGTGCGTTCTGTCATTTTACGCCAAATTTAGATCATCAGTTAATAAAATTTTCCCTACGTACAGTAGTAGGAAAGTAACGTATATATATATTTTTTTTATTATATACTAGCCCCCGGGTGCAGCTTCGCTCGCGCTATATGGTTATTTGCGTTTCCCGTGGTGGTCAATCTTTTTATTTTATATTTATTAGTCAAGTAACCGGAGGCAGGTGCAGTCAGTCACACATAGAGTAACGGCGGCATATCGCATTTTCCGTTGCTCTGTTGTTTCAGTCGAGCGGGATTGATCTGTGCGTATTCGGTCGCTTTCCAATCTTGACTGTCTTTCTTCTTCAGTCTTGCCGTACGAACAGTTTTCATCATACGTGCTTTTTTGTATTTCTCCCAATTGAAGAATATCTTTTAGGCATGGTACGATGTTTTGAAAAAAGATCACAGAATTTAAAAGATTGCAGTTAGATACTTTACACATTTTAAATTAGTAATACACACATGATAAACAAAAGTTTATTTAAGTTTTTAAACAGCTGTAAAAAATTGTAAATGAACGAATCGTATGCATGTGCGATAAATCAATTGAAACTTAGGAATAACTGTACGTTAAAACCTCAGCCCTTTTCAAAATTAATCAATTCACTGTTTAAAAAAAATGTTAGGTAAAAATTAAATTTTTCTTGAAAATCAAAGTCATTTTGAAAATTAAATAAGCTTTAAGGAAGAGATAAAGTATTTTAAATTTCGTTGTAAAATTTCGTTATGTCTGAGGTCCAAAAAAATTAGCCTATGCTCACCGCAGGGCTTCAAAGTGTAGGTGTGCAAAATTTTAGACAAATCTGTCCGGTAGATCTCGAGTTAAGTTGGAACAGACAGACAAACAAACATTGATTTTTATATATATAGATTTGTAGTAGCTTTAATTTATTTACAGAAAGCTTGTTGGAATTGTAAGTATATTTGCGTGAGAAGTATACTGTTGTTTGCTTATTTACTTGAATTCCATTCGTTGATGGATTATAAAATAAAAAATTAGTGTTTAAGTAATTTTATATGTAGTTTAAACATTTCTTAAATTTTTACTGATGATCTGCTTCAGTAAAGGGATTATTAAAAAATTGTCATTTCGGCTTTCGACAAAAATTGTAATATTTTTTTCCGTTGAAGTATGTAATTTTACCATTATTACCATTCGTTGATAATTTAATCATTTCAATTAGGTTTTTTTTTTATTGTTTCGTGACGATTACTTATACAGAAAAATTCGCAGAAAGGTATAAATTATTAATAGCATAAATTTACTATATTGTGGACTGCCATTACATTGCATAGATAAGTTATAGCATAGCATTTGATATATATATATATATATATATATATATATATATCACACACACACACACACACACACACACACACACACACACACACACACACACACACACACACACACACACACACACCAGTATATAATTACAATAGTTTTCTCCTTGCATTTTGAAATCTTTTATTAGTTCAACAAACCAGATTGTCGTCATCCTCAATTAAATATAATTACATCAATTAAATATTACCCTTTAAAAAAATTCAAATGAATTATGATATTCCTGAACCAGCTTTCTAGTTGTATTTAAAAGGAATATGAAAAGAAAACTGGGCTAAATTTGATTTTTTCTTATTTTTTAAATTTTGTGTTAATTTTTACGAGTATTGCTCATAATCGAATTGTTAAAGATTTATGATTACTGATATACCCTACATCCTTTTTAAAGTTATGTTAATCAGAGTTAAGAAAGAACTTCTGTAAACAGTGAAATTGAAATCGAATAAGATTGGCTATACTGGTGCTATTTGTAATTACTGAGAGTTTTCTCTACAGGTTGTTTGTCTGTCAGTTTATGTTCTGTACGTTAACTTTCTTCTTCAAGTTTTTTGCTTTTTCTTCAATTAGCTTTTTTTCATTATTTCTTCCTGCCATTCACTTTATTTTTATTATTTTTTTAATCTACTTTGTTGAATAATTATGAACTTTAAAATGATTTGTGATTGCGGAAAAAGTTATATATTATTGAAGATTATTTTTATTCTTGTTATTATTTTTTATATCTCGTATTAGTTTCGTGAAATATATGTATTTAATATTACTACACATCAATTTAATTGAAATTAAAATAATTCGTGCTGTTATTATTACAGTTAAGTTGATATATAGTCAATCAATTTTAGGTTGATATGTAGTTAATTTTATAAAGAAATTCTCTGTCAGAATTTCTCTATCTTCTTTAGTATCAGTGTTTTTTATTGCTTGAAAAGAAATTTCTCTCCAAAATTATAAAAAGGAATAAATTCATACGAAAATTGTTATTATTAATTTAATATCTACATCTTGAAATTATTTAATTTAAATACTTTCCCAAGTAATTCACGATAAACAAAAATTATTCTGCCAAACATAAGGAATATTCCAATTTTAAATTTAATATTAATTCTATAAAAGGTTTTTTGAAACTAATTGTCTATATAAGTTCTAAGCTTGCGCCTTGGGAATATGAAATGGAAATTTTGTAACGTATGAACAATGCCATGCCAGGCCGGGATTCGAACTCGGGACCTCCGGATGAAAAACCGAGACGCTACCGTTCCGTCACGGAGAATCGCTAATTAAATGCTGCTCTATATGGGGTAATTTTTCGTCGCTTGAAATTTCTACGATGAAATAATCTTCTTTTTTTCGGGGCGAAAAATACTAATATGTTAGTTATCCTCGCCCGGGTACGATGTAGATATTTTAATAAGCTGTTTCCCGAAAAGATGATTGAATCCCGTTCGAAATTAAAAAAATAATTACAAGTATCTGGGTAATTATTGCAAATTTTATTTTCTTTCGTTGAAGAACGTATTCAAAGCGAGAAATTAAAAAAAAAAGATTTCATTAAAATAGGCGTGGGTCTAATTTTTGTGTTACTAATGGTTTTATATAGCATATTGATTGCAAATGAACACCGAATATCTATTTTTCGTGTTTAGGGGATGGCAGCCACTGATAATTATTTCAGGTTAAGATATTGATCTTGTAAATTGTGATGTCTCTGGTTAAAGATTTCACTAGTCAACATAAAATTTGGAACTGGAAAAGGGAGTAGGTGTTTTATATAGTATTTTATATGCTGAATCTAAATGTGTATTCCGAAACAACCCATCACGTAACATTCTTAAATTACAACACTTAAAATTTATTTGTTCAATCATTCGTTAAAAAAATAATATAAATAAGTTAGTACGTCTGCATGTTCGTTTATTCACATATGATTTATATTTTAAAACATACTGTTGACTTATATTTAATACATAACAGTCGATTGATGTCATTTCATGTCAAGCCCGACATGTCAGCGAGTCAAATAATGAGTATAGTAATTCAACGTGATGAAATTTTCTTCAGTAAGAGTTCAGCTCTTGGTATGACTTGCTGTGTTCTTTAGTTGTGGTAGTGGTTTTATAATATACATATTATAAAGAGTACTATATAAGTTATGCCGTAAATTTAGTAAAAGATTTTTATGGCAGAACAACTTTTGGTATTAATTTATTTAATATCAAGATTTGTTAAGTTTGTGTATATATATATGTGTGTGTGTGAGAAAGGTTCCACCAAGATATGTTGCAGATAGAACAACATTATCAAGGCAGATGGGATGAATCTATGATGAGTAACTACGGATAGATTTTCACGTCCTTGTCAAGGACGTAGATGTTCTAACTATTTAGCACGAGTTCGTGACGGAACTTCGAAGGGTTACGAGGGAGTCAGTGTAGGTAGATATTCTGCCCATGCGACCGGCTTATGGTGAAACGCAGGTGGTCACTGTGGCCGTGCCACCCATCCTGGCGGACAGTTACTGGCCGACGGACGTGTCCGTAATGGATGGCTGGCTTGCAGAGTCATGAGGCGCTCAGTTGACGACCTTTGTTTCCGCTGCTGGAAGCCGGGCCGTAGAGCCGATTTCTGTACTGGGTCAGACCGTAGTGGCCACTGCTTTACCTGTGCCGAGATCGGTCATCTGCGGGAGGCTCGGTGTCCTTCCTGCAGGTTGCATGAGCATGCACCTGGGGGAGGATGCAAAGACTTCACCTGCGCCATAAGATATGGCGTCTGCTTAGCGCTGTTGGGGACAGCCCCGTCCAGGAGGGATGGAAGGCTCCGGCGTCCTACCATCAGTGATTGGCCGAAAACACCTTCGTGGTGGGAATGTAAGACCGTAGTCCCGGCGGGGGTTCCTTATTAGAGGCGTGGCACGCAAATAAAGACCGTGACCAGGCTACCTGGCGGGACTTTGTTTCTACCGAGGTAGCTTGAGGCGATGGCACCCCCGGAGCTGATTTTAAACTTGGTGCCGGATCCGGCTCCGAGAGCGGGGAAATTACAGATGTATAAAAATAAAAAGGTAGGAATTTTAATTGTAATTATTATTATTATTTTTTTTTTTTTATTCTATTAGTTGAGTTTCTCAATATTTTAAAGGGATATAACTAAAAATCTAAGGGTGATGAAGAAAAACTGATTTCATTTTAAGATTCAGCAAAAAAAAAAAAAAACACATTCTAATTCACGTACTTTTATCTCGGTTCCAAATTATTATTATTATTATTTTTTTGCTGACCTGTGTTTCAACTCTGAATATTTCGTTGATTTGCCAAAAAAAAAAAATTACATATTTAGGTAATGGGCACGTTGAAATATTAGGGTTTTTTAATTTCGTATAAAATGTAGAGTCTTAAAATAAACCGGATTCTTTATAACTTACACACGGAATATTGCTTATAAATAACACTTACATAGAAAAATTATCGTTACTTACGCAAAATATATATTAATGAAAATTTGTATTAGCTATTTTGATATAGAAAATCTAGCAGAAAATTTATACAGTTTTCTTAATTTCATTTGTGAAAATAGTACTAATATCTTTGACAGAACGCGAAATTTTAGGCAACAGATAATCGCTACGAAAAAATGACGACGATCTAAAATATAACACTCTGTTTTTCCAGAATACGATGTGTTTAAACGACCAATTATTTAATTTTTTAAGCCTAAGCGTACATTAAAAGAGTTCTTTTATTAACAAATTCGTTTTCTAGTAAGGTGTAAATTCAGTATAAATAATATTACAAAGATTTAGAAACATTTTTTAAATCTTGCTTTTTACTTTTTAGTCATACATTAATCAAATTATCATCATACATTACATGAGTTTAGTTAGTAGGTTAATTTGGATTTTAAAAGTTAACATCGTGTATTGAAATTTCGAATATACTCGTATTTATAAAATATCAAACAAATTTTCGATCAAACATTTACGTACAAAGTAACGAAATAGTGACGTTTTTGATTATTGAAATACAATTGTAAATTAACAAAAATTTTTTTGCCACTATATACATTTTACAAATTTAATTGTATTTTATTGTCACCCGACCTTAGTAACTGTGCAAAATTTCATCAGTAGGCAATGTCAGGAAGTATGTTAAATTAAGGATGCAAGATTTGAGGACAAACTTGAAAAAAAATTGAGTTAAAATAAAGCAAGTAAAAATTCGTTTTTTATTTGTGTATAAAAATTGAGATAACATTTTGTATTAAATTGCCGATATTTTGTGGATAGTTATCCGATTTTTCTAGTTTAAATACTAAAATAAAATGTATTTTTACAGGAGTAACTATTTACAGAATGTTAATAGATCTATTTTTTGGTGAGTACAATTTAGGTAGAGACTCCAAAATATTACTGCATAAAATGTGTAATACTTTTTTGTTGTAAAAATACTGCGCTTTTTATTTAAGGTTTGTTTCTCCCCCAATCTATTTAAATTAATTCGCCCGATTTCTTCGAATTATCTTTGTTAGCTTGTTGATTGTTCTACTTCTTTAATTATTGAAATTCTTTTTACTTCCTTGTACGAAGTAAAGGAAGTACTGTGATCGCGAAAAATTTCGGTTTTTCAGATTTCAACGGAAATATCCATTTTGATCATCCTTGAATCCATTTTAATGAGTTTCGACGTGACGTCTGTACGTACGTATGTATGTATCTCTCGTAACTCAAAACCGATTAGCCGTAGACTGTTGAAATTCTGGATCTAGGACTGTTGTAACATCTAGTTGTGCACCTCGCCTTTTGATTGCAGTCGAGTAGACCAAATAAGCCTGAAATCCAAAAAAATTGAATTTTGGACTTTAACTGCAATAATAAGTCCTCATTGAGAGCTATTCAACAATACATCATAAGTAGTACTTATTTTCATTGGTTCCAGAGTTATAGCCAAATAAAATTTTAATTAATGAAATACGTGGATCTTACAAGGGCACATCGGTTCGAATCCGACTTCATCTCCTTTTTTTAACTCTTCTTTGTTTTTAATTTAAATATATTGATTTATTAATAATTTATTAACTCTGATTGTAAATAGAATTTACAATAAATAATAATATTCAATAATAACAATAAAAAAATGAAAAAAAATATTAGAAGTTATTAATGAAAAAAAAAAATTATGTACTTTTATAAATGTGTATAAGTAATTTAATAGGCGTATAAGGAAGTCATGTGGTATCCACATCAGATTTTTTAATATCGGTCTTTTCCAGGTATAATCAAACTTTCAGTTTTATATTATTCAGTAAGCTTAAATGAGCCTTGAACTACAATGCTGTGAGTTAATATTTTTAATGCTAGGAAAATTATATTTTAAATTATTAACCTGAAAGACTGTAATTTGGAATCGGTTACTTGTTAAAAGAATGTTTCCTGCTATGTCTGTCTGCGGTGCATTTTAAGGGATGCAAGGTCATATTTATGTGTAGCGTTACAATTGTCTTCACCGAACTGTAATATTTAGCGAGTCATTTACTGTGAGAGCCTGTAAGGTTTGGAAGTCTGCCAATTTGCTTTCAAAAAATTACGTTTTAGTTGTTTATTAAAAAATTGTAATTTTTTTATATCAATATTTTTTCGATTAAACCGATCAAGGACCTTGTAGTAGAACTGTTTCTTGTTTTGACATTTTATGTTTTTTCATTCTTTCAGATTTTTTCCCTGTGTTCTGTCCATGTTTTTACTTTTTTTAGTTAATTTTTTTGCTACGTAGTATTTTGTATTTTTTTTTTTTTCATTTATTATCGGCTAATTTTTTACACGTGTTAAATCGGTTCCTTATTAAAGTTTTTTTGTTTACGTGATTTTATTTCGTTTAGTTGCATAATTTGTATTTCTTTTTTAATTTTGTATCTTATGGTTTATTTTATATTATTTATATTTTGTTATGCGTATGAAACGTGTAGTTCAAACGAAAAAGTAAATGAAATCAAACTAAAAAATGGTGTTACCTAAATATTACTCAAAAAGTTCATTAGATCCAATAATGAAAGAGTCATTAAAATTGTTGCCCTAATAGTTTGAAATTTCATGCAAACATTCGTATCAATATATCAAACATATTTGCGTTTTATTTTATATTAAAAATAGCTTTATGTTTTCACTTATCTCCCTACATTCACATATCCCGTACGAAGATATTGTTTTAAATTTCAGTCTTATATGAAATTATAAAAGTTTCTTTCTACTAGAATAAAAACTAATATTTGAACATTTTCGTGCTTTCGCACGATTACTTTTACGTATGGAAGGCATATTCAGACAACTTTGAAAAATCGAGTAGCGGGACTATGAAGCACTTATGTTCTGTTAATTAAACTGGTCGATTTATTTTTTGTTTCTTTTGTCTTGACATCATTATCGGTTGGAGTATTCTGAAGTTTTTTATTAATTTGTGTGTAGAATCATTCAGGGTTTTTCTTGATTCGCCCCAAACATCGAATTATCTTTAAAATTTTTGGTTTTTCATAAAATGAGTGGTATATTTAAAGTAACGTCGTTTACATGTCGCTTTCTTATCAAGTAATGTTAAGAAGCTCTCAAACGGTATCCGATTTGAAAGTGTATATATCTTATGGATATAGGGCAACCTTGTGGATCTTACACTAGAACTGGATTCCAGGTGAGAGATTTGTTAGGCTTATTTATTGAAACAACCTTCGACCTACATTAAGGGATTTACTAAGAATTATCGACGATAAATAATAAAACGATAGTATGACGAAGATAGGTAACGATCGTATTAAGCGATAGAATAGTAATATTATAAAAAAGGAATGATATCTACCATTTAACTCTACTGTAAGCATTCGGCTCGTAGAGGTATTGCCGCTTCAAATTTGATTCGATCCTCGGTCTGCCCACATCTCGGGTACCGCGCGGTGCATAGGACAGGGTCCTCTTAATAATACGTTCATTATCCGTCCTTTCTAAGCTTGAACCAACTCCAACGATGCTCTTAAATTCTTGAATTTAGACCGTAGATCCCAAGTGCGTCTCTGTTATCTTCATTCTTCAGGTCTCCTGTAGTGACCCCCAAAGTCCTTCTAAGAAACCGTATCTCAGCAGTATATTTCTTGCCGTTAGAGGTTTTACTGCTATAAAGCCCAACAGGAACTGCCACCGTCCCGTAAAATTTGATATTGTGTATCCTTCGTTGTTTTGTTTTTAAGGGATCTAGATGTGGTACCACCGCACATACGGTTCAAATTTATGCAAGGTGCTTTGAACGGTATATTCATTGTCTGATATAATTACATGGTCATCGGCATTCATAATGGATACCATAAAATAATCTTCAAACCATTCTTCAGTGAGGTCTGCGATCGTCAGATTCTTTTTCCGTCTACAGTCTCAGTTCGGCTATTCGTGAGATTAACCACACATCTCCGGAATGGTCGAACGAGACTGTACAAGACTACACTTCATTTACAATCATACATATGATACTCATTCATTACTCTGAAGTAATACCTAAATGGTAATTCCCGGACGCTAAACAGGAAAAAAATTCGATTTCCGTGTTCTTATGAAATGGTCTAAATATAAATTAAATAATACCAGTGACATATTTATAGCCTTGTCGCACTCCTCTTATGGCTTATATCTCTTGCTGTTAAAGCATACGTTTCGATACCAAAACGTCCTGCAGGAACTTAAGCTAAATAATAGTGGTGACATACTATACCTTTGTTGCACTCCTCCGACTAATGATTCACTTAAATTCTTACCAACTTTTGCCTAGACACAAATATTGTGACGTCATAAATATTTTACAAAACCACAAACAACTGCAGTGGAACGCCTCTTGCTTCATTATTACCTGTAGTTTATTTCAATTTTGCAATTTTTTACAGTAAATTTTGTTTTTATAAATTTTTCTGTTCACCAAAAAAGAATTTGGTTTTTGTTTATATTAAGTAATTACTTTTCTGACAAATGTAGTATTGTTCTATTTATAAATAAAATTTAGATTTTTCTAAACTTTGGTTTTTTCAACTTATCGTATACCATTTTCTTCGGAATTAAATTCTCTATAAGTTTTGTATATAATTTTAAGTGTTTATTACTTTAACAAAGTTATTGTACGTCAAACATTAAAAACAGCGTTTTTTACCCCAATTTATTGGTTTTCACCCTAGTTATTGGTTTTATTGGTTTTTTTATGTATCTTATTTCTCAAAAACTTCTGAAGATACAGTTCTGGAACCTATTTTATTCCATTTTTTAGGTCAAAAACCATAAGAATAATTTTACCCCTTAATTAACGCCCTGAAAATTTCAGTACAACCTCATTTTACCAAGTTAGCTGGAATCCAACTGAAATCTTTCACTAGCCGTAACTCGCAAACAAAGCATTTTAGAACATATGTTTATATGAAGTTTTTCCATTATTTTCACGAGTAGAATAGGCTATAAAAATCCCAGGAGAACTTCATGATACACTCTGTAAAAGAAACCAATGCCAGGAAAGTATTACAATTTGTCAGCTTTTTTTTTCTTAAGAAGAAGCTGGTATCAAGAATAATTAAACACTAATTACGCAGAACCAGTTACCGGCTAATGAATTGGACAGTTTTAGTTTGATACTAGTATATACGGATTCCACTTGTAAGTTGACAGACATAAGTGGTTTGAATGTGTAATAAAAATGTTTTTAAATCAGTATTACAACCCAGTCTTTGAAACTTGAATTGCCCTGGATTCATGTAGATGAAGTTCCATAAACTTATAATTTGAAAATAATTTTTTTCTAAGTTACAGAGATAGCAGCTATATTTCCATTCAGTACTTATACATTTTTTTGGGTATTTGAATCTTGGTCCAATTATATCAAAAACAGCAGTTATAATTTGTTGTATACTGCTAATATGTAACAGCTTAGAAATTAACCATTAACACAGTTAATTAGGTCATTTAAGATTTAATATTTCCAGTAAATCTTTGTTTTTGGTAATTAAATTAACAAGTTTCCCTTAATCGACAATAGTGTGCATGCGTCTCTAATATGTATGTATGATGAAACTCTTTTCTTTTTTTTTTTGAAACTATCTAATAAAATATATTGCCAAAATGGCAATTTTAGTGATAATGTTTTTAAAAGCAGAAGTAGTTGAACATTTTATTTCGGAACTATTTTATTTAAACCACACATCTCAGGATTGGTCTAGCTGGGACTGCACAAAACTACACTTTATTTACATTCATACACATCATCCTCATTCATCCTCTGAAGTAATACCTTACTGTGGTTCCAGAGACTAAACAGAAAAAAGAGCCTACAGTAGAACTGAAGTCTTAAAATTATAAAAATATCTATTAGGCATTACTTTATGTAATCATAAATTACTTATAATGTGACAGTTTAATATTTATTCTGTGATGATTATGAGGTTTTCTTCATTACATTTTGTTTTTATGGTACGTCATCACTCCCTGCTTGTTTTAACATATGGGACCCATTAAATGAGGTACTCTTTGTACCCGTTGAACTATTCCTTCTTCCTCCATGTGACAGTGCAAGCGTATGTTTTAGTCATCTTATAAGCAAGCGGTAACTATTTGCAGTTTTCATGAAAAACATTTAAAGAAAATTCAAAATTTAATATTGATATTCATTTACAAATACTGGAATTATTTTACGTATTTTGTTAAAAATACATAACAAAATTTGAAGAATAAAGGAGCGATATTTCATAACATTATTAAAAATATATATATTTATATATTTTCATTAATTTTCCATTAGATGGGAATAGAAGTAGGCCTTAAGAGTGCTCCACTACGCTGCTAAGCTTCAGTAAAGAAACGGCTGTCCTACAGCTAAAAGAAGGTACTAACATGATGCTGTATGTGGAACCAAGGTGGCTGACTTGAAGCCTATGTCACTTGCCTGATAACGAAGGAATAAAGTTTAGCAAAAGGGGAGGAATGAGGAGGTAGACGATCAACCGACAGAGCGACTACTCTTTGGTCGATGTAATTTACGCCTTACCCAGAACTATACTCTGTTTACTAACAGACAGAGGTAGATAATTTTTAATGCTAGACTTTAATGAGGTTAGGCCAGGGACAGTTAAGTTGATGGGAATCAAAATATTTAAATTTAATTTATTTAAGATATTGTTTGCAAAGGAATTCTGTGAATTGGTAGAGGGCTACCTCTTATTGTTACTGAGCTGGCTTCCCATTTTCGAATGAGGGAACCTTTTTTCACTTCTTTGGATGTCACAGTAAGTTATTTCTAAATACGACTATAAAAGAAAAGAAAAAATGTTGGCTTGTAGGTTATGTGAAATTAAACTAAGTATACATTCTCCGGTCTCTTGTACAATGTGTTTCATTAAACAATAATCTGATGGCGTTGGCTGCCCAGTATTCCACTTGTTTATACTCGGCATAGTAGTAAGACTTCTTGCAGGCTGTTTGTAAGAGTTGGAGTGAGAAACTAAAAGAACTGAATTCTATTGTCTGTGTTCTTATTTTACATTATGCAGATCTGTACCTTTCTCCAGGTATAGACTCTCAGAACCCTAAATTATTGTTATTTGGTGTTAGTATTGCTTGTGGATCAGTTGGGAGAGGGAATTGTGGGCAGCCAGATAGGTTGAGGCCTACTTAATTTTAATAGAAATTTATTTATTATGCTAAATTTTATTAATGTAGAGTGAGATACATTTTATTGTAAAATATGAAAATTAGATTTGAAAAAAAAACCAATAATTTGGTTGTTATAATAGTGAAATAGATGATCAAGAGATTATTACTGTTTTTTTGTTGTTAAAATAAATTATTTCTGTTGTTTATAAAAAGTAGAGAGTGAAACTTATAATTTTAAGTGTATCGTATAACTTTCTTATGACATGGTTAATCGTAATTTAAATTATATGCTTTGGAATGCAGTAGTCTGTACCATGTTGACTGACTGGATTTGTGATAACAACCATTACTGTGGCCAATTTTTTTAAATAATATGTAAGATAATGATGGTTTTACTTTTATGTTCACCTTTCACTAAAATGATTGAATGTTTATTGTTTTCATATGCAAACAAATGGATGATAATTTTGTTTTGAGTGGCATCAACTGCTAGGTTTTTAGCCACTTTTTCTTTTTCAAGTACCATTTACTCATCAACGTTAGCTATCATTAAGGCAATCCTAATTTTTTAAACATTTCTTCAAAAAAAAGAAAGTTGAAGAGAAGTACAATTAGATCATTCTTCCAAGTTAGCCATGGAATTTCTTAATTTTGCCATTTTTCCGGTTTAATGTTTAATATTGCCTTGCATAATTAATTATAATATGCTTTTCCTTTCTTCTAATATGTTCAAATTATTTTAATTTTTATTTCATAGTGAAGATTATTTCTTTATATTACGAGGTTTATTTAGAAAATAACTGAACATTTTTAATTACACACCAATGAAGATATTTAGTTGACAGCATTGTGTTCCGCATAACGTCATCTGTAACCACATGTTCTTTGATTGTTGATGTCTCGTTTAGTTTTCATGTTATTGTTATTTGAGTGCAATGTGTTCAAGTGTTAGTAGCGATTTTTGTAATGTGCGATTTTCCGGAGCAACGATACAACTTAAAACTTTGCGTGAAACTGGGGAAAACTTTCACAGAAACATTTCAGCTTTTGAAACGAGCTTACAGAGATGATGCTCTGGGTAATATGCAATGTTACGAATGGTTTTCAAGATATAAAATGGTCATTTGTCAATTGAAGATGACCCTTGACCAGAAAGGCCTTCAACTGATAACACCCGCATTCAGAAAATCAACTTTTAGTGTATGGATATCGCCGATTGACTGTCAGAGAACTTGCAGAGAAGAGGTTAGCATCTCAATTGGATGCCATGATATTTTGACTGAAAAATTGAACATGCATCAAGTTGTAGCAAAGTTTGTTCTTTGTTTGATGGCCGAACAGCAGAAAGAACATCAAGAAGTGGACGTTAGTTGGCAACTCCTTGAACAAGCCGATTACGATGAAACATTCAGGAAAGAATCATAACACGAGACGAAAGTCAGGTTTACAGCTACAACATTGACATCAAGACAAAAGTTCAGTCATCACAGTGCATTGGCAAAGCATCTCCACATCCCAAGGAAGCACATCAGTCTCAATCAATGTCAAAGTGATGCTCTCTGTTTTTTCAATTTTAATGAAATTGAATTCTTTGAATTCAATTCAAGGTGAAACAGTGAACCATGTGTACTATCGAGGCGTTTTACAATGGTTACGTGAAAAAATCCACAAAAAGAGACCAGAGTTATGAATAGACAACTTGTGCTTTCTTCACCATGACACACTCAGCTTTGTCAATTCGTCAGTTTTGTGCCAAAGATCACATAACCTTTCTCTCTCAGCCTCCCTAGACCTGGTTCCTTGCAATTATTTTTATTATTTCCAAAATTAAAATCGGTGATGAAGGGACACTGTTTTGAGACTATTGATGACATTAAAGCAATTCTGTCATGACCTTAAATGCTATTTCAAATGATGGTATTATTGACTACTTCACAAAGTGGAAACATCATTGGGAAAAGTGTGTGAGTAGAGGAGGGAAGTACTTTGAAGCGGTCAAGGACCAATAGTCTGTAAAATTAATAATAAAGATTAATAAATGAAATTTAGTTATTTTCTCATATTTATTGAATTTTGCTATTTTTAATTACTACTAACTTTTACATCTGCAGTTCAAGAATTTAAGGATTCTTTGATGTATCATTACTCTAAAGATTCTGTTTTATTGAAATGATTTTTCTTTATAGTTGAATCCAACTATAAATCAAACCATCAATAATTTTGAGAACATGAAATACATGAAACCAATCTGATTCTAGTGGAATAATTTAAATTTTTGTTACATGAAAAATGCTACAAAATACTATTCTTATTAAGTAGCTACAAGAGAGCTATAATAAAGCTTATAAGTAGCTATAATAGATGAAGTTTTTTCATCTTGATTATTATTGTCATTTACACTTAAGCTTAAATAATTAAACTTGCTGACATGTTCAACTGATTCTTTGTTAATGAGAAATTCTTGGTTATCACTTTATTAAAAAAATTATTCAGTAGTTAGGTTATGGTAGAAGCAGTTTTTTTTTAATAGAATAAATGACTTATTGCTTAATGGAGATGGTACATCTGTAATCCAAATTATTATTATTGCGGTTTTTAATTTATTATCTAAAAACTTCAAAACTGTATTATAGATAAAGACATAAAACCATTATTTATAATGGCTAAGATCAGTGTTTCTCAACCTTTTCAAGTCCAAGGATCAGTACAGACTATTAAGTTAAGGTATGTAGGCCTCACTTCTTTGACCTGTGTGGGTATTGTCAACAATTGGGACATACTGTGTCATTTATAACATAATAAATCCAAAAGCACATTTTGAATACATATGAAAAATAGTTAATTAAATCAGAAGTAGTAAACTATTAAAAGTGATTTATTGTTGAACAAAGATTTTTTCTTTATTAAACAAATAACTCCTACAACAAAAATACGTTACTTACTTTTAAAAATATAATTGAACTTGTCGCTCCTTGGTGAGTTGTTGGATATCTGGTTCAGTATTAATCATTTTCTGTCAAAGACCTACACTTATATTAAGATGATTTCTGTATTTTATTTTTGTTTTAAGAAGTGCTGAAAATCCTTTCTTACAATGATAGGTTGTTGAAAACTGCATAACGATTTTTAGTGATAATTCAGTAAATTCATCTTTTACTGAAGGTGAAAACTGAAATCACAGATTGGCATTTTAAGTTCACTGTCATTTGAAAGCTCAGTTTACTGTTCCTTTTCTGATGAAGAAAGTTTATTCTTGTGGCCGCAATCCTAAAATGAATCGGGAATCTATAGAAATTTATCGTAAAAGTTGTTCATAATATATGTTTCTGTGTATTGTTTGTTTTGTTTGGATAATTTTCAATTTAATTTAAATCTGCCTGTGGACCATCTATCCCATCATTGAGAACCACAGGTTAAGAATGATTCTATCTATGGGCACTAAATAGAATATGGTCCTGTATACTCATTATGATTTTTTAAAGGACCCCTGAGGTAAAATACTTAACACATACTTTCAGTGGAAACATACTTAAGCATTATAGATGTTCAATAACATTGTAGGACAGGAAGTAGTATCCTTTTGGTTGAACAGAGAACTGAAGTAACACAAGTTTCTCTGTACAGTATCATGATTTACCAGTATTGTGAAAATTGTGTATAGTATAATTAAAATTTGAGATTAGGTAGAATTAATCATATTTAATTTTATTATATAATGTTTTATTTTATGATAATCAGTTTTTATTATTTCTTCTTGCAGGTGAACAGGTACGCATCCTGAGTTACAACAAAAGTGGCGAGTGGTGTGAAGCACATTCCTCATCTAGCCAAGTAGGCTGGGTCCCGTCAAATTATGTGACACCTGTTAATTCACTAGAAAAACATTCATGGTACCATGGTCCGATATCAAGAAATGCTGCTGAATATTTATTAAGTTCTGGTATTAACGGTAGCTTTCTTGTTCGTGAAAGTGAAAGCAGTCCTGGTCAAAGAAGTATATCATTACGTTATGAAGGACGTGTTTATCATTATAGAATCAATGAGGATTCTGATGGAAAGGTATTTTTATTTATTTATATTGTTTATTTATAGTAAATCAGTTGATTTATGTTTTTTGTCTGATTAGAAAACGCTCGAACTAGGTTTATGCGATATTTACTTTTTATGAAATTAATGCTAATTGTTCTTTTAATATTGAATATTCATTATTTCTTTGGATCCAACCCTTCTGGTAAAAGTATTACTTACTCCTCAGTTTCTGAAGTCCAAGGACTTCATCTCACCTCACCAACCTTCACCTCACCTTCTTTAGAATTTTCATTAGTTTTATTAATGAACGTTGTTTCCACATATTCCCTTCCACTTCATTGTTCTCAAACCATCCATTACCCTTATATTATATCCATTCTGTGTCTTTTTTTCATACTTACCATTCTTAATAGAAAATACTCTTTGGTGATGCTCCCTGCGGTGTCCTTTAACAAGATCCAAGCAAATATTTGTAACTGTGATGGAGTACACAGTAGCCTCATTGTTTATAGTTTATGCCACTTCATTATTTCTCTTGATTCTCTGCTGATTTTCTTTATTTACTGATCTCATTGTCTCTCTTTTTTTTAATTTTCACTCAAAGACTTTTACCATGTTCTATTCATTAATCAGTTTAAAATAACTTGTCTTGTTTTTGTATTGTATGGTTTTAAAAATCAGTAACTCTAAAAAGTCAAAGATTCCAATTTCAAATTTTTGATATAGGATATGATAACGGAATGGGCTTCCTTGTGTAAAAATAAGCTTAGTGTCTTTTAATCGAGAACACTAAAATAGGTAGTGCAATTTGTTTTGAAATCTGCTGGATGGTTTCACTTTTACAAAGCCTCAACTCAAGTGTTCATAGTTTCTTTATCTTGTCCCGTATCTGTTGTAGACATCAATGTTGATATTAAATATTATGTGAAAATTGATTTTGTAATTTTTTTTCTATTTTAACAGCAATGCTCTGTGAAAACTCCTTACATTCCTATATTCCTTGTAACCCACTCATTCTTAGTCCACTTTTAACTGGAAAGGGGCCACATTGTTGGATTTGGTTTACATGACTATTGTAATAATTTAAAATTTTTACAGAATGCATTTACAATTCTGTCATTATTATTTTAATCACTTACATAAACAGAAGCAGTTTTTAAAAGCTAATCTAAACACCAGTTTTTTCAATGACAATATTTTTTCCCAAAATTTTATAATATATATATATATATATATATAGCTATTGTTTGAAAATTTAATTACACCTATTAATTGATTTTGTTACATAATTAACCACATTACTGTAATTTAAATTGTTAATGTACTTGTAAATTAAATCTTCTCTTATTTGTGTGAAGTGTTTTAATAAACACTTTTAAATACATACTTATAAGTTATGTGTGTGTGTGCGCGCGCGCGTGCGTGTGCACGTGTGTGTAATTTTTTTAAATTAAGTATTATGTATTGGTTATTATTTGATTGTTGACCTCATGTTTGATTAGTTATCTCATGGGAGTACAAGCGCTAGCCGGTCCTGCTCTTACAGTTATTTCCTTTTTTTTAACAGTTACAATTTGATTTTGCTTAAATGCTAAGAAGTTTCATATTATGAGACTTTATTAAAATCATTGTGAAGTAAGTAATGTATATAAATATGTCTTCAGTGAAAAGTATATAAATAATTTATTCATTAATCTTTACTGGAGAATTTTGATATAAACATACTTCATATTAGAAAAAGAAATGATTCAATAAATTTTTACTACGCTATATCAATTTATCTGTTTTAGGAGATTAAAACTTAAAGCCTTTTAAACCTTTTAACTTTAAAAATAGCTCTTGTTTATCTAAATTTGCAGTAAGTGGACAGAATAAAAAAATTTATTATCAAGTTTAGAAAGATAAGAAAACTACTTATTAGCTTACCTTAAACAGACTTCAATAAGGGTTCTCAGTCTGACCGATATGTATGTTATTTACTTGATTAAGACTTACTTTTTACCTAATACATCAATTTCACCATTATTTTATTATTTATTTTTTTGTATAGGTATTTCCTTCGGCTCTTTCCCATTGTAAGTTTTTTAAGCGACAAATTTAAAAAAAAAATGAAAAACCATATCAAATACAAGTAACATTTTCATTTTTTTTTTCATTATCAATTATTATTTTTGGGTTATTGTAGGATTCAGTGTCCTGATTTTCATAATATTTTCATGCGAAAATTCAAGATTTGGAAATCATAGACTATAATAAAATAAGACATGCTCATGCTCATTTCCAGTTTCTTTGCATCATATCACCGAATCTCTTTTCTTATTATTTTTAAAACACAGGTTTTTGTGGTAACTTTTTCAGATATACTTGTAGGTGTATCCAAATTTTTTAATAAAATTAAAACTAACAAATTTAAAGTAGCATAAACTTTGAATAAACACTATAACCAACTTTTTAAAGGAAAATCCGTACTAAAAATTATAAAAGTAACATTTTTTCAATTCTTCTTTAAATTCTGGTTTTTTGGATCTACATCAAACTGAGGAGGGTTAATTTTGATGATAGTTTTTATTTTCTTTAATTTGGTGCCAGCTTCAAAGAAAAGTATAAAGTCAAAGAAGTTTTTTGAAGTTGATTTTATTTTATTTTTTAAGTTTTATTTTATTAAATTTTATATAAATTTTTTCTTTGTACGAAGTAAAGGCTGAAGTATTGTGATCATAAAAAATTTCAGTTTTTAGATTTCAACGGACATATTCATTTTGATCATTCCTGAATCCATTTTGACTAGTTTCAGCATGACGTCTGTACATACGTATGCATGTATCTCGCATAACTCAAAAACAATTAGCAGTAGTAGGATGTTGAAGTTTTCGATTTAGAACTGTTGTAACATCTAGTTGTGCACCTCCCCTTTTGATTGCAATTGACTGGACCAAAAGTGTCCAAAAAAAGCTGAAACTCAAATTTGGATTTTGAACTTTTTCTTAACTGCAGTAATAAGCCCCTCATTGAGAGCTTCTCAAAGATAAATCATAAGTGGTACTTATTTTCATTGGTTCCAGAGTTATAGCCAAATAAAATTTTACTTAATGAAATATTTGGAAATTACAAGGGGGAAGGCACATCAGTTTGAATCCGACTTTGTCTCGTTTTTTTTTAACTACTATTTTTTTTATTTTAAATATATTGATTTATTAATAATTATTAACCTCTGATTGTAAAAAAAACATTTGCAATAAATAATAATTCAATAATAACAATAAAAAAAGTTATTAATGAAATAAAATTTTGTGTACTATGCATTTGAAATAAAATTTTGTGTACTATGCATTTGAAATAAATGTGTATATATAATTTAATAGGTGTACAAGGAAGTCATGTGGTGTCCAAATTAGATTCTTTAGTTTTATTTTTAATTAATTTCATTCTGATAACGCATCCTCTTACACTTCCTACACACTATTTCCTTCACAATACACTTACATATCACATATCAATAAGATAAGTAATATATTTTTGTAACTTACAATACAAAATGAAAAAAATATTATTACATATTTAATTTAAATAAAAATATTATATTTGCAGATATAATATTAGTATTAAGTGTGAAGTAGTCTGTATTTAAAAAAAAATTGAGATTGGATGTTTACTACATACAAACAGAATGGAGGTTTTTATTTTATGTTGAGGGGGTGAGCAATTACTTGAGAGTGCACAAAAGTGTAACTTTCATCGCCTCAAACTGTAATCAACACTAATGTACATGTACATTACAATCGTGCTGTCCAAAATAACAATAATTTTGTGTTTCCAATAGCCTGTGAAAATTACTTTAATCTACAAAACAGGAGCTCAAATATGACATTTTCTTTCTGAAATATGGTTTTAATTGACATTTTTATTACATTATTTTCTCAGTGTAACACTCACATATGTGACATAGTTACATACGTGAATGTAATATTCAGTTCAAAATTATTTTTTTATTTTTTTTATTGAATTTTGGGAAACTATCACAAATTAAATTATAACTCATTGATTTAAAAAATTCTTCCTGTAAAATATTTTTCAAGAAATTAATTATGCTTAATAGAAGTAATTGCTTCTATGAATGCATAGCTTCTTGACAAAAATGATGGATTAATTTGTTGATAAGTCTACTCTTATCTTTAATCTTAGCCATAATTGTCACCAGCCATAATTGTTTTCTCCAAGAGTAATTATGTTTATTGTACAGACAGAACTTACAATGAACAAATTGAAGGTTTAATTTTTAGCATGACAATATTATTTTTATTTTCTTGGGCTTGGTGTGCAAATAATAATACATTCATCTCGGTGATTGAGTAGAATAGAATTTTTATTTCTCAAAATTGAATTAGATTTTGGTTTCATGAAATATTCTACATCGGTATGATATACTTTTTTTTTTGAAATTTGATATAATAGTTACTGGAAAACAAAACTGTATCATTAAAATTAACACTATAAAAATAAACAGTTATACAGTAAACTATTCTGATACACATTACAAACAATTAATTATCATATAGGCAAATTGATGCTCTGTTTTTGTTAACATTTAATTTTTTAATATTTTTGGGAAGTTTTATTGTAAAAGATTATACTTTGATGTTCTAAACTTTTTTAATTTTTGTTAGTTTTTAGCAAATTAAGATGAAGTATTTTTGCATTTGTGGTTGATGAATAATATTGCCACTATTATGAATTCAGGTAACAGTCTCACGAATATAAAGGGAATACAAAATTTTTAATATAAAGAATACAAACTTTGTTAAATAATGAAAAAAGCAATTGAAAACTACTTTTAGATCAGTTTAAACTTTTAGAGGAACTTAAACCTCTTATTTTGTTGTAAGCATACATGAGATACTTGTAATTTTTTGGAATGGGTATGCAATTTTTAAGTGTTCGGTACCATATATCAGGCTGTCCAAAGGATTTAGTTGTGGGACTTGACATACATATATATGTAACTCACCAGGTTGGTCTAGTGATGAACTCATCATCGCAAATCAGCTGATTTCGAAGTCAAGAATTCTAAGGTTCAAATCCTAGTAAAGGCAGTTACTTATATACAGATTTCAATACTAGATTGTGAATGTCAGTGTTCTTTAGTGGTTGGGATTCAGTTAATTATACATCTCAGGAATGGTTGACCTGAGACTGTACAAGACTGCACTTCATTTACATTCATATATAGCATCCTCATTTATCCTCTGAAGTAATACCTTATGGTGGTTCTGGAGGCTGAACAGAAAAAAAGAAAGCCTTAATAAAAAGGTAGGTTCAAAAAATTCCCAGAATCAGTTTATTTTACAAAAAAAGCTTATATAGAAAAGTTTTGGGTTTCCTTCAAAGTAGTTCCTTTGACATCTACACACTTTTGGCAGTGCCTAAAAAGTTCCTGGAAATATTGTTTGTAACCGTTTTATAATATTGGCCATCACATCATTGGTGTTCCTATATCTTTACCCCATTAGAACATCTTTCGAGTGACAAACCAGTAAAAATTAGCTAATCCCAAGTTAGGAGAGTATAATGGATGCTCCAGTTGTGTGAGTTTCTTTCTGATTTGTAGTCAACATTTGGGAACATGTGTTGACAAACATGATGATCAGATCATTATTGAAAATATTGTGGCAATCTTCCAATTAATATCCCAGCCATTAATGCTATACTTCCCTGACAGTTTTAATTCTATCATTTTGAACAACATTTCTAACATGCTCGATATTTTCTTCATTTTTCAAAGTAGACAGGCACTCGCTATAAAAGTAATTTTCAAACTAGTTTCAGTAAAACACTTAATGCCATTCATAAAATCGTGTTTTCGTCATTGCTGATTCTCCATGTATTTGTTCAAGCAGCATTAATCTCTCTGATGATTATTATTTTTTTTTAAATACAAAATTTGATATTTGTGCAGTGTTTAATTGCTGTTAGTTTTTCATGGCGATATGCGATTCAAAACAAACAGCTTTTGTTTTGCTTTATGCAAAACAGGAAACATGTGATGTTGCTATATGTGGTGTCATGAGCTGCTCCCAACAGAAAAACCACGAATTTTCTCATTAAAATTTTAATCTTAAACTGTATGAGGTAATTCTGGGAACTTTTTGAACCTACTTTATTATAGTAAAACATGGGGTACATGATTTTGAAAGGCTGTCATCTGTCTGTTTTGATCTCAGTATAATGGGTGTAATGGAAATACAGTTATCAATATGTTAGGTTGTAACTTATATAAAGTATTTTTTTACTGTTATGAAATGTATTTTATTTTTAAGCCTGATGTACCTGTTTTAGGGTTGCATAAATAATGTATTTTTAAATTTACTTTCTTATATATTTTTTTGTGCCCAAGAAAACATTCGGTACTTGCAAAGTAATATACAGTTCTTATCTTCAAGCCGATTTGAAACTTAATCTGTTAGCAGAATGTATGAATGGCTATCTAATGGTAAGGTTTGTTGATTGTTTAAAATAACAAAACAGTTTAATATAAAGAAAATTGGAAAATCATTTTTCCAGTTTAATTGTCTTTAGGATGGTTTAAAAGATAATTAGCGTATGTACAGAAATTTTATTTTCTCTTTTAAAGTGTTAAAAATTTTCACTGCAATTGAGGAACCCATCCTTGTTTTGTCATCACTTTTTTTGGATTATGTACCAAATAATCCATTCACAGATATAACTTACACAATATCACAATTAACAGACGACTAAATTCAAGTTGTTAGAAGGTTTCAACCATCATATTTCTACTGCACAAGCGATGAAATGTCTTATGACTTCCACAATCCTGCAATCAGTATAAATAGTTCATGTTCTTTCTCAGTTTGGAAACACATATTAACTAATTAACATTTGTTACTCTTAGGTTCTCAAACCTTTAAAAATTGATCATCCTCTGAATACAAAATTAATGATTTAAAAGAGTGGTTCAAAGAGAAAAATCAGAGGTGTGTTTCGTAGAATATTATCAGATTTGCTGAATTTTAGTCTTATTTTTCCCGTAGATTGGTTTGAATCCCATTTTACCTGTAGGAGTTAATGAAGAAAGTTGCTTTGTAGTGGAAGTTTACTATAAATAATCAGGTGATATCTAAGCCAGGTTCCAGGTTTCAAGACTAGCTTTTCCAGTGTTTGTAATTCTATACAATCCCTTTTTAAGTTAGTCTTGATAGTTGTTGTTAGCTTTTTAGATATCCGGGAGAAGAAATATTAGTGATGAGTGAGACAGTTTCAGCTTTCCCATTTATGGCTACACTTTTTTTTAGTATTTAGAATTAAAGAGTTTGCTCTCTGCTTATTTAATAATAATTCATTTGGTCAATTTGTTATGTATAGAAAATGTACATTTAGTTTTGCGTTGCAATTTATGAAATTATTTTCCAGGTTTACGTCACTACTGAAAGTAAGTTCAATACATTAGCTGAGTTAGTTCACCATCATTCCATGCATTCTGATGGCCTTATAACACAGCTTCTTTATCCTGCACCTAAACATAATAAACCAACTGTTTTTGCCCTTAGTCCTGGTGAGTATTAATATATCTATTTTTCATGAAATTTATTTATTTATTATTCTTAATTTTTGCTAAATTTTATTCTGTGATGCACTGGCCAACTTTTATGGGCTTTATATTCATAGATTAAATGATAATTAATTTATTAATATTCATATAAATATATTTTATGTATTACATTAATATTTTATTAATAATAACACAGAAATATAATGAATGTCATTTATCAGTAGCCATTTATGGCTGTTGCATCAGTGATTTGAATGAGAATTTCTATCTCTTTTACATATTACTAAATTCTTTTTTCCAGTACTTTTGTTTATTTACATCTTATCAATTTTATGATTATATGTAAACTGTACTTATTTGTGACCTTTTTTAATTTCAGAGCCAGATGAATGGGAAATCAACAGGACAGATATTGTGATGCGGCATAAACTTGGCGGAGGTCAATATGGTGATGTTTACGAGGCTGTATGGAAAAGATACAGTGTTACTGTTGCTGTTAAAACCTTAAAGGTTATTATTTTACCATTTTTTTTTAAGTTAAGAATCTTAACTGTAATAATTATTGATATTTTATATGTTATTTTAATACTTTATTTGAGTGACAGCTTGACAAAAATCAGTTTTAATTTTTTTTAAATTAATTTTAAAATATGATTCCTTCTCAAAACAGGTATAAATATGTTTTTAGAAGACCTTTCAGTAATTAAATCACCAATAGTATTGATAAAGGAACTGGATGATAGTATTTTCTTCTGAAAACATATCTCCACACTCTTCAAAAAGTTGGTGAAACTACCTTCTTTCCAAAAAGTAACTTTCCATTCTCAAGCAAGTCATCGCTTCCTGATGATTTTTCATTTACCTATCCAGCGTTCGATTCTGCGTTTAATAAAATTTATTTTACTGAAAAAAAAAACTGGAATAATATGGATTGCAATGGTTCTGAATTGTTTGATTTTTGTTGATATTACATAAGGGCACTGGTAACATGACATTTTTCATTATATTTTGTGGTCAGTGTTAAATTTAATAAGCAATAGTGGAAGAAGTTAATTTTAAAGTCAATAGCATGTAGCATTTGATGGTAACTACATTATTATGATAATGGTAATGTGATGATAGTGTTCCACCTATGTAAATATAAATAACATTTGGCTATATGGGTAGTTAGTAGATGTCATGTACATATGATAACGTAAAAGCAGCTGTTGATAGGTTATCAGTGGTATCTATCTGGCAGTGCTAGATGAGAAAAGGCTTTCAAATAAAATAGATATGTTTAATGTGGGGGTTTTAGAAACAGCTTTTGTGTAGATATTGATAATGATGTTTACCTGGCCGACCCAACTTAATAGCCATCTTTTTTTAACAAATCTGAACTATTAAATTATACAGTTGATTAATTTTTTATTGTTATACTTCTGCCACTTTCCAATTGTGTCACCTACAGGAGAGGTTCTTAATTCTTTTAGAAGGAATGTATATATCTAACCATAAACAAGTTTGTTATTAAGTAAAAGTACAAAGTTACTTTCAACCTAACAATAATTAGGTAACAGGATGATGTTATTTATATAGTTAATGTTTGGCCCAGTAATAATATTAGAAAACCTTTCTATATAATACAAAGATTATGGATATTACATAATTTAATAAAATTTCTGTGAATAAAATGATTTTAAAAAGTAGTATGTTATATTCTTTTAAACGTCTTAACAATAGAAATAATTTTAAATGGTCTTTGTCAGAGTTAAAACGGAAAAGTACTGATATATACCACAGAAAAAATGTTATATATTCTGTTCAGAAAATAATCTAACATTTTTAATTACGTTCTAGAAAAGATATTTAGTGACATACGGTTGGCAGCATTGTATTTGCATAACCCCTTCTGTAACCACATTTTCTTGGATTGTTGATACCTCGTTCAGTTTTTGTGGTATTATTATTTGAATGCAATGTGTTTAACTGTTAGTAGTGATTTTCAGAAGAAATGATATAATGTAAAGCTTTGCGTGAAACTGGGAAAACCTTTCACGGGAACATTTCAGATTTTGAAACAAATTTGCAGAGATGATGCTGTTGGTCATATACAATGTTACGAATGGCTTTCATGATAAAAGTGGTTGTCAGTTAATTGAAGATGACTTTTGACCAGGAAGGCCTTCAACTGATGACACCTGCGTTCAGAAAATCAACAATCTAGTGCATGCAAATTGCCGTTTGACTATCAGAGAACTTGTAGAAGTGATTAGCATCTCAATTGGATCATGCCATGACATTTTAACTGTAAAATTGAACATGCATAGAGTTGCAGCAAAGTTTGTTTTCCGTTTGATCACCAAACAGCAGAAAGAATACCAAGTGGATGTTTGTCGGCAACTCCTCGAATAACCCAATTACGATGAAACAATTAGCAAAGAATCATGACAGGAGATGAAAGCAGGGTTTACAGCTACGACATCGAGACAAAAGTTCAGTCATCACAGTGGATTGGCAAAACATCCACACCCCAAGGAAGCACATCAGTCTCAATCCAATGTCAGAGTGGTACTCTCTGTTTTTCTGATTTTAATGAAATTGTGCATTTTTAATTCTTTCCTCAAGGTGAAACAGTGAAGCATGCGTACTATAAAGGGGTTTTACAATGGTTATGTGAAAAAATTCACAAAAAGAGACCGGAGTTGTGGCAAGATAACTCATGGTTCCTTTATCACGGACCCCCCGCATACTCAGCTTTGTCAATTCATTAGTTCTGTGCCAAAAATTAGTTGACTGTCCTTCTTCAGCCTTTCCCAGACCTGGCTCCTTGCAACTTTTTCTAATTTCCAAAATTAAAATCAATGATAAAAGGAGCTGTTCTGAGACTATTGAAGATATTAAAGCAAATTCATTATGGATCTTAATGGCCATTTAAATAAAGCTAACCAGGACTGCTTTGCAAAGTGGAAACACTGCTGGGAAAAATGTGCGAAAAGGGAAGGAGAGTACTTTGAAGGGGGACAAGGACCAATAATATGTACAATTAATAATTAAGTTTAAAAGAATAAAGTTTGATTATTTTCTGAACAGACCTACCTTGTATAAACAACTTAAAAATCTTTAAGTGTAATACTGTCAGTTGATTAGGTATACATGTACTTCTTACTCCAGTTTTCACCAGTCTACTAACAACAATCATTCTGGCATTATGTCAAGTATGATGGTACAATTTAAAACAACATAATTTTATTAAATCTGATTTAAGAATTAATATTAAATGAAGTATGTGATGTGTACTCATATATAGATAATTGGGGCTCACTTCACTTGCCCAACCATCTAGCTAGTACACCTCCATTGTTCATTATCCTCATGGTTGTGTGAATAATACTAATCAACATTTAAAGTATTCAGGTTTTTAACAACCTGAAAAAGAAACTTAAATTACAAAAGACAGAATAGTAATCCCTTTGTTAACTAAAGTACATGAATTGTTGATGAGGAAAACTTCACAAGTTATTTCTGTTGCCACGGTGGTAGAATATAATTTAATTTTTAATTATCAATTCTTTTCTTCTTTAATGAATATCTTTAATTGACAACTTCACCCCCAAGGGGGCTAGGCCTCTATTTATAGCTTAAGATCTTCCCTAGGATAACACGAATGTATCCTTAAAATTTGAAAGATATCACCCTGGTTGATTCTTGTGTGATGCGAGAACAAACAGACAGATAGACAAAATTTCAGCTTTATGTTTAATATAAGATCTGGAAATAAAAAAAGGATTTGATTGTTTAACTTAGAAATACTTTTGATTTTTTTGTTTTTTTTGAGTGAATAAATGTAATTTTTTAGTTTTCGATTAAAAAAATAATAAATTAATTCTGCACCTTAGCAGGGTTTAACTCAGTATTTTTTTAATTCAACAGCTGCTGTTTACTTTCTCAAGAATGGATTTTTTTATTACCTGTGGTGTTTCCTTCCAGGTTGTTGCATTCTACAATGTCCACTGTCGATAACTTATAAAAAAGAGCTAGACAGACTTTAATTATTACAAAAGTAGTGATTGTTTAATGGTATATGTTAAAATTTAGCATATTGTGTTATATGCATGATGCACCTTTCATTCCATCATATTATATGTTAAGGGAAGAAATTATCTTGACTTATATATACTACTTTCACTTAGTGTTCATTTATTCTTTTTATTCCAGGAATCAAACTCCTTTAGGTTTTCTATATTGATTATATTTTCCTGTAATAGATTGTTTGTGAAATAACTGGTGAATGTTCAATTATATTTTAGCGGGGACTATATTTCTAAGTTTTATGAAGTTGATTATTAAATATTCATGAGACAGTTCTTGACCGTTGCATCAGTCAATTCCAATTCCATTGTCTAATAGTGTTGTAATATCTGAAATTTTTCATAGAATTTAATTTTGAAGATTGAAGAATATGAAGTAATAATATTACTTCGATGGCTAAAGCTATTTTAATAAATGGTTTCCCATTCATTGATCACTGTATTATATAGTGGTTGGGTTCACTTCTTCTATATGGTATTGTTCTTTATTAATGGCTAGTGACCATAGCATGCATCCAAAAATTAAAAATCTGAGAATAATTTAAATAATTTATCCTTTGTGAAACACTAAATAGTCAGCATCTTCAGTGATCTGAGTGAGACTGTCATTTACAGGGCGAATATCATGCATTGTAGAGAGATTGGCTGTTCGGTTTAATTTAAAAAGGTCGCTGATGCTTTTTACAGAATCCATAGTCAATCATCCTGATTGGGGGTTAAATTACGGTACTATCTATAACCTTTACAAAGGTGTCAGTGAAGCTATTATGCTGTATGCTGTGCCTGTCTGGGCTCACCAAATGGTTTTTAGGTATTGCGCGGACGTTTTGTTGGCGGATCCAGCGACTCCTCTTGCTGGCTGTTATAGGTGGTTATAGAAAAGTCTCATAGGAGGGAGTTTGTGTTATTGCCGGTGTCAAATCAATAGATATCCTGGCTAATGAGAGTAGGGAATGCTACATTTCCAAGGTAAATAACCTACTGACATCAAAACAAAAGCAAGAGATTGAAGATCAGGGCCTTACGTCTTGGTAGGTCAGGTGGGACAAATCCCCCACTGGTCGACGCTACACACATGGTATATTTCCTATAGGGTCTGATTTCGGTGAGATTGGATGGGTCTCCTCCAATCGGTATATCTCACACTTTCTCTCCAGGCATGGTGTCTTTCAGGCATGTTTGGCTAGGTTTCGTTTGGTGGATTCGGGTCAATGCCCGGATTGCGGGACTGATGATACAGTGGACCACGTCCTCTACGTCTGTCTCCAATACGAGGTCAAATGTTAACAAGCTATTAAGGAACTTGAGAGAATACATTACTTTCTGGATCTCCATATTAACTGGATGATCCGCAAGCAGTGGTCTATAGTGGTTGGTTTTCTTCGCACCCTTACGGTTTGTAGGTCTGCAGAGGAAGTTTAATCGAGGTACTCGATCGTGGTAGAATCCCGGGTGGCTAGTGTTCCGGCTTGAGAATTTGATTGGTTGGAAGTAGGTGCATTGGCATCATGCCACAGTTATATTGGTGTTGTTTGTGATTTCATTTGGGGCTCCTGCTGATTGATGGGGGTGGCTGCACCGGTAGCCCATGCAACAGGGGGCGTGGCTTCCCTCCACCAAGTCATAATCAGTGTTCCTGATTATTACTTGATAATGCCACACGAGACTCCATGATGGGACCGTGTGGGGTGCAGGGTTTGTTTCCAGCTCCTTCGCAGACCGGAATGAGTTTACGTTCCCCTTGTTAGGTGATCTATATTGGTTGACTTATTTGGGTGTAGATCTGAATTTCTATCTTGCGTAAGACATAATTTTGACTGGTATGAGTGTAGCACTGATTTACCTTTCAACTAGTTTGTTTTCTGAGGCATTCACAGTCATGAACGGTGTTGTCAAATCTGGACTAGGCATGGGGTTCATTCTTCTGCAGTTTTGGTCAGTTAGTTTAAGGGAATCATGTTAGGTTGGATGTGAAGATGTCTGTTTGAGGTCTATGTGAAGGCAAAATTTGATTTGTATTTTACTGATGCAAATGTCTGCTGAGGCATGTACATCGGTGGCTCCCTGACTGAGGCCTGGCTGATGACTGTGAGATGTAATCAGTTAAAGGGTCTGAAGACAACTTCTGGTAAAGTCCCTCAGGACTCTGAATGGAGGGGCTGGTGTGGCGACCGGTAACATCACAAGGTGACGTTACCCCCCCCCCCCTTGGGGTGGAAGTGTCTTCCCCTATAAGGTTAGGATGTTCGGTTTAATTAAGGTTTTACTCTTTACTTTCTATTATGAAATATTGACTCTTCCTGATTTTAGTATGTTTTTAGTACATTTTAGTATGTTTTTGCTGTTATAGTTTTTTTTTATTGTTGTTACAGGAAGATACAATGGCACTTAAAGACTTTTTAGAAGAAGCAGCTATCATGAAAGAAATGAAACATCCAAATTTAGTACAACTCTTGGGTAATTATTATTATTTATTTTTCTTTTTAATAAAGTTATCTTTAAAAAGAATTTATTTTAGGAATTTCCTTCTTATTTTGTTATTATTTTAATTAATTTGAAGTAAAACTACTTAGATAATGTGTAATTTACATAAAATTACTGTCTGTATACTATTGGTATTTCTTAGCCACTGTTTACGAAAGGACAAAAGCAATAGTAAAATTGGTTAATACATTTACCCCTTTTTTGTTTTCTGCTATTATATGTTTTTCATGCACAGTATGTCTGTAAAGTAATAGTGGGATTTAAATGGTTATAGCCTTGGAACAAAGCATTATAGAGAGTGTTTCAAAGCATAGAGAGTGTTTCTCTTTCATTCAACTGTACGTTGAATGAAAGAGAAACACTCCAACTTGGTGTGTGCGAAAGCTAGTGTATGTGCATTGTGTTTCCAGTACACGCAAGCAGCACATGTGCATTAGTCATCATATTTGTGATACAGAAGAAGGTTTATTTTGTGTTGTGGCTTGCTATGTTTGAGACAGTTATATTTGTTAGGCATGTGTACAATGAAGATTCCCCCCGCATGAAAATAACACTTGGCGATGGGACAAAAAATCAAAGAAACAAGCAGCCTGTTGAAGCAAACATGTCCAGGACATCCATCAGTATCTGATGAAATGATTAAAGCAGTGTGAACAAGTTTCTTCAATTCATTAATTCTTCAGGTGGTACAAATTACATTCACATCACTGAGAAAACCATTTTTATAATTTTTTTCACTATATTGTTTGTCTCTTGTAGAAACTTTTTCCTTTATAATATTTGTGAGGAAATGTTCAGTTGATGTTAATGCTATGAATAAGTAGCATTATCTCCCCAGTTAAATAACTGGAGAGATTAAATCATTACTTGTGATTCAGATTTAATGACAGTATATTTAAGAACAGGTTTATTATTTGGTGAATTTTAGGAGTTACTAGTTTGTCTAATATATTAATTTTCTAATTAACGCTAATTGTGTTTTAAAAACTATTAATATAAACCACGTAGTACAGAATATTCAGTGTAATTAAATTGCACATTAAATGAAGATATTAAACAATTAATAAACTAAAAATATAGTATAATATTATAAATGTAATGAACATTACACCATGTGCTGGGTTTATTTTAACATAGTATTTTTTAAAAATATTTTTAATATTTTTATTTAATGTGCAATTTAATTAAATGAATTTACTCATGAATGAGTACGCAGGATCCCATGAAAGTATTATCATGATAAAATTAAGGTAAGATTTGTTTTATCTCAATATTCTGTACTAGGTGGTTTATATTAATATAATTTAGCAGTACAGAAAAATAATGTAAATTTAAAAAAAAAAATATTAATTTTAATAAAATAATTATATTTTATGTAGACTTATAATTATTTATTCTGTAATTTACACATGTCTAATTAAGTAAAACTTATAATGCAACTTTTTATAATTTTTTGATGCAGTATTACAAAAATTAAATTTTATTTAAGTATTTTGTTTCTTTTCTCCTTTCAGGTGTTTGTACAAGAGAACCACCATTTTACATTATTACTGAATTCATGTCCAAAGGTAATCTTTTAGATTATTTAAGACATGGTAATAAAGAACAAATTAATGCTGTAGTATTAATGTACATGGCGACTCAGATAGCTTCTGGAATGAGCTATCTTGAAAGTCGTTGCTTTATACATCGGTAAGAATAAGTCATTTATTAATAAGAGGCGGTAGTTGTGTAAGATATCTGTATGTTTTGAGAATTTTAAATTTGAATTCTATTTTTTTACTTATTAAAAATTTATTTTCAATTGATGGACACAAAGCATTTTAAACATAAGGTGACTATACTGTCTAAAGGAAAATCAAAACATGATAGCAAAAACAAGAGCAATGAACAGTTGCTAAAAAAATGTTATAAGCAGCTGTTTAATTTAAAATATTCTAATGCTTCTTAATTTTAGGTTAGACTGAAAAATCTCTGTTTTCCCTTAGTTTCAGTTAATTCATTCCAATTTGTGCCCATAATTTAGTGAACATATTGATTGATAATGACTTAGCATGTTTGCTGTATTATGATTATTATTTTTTGAACTGATCTATTTTATGTTTACTTCTTGCTTGTAGTCTAATTCTTATAAAAAGGAATTTAATATCAATATGCTTTGATCTTTTATTGTTTTCACAGTTGTATGTAGAACAGTTTCATCCTTATTATCTATGAAAATTGTTGGTGTATTCTTCTTCATAAAGATGAATATTACACACTCCTTTAACTCTTTAGTGTTATTAAACCTAATATTTAAAAAACAAGTTACCAGTTAAGAAGTTATACATTTTTATTACCTTGTTAAAAGAGAAAGCCAATTGAATACAATCAATTCTGTGGCTGCTTTCTTGATATTATTGTTGAATGCTGGCTAGAAAGGAATTTCTTCAGGGGCATGAACAGATAAAAATAACCTGGTACTAAATCTGAACTCTACTGGAAATAATCCATTTATTTCTAATCGAATATGCAATAATTTATCATGCAGCTACGTATGTTAAAGAATTGCTATGAATCAGTGATTAAGAATAGCTATTTGTGATTAAGAATGTTACTTCTTTTTATGTCATTTTATACACTTTCATCAAGATCTTGTAATAGTGAACAGAAGTTATGATTGAGCCTTTTTATAAGGATTCTGAAGTTAAAACATCTTGTCTGTTTGAAAAAAAAAAAAAAAATTAGTGACCATATTCTTGGCCTTCAATTTTGTACTTTTTCAGTAATGTAATGTGCTTCCCTTCTGTGGACTGATGCTTTGATTCTGATGTCGTGTGCGACACCCTCATGTTATCATCAGAAACAGTATGGATTAAGAAGTCACACTTAACTCCCTGAATCATATCAGAAAGGTCAAACTTGACTTATCACAAAAAAACAGTGCTAGCTTGCTTGGTTTTGATATCCTTAGAAAGAATAGCAGAATTGGAAGTAGTGAAGAAGCACTTCATTGCAACCATGTAATTGGTAGCAAAAGAATGTATTTAAATTAGGTTTATGTATACATGCACACATATGCATGCACATGTGTGTGTGTGCATACTCTTCTTTTTTTTTAAAATAATATTTCGCAGTTTATTTGTAATTTTTCCTTAATGAAGTATATATTTAATTATTTGCACTCTTTAAATTTTTCAGAGATCTCGCTGCAAGAAACTGCCTTGTTGGTGAGAACCATTTAGTTAAAGTTGCAGATTTTGGTTTAGCAAGACTGATGAGAGATGATACTTACACAGCACATGCTGGTGCCAAGTTCCCAATAAAATGGACTGCTCCTGAAGGATTAGCCTATAATAAGTTTTCTACTAAGGTTATTATATTATTATTATTATTATTATTATTATTATTATTATTATTATTATTATTATTATATTTCAAGATTCTAAGTTTGAATCTAACTTAAAAAGGCATTTTTCATATGCTACAAAAGTCATTACAAAAAACATAGGATGACTGTGATTGCCCTGTTATTAGCCTGTTGTCACCAATATGAATACATAAATATAAAATTCTGTTCATATTTTATACAGCATTCTAAAATATTACAAATGCATTAATTATGATCAAGAGATTACAGCATTCTCATTGTTGATTAAATACATCCATGTAAAATTTGTTTTTTCTTATGGTGGTATGTTATAATGTTCACCAAAGTCCCAATTATCCTATTGCATTCTTCAAAATTTCTGTTTTATCTTATATATTAGAACAGATTGTAACTTTTAAATATAGTTATGGAAGAAGGTTAGAGAAAATAAAAGTTATGAACCAAGTAAGATTTATAGAAGTGCTTAACAGAATTGCTGAGAATAGAGGATTTTTACACATTCATGTGTAGGATGGGAAGTAAATTAATTGGATTGTGTATATTCAAAGAGGACAGATTTTGTCATTAATGACACAGCTTTTGGAGGAATAGTTGAGGAAATGAAGGACGAAATTGAAGCTCATAAATGAATTTGAGAATAAAATGGAGATTGCAAAAAGACTAAAGAGCAAATATGGGATAGGAACAGTTGGGCAATGGTGATATAAAGGACCTACTACTTAGTGAAACACACGTGATAATGGCCAGTCAGTGGCCAATTTTATTATAATTATTTCTAAATGATGAATTTGTCAAAAAGATTCAATTTTTATATATAACTTTAGTTTAGTAATATTTTGACCACTGTCTTAATAAAATTGAATATTACATGAAATATAAATCACAAAAACACAGTACTTAGATACCTGCGTTTCATAAACAAAAGAAAGAAAGTGAGGTTGGTGATAAGAGAAATTTAATGTTAACATTATGAATTAATGTTTTTAACATTTTATCCAAAGTTGAACATTATTCATATCAGTGTGTCCAAAACTTTTTGAAACAAGTAAAGGTTTTTACAATTTAACATGTAAAGGTTTTTACATGTTTAATGTAAATGAAATGAAATGTGAATTTCATTTTTTTGGAAATAATTTCTTCTGCTCTATAATATTGATAATAATATATATTATTTTCAATTAATAACATATGGCATTTGTTTGGTCATTTCAGTCTGATGTTTGGGCATTTGGTATTTTATTGTGGGAGATAGCAACGTATGGTATGTCTCCTTATCCTGGTGTTGATTTGACTGATGTATATCACATGCTTGAACAGGGATACAGGTAAATTATTAATTCATCTTTGTTTATCCATTATTTAATGTTATAATCATTATTGTTTTGTTTAGAAAAGAATAAGCATGATGATTTGCTTTATACAGTATAATAATGAATACTACACTAATACTTTATTACTCGTACTTTAAGCGATTAAGTGTGATCACTATCTTATGAAGTCATGGAATCACAAGAAATGAAACTTTCTTGAAAAGTTTTCATTACTTTCAAAAAAGTAGTTTTGAGTAGAACTGAAACTTCCTTGGATATCCTTTTTGATGTAAGTGTTTCAAACCAAGAATATTTTTGTTTAGCAGTTATTTAAGACTGTTATTGATAATTTGTAGAATAGAACAGTATACTAAGGTTCTGTATGAAGTCTGATCAATGTTTTTAAAATGACAGTCAGTGAGAATTACGTACTGATGAAGAAAGTTTTTATTTTTTTCAATAACTTTCTTAAAATTATTTGCAGGTTGTAGAAGTGTAAAATATTACTATTCTTCATAATAACATATTAAAACTGTTAAAATCCATTTTATCAAAATGAGTCATTTTTGAGAAATCTGGCTTTTAAATTTTAGCTCGAAGTAGCATTTAAATTAAATTCATAGAACAGTACCTATTTATATTTCTGATCACAGTATCATACTATGGATATAACTTGAAGGTGTTAATAGAAATTTCCCAGACTACTTGCTGTGGTTATACTTTACAACAAAGCCATGTAGAACATTGAAGGTCATTATTTTCAAACCTGTTCAGACAGTTTGCTAATAAGTTATTGCATTGTGTCCTTATGATCAACCTGTGATAAGTGATATCTGTAAATAGATTACTGAAACTTTAAAAATGCTTCACCTGACTTTTATTTTAGGTAACATTGAACATAGGTTTTTGATAGGCATGTATATTTCAAGGCTGGTAGAGTCATTTAAAGACTGTTAACTGAGGATGGCCGATTACCAGTAAAACTCCAAGAAATTTGAAAAAATCCATGAGGCATTGGTGAAAAATCTCTGTAATATTTGATGTGGTCGAAATCAGTAATGGGGCTTGTCAAGAAATTGTAAACCAAAAATCTGAAAATGGCTTTACCTTTCTTCAAAGTTTTGTTCCTGGCTCTTGTCACTCAATGTAACTTCCTTTGACTTATTTGCCTTCCTTTGCTTATTTTCCAAATTAAACTAAACTAAAGACTGCTCAATTAAGTTAATTGAGTTAATATCACAACTGAGCTTATGTTACCAAGCTCAGTTGCAGTCAGTACTAGATGGCCTGTGAACAAAACATTTTGTGTTTTCTGTTAGGGAAGAATTTTAGGATTGGTGTAAATATTTCAAAGAAGATTATTTCAAAGAATGTGATAGCTGTTTTGAAAAAAGGTATATATTTATATATTTCTTTAGACCTACTCTGGAAACTTTTTGATTACATCTTATTTATTGTGTTAAATGATTTTCCATTGGAAGTGTTTTTCTTTGTAGTAGTGTTGTCAAGATTGTATTTTCAACCATCTCATGTTATTCTAAGGATCACCTAAGACCAAGATATCACATTCAAGAAAAGTTAGGTCTGATTCTTTTAAAAACTTTCAAGATCATTCTTGTTATCTGGAGAATGTTCATATTAAAAATAAAATTGACAAAAATAATAAGAACCAATCAATTAATGATAATAAGAGTTAATTATAACTTTTCCAAGAATCATCTTTGTAATTTATCCTTGGAATTATTGGAAAGGATTATAAAAAACTAAAGGAATGCAGAATGGAATACACCAAAATTTTATTTTTGAAATTTATAATTTTTATAAAATATAAAGAAGTGATGATGTATTTAATAATGTTGTGAAAACTGCATGTTTAAAAATGATGTGAAAACAGCTTGCAGGTCCAAAAAATGTATCCCAAAAATTATATTATAAACTGTAACAAACATTAAACTTTTCCATTTAACTTAGTCTGGTTTTATTTTAAACGAATGTTCAAATTATTTTACATTTACAAAATTGTTACACTAAATTAATTAATAATAAAGAATAATAATAATAAAATTAGTTAATTGTAATTTTATTTAAAACTGCATATGCACATGAACATTCACACTTAACAGGGTGTACTCATCATATGCATTTGTAAATGAATCCAGGATTTAATTTCCTCGTAAACACCATCCCAATAGCTGGGGCTAGTGCAAAACAGTCAAGTGATTTAAAATGGTTTTTACATTGTTTATTAAGCAAACAATACTCAAAATTTATATATATTTTTTTTACTGATGCTGCAGTCTTCATTCCTCTAGTCATACTCATTATTTATATTCATATTTTATTAGTTTTTTATTTTTATTAAAACAGCTTTATTTTTAAAAAAATATGATAAGAACACCCAATATATTATTCACTTTGATTTAGTAATTAATATTGAAATCAAAATAATGTGCAAGTTGAAATGTGGTCAATTCTTCAATGAATTTCTTCAAGATTTAAAGGCAAAGAGGAAAAGAAAGAGGCTTGACCTAATTGATAGAATAAGAAGTATGATGGTGTTTGCCTTCTCAAATTCTGTGATCACCTTGTTAGCACTATTTTCTGTTGAATTTTTTATGATGATTTAAAAATTACAACTCATTTGAAGATTACATTGTTTAGATGATCCACATGATATCCATATGACTGAACATAGTCTTTGCCATTCATTAAATTTAGCTTGCCTGAATTCAGACTAAGTTGATTTCAGGCCTGAAAATTCACACTTAGATTACTGACGTATTAAAGTTAAAAGATATTTATAAGAGATATGTGGAAATGAACGAAAAAGGTGGTTTTATCAAGGTTCTTGTAAAATAGCCAGAAAATCACTAGGTTATATGAAAACATGACCATTAAGTAATTTTAGTTTGTTTATTTTTGTTAGGTTAGTTGATTTATTTAAAGGTGACAGAATGATAAAATATTAAAAAGGTAAAATATTGTGAATATTTATAAATAAATTTATGTTGTTGAGAATCAGTTGCTTATATTAAGGATATAACTTATATTTTAAGAAGAAAATGTTATGTTTGCCTTTTAATTGTGATGATTGATAATACAATAATAAATTACTGTAATAATTTAAATTCATTAGGTTTAAAATCAGTTTTAAATGTACGAAGTGGTTTTTTTATTTCATTTGTACATTTCTTAAATTTCAGAATGGACTGTCCTCCGGGTTGTCCTCCTAAAATATATGATCTCATGAGAAAATGTTGGCAGTGGGTACCCGGAGAAAGACCTACCTTTCAAGAAATTCATCATTCATTAGAAAATATGTTTCAGGAATCAAATATTATTGAAGGTATAGTAATAAAACTTATTTTATATTAAAGTATTTTGTGTGTATGTGTGTGCATATGCATGTGCAGATATGAACACTCACACTTACATGGTGTATTTGTGCACATTTGTGCATGAGACCAGGATTTTACTTCCTTGTAAGTACCATCCCAATAGCTGGGATGAATGCAAAACAATCAAGTGATTTAAAATAGCTTTTACATTGATTAATAAACATGTTTTTTAATTAAAGCATTAGAATTTTAATGTGGAATAAGGAAGTGTTAGTAAACGCTATTTATGAATTTCTGTGTTCTTTTTTTAAGTATGATTTGGAGTTATGTGTTAGTACTAGAAGAGAAGATAGTAAAATGTAGATGATTAGATGTAAGTCTTCAGGAGGCATAATATGAAAGGTGAAGAGATGAAGTGAGAAATGCTACAATAAGAGTATAAAGCATTACATTACATTATACTCTTAGATTGAGCAGGAAAGCATAATATGATTTGGATACTTTTAATGAATGCAAAGTGGAAGATTAGCAAAAGAAATATTTTGTTTGTTTAAAGTAATTAGAAGAACTCTTAGAGAAAGATTAAGAAAAATATGGATAGTTTAAGTGAAGGAACATCTGGAAAAGAGGATAGAGTTAGAGAAATTCTTTGAGAAGGAATAGCTAAGAAGAAAGTTAAGTAGAGGTCAGTCTGTGGCCTGATCCAATAACAATTTGATAAGGAGAAAGGTCTGTAGGTTTCACATTGTACTGTTTTATTACAGTGTTGTTTTTATGCTTATATAAGTATTGCTGAACTTAATTTAAATATGAGTTTATTATAATTACACATTTTGGAAAGATTATAGAAGTTTTTGATTGTAATATACCAGGTGTCGAAAAAAGAACTCATTTAGAAATTACAAATGTACTTGTGTTTTATTTTATGATAGTAAGAAAACTTAATATAATTCAAAATGAACACTGTTTACAACCCTGCATTTATCAAACCAATAATCCACCTCATTCCACACTCTGGTGAACATGTTTGGAGGAATCGGATGCATGATGGCTGCTGTTCTTTGGTACAGATGGTCAGATGACCGGATTTTTTCTCTGTAAACTATTTTTTTTTTACTTAGCTTCAAATGAGTATTAGTTTGTCTTTTTTCTTCCCCTTATATTATGTAGAAAAGACATTTTCAAATCCTAGAATATTTCTTTCTTATCTTTTTTTTTTATTATTAACTTATCTGTGGTTACTTAACTAAGCCTAATCCCCTAAACTTTTTCAATCGTACTTTTAAAATGCATTGATTTTTTCTGCTTTGAAATAATTATATTTTCAGTTTTTGCCAAAAGTGAGATACATTTACATTATTTAGGTCAGCTGTCATGAAAATTCTTTGATAAAACACAAGGACATAAAAACTTATATTATACAAACTAGTAATGCAAACCAACATAATACTACATATATACAAATTAAAATTTTATAGTAACATGAATTCATAAGAGTATTGCTGTAAATGTTATTTCAGGGGTCAAAGAATTTGACTAGGTTTGTAATTTCATTTAAAAATTTAATGCATTTCACTAAAGAAATTAATCATCCATATAGGACTGTCTGTATCAGTGAATATGAGATTTTGAGTCCAATGAACATGACAGATGCTTGAATTTACCCAGTAATAATTTATAGTAGATATATTCAGCAGCAGCTTGCTTATTAATTGTAATTACATTTTTTACGTAATTTATTTTAATGTTAATAAATGTAATAATAAACTGATGGTTATAAAGAAAAAGTATATTTCAAGTTTTTTATATGCATGTATTTTATTCATATTTTGTCAGCTGAGATTCATTACATTTTTTTAAATGCCAGAACTCTTCGTGAGCAAATGTCTGTTTTAAATAAAATATAGTATTTCAAACTTTAATATGAACTAAAAAGCTTTTTATAAAGCTATAAAGCTAACTATAAAGCTCTTGGTATAAAATTTGTTAGGTAATATAAGATTTAGACAACTGCTGTAATTTTTGTTGTACATTTTAATAGTTGAATTAGATTAGTGAAAAATTCCCATTCCTAAGCTGCTGTACCTAAGACAAGCTTTTGCTTAAATGAGTTCAGGTGGCCATCTTAGAAATAATTTTATTTACTTTTAATTTTTCAGAACATTATTTGTTGTCTGTTATGATAATGATGCTGTCTGTTGTATGTATTTTTGTAGAAGTGGAAAAGCAACTGCAAGGAAGTGTGACGCCGCAGCTGCCTTACAAGAAACCTCATGGTGGTTCAACTGGAAATATTCATAACCTAGTCCTTATATCTGATCAGGCTGTGGCTGGTAAGATATTTATTATTGGTAATCTAAATAAATTTTATGTGCATGTACCTTTTCTTCGTAACAAAATTTTACTATTTGGTAACAGATAACTGTTATACCTAATCTCTTAATAAATTAGTTGGCTGAGAGTCTGACTGCCTAATGTACCAAGGATCTTGTGTGCGATACCAAACACAAGATGGCATTGTGGTTTTTTCCACTCATCATTCTTAAAAAATGAACATTTATGGTTTTTATCTTCAATTAATGATAGTCTTATAATCAAAGATTTGTAACACAACATTGGTTATACAACTGAAAACTTTGTTGTAAAATTATAAAATATACCACTTGATTGAGTACAATGTATTTTGATATCCCTATCTCACCAATAGCTCTTCCCAGCCTGTGACTTTTGGTGAAACTAGAACTTGGATTTTGTTTGATCATGAATTTATACTTCATTATTTTATTGCTAAAATTTTTTATAGAATACCATGAAAGCATTTGTTCAGTTTGTGATAGCAATTGTTTTATCATTTCTTTATACTTTAGCTGAATCTCCACAACTTTATAAGTGTTCAAAAGAAGTTATTAGGGTATATATCCTCAAATTGAAAATCACATGAATGGGTGGGAGCATGTGTATTTCTGATTTCATACTAAACTTAACCTTCTTCAAGTAGTTGCTGTCAGTATGTTTGTAATGTTTGCAGCAACTTCAAATAGCTAAGAATATACTGCAACTAGATACATATTATTTTTTTATCATTTATTAATTTATTCTGCTATAAATTTTTACACATCGTTTCTGAACTAAAATGAATAATGTGTAATGATTTATAATAATTCAAGGTTTTCTTTTTAAGTTACAGTATACAATAGCATTCACTTTCATTTGTAAATCTAATTAAACATCTAACATATTAAAGTTATTGTTCTTTATTGTATAATATGGGTCCTAAAGTTTAGTTATAAGCATTTATTGTATCTCAGTAATCGAACCTTTTTGGTTAGAAAATGTTACTTTTACAGATATAGATATTGTTGTATGCAGACAAATAACAGGAATTTTCCATGCAATAACTCTTACAAGTGAAAAGCCACATTGCAATGTCACTGATCTAGTTTTATTTATTATTATTTTTATAAATTGTGATAGTAAATGCTTTGGACATTAATACGTAAATAACTACAGGATTACTAAAGTAATCTTGTTTAACTTTGGTGATTGTATGAATTAAGTTCATCAAAAGTTGATGAAGTTCATTAAATGCGGTTTCGGTTCTTAGTATTTTATTCTTATTTCACTCCCTTCTTTTATTATATTACTTCCAAAAAATGGTGCAGATCTTTATAAACAATCTTGATATAGGGATGCAAAAATAAAAAATTCTTTGTTTTACAATGAAATAAAAATTCATTTAACTCTAGTTTTTGATAATGTAATTTGTTTTAAATTATGAAGTGAATTTCAGATGAATAAAATTTTGCTAAACTAATAAAGAAAAAAGAGAAAACAACTCTGTTTCCTATTTCTTTGAAAATGTACTTTTTTCATAAAAGAAGGTAAAGGTCACTGCCAAATTAATCAGTCATTCATCAAGTATAATAATGTACACTTAGGAAATATGGGAGGTCCCCTAGAAGTAAAGATAAAGGTATTGGCAAATAAAAATATTTGTTGTGTAATTTAATACAACTTATTAAATTCAATTTTGACTGTTTTAATTTTTTTTATCAAATGCTTTGCTGAAGCACAACTTATTTAGACAGATCCCAACATACATTCATCTAGAGTGTAAAGAAAGGGAGTATAAAATTTCTTGTAGGAAAGGTAATCTTACACTGGTTTTATCTTTAGAGAATTAGTCGAGGAAAAGCAATTTAATGACTAATTATCAAAAAGGTTTTCTTACTCTGATTTTCAACAACTGTTATTATTTTTTCATATTTATAATTCAAGATCAATTTGTTTTATAAGAGTGTAAACATTTCTATGTTACTATTGTTATATATGGTTGAGCTTATAAATTCTGTTCTCATATTAATTCTATCATATTTAATGTAATATTTTTTACTATTTATTAAATGATTTATTAACAATTGCATACTTTTCAGAAGGATCCTCAGCAGCACCAGTTACAAAACTAAGTACGTTCAGCAGCGGTGGATCATCTATGGCACACCCTAAAAGCAGTCTAGTCCAAATGAGACGTCCTACTAATAGAAAAGGGAAAACAGCTCCAGCTCCTCCTAAACGAACAAGGTACTTGGAATTCCAGTTTTTTTTTTTGCATTTTAGAGTGTGTATTTGTATATTTACTTTCATGATAAATATTTAATTAAAATCATCAGAGCAGCAGAGTAAGTTTTTAATTAATTACATTTAAATAATTACATTTAATTAAATTCAATTTTGACTGTTTTAATTTTTTTTATCAAATGCTTTGCTGAAGCACAACTTATTTAGACAGATCCCAACATACATTCATGTAATTAAAATGTATTTTTTTTTTAATTTATATTTTTCAATAAAAATGGCTGCGTATTTCCATATAATGTATTCCTTATTATTTTGAAAATTTAAACAGGTTATTAAAAATTGTAAAGTAAAATGTTTTTAGGTATAGAGTATACCTTTCTTTTTTGTCTTCAGTCATTTGACTGATTTGATGCAGCTCTCCAAGATTCCCTCTCTAGTGCCAGTCGTTTCATTCTAGTATAACCCCTACATCCAACATCCCGAACAATTTGTTTTACATATCCCAAACATTGCCTGCCTGCACGATTTTTCCCATCTACCACCTGTCCCTCCAATATCAAAGCAACTATTCCAGGATGCTTGAAGTTCCATGTGGCCTACAAGTCTCTCTCTGCTTTTAGCTATATTTTTCCAAATGCTTCTTTCTTCATCAATTTGCCGCAACACCTCTTCATTTGTCACTTTATCCGCCCATCTGATTTTTAACATTCTCCTACACCACCACATTTTGAAAGCTTTTAATCTTTTCTTCTCAGATACTCCGATTGTCCGAGTTTCACTTCTATTTAAAGCTACGCTCCAAACATATACTTTCAAAAATGCTTTTCTGATGTTTAAATTAATTTCTGATCTAAGCAAATTATATTTGTGGCTGAAAGTTCGTTTCGCTGTGCTATCCGGCATTTTATATCACCCCTTCTTCGTCCATCTTTTGTAATACCAAATAATAAACTCTGCTTCCAAGTAACAAAATCCTTCTACCTCCACAGTCATTTCTTATCCTACTTTTGTATTCAGTGGTCCATCTACTTTATTCCTACTGCACATCATTACTTTCATTTTGTTCTTGTTTATTTTCATGGGGTAGTTCTTGCATAGGACTTCATTCATGCCATTCATTGTTTCTTCTAAATCTTTACTCTCAGCTAGAATTACTTGCTTGTGGTTTGGCTCCTGTAAATGTTAGCAATTGTTCTATCTCTATACTTAAACCCTAATTTTTTTTTAAAATGCTGAACATTTTATTCCAGTCTACATAATCAAATTCCTTTTCTGAGTGTATAAATATCGTGTATGTTGGTTTGTTTTTCATTAATCTTCCTTCTACTATTAGTCTGATTGCTAAAATTGCTTCCCTTGTCCCTATACTTTTCCTAAAACCAAATTGGTCTTCTCCTAACACTTCTTCGACTCTCCTCTCAATTCTTCAGAATTCTAGTTAAAAATTTTTTATGCATTAGTGGTTAAGCTAATTGTTCTGTATTCTTCACACTTATGTGCTCCTGCTTTCTTTGGTATCATGACAGTAACACTCTTTTTGAAGTCTGATGGAACTTCCCATTTTCGTAAATATTACACACCAATTTGTTTAATCTATCTACTGCTTCCTCACCTGTACTGCACAGTAATTGTGCAGGTATCCTGTCTATCCCAGGAGCCTTTCCCCCATTCAGATCCTTTCATACTCTATTAAATTCAGATTTCAGTATTGTACTTCCCTTTTCATCCTCTTTGACTACCTCTTCTTTATTGATAACACCAGTTTCTAATTCATTTCCTCTGTATAACTGTAGTAGCAGTTATATTCCACCCACTTATCAACCTTTTCTTTCATATTATAAATCAGTGTACCATCTTTATATAACACATTAGATTTTAACATACATGTCACAAAATTCTCCTTAACTTTTGTGTATGATCCGTCTATTTTACCAATGATCATTTCTCTTTCCACTTCTGAACAAACGCTTTTCTTTAATCCGCTCTTTTTTCGCTAATTTGCACTTCCCGTTTATAGTATTTCTTAATTGTTGATGGTCCTTTTTTACCTTCTTCATTAGTAGCATTCTTATACTTTCTGTGCTCGTCCATCAGCTGCAATATATACTTGGATATCCAAGGTTTTCTGCCAGTTCTCCTTATTTCGCCTAAGTTCACATCTGCTGATTTAAGAATTTCCTTTTTAACATTCTCCCATTTTTCTTTTATATTTTCTACCTTATCTTTTTTACTCAGACCTCTCGTGATGTCCTCCTCAAAAATCTTCTTTACCTCCTTTTCTTCAGATTTTTAAATTCCAATCTACATTTCATTATCACTAAATTATGGTTGCTATCAATGCCTGCTCCTGGATATGCTTTACAGTCAACGAGTTGGTTTCTAAATCTTTGCTTAACCATGATATAATTTACTGATATCTTACAGTATCGCCTGGCTTTTTCCAAGTGTGTATTCTTCTATTCTGATTTTTAAACTGGTTATTGGCAATTACTAAATTATACTTAGTACAAAACTCAGTAAGTTGGTCCCTTCTTTCATTTCTTTTGCCCAGCTCACATTTACCCAAAATATCTCCTTCCTTGCTTTTTCTGATGCTTGTATTCCAATCTCCAGCTACTGTTAAATTTTCATCCCATGTTTAATTTCTCTGTCAATTTCTTTATATACACATTCTTACCTTATCATCATCATGGGTACTTGTAGGTTACTTGATATTAACAATCGTGTGCTTAGGTTTTGATTTCATCCTGATTACAATGATTCTATCACTATGCTTTTTGAAATTTTCTACTCTCTTCCCTTTCTTCTTGTTCATTATGAAACCTACTCCTGGCTGCTCTTTATTTGATGCTGAGTTAATTATTCTAAAATCACTTGACCAAAAGTCATTTTCCCCTTCCCCTGAACCTCGCTAATTCCTACTAGATCTACATTTAACTTATCCATTTACTTCTTTAAATTTTCTAATTTACCAACTTTTTTTTAGACTTCTTACTTTCCACGCTCCAACTTGTAAAATTTTTTTTTTTTTATTTCTGGTGATGCCTTCCTTAGCAGTTTCACCCAGAGATCCGAAGGGGAATAGTTTATCTCTGGAATATTTTACCAAGGAAGGCGCCTACATCTGTGTTACATGAAATTGCAGAGAGCTACATTTTCTTGGAAAAAAAAGCAGCTGTAGTTTTCCATTGCTTTCATGCACGCAGTACTCAGAATATTGGGTGATGTTGATATGGCCATTTAAGTCTTCCTGATCTATGCCCTTAACAGCTACTGAAAGAGCTACTCCCCTCTTTCAGGAATCATTCCGTAGTCTGGCTCCCAACAGATACCACTCCAATATGGTTGCACCTTTGGTCCAGCTGCTCTGTATCACTGAACACTCAAGCCCCCTCACCGTCAGAGGTTTCATGATTCGTAGAGGGGAGAATAAAACTTATTAACAACAAAATCTGGAGCCTATAGAATCATAACTGTTATCAAGTATATTCTTGATCTTGTGAATTTCACTAAAAATCAAATGTTAATGTTCCCTGGAATGGAATCTCATTAAAATGGAAACTGAAAGAAACTGCCAGTTAATGGGACTTTTTTTGTAATGTACAATATTCTTCCAGGAATATGGTCATCAGGTACATAAAGTAATTTTGTTTTAATCTTCCATTTATTCATTTCAATGAATTTAAATTATCAAGTGTAAAAAAATGATTGTCCCATCAGTGGTCTTAACTGATTCTTGAATTCTTTAATTGCTGTTATGTTGTTCATATATATCTAAATAAAAACATAACTTTAAAATTTAAAATTAAAAAAATATATTTTAATTGTATGAATGTATTTTGTGATTTGCAATAGTTATGTTGTTTATATTTAACTTGCTTACTGATTGCTTATCTAATTATTAATTGTAAATGCCAAAACCATAATAAAAATGATACTTAACAGTTTTTGTTGTTTTGACTACAGTATCAAAAATTCCTGTAAATTTTTCATTAGTTTGTAAAAATAACACCTCTACATACTTCACGTATCATTGATCTTCATCAAGAACAAAATAACAAAGATAATTCCATCTATAATAATGGGAGCCATTATTTGCATCTATACATATAAATGAATCCTATTCATACCTTATTTATAAATTTTTTATTGCAAGCAATCACCAAAAAAAAAAAAAATTGTAAATAATAAACTGTTTAATTTAATACAGGTACAACTTAATGATGCTCTAATAGTAAATGAATACTAAATCTTAAAGTATTTATGCTTGTTTTAGCATAATAAATTCACTGGAACTCTATTCAGCAAAAATACAAGGTGTGTTTTTAAAGTTAAGTCCATTTTGAAATTGCCGCCTTTATAAGTGATGTAAACATATGGCGCTTGAGGAGCTTATTTATTTCAATCATTAGTCTGTTGTTAGCAACAATAATTGATTTTGTTGTTGTTTATATTCATCCATTTATAATGAGTGCTACACCTGCCAAGTTTGAAGTACAAAGAGTAATCCAACTTTTGATGGCCAAAAAAAAACCACAGCTGAAATTTAAGGGCAAATTTGTGATGTTTAAGTACAGATGTTGTGAGTGACATTAAAGTAATATAGTGGGGCCATTCATTTTGAGAAATGTGAATGAATGTTCATGATGAAGAATTTAGCGGCCAGCAGTCTGTGATAACGGACGATTTGATTGAGAAAATAGATGCTTCATTGTGTCAAAATTGTCTTTAATGTTTTCTGGTCTTTTTCAGTCTTTGATGTATGAAGTTTTTATTGAAAAATTAGGCTATAAAAAAATTGTGTATGAATGGATGCTGAAGATGTTAACTGACACACACAAGGAATAGTTTTGTTGCAGCATATATGTTTTTAGTACGAAAATGACGGTGATGAATTGTTTGATCATAGTTACCAGAGATGAAATTTGGATTTGTTATTCAAATGTTGAGACAAAACAGCCATCAGTGCAGTTGTGGTATTCTTCATCTACATCAACGAATTTCAAACAAGAACATTCGATAAAGAAGCTTACAACTACTCTTTTTTTGGGCAAAAAGGGTGTCTTGCTTGTAAATTTAATGATCGTGGAACTTCTATGAAGCTGATACATGTTGCAAAGTGTTAAAAAATTTTAGAAGAGCTATAAAAATAAATCACATGGGATTAAATCCTGTGGAAATTTCCTTAAATCCTGTGGGATTTTGTTTTTGCATGATAATGCCTGGTCTCACACACAGCAAATCATGTGAGGTGATTGAAAAAATTTCATTGGAAAATCTTCAATCATCCTCCTTGTAGTGCTGACTTAGTTCCCAGTGATTATTCTTTTTCTTCGCCTTAAATAGTAGTTTGCATCACAAAGTTTGACAATGAAAATGAAATGAAAAATAGTGTTACTGCATGGTTTAAGTCACTGGTGGCAGAATTTCCTGAAGAGGTAATGAAGAAATCAGTGAAACACTATGAAAATGTTCTGAAGGCAGCTATTTAGAAAAGTAAAACCATTGTATTACTAATGCATAAAATCTACTGTAGAAGGTTGTATACGTAAGAAATAAATTGTTCATATTTTTCACTTTTGTTTTAATTTCAAAATGGATCTTATTTTAAAAACACTACTTCAGAAATGTTTAATATTAGCTTTAATTTTTTTTCTAATTCATTAGGGTTCCAAGCAAATGTGCATTTTTATCATTTCTTAAATTACTCATCTCATCTCTGTTTTACAGTATTTCTTACTGTAAATATAATATAACTGTATTCAACATATATGTTGATTTTATATTCAACATATAATATATGCATAGCTATATTATATTACAATATCAAACATATGTAGCTATGTATGATGTTGTATTGATGAAATAGTAGATGTATGATGTAACTATATCATAAGAATTACAACCTTAAGATGGTAATACCACTTTTCAAAGTTAGCCAGTCTCTTTTGTGAATATCCAAGCTTCTGTTTCATAAAACTGTACAGAGAATACAAAGTATCTTAATTACTTTGATTGTAAGTTGCACATTCTGGTATATATTTGCTGATTTCAAATTTTCTTCTAAATATATTAATCTTCTGTTGATTATAATTGTTTTTATTTATTGTGCGTAGCCAGATATTAAATGTTCAAGACTGATCAACTTGTATTGTGACTGAATTATTAGATTTATTAACAGTTCAATTAATGATGCTATAGAGTTATGCCTTAATTATTTTTGCAGGCTAAAAGTATTATATTGGGGATATTAAAAATTATGTATTATTTTCATGTTTACATTTTTTACTATAACACTAATAACTATTTCTCATTCCTGTTTATGATATTTGTTGAGATAAAACCTATAAAGTGTTTGCAATCATGATTTTTTTTTATGTGAATATTCAGCTCAATTAAACATTATTTTATTAACTACCATTTGGGAAATTAGTGATGTAGTTTACTTTTTATAATATTTTAAGAAGTCACAAATATTTAATCTTTCAATTAATTCTATAAATTATCAATCAGTGTTAAAAAAGTTTTTGAACTTTGATAAATAATTTTTTTTTAATGAATAATATATGAAATAATTTACCTATTATTATTATTATTATTATTATTATTATTATCAATTTTAATGGAAAGATAAGAACAACTAATTTTCTTGTAGTTTGCTCTCTTCTTGCAGTTCATTCAGGGACTCAACATATGCGGATCAGGAGCCTGGATCATTACCTGCCGATCAAATGATGGACGATTCATCTACGCTAAATGGTATAACTGATATCACATTCGAAGGTATCAATTAATTAATATAAATCACTTTGTGTGATAATTTTGATTGTGCGCTGACACTGCAACAATAGCGTTCTGCCTACATTTTTTCTTATACTAATCCTTGTTTGACTAGTAACAATAGTTTCTATTTTATATATTATAAAATCAGTGCACGTTTTGTTTGTAATTCAATAATGCATTTTTTTGGTTTGTATTTTGCTCTTTTATGTATACTTTAGTTTAGAAGTCGTACCATCAGTTATAATAATTAATAGTGATGGTCATTCACAATATTTTTTAGATGAAAAACAACTTTTAATTTTAATTTTATTATAGAACATTAGGTACTTTTTTTTTCTACTGTCAATAATTTTTTCTAGTTGAACTCTCTCTTTTTAGCTATTAGAGGATAATACTACTTAAAATAGAAATATTTTTTATGCATGTCTATGTTATCATACATGTACTTCTTTTATTGCATTTCAGATTTTCAATATGCATTGTTCATGATTTAAATAATACCTACTTGATTGATTGATTAGGAATGGGATAATATACTCAGAAGCCAATACTACTACTACTTAGAAGCCCACTTGCAGCTTTTTTGTACAATCTGTGGATAGCAAACTAAATCCTTTGACAGTTACATGGATAACAAGATCATTAACCCACTAAATTCCAGTAAAGAGCTCTTTTGTTGGCTCCTAAAAGGTGTCAGAATGTTGGTACAGATGGAACCAGGCTGGCTAACCTAACTCCCATTACATTTGTCCTAGAAAGAGGGAATAAAAGATAAGAGATTGGGAGGAAAGAGGAAGGGGATCTTCCTCTTTCTGATCTAACCATAGAGAAAATGTGTCATGATGAAAGTTTACCATCTTGCCCAGGACCAAAAATCAATCATTCAAATGTTTACTTGGATGTTGTTAAATCATACTGTCATTGCTTTTGTAACTGTGAATTAGATTTAAATGTAACAAGTTAGCAGATTAGATTTAGGTTGTGATAGGATTAGGAGACCAGATTTTGTATCAATCAATTTTTGTGAAATCTTTGGATAGGATACTGCCAAAACAAGTTGTTGGACAAGCCTGTATTCCCGCTAAGTTCCCTCATTAGTTTAAAAATATAGCCATTGCATTCATTGACCCAATCATTTTGCCACTGAATCTAGGAATTTATCCAATGGTATTCATGAAACTGAGGTCAAAGAGAAGTGCTGTAGCTCTATATAGTTTCTCAGTTAAAAATGAAGAACTTTCTTTTTTCTTTTCATTTTTTACCTATACTTCTCTAGGTACAGGTTTTTTGAGTAATATTATTACTGTTCACTGTAAATTAATAATTTTTGAGTTACTTTTTTTGTTTTGTTTTTAAAATGGTTTGTAGTTTTAATTTATTAACTTTAAGTTGTCATATGTGATCCTTTTTACAGGATAAACCTAATTGCCCAATGTGTTTTAATGTATATAATACAAATTATTGAGACATGATTAAAGAGCAGAAAGAAGGTTGTCACAAATTCATGCTGAAAATAACCATACAATTAATAACACAATAAAGTAATTAATTAGCTGGCAGGTATGACAACATTTTCATCTGTTACAAGAGAAATACTTAAAATAACTTGTTTTATGATGAACCATTAAATTGCAGGCAAAACTTATATTTGATAGAAATATTAATTAGATTATGCTGTTTAAAAATACTTTCATTATGACTGGAATAGCTCCTCCAGTATTGTTATTATTAGCATGCCCATTTTTAATTACTTATAACTATACTTTTTCCAGTCATTAGTCATTAACAAATTTTATGTAACATTAACATGGCCTTTGTCATTAGCATTTTTTTTTATCTTTACTTTTCAGATTCCTACTGTAGAGAAATCAGATTATAAACAATTCATTTTTGTATGCAGACATACAAAACTAATTGTATTATTTGTTCAGTTTGTTAATTCCTTCGTTAAATTCATCATTTTTCTTTTGTATAATGATTTACCCTTCTCTAATTTTCATGTGTTAATTTTTAACATTTAATTATTTATTAATACTGAATTTTAAAGTGTAGATTTATTTTTATTGTAATTAGGATTTATTGGTTAAACTAATAAAAAAATTATGCATTGTTTATAACATCAGTTAATCATAGTTGATTTTTTTATTTTCAGAAACAAAAGGTCAAAGAATTTTTATTCTTTGTTAATAAAATTAAATGAAATAATTTAATCTAATATTTTGGTCTTAGTATGAGTAACATATTACTGCATTGATTTTAGTAGCGTTTACCTTCTTGAAATATTAGTTATACAGATTATTTATGTAGTTTCAAAGGATACAGGTGGCGCAACCAGTCTTGGTGCTTGGTGTCAAGGCAGTGACCGCCATACATCGAATCATTCTATCCTTTTAGCATAACATTTGCTTCAATACCTAATAGCGTCTTTGGAAGATGTATTATGGTGTTAGTATTGGATTGCAGAACACAATTTTTTGAAATTTTAATGACCTCAATGTACAGTTAATATTTTGATCATTATTATGAGGGTGAATCAAATATAAACTTTTTTTTTCTTAATAAATTTATTGATTAATAATATACACAATTCATACCTTCATCATTTCTCTATATAGTGGCACGATCTACACACTTTTGCCAATGATTTGGAAGCTTAAATATGCCTTGTTCATAAAAGGTTTGAAGCCGAGTTATCAACCAATTGCACAAGTACTCGTTATCTTCATTGTTTTTGAATCGTTACCCTTCAAATGATTCTTTCAAGGGTGCAAACAAAAAATAGTCATAGTGGGATAAATCTGGACTGTAGGGAGGGTGGTCGAGGATTTCCCAGTGCATTTTTTTTCCAGTTTATCCCTTGTCAAAATCACAGTGTGGCCTGGCGTCATGGAGAAAATCATTGTAAAATTCCCCTTGTCAAAAAAATCATTGCAAGAACTTTTTCAGCTGACAGACAGGTTTGCCCTTCACTGGGCAGCCCTCATCATTCCCTTGCCATTCTCGACTCTGGAGTGTAATGATGGACCCTTGCCTTATCTCATGTGATGATGTGGCCCAAAAAATCATCCCTTTTTTGCCAAAATTAATTCAGAAGTCTTTCACAGATCTCCAACCTAACCTGTTTTTGATTTTCAGTCAGCAACCTCTGAACCCTCGAGCACTAATTTTTCTAAAGCCAAGATGATCTGTGATAATGGCTTGAGCACTCTCTTAGTTGATATCCACTTCTGACGCAATTTCTTCAATAGTGAACCAGCAATCACCTTCGATAAGCTCTTGAACAGCACAGATGTTGTCAGCTGTGAGACTTCCCCTTGGGTGTCGATCATGACTTTCTTTCTGCACCTTCTCGCCCGCCCTTAAAATGTCTGGTCCATGTATACTCTCTGTTCTGGGACAGTTTAAAGTCCCAAATTGAACCTCTAAATGAGTTAACATTTCCATGGGTTTAATGCCTTCATTAGTTAAAAATTTTATGATTATACGTTGTGCAATAGACAACAGAACCTGTTGCTCACTTATGGCTATACTGATCATAGAACAGAATAGAGGAACCAACAAAGCTGGTTTCCTCTCTCTAACACACTGAACATTAACCCCCCACTCCGCCTTCCAACTCAGAACTACTTGCTGTGTAGAATAGAAAAATTACCGTTTAAGTATGTTTCACCCTTGCACATTTTTAAATTTATTTGATTTAATTGTTTATATGAGGTGTGTTCAAAAAGTAACGAGAATTTTTGTTTTATTGAAAGAATTGTATTTATTCATCTACATTAATGTTATCCCCTTCAAAATAGTCCTCATTAGATATTATACACTTATGCCAGCACTTTTTCCAATCCCTGAAACACTTGTGGAACTTGATCTTCGGAATAGTGTTTGCTCTTTCAGCTATTCGCTTTCAATCTCATCTATGCTTGTGAAACGATGGCCCTTTAAGGTTCTCTTTATTTTTGGGAATAGAAAAAAGTCACACAAAGCCATGTCTAGCAAATATGGCAACTGGGGTATCATTACAGTGTTGTGTTTGGCTAAAAATTGACGAACAAGCAATGAACTGTGAGCAGGCGCATTATCGTGGTGCAAAAGCTATGAATTGTTTTGCCACAAATCCGAGCATTTTTTCAGATTCCTTCACCCAAACAGCATTGAACTTGTAGGTAATACTCCATATTGATCGTTTGACCTTGTGGCAAGAAACCATGGTGCACTATGCCATTAAAATCGAAGAACACGGTGAGCATAACCTTCACATTCAACCATACTTGTCAAGCTTTTTTTGGTCTTGGTGATGCAGAATGCCTCCACTGGGACGATTGAGCCTTAGTTTCGACATCATATGTGTAAATCTATGTTTCATCACTTGTTATAACATGTTTCAGTAGTTCTGCATTGTTGTTGATTTCATTTAGGGACTCCTGAGCAACTCCTATTCATCACTGTTTTGTTTGAAATTCAAAATTTTGGAACGAATTTTGCTATTACACGTTTCATACCAAATATATCCGAAAAAATTTCATGGCATGAGCCAGTTGATATCCCAACATCATCAGTGACTTCTGTGATTATGATTCAGCGATCAATCATTCATAATCATTTCTTTCACTTTTTATATCGGTTGAGTCAAAAAAATCATTGCAAGAACTTTTCCAGCTGACAGACAGGTTTTGGCCTTCACTGGGCAGCCCTCATCGTTCCCTTGCTATTCTTGACTCTGGAGTGTAATGATGGACCTATGCCTTATCACATGTGATGATGTGGCTCAAAAAATCATCCCTTTTTTGCCAAAATTAATTCAGAAGTCTTTCACAGATCTCCAACCTAACCTGTTTTTGATCAGTCAATAACCTCTGAACCCATCGAGCACTAATTTTTGAACACACCTCGTATATAAAATCAGGTCAAATTTAATTGTTTCAATGACAAATTCCTAATTAATGTCAGTCCAGTTTCCATGAAAAAATATGTTAATATACATTTTTTTAAATTGCAAACGTGACAAGAATTATATAATTATACAATTATGTGAAGCTAGGAATTGTAAAATAGTAGGCTTACACATAAAACAGTGAATGGTATAACATCCAAATCAAAATCTATTGCTTTCACTGAGTGCAGGTATTCAATTTCATTTTCAAACAGTATTCAGAAATTAATGTAAGAAATCTATTAAATACTCTAAATAATAGCATTGAAAATTACAACAGAAACTTTATTTTTAAGTGTTACAACAAAATAAAACTATTCTAATTAAAGAGCGTGAAAGCTCTCCGCTTTGGAAGAGATTTCCAAGGTTACTGTCATCAGAATCACATCATAATCATTACTGTCACTTTCACTATCTTCGTGTAAAGAAATAATAGAGTATTGTCAATAATGTGTTCTTGTCATGTAATTGCTTCTGTTTCCTTAACTTTATCACAATACACATTCCAATTTTTTTGATTCATGTTGGTCACTTTATATATAATACGAAAGGTAAAGTCGATAGATGGGTGGAATATATTGAAGAGTTATACGGAGGAAATGAATTAGAAAATGGTGTTATAGAGGAAGAAGAGGAAGTTGAGGAGGATGAAATGGGAGAAACAATACTGAGATCTGAATTTAAGAGTGCATTAAAAGATTTAAATGGCAGAAAGGCTCCTGGAATAGACGGAATACCTGTAGAATTACTGCGCAGTGCAGGTGAGGAAGCGATTGATAGATTATACAAACTGGTGTGTAATATTTATGAAAATGGGGAATTTCCGTCAGACTTCAAAAAAAGTGTTATAGTTATGATACCAAAGAAAGCAGGGGCAGATAAATGTGAAGAATACAGAACAATTAGTTTAACTAGTCATGCATCAAAAATCTTAACTAGAATTTTATACAGAAGAATTGAGAGGAGAGTGGAAGAAGTGTTAGGAGAAGACCAATTTGGTTTCAGGAAAAGTATAGGGACAAGGGAAGCAATTTTAGGCCTCAGATTAATAGTAGAAGGAAGATTAAAGAAAAACAAACCAACATACTTGGCGTTTATAGACCTAGAAAAGGCTTTCGATAACGTAGACTGGAATAAAATGTTCAGCATTTTAAAAAAATTAGGGTTCAAATACAGAGATAGAAGAACAATTGCTAACATGTACAGGAACCAAACAGCAACAATAACAATTGAAGAACATAAGAAAGAAGCCCTAATAAGAAAGGGAGTCCGACAAGGATGTTCCCTATCTCCGTTACTTTTTAATCTTTACATGGAACTAGCAGTTAATGATGTTAAAGAACAATTTAGATTCGGAGTAACAGTACAAGGTGAAAAGATAAAGATGCTACGATTTGCTGATGATATAGTAATTCTAGCCGAGAGTAAAAAGGATTTAGAAGAAACAATGAACGGCATAGATGAAGTCCTATGCAAGAACTATCACATGAAAATAAACAAGAACAAAACAAAAGTAATGAAATGTAGTAGAAATAACAAAGATGGACCGCTGAATGTGAAAATAGGAGGAGAAAAGATAATGGAGGTAGAAGAATTTTGTTATTTGGGAAGTAAAATTACTAAAGATGGACGAAGCAGGAGCGATATAAAATGCCGAATAGCACAAGCTAAACGAGCCTTCAGTAAGAAATATAATTTGTTTACATCAAAAATTAATTTAAATGTCAGGAAAAGATTTTTGAAAGTGTATGTTTGGAGTGTCGCTTTATATGGAAGTGAAACTTGGACAATCGGAGTATCTGAGAAGAAAAGATTAGAAGCTTTTGAAATGTGGTGCTATAGGAGAATGTTAAAAATCAGATGGGTGGATAAAGTGACAAATGAAGAGGTATTGCGGCAAATAGATGAAGAAAGAAGCATTTGGAAAAATATAGTTAAAAGAAGAGACAGACTTGTAGGCCACATACTAAGGCATCCTGGAATAGTCGCTTTAATATTGGAAGGACAGGTAAAAGGGAAAAATTGTATAGGCAGGCCACGTTTGGAATATGTAAAACAAATTGTTAGGGATGTAGGATGTAGAGGGTATACTGAAATGAAACGACTAGCACTAGATAGGGAATCTTGGAGAGCTGCATCAAACCAGTCAAATGACTGAAGACAAAAAAAAAAAAAAAGTTGGTCACTTTATTTTCACATAGCCTTTGAACCTTTAATATCAAAAGTTACATTATGACTTGCTATGTATCCTTTAACTTCTGACCAAACCATCTTAATAGGATTTAAATCCGAGTGGTATGGAGGTAGTGTAGAACATCTTGTCCTTTTTTTTGTAAAAGTTGATCAAACACATAGTAAACATTTCCCTGTTTGCTTTTACCAATTCATAAAGCTGTGGTTTCAGCATCAAGGAAGAAAGAGTAACAGAATGCTTCTGCATCCACTTATCATATCTTCTTTTCTTGATTTGGAACTTAGTGATTTTTCTAAAATGGCATTTATGATAGGTTGTGTTGTCAGAAATTACCACAGAATTGTCAGGAAAGTTTGGAATTAACATCTCTTCTGTCCATTTTAAGTAATTTTCTGCTTTCATTTGACCTCTGTAATTGTTATTTTTTAAACTTGCTTGTCAATTTACTAAGGCATTTGCTATAAAACTCATTTCTCCTCCGGTATGCAATATAAGTCTGCTGCCTTTTGAAATAGGAACTTTCAGCCCATCACCTGAATCATTATCACAATATATAAGTAGTGTGAGATACTAATAAGATGTAATAAGTGTAATCTTACTAATAAGTAAGATTTATAGAGTAGTGTGTGACTCATTGAGGTACACTGTCGGCCTATTTCAGTTCTAAATTTTTTTACAGCTGTTACAATACTGAATACACTTAAACCTTATGTCATGTCGCTCAGTGAAAGCCTTCCTGTTATTTTCAGTTTTTCTCCATTATAATAAAATCCCAATTCTTTTATATTTTTCTCAAACTCCTCTCTTTTTCTGAATAACCAAGCGCATCTTTAAGCACTAACATTATTTTTTTCACCATTGGCAGTTGTTTATGAACTGTGAAATTTGTTTACCTTCTGTCAAAATATACACTTTTTGAAGTCATCTAATCTTATTGCAGACTTTCATGGGTTTGTATTTTACTAGACTAGAGAAAGAAGTCTCCATCAGATTATCGACTAATTTTTCTAGCAATTTCTTTTTCTCTTTTCTCACTCTTTGAGCATGGGATCACAACATTCCACATGCACCTGCTGTTATTTCTTTACATTTTTCAATGTGAATCTGGTGTTTATCTTCATTTCCCAACTTCAGAGATCAGATCACCTTCTTGTTTCATAAACTCATACATTATTTATTATTTCCCAGGCCTGCCATTTTAGTTTTTTGTTTTTTATTGTAGAATTAAGTTCACTCACAATTATAAAGCACTAAAAATACACAACCAGTTATAAAACCTTTTCTCAATCAAAACTCAAATAAAAAGAAACTGAATTTGCACAATTGCTCTTACAGGATCAATAAATGCAGGATAACTAGTTTGGATTATACTAGTATATACTTAGTATAGATTATACTTGTATTGTATTATAATACAAGTATAGATTATACTTGTATTGGATTATACTTAAACATTCAATAATGTAGGCTTATGGGTAATTATATATATATATATATATATTAAATTGGCCTGACTATGTTTGAAAACTATGAGCTTGTAGCAAACAAAATAACAATATTGTTTCTTGAAATTATTCTAAGAAAGGTGACTCATTTCTTGAGTTATAATACTTGGCTTGTTTGTGTTTATTGTTAATGATAAATTAAACCACAATATTTTAAAATATGTTTATGAATGTCAGATATTATAATGTTAGTTAATTTATTATTTAGTATTTGTCTGCAGCCATAATTATAATACTTGTTGAGAATAGGCTTATGTTTTTATAACATTTTAAAATATATTATAAAATTTCTTTTTATGTCAAAATAGTAATCATTTATAAAATATAAACAACAGAATTATAAAATATTGAAAAGTAATGCAATTCCTTGTGTGTTCATGGGTCAGTCAGGATAATGAGAGACAAACAATTAAAAATGTTTATATACATACAATTTATTAGTTTAAGAACATAAATAAAATAAGGCAGATCAATAATAATGACAATAATAATAATAATCAGAATTAAATAATAATAATAATAGTCATAACAGTGACAACAATAATAATAATCCATAAATTACATACAAAATAGAATTTTAAGTAAGGTCAGGGTTTATTTACAGGTAATCAAATCATAAAAACCAGAATTCAGTCCCATTGACGAAAGACATTATATGACTGCTAATCTTAACACTTTTAACTAGTCTTATATTATTACAAAGTGATCATAAGTCTAAAGTTCATTCACTGCAAATATCTTTCCTGTTTACAAATAAAACTACCGTAGCAATCTATGAATGAGTTTAGTACTTTATTTTTTTCCCTAATTGTATACCAATAACTAACCAAAAAACTTCCTGCATTCACCCACTGTCCATTCTGGAATGATTGTGATATCACTTTCAAAGATCAAATGACACGTCATTTCATAATCACATCGAACACACTTGCCGAACTACACCTGTATTCGCTTAAATACATTATAAAACTGATTTTAACTTGCCAGGCCTTTAGTATTTATACTCGTGTCCTGTTGACGTGCAGGAACCAAATTCCTTAACTGTTGAAGCATGAGAATTACTGTCTGCGCACTTACATTTTCCCATAAATTCCTACCCTGATCCGGTAATCCTTTTGATTGAACATCTGTTGCAGGTGTGCGAGGGGCAGTATTACAAAGAACAATTGTTAAACGGACCTGTTAGCTAAGAAAAAGGATTCCTTTTAGTACCCTTCTGAATTCCTTTCATTGTTAATTTCTACTACTTTCTTCTTAATTGGCAGACGTATGTTAGTCAGGTCTGTTACACTGGTCTTGTTACAGTATCATCTAGTGTCATAAAATAATAAGTTGTGTTTATGTGAAAGTAATTAGTTTTCTGCGTATGAAAACTAAATTAATGTTTTCAGTTTGAATAACAGGCATTGTAATAGTCATTGTAGCCCAAGCTTCAAGATTCATTATGTCACCTTGTAACATTATATAAATGAACTGAAATAGTGATTTTCTTCATTTCTTCCTTTTGAAACGATGTGCAAGGAAAATTCAGCGGTTAGATTTCACAATATTTACTGGTTTTCAGAATTGTCTTTCTTAAATATAAAATATTTTTCTGATCATGATTTACGCTCAGGAATTTAACTAATAAGGTTAGTTTAATTTTTTTTTTAAATATCGGCACTTCATTAATGTTCTGACTCAAATTTTGATTAAATTGAATTTTTCATTTTTAAATTACACTACGTCTAATAAATGTTGAATGCACAATCCGTTTCAGAACCAGTCATCTCCAGTCTCAAGCTTTCCATTCATGATACAGTGTTGTTGAATCCCAATAACTAAAAATAGCAATGAGATAGGCATTAAAAATTATGTAAAAGTAACTGTGCCTTTAATATTTGAACCAGGGGCCTATTGCATTAGCAATTAATAGTTAATTGGTGAATACCTAATTCTGATATAAACTAATTGCCCAAACGTGGATATAAGTTTGATTTGTTAATAATGCTGTTAACTGTAAAGGTGAAGTTTCTTTGTATGATAAATTTAGTTAGTGTTTTATTTGACTTTTAATTGCAGTTGATTCATTGTGAAATGGAATTTGTTTTTTCAAGTTGGTTGTTGCTGATTTGAGTTTTTTTAAATTTATTACTGTAATCTTCTATTTTTTCAAATATATTAATGTATGTTATTGCCATACAATTGGTAATTGTCAATGTATGTAATTGTAATGCATTGATATTTGTATTATATCATTATTAATGTAATGAGTTATTCAACAACCCAATCAGTTTCAAGATGTTGATGTAATTAAATACTAGTTATCAAAATGAAATAAATTTTAACTTACTGAAATTTCTTCTGGTAAATTGAAGTTGCACTTAAGCTGTAGAGAGCTGAATACTGTGAAATATTGCAATCCAAATATGATATAAAATTATTTGGTAAATGTAACCAATTTTTATATTTGTTGAAATGTTTTTAATTGCTGTATAAAGTTTTTATATATTACACTTTTTAGTTAGTTTTATCGTATAATAACTTATTAAACATTTTATTAGGTATAACAAGAGAACTTCAGAGTTTGACTGCCAGTAATAAAGGTGACAGTGAAGATCAAATGACTCCTGATACGGATGATTCTGGTGCACATTCTGAAGGGTTTAAAAGGACACCTCCTTCAGCTCCTACTTCTGCTCCTGTTATGGGTGGTAGAGGTCTTGAACATCGAGGAAAGAAAAATCGTAGTTTTCCACCTAAAGAACCTACAAATAATAACAACACTAATAGTCAACAGCAACAGAAGGTTGGTTTCCTATTTGTTTCTATTGCCAGTTTTCTATTTTTGTTTTTGTTTTTTACCTAGACATTAACCAAAAAATGTTACAGTAACCTTACTTAGTGAAAATTATATTGCCATTATTTATAACTTTGGTTATCTACTATTTGAAAACCAGGTAAATAATATTCTTCAGCCATTCATAAATCCTTATTCAACATTCTTTTATTTTTATGATACTACTATCTGAGAAATTCCAGGTGCTCCAAACTACATTGCAAGAGTGCTGAAGTTAACATTTTAATATAAGACTAAAAAAAATGTGTAATTTTGCAATATTTTCAAGAGATGTTGTTTGATACATTTTTAGATTTGTAATATTTTGTCAATATTAACATTAATATTTAATATATTTAAAAACAGTATTTTTAAGTATGAGTGTTGTTCAAAAAGTAAAGTTTTCAGTTTTTTTATATCATTTAATGTTAAAGTACAAAAATGAAATCCTCATACTTTTAACTTTTCTACATAATTCATTAGGTAATTATTTGTCCCAGAACAATTAAACAGATTGTGATAAACAAGTTTACCACATATTTTAAGAGAGGCTATTGCCTCCCTGAAGAAGTTTTTGACCAGTTTTTGTAAGAAATTCTTGATTTTTTTACACTTTTTCATTGTTGGCAAGTGGTATTTCTCCAAGATATCAGGGCAAGATCAAAGCTGTGTAATGAATGAGTCATGCTTTCCATTAGTTTTGATAGAGAATGAATATGATGTGCAGATGGATTGACATTTTTACATAAAAAAAGTTGGTAGGATTACAATAATTAATTTTATTTTATTGATAGACTATTAAAGTGAACAGTGAAGAACAATTTTATTTTTATTTGTTATTCTGACTGACTGATTCAATAGTCTACAGTTTACATAACTTTCAGTGGGACTGCTTTCTGTGACAGGTGGGTGCACACTGTCGTATTAGAGAATGATTCCATGTCGAAGTCTGCCTGGATACTTGTTTTCGACTGCCCAATGAAGATTTCTGAGTTCTTTTATAACAATTAATGTTGAGTTCTCTTATAACAACAATGAATGTTGATAGTTTTTCCTTGTTCTAAAAATTGTATAATTGATAAAATGTTTTTATTAGCACATTATTTCTAATCCTGTGCATACCAAAAGGTTAGTAAAAAGTATAAATGACTTAAGTGAAGGCCAACAAGTATTGATAAAGAAAGACATGCTAATTAATACTATGTATGTGTAAATATATATATATACATATGTGTGTGTGCGTGTGCGTGTGTGTGTGCGTGTGCGTGTGTGTGTGTGTGTGTAATTTTTTTACAATTTCCCAGTGATACATTAAGTCAAAATTTAAATATATATTTAATTGCAAACCTGAACCTGCTAGTTTGATTATAACATCCCCTTGACAGTTATTATTTAGTTATAATTGGGGGTAGGAAAATAATTCTTTAATAAAGTAAAAAAGTGTTTAATTAAAATTGCTTTAACCTTTTTATAAAATTTTTTCTATCATCACAGGACCAATATTGTATGATAATTTCACCATGAAATGGCATCTTGAATTCAGTTAATGCTGTTTTATGGATTTCCACAAACTTATTTATTCCATTTCTTGTGTCACAATTATGAGAATAGTCTAAATTTATGTTATAATTTGTTGTCTGCAATTATTACTTTATACATAAATAATCAAGAAACTATCATTAATTGTAAATCTTTAAGATTCACTGCTGACAGGTTATATTTATTCTAATGATCTTACTAAATGCCCCTATATATAATTGAGTAGACCAAAGATCTGAGTTGGTATGACCAGTCATGGAATCCACCCCATCATGACAGATAATCGTCAAATGCTTGAATCTCACTTACCAGTGGCACAGGTTATAGAGCATGGTAAAGACACTGGATAGTACAGTCTGTAGATGGAATTTGACATTGCACTCCTTATTGAACATGCAATATTCAAAATGAATATTCTAACTGGAGTTAGATGTCATGGAGTTATCTGCACAGTCAAAGCTAGTGTATTTGTTGGATATGTACCATAGATAGAGAATAAATGTGATGTGGACATAGATTGACATTTTTGCATAAAAAAAGTTGATCGGATTACAATAATTACTTATACTTTATTTATAGAGTATTTAATTAAAGTTCTGAGTGAAGAGTGAAGAACGATTTTATTTTTATTTGTTATTCTGATTGACTGATCCAAAACCTACAGTTTACTTAATTTTCAGGAATACTAGTTTTATCTGTTTGTCTTTGCAATTGTTCTTCATATTTATATTTAATACTAGCCAGCCAGGCTTCACCCGCTGGACTTCTACTGTGTTCATTATCGTCATGATTGTATGAATAATACTGATAAATATCAGTTAAAGTATATAAACTTTACAAATACCTGAAAAATAAACTATTACAAAAGACAGATTAGTAGTAACTACAGTAACTAAAGAACACAGACCTTTGACAAGGAACATTTACAGTTTCATTCTCAAGAAGGCTTGGACCTAGATCTACAGCTTAAAATTTTTCCTGGGATAACACAAATGTATCCTGAAAATTTGAAAGCAACAGCCAGTAGGTTCCTGCATGTTACTGTTGCAAACGGACAGACAAGACCCACCACAAACTTTCGCATTTATATATTAGATTGCAGTATGTGTGGTAATTTTATTTAGGATTAAGGTATTATTTATGTGATGACATAATAATTTGTTTGTTTTTAATGGAAATAAAAACACCTGTATATTAAACATTTTTTGTTGTTTTCTTTCTAGAATTGCCTGTCATAAAACTGGCTAGCACTGGTAGTTGTCAGTTTGGATTGACTGGAATGGTTGTATTTTTTGAAAAGATGTATTGCATTATAAAAATATAAGCTGCACATACTCCTGATTATAAAAGCAGTTGCACATTTTACAACACTTTACAATCATTTCATACTGATGTTAAATTATCTATTATCGGTTTCACTTCTTGGAAATAAAAAAGAAAAATGACAAAAGATTTTTCATTGCATTTTAACGGTATTCAATAAAAGAAGGAGGTTCTCATTATTTATTATATTCCATTAAAATAAGACTGAAACATGATTTGGGAATAACATAAATAGTGTTCAGTCTATTCTAAAAATGTATAATTCTTTTAAATTATTAAAAAAAAAATTATATTAGAAATTTTATATCATTTTTAGTCAATTATTATTTATCTTTTATAATTCAGACATGTCTATTGTGTACCTTACAGGTTGTGCAGGTAGCAGCACTTGAAGTTCAAAATGTGAAACGAGCAATCAATAGATATGGTACTTTACCAAAAGGAGCACGTATTGGAGCATATCTGGAGTCATTACGTCAAAGTGGTTTAAGTGAAGGGCAACAGGGTCCGACGGGTACTAATGCTAATCAAAATAATGAGACTTGTGTTCCTCAGCGTTGTGTATCGCCTAGGAATAATGTTCGAACACAACCGGGTCATATGATACGCAGCAATTCTTCAGGTGGTTTTCAACATCATCATCATCCTCATCCTCCATCATCACCTTCATCAAGAAACCGTAACATTTGCCGTAACAATAACAACAACAACAACAATAATAATGAATCGAATAGGGTTGTGCAGCCAAGTTTGGCAGACCTTGAATTTCCACCACCTCCACCGCCTGAGGATTTGGATAATATTCAGCCCAGTGTTGAAGAAGCTAGCTATCGATTCGGTGTTAGTTTAAGACATCGTGAACCGTCAACCGATTCATGTAGTAGTGCCAAATCTGAGCCGACAAGAGCTCTCTCAAAAGGATCTTCAAGACCTCAAGATCGACCTCCATCACCTCCTAGTCAGACCCCCAGTCAGGAAACTAAAAGTCCTCCCAGTGAAGAACAACCGCCTTCTCCACCCCCATCACCCAAAGAAACCAAAGATGATAGCCCTACACTTGAAAATGATGATTCCACAAATAATTCAAAAATACTAAAAAATGTACTTCCTGGAATGATGAAAGAAATGTTAGAGTTAAAATTAGTGGCTGAAATGAAAGAAAAAGTTAATGGACAAGGAAAGGAATCTCCTTTAAGTGATGCACCACCACCACCACCACCTAGTGAAACAGGAGCAAATAATAATTCAGATATACAAATGTCAGCCGTTGATTTTAAAGCTAATCTTCGTAAAGTAAGTACTGTTTCTTCGATTTCAGATAGTGGTAGCGGCAAACAAGAAAGTTCTATTAAAGCTCAGTTGAAAAAGTTTGAAATGAAACGTGATTCTGATGATAAAGGTAATGTTGGCAATGTCGGTATTGTGGATTTAAAATCTCGCTTAAGAAAAGTAGATACAAACTCAGGCAAACAAGAAGAAGAGGAAGAAGGTGATGATAAAAGACGTAGTACCGGTAGCATAAGTAGTTTGAAAAAACTTTGGGAAGGTGAAAGTAGTCCTCCTGAAGCTGTTAAAGAAAAACGAACATGGCCACCCGATGAGAAACCTGCTGTACCGACAAAACCTACTGTAAAACCTGTTGCAAAAGCAGCGGCAATTTATGCAACACCTGGTGTACTAGCAAGCGTAATGGAGATTTGGCAGGCGCTGGAAACAAGTCTTGCCACGCTTCGTACCGCCCCAACTATTACGTCACAAAATTGGTTGCAATTATCAGACAAAGTAAATTTGTTTCATACATCTTGCCTTGCATACGCAGAATCGTCTGCTCCACCGCATGCTAGGTTCCATCTCGGTGAATTATTAACACGGTTAGATACTCAAATGAGGCATCTTCGCTCTGCTTCATCCAGAAATCATTCAGATAATTTAAAAACCCTCCAAGAATTGCAAAATACTCTTAAGGACATAGTTAATGCTGTGCAAAGGTAAAAATATATCATTTGTACCATTAACAGTAGAATAATTACTTTTATAGCACACCAAAAAACTTCTTTTTTTATTCTACATTGTTTGTTGAACTGAAAGAATAATTTTTCATTCTATGTATATGACTTTAAAGTGTTAATTAAATTAAGTATAAAATTGTAAAACTGTGCATAATATTAAGCATAAATAAGTTCCAATATAATTAATTAAGAAGTTTACTTTAAAAATTTTATCAGCTTCATTAATAATTTCATGTACATATTGAAATAAATTTTTATATTTATATAACTATTATGTACATGTATATTTTAGATACTGATTTATTTCTGGTTTGCAAATTGAAATGAGAATACTTAAAAGCATGAAAGAAAAAGATATTCAAGTATCTATTGAATGAGTGTGTTTGGTTTTTTAATTGAAAAAAAGATTCCTGGGAAGTTTTTTCAGTAAGTTATATGTTAAGCTGTATTAATGGTATTAATTTTTATATTTAATGAATATTTATTTATTGAGATAACATGTCACTTCTTTTTTCAATGTATTAGTAATTTTTCTATAACTTTGCAAAAAAATTGATCATAATCAAATTAAAATTATTAATTTTGTTTGAGCGATCATCCATTTTACTTATATTCTGTAATCACAGATTATTTTTGTGCTGCTTGTAAAAAAATAAGTAATTTTTAATATTGTTTTTAGTATCAGTTAACAAGTAATCTAAGTAGTATAATCCTTTTTATAATGATGTTCCATTTTATTTGATTGTGAATGTTAACATGTTATTTATACCTGTTGCTCAGATTTTTGTTGAAGTTTTATTCTTTGTTCCTATTTTTTTTTTAAAGCCTTTCTAAAAGAATCCTTACCTGAAATCCAAACAATTGGCTTCCTTTGGTACAAGATTTCTACTTTAAATAGCACAGCAAATAAAACATCATCAAATTTGGTGATAAATAAGAGAACTTTTGTTAAATAAACAAATTTTCCTGGGTAAAGAGTATAATTTATTATTTCTGTATTTAAAGTGTGAAAATTATTAATTTCATTTTAAAATAGTGAAAAGTGTATTGGGGGATAATATGTATCGAAGCTTATGTTGCAGACCAAAGCTTGTATAAGTACATTAAAATAAAATATTTTTAATATTACAAATTTTTTTATTAGTATCAAATATGAGCAGAAGTAAGGTGCTAGGATATACTCAGCAGCCATTTCTGCCACTAATTTGGTTTTTATGCAACCTGTGGATAGAGAGCAGTTTTCTAGGTCATAACTCTTATTGGTGTGTAAGCCCCAATGAAGATGAAGCTACAGATGGAGCATGGGTAGCGAACAACATATTTCTCGTGGTATCTATCCAAGGAAAAAGGGATGAAGGATAAAGAAAGTAATAATGCAGAGGAAGAGGAGACGGTCAACCTACAGAGGTCTCTAATTGTAGTGATTTACTATTTTGCCTAGCACCAGCTAATTAAACATTTGCATTATGTTTACGTCAAACATAAACTATGAATTGCAGAATTAAAAAAAATAATCTCAGTTTATAGAAAATAAATTCTTATTATATGCATAAATCTGTGCATTTGCAATTACTTTAAATCTAATAATACAAGCCCAGAATATTTTAACTGCAAAAACATTTTATGTTAGTTATATTGAAAAAAATTAAAAGAAATGATTACTGTAAACAATATTTTGACATGTTAACTGTTAGATCAATTTTTGGTTTTTAAGACCATAAATCATTTAGTGAAAAATAATTCATATTTCAGGCTAAATTACCATTATAACTATCAGATGTATATATTCAACTTTTCTTTGTTAGTCGTGCATTAAATGTTCTTGAAAAATTACCACATTACATAGAAAATATATTGTATCAATAGTTCTGTATGAATTAAAGACATTAGTAAATATATTGTATCAATAGTTCTGTATGAATTAAAGACATTAGTGAATAACAAATTTAAATTCACTATTAAACAAATGGTTTGGAAAAAAAACTTTATTTTATTTCTTGAAAAATCTTTTTTAATAGAATAATTGATTGCTCGAATTCACTTCTTACTTTGATAAGTGACTTCACAAGCATTTAGTTGTACTCAAAATTTCAGAGTACAACTGAAATTAGCATAACATGTTTTATAGGGTCTATGTAAACCAGTATTATAATAAATAGAAGCTTAGATTCAACAGTTATCTTTTGACAACATATTTTGTAAATTCTGTTGAGAGATTTATTTTTTACAATTTGTGTTTTAAAAATAAAAACAATGTTTTTGTGATACCTTTCATCTGGAGGTCCAGGGTTTCAATCCCAGTTAGGTATAGCAGCAATCTTTATATGCTTCTGTGGTGAATTAATGAATTAAGCAAAAAATAAATTAATTAATTAAAAGAATAGCACTTTGTTAGGCTGCACACTTATCTATTTTAAAAATTCACTGTTGTCGTGTAATAAATTTTTGTTAATCTTGTTCTGCATTTAGCATAGAAGTTAGTGTCCTGTGTCTTAATTAGACATGTGCATGTTATAACTAAAATTTTCCTTGATCATATTGTCTTAATAACTCTTCCCAGAAAGTAAAAATAAATTTATAATTTTTTTTTTATCACTCTTTTACTATTAATAATTTCATAAATTATCTTCTATCTCTCTCAAAAATGCTTCAAAATTTTATTGCAGTAATATAAACATTGTAATTGGAACAGAAGCTTTAAAAAAAGTTATGCAATAATGTCTACTTGAAGATACAGTCTCATTATTTTATCCTTTAAAGTTAAGCTTTATTTCTTTTGTGATATTTATACTAGAAATTTTATAATATAAAAATAATAAGGTATGTCTAATAAATATTTAAGTTAATGTTGAGATTAAAATATGAAAGTTTAAATTGTATTTGGTTCATAATTATCCTGCTGTAATGAAAATGTAAATGTTACCTACCTGAAAAAATGTATTTTTAGAAGGAATGTTTTAACTTACTGTGAAATTAAAAGGAACTGTCCATCTAATTATTTTGATTTTTTTCTATTACATAAATAGTTTCTTTATTTTTAAGAGATGGTATGGCTTTCTGAAATCAGTTAACTAATCATATGTGGCATAATACTTGTCTAGTCCATTAATTTAGAAAGTTTGTTAGGAAGTTTATAATCATTAATTAATGACTGCTAAATGTTATAATTACTGCAATGAAATATTTGTTTTTAGTAGATTTAATAAAGTTTGTCGTGCAATATTAAATTATTTTTTATTCATATTTAAAAATTTCTGCTTTTTTGATTATCATGGAAAAATCTCAACAAATTATAACTTCTGATATAAATTGAAATTGCTTATTTAAATGTTTTATTATTTATTTATCATTACCGATTTAAAGTAAACTTCTTATAAATAATCAAAATAATCATTCCGGGTTTAAAATTTTATATTATATTCCAGTTTTAATGGAAAAACATAATGTAGTGATTGTTTTGTACATTTATTTTTTGTCATATTGTGACTGAACAACGTAATCACCATAATGTAATCAATTACTTATCAAGTATTGTTATTATATTTATAATATGTATAAGAACAACAGGGATCATTATATTATTACATTATGAATTTGTATATATAATTGGTTTTCGTATTGTTATTTATGTATTTCGTGTGCTCACATCACTGGTTTTAATTGCTTGAAATTATTATAAGAAAGCAAGATTTTAATTTGTTTTAAACATTTTTTATTGAATAATCCTTATTTCATTTGCTTTTATTGAAATTTCAAATATGATATCAAAATATTTAAAAGAAATATATCTTCTACAAAATTTGATTATTTGAATTTGATCTTATATAAAACTTTATCTTGATTAATTGCTGTTTTCCTCATCTAATTTACGTTATTCACTTTTTGTAATAACATGAAAAAAGATTGGGTTCTTTTTTTATTTGTTCAAAAAGTTAGGAAGTGGGACTTTATTATTATTCTGTAACTAATTGACTTCAAATTGAATGTTAAGCTGACAGGAATTTTTTTTATGCTTTAATTGTAAATTTTGTTGTGATAAAAATTAACTAGCTGTCTAATTATCACTTATTATATATTAACATATAATAATGAAAAACTTTCTTTACACTATAAGTTTTTTAAATTTTATAGAAAAAATAAAAAATTTGTAAATTATATTTAAGAGTATATAAATAATTTTTATTAATGAGTTCATAAGAACTCAGTTGTAGTTAAAGAGACTCCGGTAAACAAAAACACACCCCGCCATAAATAATACAACATCCAGAATTTTGGTTTCTTTTGCATAACCATAAGGTTTGACAAATCTTTTTTGTCGTTTGACTCTATACTCTCCTTAATTCCTGGAATAGACAGTTATGAAATCTCTACCTGTTTTATTTTCTAGAAGAAAAGCAAATTTTATTGCAGCTTACATTATTAACCATTAAATGCTTTAATCTGTAATGTTCCATTCACTTATGGGTAAGAATGGATCGATCTCCTGAGGGAAATGTGGATAATGGATGTATGTTGCCTGGAAAGTTCTTAATCTTTCCTCTTGGAGGGGCTATTTGTCTGTTACAGCAGTTCTTCTAGTGGCTGATCATTATTTTTCACCATCTCCTTACCTTTTATTCTTCCTCATTTTTGGTTGGATGGATTTAAGTTTGACCTACTGTCTCTCTATGGCTACACATATAAAACTAACCTAACCATGGCCTTTGTGCATTCTAGTGTGCTTCCTTAATTTGTTTTGTAAAGCTTTGCTTGTGATTCTAGGTTTAAATCCCAACCAGGTTATATTTTTCACATATTACTAAAATTACAAAATCTCCATGTACAATCTTTGAGGTTGTATGGTGAATTAAAATCATTAAAAAATTCCTGTTATGTTTAAAAATATATTGTATATTCTTTTTCTTTTTTTTTAATTACTACTGCCTTACATTAGATTGTAAGCTCAATTAATTACAGTGTACAAAATGATTTTGTTTATTCTTGGGCTAATTGAAATCTAATAACCAACAATTTTATTATTTTTATTTATTATTTTTTTATTTTATAATTTTATTCAAATTAAAAAAATAATACCTTTACTTGTATCTAAACCAAGATTCTTTGGATTATGTTACCAATATAATATCAGCTGATAAGATATAATATTAATCAGTCCCTGTCTAAATTAATGATTAATTATGTAAAAAAAATATTACAAATGTTTATTTTACATTCTAAATTCTTGATATTTTAATTCACTACTTATATTAAAAATTAAGCTGTACTAATTTCCTAATTAGTTTAATTTTTTATATGTAGTTTGTTATTTACACTTGAAAAGTAAAAATTCTGGAATAGCATATTTTTTATAGATCTTTTGAAATTTTTGTCATGTATGGAAATCTCTCACATTTCTGTACCTTCTGAAATGGCAAACGGAGAGGTTATTAAAATGGTAAAAAGATTTACATTTTCCGCTCTCTACCAGCACTGTTTGAGAGGAGAAATTTTGTTTTTGCGTAGTAGTGCAACTTTGTTGTGCGTATCTACTCAAAATAATTTTTTAACTCAAAACATTCTATGCCGTTTTTATACACATTTTATAAACATTTATGTAATTTTATATATGGAAAGTTTTCCATAGTAGTTTATGAGTGTTTTTTTTTTAACATGTACTTTGTAATTGTAATTACTGAAAAAATTTCAATATATTTTTACTTATTTCTTTGAATAAACTTCTATTTATTGTTGTCTAAATATATATTGTTTATTAAATATGTGTAAACTTACTTAAACTGTACTCATTACCAACTCAAATTATAATCTTGCTTTTTTCTTCAGAAGAAAATATATTGTGTGGAATTTATAATAATTTCTTTAAAATGCTTTTACTGTGTTTTGTATATATTTTGTATTTTTGTTTTTATTATTAATTTTTATATCCCTTTAACCTGTGATATACAGAATATTTAATGAAGTAAATTGAAAGAATTTCTTCATTAACTTTAAAGTGTATTTTTTATTATAATTAATTACAGTTTCCTTTTCCTTTTTTTTTTGGTTATGCTCAAAAGCGTGTCGTAGGCCAACAAAGTGTGTTTATATAATAAGTGATTATAGAATTATATAATGTATTGACTGAATCCAGTGATAAAATTATAATTATATAATTAAAAAAAAACACTCATTCTATATTATAGTATATCAGAAGAAAAAAAAAAGGTTAATATGTTAGTTTGATTGATTTGTGTTTGTTCGCTTGACAATAACTTAATCTTGATCTATAAAACTATAATGGGATCGTTGACATTTATCTGCTAGTCGTTTTAGTTGTAAATGTTTCGAAACCAGACAGATATTGTTTGCATATTTTTGTAAAACTGAAAAGCTCTTTTAATAGTATATACTTTTGTTTTTATATATTTTGTACATGTTTGTATATTATATTTCATGATAATTTTTATGTTCTTGATTCTTTACATATATGTAAAGAATAGCCAGAGCCACGAGGCTCTAGCTATTTTTTTCATTTATCTTTACCTTCACTAATACATTTATTTGATAAATTATAATGTTTTAAGTTAAGGAGTTTGTCATCCTTTGCAGGACTCATCACCTTGTATTGAGATTTAAGCTGAGCTACACAAGCTAATGCTTGAATTTTATTTTATCACTTTAAATACATATTTTGCTTCTTACTGTATTAAAATTGATACTATATTGTGCTGAATATTTATTTCTTGGTTCATTTATTATATACAAAGAACCATATATATATATATATATATGGTTCTTTATGAATATATAAAACATTTTACTAATATCAACCACCTAGTACAGACAGTTGAAATAAGACAATCTTATATTATCATGTTAATACTTTCACAGGATTCCACACCCTCAGTTATGATTGAATTCATCTTACCAAATTATACATTAAAGTAAAACTATGCACATGGTGTAGTGTTTGTTACAGCCCTGAAATATTATAATGAAATTACGTATTAATTTATTATATGAGTACTACTATCTGTTGTTGTTTTTATAAGAATGTCTTCCTCAAATACTGTCTGGTGGTTTATCAAACTGAAATTCTGTCTGTATTTAATTTTTTGTCATCTTTATTAATTTCAAATATTTCTAAATTTGTATCAGTATCAGAAATAAAATGTTTATTATATGGTCTGCTGGCATCAGATAAACCTAATTTATTAGTTTTGTAATTCTTATAATGTTCAAGAAATTAAGTTTTAAAGGATTTAATTGTTTTTCCTATATTAATACTATCACAATAATTACAACTAATTTTATAAATCACACAGATTGTTAATAATAAAATAAACATTATAAGAACTACAAAGGTAATAAATTAGGTTTATTTAATATGGTAGACCAACTAATAAACAATAAACCTTTTTATTTCTGATATTAACACAAATTTAGAAATATTGGAAATTAATAAAGATGACAAGAAATTAAATATGTTAGAAAAATATTACATATATAAATATAAACAAAATTAAAATTTAGGTAACCATCAGGCAGTGTTTGAGGAAGATAATCTTATAAAAACAGTAATAGATAGCAGCACTCATATAATAAATTAATATGTACATTTAATTTTAATATTACAGTGTTATGTAATTAACATTACATCATGATGGTTTTATTTTAATGTGCAATTTGATAAAATGAATTCAATCATGACTGAGTGTGTGGGATCTTGCAAAAGTACTGTCGTGTCTGTACTAGGTGATTTTTATTAGTAGAATTTAAAACATACAATTTAACAGTACAGAGGAATAATATGAATCTTAAAAATTAATTTCAATAAAAATATATATTTTTTCACAGAATTAAAAATATATTTTTCCATCTTATAAAGTTTAAATACATCAATATCAACTTAACTTGTGCATACAATCATTTTTCAGTGTTTAATCATCTGTGTGCATGACAGATTGTTTAAATGATTTTTTCTAATTAAAAAATTATTCTTTAGGATATAAAGAAGCTCAAGATTTTTATTTTAATTTGTTTAAAGCCATGATTTTGTTTTTTTTTTCTTTTTTACTGTTTTGTTAGTAATGTGTATGTGCAATCACACGTACTGTTTTAATTTTAATAAAATATATTAGTAATTAAATTTAATGTAATTAAAAAAAAAGTTATTATAAATACAGAAAGAGCTTTTCATAATTAACAATATTAAGTTCGTAATACTGTAATGATCAAGTGTAACTACTTACAATTTCTTTTTTTAATATATGTTAACAGAAGACTCTTATTATACACTATTATAATTATTGTTATTATTATTATTATTAGAATGTGGTAAATAGTATATAAAATAATTTAATTAATTATTTAAATTGTATATTTATAATATTGCAAGTAAATTTTATGTGGTTATATAAATAAAATAAATAAAGAAACGAACATAATAATGGCTTATAGACTTCAATTAATTTCTTTATATATATAATATATTATATATATTTATAAATATTGTATATGTTAAAAGTAATTTAATTTTATATACACACATTATATATATACATAAAATTATAAATATATAACGTTTAATTTATACTACATGATATTAAATTGTATAAATATCACCATTTGTGTTTTTTTTTTTAAATATGTTTTATTTATAAAATATTTATATTTAATCCATTAAATTACATAATTAACCAATTTACACAATTTATAGTGTTCCTGAATTTTATAATATAACCAGCTTTGCTTTGATGCAGCCCATATTCCCCATACACCTGCTTAGATATTGTGTTATTCCTGCAAAATTGTGTATACAACCAAAAAATTTCTAAACTGAATTTGGATGTTATAACAAGCTAATAATAGTCTTTAACAGTTAATTATTTTTCATTAATGATATTAATATCATCTTGCTGTTCTGATCGTTTGGTAATTATGAACATATAAGTTAGAAAAAATATTTAAAAAATCGTGGTTAAAAGATTTTTTTTAATTAACTGCCTATAGTTGGTAAAATGTAATTTTTCTCAAATTTGCAAGAAATTATTAAATTTGTTGCGAGAATTTCTTTCTTAAATGTTTTGAGAGAAATTCTCTAATTTTTCTCAGTTATGCAAGAAAAACTCCAATTTTTCTCAGATTTGCGAAAAATTATCAAATTCTTCAAAATTTTGTGAGAAAATCTTTAATTTTTCTCAAATTTCCAAGACTTTCTTAAATTTTTCCTCCAATTTGTGAAAAATTCTTAACATTTTCTCAAATTTGTGAGAAATTCTCTAATTTTTCTCAAATATAAAAAAAAAATTTACAATTTTTCTGAAATTTGCAAGAATTTATCTATTTTTCCAAATTCGCCAGAAATTCTGTTGATTTTTTCAAATTTGTGAGTAATTCTGAAACTCTTCTCAAATTTGTGAGAAATTCTTAAATTTTTCTCGAATTTTATTTGTTCAACCAAAATTGCCAAAGTTTTGTAATTGTGCACTTACTAGTGCATATTCTGATTACCAGCAAGCTTCGGAAACGTAACACAATTTGCCATCATTATAGATGAAGTAAACATGTTTAATAGTCTTTCTTGAATTTATAACAAAATAAAAGTGAAAGGACAACATGTTTTGTAAAATTTTGTTTTAAACTTGTTAAAAAGTTTTATAGAAACTCTGAATAGGGTCATACTATGCCATATATTTTAAGAGAAAACTTTATAGTAATTATATCACTGCAACTTGTGCTGCATTTATTGACATGTTGATTGGGAAGAGGAATCATGTTAATATCATTCAAGGAATTCATTGCTAAAAAAAAGGTAAAATTTTTTGAAAAACATAATAACAGGAGATGAGACAGGATTTCTTAATCCTTAAAGTGTAAATACATTGATCTCAGTGGGCAAAGTGTACAGTAATATTGAATGTAATCTTACAGCAGGAGTTCTTATTACATAGGTCAACAAAAAAAAAAAAAGAAAAAAGATTTGGAACCGAGATAAAATTAGGTGAATTAGAATATATTTTTTATGCTAAATCTTAAAATAAAATCAGTTTTTCATCATCACCCTCAGAGTTTTAATAACGATCCTTTAAAATATTGAGAAACCTCTTAAATAATAGATTATGAAAATAATAATAATAATTGCAATTAAAATTCGTACCTTTATTTTGCAGACATTTATGTTTATCTTAATTTCTTTTTTCTTATTTTCCTTTTTTGTTTAGTGAAGTCTTCTCCTTCTATCATCCAGCAATTCACTCATCATAGATTCATATCATCTGAATATATCTTGATGGAACCTTTCTCCTTGTTCATTGATGATGTCACCCAAGTTTAAAGGGAAGAAGTCCGAATGAGAATGTAAAATATGAATTTTCAGTGGACGTTCTGCAGGCTAACTTTTGCAGTTCACTAAGAGTTCATTTATAAGCTGATTATATTTTCGGCAGTTTTGTTTTCAAGAAAATCAGTAACAACATCTTTGAATGACTTCCAAGCTGCTAGTTCTTTCGGATTTACAAGGGATATCTCTAAAGTAGGGAGCACTGGAAATTATCTTCCTTAAGGTTGGCAAAACTGTGTTGTTCATGGCCATGATAGTAATGTATACACTGCATTGTTGTCTGTAAATTGTCGTGTTTTAGTGTCTTTTATTATGATATAAAATGAATAGGAAAATTGATGTTGCCACCGACTATGAAGTGGAGTCATATGTTTTTTAAACCATCAAAACGTTAAGGCAGCTGAAATTCATAGGTAGTTGGTTGCTGTGTATGGTGATAATTATGTAATGCATGAAAGATACTTCTGAAAATGTTGTGAAAGGTTTAGAAATAACAAAATTAATGTGCATGATGAAGAATGTTCGGAGAGGCCCTTAATAATCACCAAGGACTTGTTGAAACACATTGATAAAGTCAGAAAAGATCGTTGCTCAAGGATTTTCGACCTGACCCTTCTTTTTCCTGATGTTTCAAGAGCTGTTATTGGTCACATTGTTCATGACCATTTAGGCTTCAGAAAGGTTTGTCCATGTTGGGTGCTGCAGGTCTTAACAGAAGGTCATAAAAAAATCTGAATGGGATCTACTTTGGAATTTTTGATGCGCTATACAGAAAAAGGTTATGAGTTCCATAATTCAATTGTTATCAGCAATGAAGCTTGGATTTCATATTACACGCCAGAGAGAAAACGGCAGCTAAGTGACTGACGTCATCCTCAATCACCAACCAGACCAACAAAGGTCAAGTTTGCCACAGCCAAACTGTATATAAGTTACAGTGCACCATTAAAAATTGGCGACATGGACGGCTGACTGACGGCATCATCATGCTGCATAATACTGCACATCCACATGTTGCGGGTCCAACATGTGATTTACTGAGAACATTTGGATGGGAAATTTACGATCACCCACTATATAGTCTGGACTAAGCTCCTACTGATTAACATTTGTTTGGGAAATTGAAATAATTTTTGAGTGGTAAGCAATTCACAAGTGACGATGAACTTAAGAATGCTGTTAATCAGTTTCTAAATGGACTGGTGGCAGAAGAATACGATGAGGGTATATTAAAGCTGGTGTATCGCTATGGTAAATGTTCTAATTCATGTGGGAATTATGTAGAGAAGTAGTATAATGTACTTCAAGAGAAATAAAAAATATTTATAAAGTTTTCAGAATAAATTTTTTTTACAATGAAATGATCTTTACTTTAGTGATAACCTATCATAGTTTGCTGTAAAATATAGTTTTACTTAATTGTGAAAAAACCTCGGCTAAATATTTAAAGTCGTCTCCATCTTTAACTAATGCTTTCACAAAATTCTTCATCAGGCCTAGCTTTAGAGGTGGTAAAATAATACAATCTGCTTCAACAAGGGGAATATTGGTAACATTTTCCTTTCTTGGGGTAAACAGAGTTCTTTAATCTTAAACTGCTTACTGTTTATCTGTCACCTGACTATCTCACAAACACAAGAAACACATATATTTTGTAAAGCCACTATGGCGACTGAGAAGCTCCACTTTTGAATCGGCAATGTTTCGCCGTGAGTTTTCATCATATTTATAGCTTTTAAAATTTTTGACTTACTCCTTTCATTCCTACAGCATGTGCTAATGGTATAGAAGAAACTTTGAGTTAGGTAACAACACTGCCGTTAAGCTTCTTTATGATGAGGCAAAATAAACACCGATCATGAATAACATATTCAGTGTCCAGTTAAGACATTAGCCCCTTAATGTCTGAATTGGAAATAATGGAAGGAACAAATTAAACCATCTCTTTTAAAGTATTTCAGTAAATAAGACATCGACTTAGACTTGAACCCAAGCGTTGTGCATGTAGTTTTGACAAATACAAGTCACGGATTAGGTTCGTGTACAAGTCACGCTCAGTTCTGCTTGTTTGATGAGGTAAGGTGCAGTATTTGATTCTTCTGGGGTAAAATTAATGTCTATTAAAATTGAGGATTCATTGGTTGACCCTTCTGGGGAGTCGGAATTTTCTTTCCAAGAAGTTGGAGCTTACAGAATATGTAAATCAACGCCATTGAGTACTACTAGCCTCATAGCTGAATGAACATTTTGGTATGCAATACTGCTTTTATTGTTTGAATTGAAACTAGCAACAATTGTTAAGCAAAAGTAGCACTCATCATAATGGTTAGTAGGCTCTTTGTAAATTCATAAGTACGTCAAAAGGTAAATGCTCCTTTTTCCTTTTAAGCACGGGGTTAGTTTAACGTAGCAAAATGCCTGCCATGTGTGAAGCCCAGGATTTAAATTGGTATCCCAAGGGACAGTCAAAATAATGTTTGTAAGCAGTTTTCAGCAGATTTGATACTGGTTTTTGTTGACTTTTTGTAGTGAATTCTACTCAAACATAACAAAAAATATTTGGAGAATTTTTACAAACTCAATTTTTACTCATTGTAAAATTCAAAATGTTTTAATGAATGAAAGTAAACTGAAATATTACACAAATACTTACTTAATTACTTGAGATATTTCATAATTTGTTTCACCATGGAGTGTAATAAAACAGCATGAAACACTTTCACATGCACACACATTAAAATCTTGTAGTTCAATAAAATAATACTAAAAGTTGTTCTGTCAAAAATCTTTCACTAAATTTATGGCATCACTTATAAAATAATTTTTATAATATGTGTTTGATAAAACCACAACTAAAAAACACAGCAGGTCATACTGTGAGCTGAATTCATACTGAAGAATTACTGTGAGTAATTCATCACATTGAATTACTCGTTACTTGACTCGCAGACATGTCTGGCTTGACATGAAATGACATTCGATTGTTATATATGAAATGTAGGTCTAGCATGCAAAATCGAATGTGAATAAGCAAACATACAGACATACTAACTTATTTGTATTGTTTGTTCCGTGAATGATGGAACAAATAAATTTAAGGTGTTCTAATTTAAGAATGTTACATGATGGGTTGTTTATGAACACATTCATATTCAGCATATGAAATACTATATAGAACACCTACTCCCTGTTAAGTTCCAAATTTTATGTTGACCAGTGTTGTAGGAGTATTTTTTACTCTTAGGATCTGCCATGTAGGACAAATTGTCAAGTTATCAGGTATTTGCTTTTAACGCTTAATTCATTGATATTACAGCAATCTAAAAATTTTACATTATTCATATATGATGATTATTTTAACGCAATTTTATCCAAACAGCAATAAAATAAGTAAAAATATGATTGATTTTTGGTTTTCGACAAAAATGTGTGATGTACAGTTAATACTTTTTTTTTTTTTTTTTTTTATTAAAAGATGAATGAACTGAAATTGCTTGTCATGAATTAAACTGAAATTTGGCATTCGTATAGAGTGGTCCGAGTAGTAAATTATACATTAAGCAATTAGTAGAAAACATAATCTTACTGTTTCTTCTGTGATGTAAAATAATGTACGTGCTCATTATAAGGGTATTACTAAATTAAGTATAAAAAAGTAATCTTTAATATTTACACTTTAATCTTTAATGGAATACATTATTCCATGTGGGTTTTAAATAGGATAAAAACATTGTATTTTTTCAGGTTTTGAAAAATAAATGTTATGAACACTCAGAGATTTCATTGATTTCTTTTCTATTTGAATCTTGAAAATAATTATTTTAAAAATTTGTTTAACACTAATAAATAAAATTCTGCAGTGTCAGACTTGTCATTCAAATGATTTTGTTGCACGCCTATAAACTTTAGTGTTACACACAAGAAATACAACATCATCACTTGATTTGGTAGGTAGTCAATCAAAATATTTATGGCACTAGTAAAAATTAAAAAATTAATTCTCTGATATAATGTGACATTTACATAAAAGTCCTTTGGTTTTGTGTTGTCAGTAATTATGTGAACCATAAAGTGCCACTTCTATTCTCCCTTTTAACATGAATGACCAAATACATGATTCTAAAAAACTCTCAGTCAGATTGGTTGGCATAAAGCCTCGGGTGTTTTCAGCCAATATCAATCAAAAAAATTAATTTACAGCTCTTCCAAGTCCTACGAAATTTCTATATTGATACATTTTCGTCAAGATTTTTTATTTTAACATTTTGTTTTATTAACGTTTGATTGTATTAAAATTTATACATATTTTAATAAATTTATTTGTATAATTAATTTTACTGCCATGTTGTAATACTAAATTAAATATTTTCCTGAACGGTTTATATTTATCAAAGTTAAAGTATATGTAGGTAATATGCCATTGTAATTCATTTTCCCATTTTGTTTATTGATTTGCTGAAGCGGTATTACGAACAAAACTTTTGGAAAGCCTTTATCCCTTTTTGAAGTGGAAGGGACTAATTGCAGGCTGGTTATTTGTACTGATATTAATTTACGGTTAAGTATTTAGCCAGACTAAATATATATATATATATATATATATATTTTGCAGACATCCTTCGTTTAAGGAATCTAATGTATCTTAGTAACATAAGGTTGTTTATACATATATAAAAGTTTTCGATAAATCTCGATCCCAGCTTCACCTAGCGAGTTCACATTTTGCAGACATCCTTCGTTTAAGGAATCTAATGTATCTTAGTAACATAAGGTTGTTTATACATATATAAATGTTTTCGATAAATCTCGATCCCAGCTTCACCTAGCGAATTCACATTTTGCAGACATCCTTCGTTTAAGGAATCTAATGTATCTTAGTAACATAAGGTTGTTTATACATATATAAATGTTTTCGATAAATCTCGAACCCAGCTTCACCTAGCGAGTACACATTTTGCAGACATCCTTCGTTTAAGGAATCTAATGTATCTTAGTAACATAAGGTTGTTTTATACATATATAAAAGTTTTCGATAAATCTCGATCCCAGCTTCACCTAGCGAATTCACATTTTGCAGACATCCTTCGTTTAAGGAATCTAATGTATCTTAGTAACATAAGGTTGTTTTATACATATATAAAAGTTTTCGATAAATCTCGATCCCAGCTTCACCTAGCGAGTTCACATTTTTCATACTTCCGTCTTTTAAGGAAACTAATATATCTTAGTAATATAACGTTGTTTTATACATATATAAATGTTTTCGATAAATCTCGATCCCAGCTTCACCTAGCGAGTTCACATTTTGCATACTTCCGTCTTTTAAGGAAACTAATATATCTTAGTAACATAAGGTTGTTTTATACATATATAAAAGTTTTCGAAAAATCCCGATCCCAGCTTCACCTAGCGAGTTCACATTTTGCATACATTCTTCGTTTAAGGAATCTAATGTATCTTAGTAACATAAGGTTGTTTATACATATATAAAAGATTTCGATAAATCTCGAACCCAGCTTCACCTAGCGAGTTCACATTTTGCAGACATTCTTCGTTTAAGGAAACAAATATATATTTGTAATATAAGGTTGTTCCATACATATATAAAAATTTTCGAAAAATCTCGATCCCAGCTTCACCTAGCGAATTCACATTTTGCAGACATCCTTCGTTTAAGGAATCTAATGTATCTTAGTAACATAAGGTTGTTTTATACATATATAAAAGTTTTCGATAAATCTCGATCCCAGCTTCACCTAGCGAGTTCACATTTTTCATACTTCCGTCTATTAAGGAAACTAATATATCTTAGTAATATAACGTTGTGTTATACATATATAAATGTTTTCGATAAATCTCGATCCCAGCTTCACCTAGCGAGTTCACATTTTGCATACATCCTTCGTTTAAGGAATCTAATGTATCTTAGTAATATAAGGTTGTTCCATACATATATAAAAGTTTTCGAAAAATCTCGATCCCAGCTTCACCTAGCGAATTCACATTTTGCAGACATCCTTCGTTTAAGGAATCTAATGTATCTTAGTAACATAAGGTTGTTTATACATATATAAATGTTTTCGATAAATCTCGAACCCAGCTTCACCTAGCGAGTTCACATTTTGCAGACATTCTTCGTTTAAGGAAACAAATATATATTTGTAATATAAGGTTGTTCCATACATATATAAAAATTTTCGAAAAATCTCGATCCCAGCTTCACCTAGCGAATTCACATTTTGCAGACATCCTTCGTTTAAGGAATCTAATGTATCTTAGTAACATAAGGTTGTTTTATACATATATAAAAGTTTTCGATAAATCTCGATCCCAGCTTCACCTAGCGAGTTCACATTTTTCATACTTCCGTCTATTAAGGAAACTAATATATCTTAGTAATATAACGTTGTGTTATACATATATAAATGTTTTCGATAAATCTCGATCCCAGCTTCACCTAGCGAGTTCACATTTTGCATACATCCTTCGTTTAAGGAATCTAATGTATCTTAGTAATATAAGGTTGTTCCATACATATATAAAAGTTTTCGATAAATCTCGATCCCAGCTTCACCTAGCGAGTTCACATTTTGCATACTTCCGTCTTTTAAGGAAACTAATATATCTTAGTAACATAAGGTTGTTTTATACATATATAAAAGTTTTCGAAAAATCCCGATCCCAGCTTCACCTAGCGAGTTCACATTTTGCATACATTCTTCGTTTAAGGAATCTAATGTATCTTAGTAACATAAGGTTGTTTATACATATATAAAAGTTTTCGATAAATCACGAACCCAGCTTCACCTAGCGAGTTCACATTTTGCAGACATTCTTCGTTTAAGGAAACAAATATATATTTGTAATATAAAGTTGTTCCATACATATATAAAAATTTTCGAAAAATCTCGATCCCAGCTTCACCTAGCGAATTCACATTTTGCAGACATCCTTCGTTTAAGGAATCTAATGTATCTTAGTAACATAAGGTTGTTTTATACATATATAAAAGTTTTCGATAAATCTCGATCCCAGCTTCACCTAGCGAGTTCACATTTTGCATATTTCCGTCTTTTAAGGAAACTAATATATCTTAGTAATATAACGTTGTTTTATACATATATAAATGTTTTCGATAAATCTCGATCCCAGCTTCACCTAGCGAGTTCACATTTTGCATACATCCTTCGTTTAAGGAATCTAATGTATCTTAGTAATATAACGTTGTTCCATACATATATAAAAGTTTTCGATAAATCTCGAACCCAGCTTCACCTAGCGAGTTCACATTTTGCAGACATCCTTCGTTTAAGGAATCTAATGTATCTTAGTAACATAAGGTTGTTTATATATATATAAATGTTTTCGATAAATCTCGATCCCAGCTTCACCTAGCGAATTCACATTTTGCAGACATCCTTCGTTTAAGGAATCTAATGTATCTTAGTAACATAAGGTTGTTTATACATATATAAATGTTTTCGATAAATCTCGAACCCAGCTTCACCTAGCGAGTACACATTTTGCAGACATAATTCGTTTAAGGAAACAAATATATATTTGTAATATAAGGTTGTTCCATACATATATAAAAATTTTCGAAAAATCTCGATCCCAGCTTCACCTAGCGAATTCACATTTTGCAGACATCCTTCGTTTAAGGAATCTAATGTATCTTAGTAACATAAGGTTGTTTTATACATATATAAAAGTTTTCGATAAATCTCGATCCCAGCTTCACCTAGCGAGTTCACATTTTTCATACTTCCGTCTTTTAAGGAAACTAATATATCTTAGTAATATAACGTTGTTTTATACATATATAAATGTTTTCGATAAATCTCGATCCCAGCTTCACCTAGCGAGTTCACATTTTTCATACTTCCGTCTTTTAAGGAAACTAATATATCTTAGTAATATAACGTTGTTTTATACATATATAAATGTTTTCGATAAATCTCGATCCCAGCTTCACCTAGCGAGTTCACATTTTGCATACTTCCGTCTTTTAAGGAAACTAATATATCTTAGTAACATAAGGTTGTTTTATACATATATAAAAGTTTTCGAAAAATCCCGATCCCAGCTTCACCTAGCGAGTTCACATTTTGCATACATTCTTCGTTTAAGGAATCTAATGTATCTTAGTAACATAAGGTTGTTTATACATATATAAAAGATTTCGATAAATCTCGAACCCAGCTTCACCTAGCGAGTTCACATTTTGCAGACATTCTTCGTTTAAGGAAACAAATATATATTTGTAATATAAGGTTGTTCCATACATATATAAAAATTTTCGAAAAATCTCGATCCCAGCTTCACCTAGCGAATTCACATTTTGCAGACATCCTTCGTTTAAGGAATCTAATGTATCTTAGTAACATAAGGTTGTTTTATACATATATAAAAGTTTTCGATAAATCTCGATCCCAGCTTCACCTAGCGAGTTCACATTTTTCATACTTCCGTCTATTAAGGAAACTAATATATCTTAGTAATATAACGTTGTGTTATACATATATAAATGTTTTCGATAAATCTCGATCCCAGCTTCACCTAGCGAGTTCACATTTTGCATACATCCTTCGTTTAAGGAATCTAATGTATCTTAGTAATATAAGGTTGTTCCATACATATATAAAAGTTTTCGAAAAATCTCGATCCCAGCTTCACCTAGCGAATTCACATTTTGCAGACATCCTTCGTTTAAGGAATCTAATGTATCTTAGTAACATAAGGTTGTTTATACATATATAAATGTTTTCGATAAATCTCGAACCCAGCTTCACCTAGCGAGTTCACATTTTGCAGACATTCTTCGTTTAAGGAAACAAATATATATTTGTAATATAAGGTTGTTCCATACATATATAAAAATTTTCGAAAAATCTCGATCCCAGCTTCACCTAGCGAATTCACATTTTGCAGACATCCTTCGTTTAAGGAATCTAATGTATCTTAGTAACATAAGGTTGTTTTATACATATATAAAAGTTTTCGATAAATCTCGATCCCAGCTTCACCTAGCGAGTTCACATTTTTCATACTTCCGTCTATTAAGGAAACTAATATATCTTAGTAATATAACGTTGTGTTATACATATATAAATGTTTTCGATAAATCTCGATCCCAGCTTCACCTAGCGAGTTCACATTTTGCATACATCCTTCGTTTAAGGAATCTAATGTATCTTAGTAATATAAGGTTGTTCCATACATATATAAAAGTTTTCGATAAATCTCGATCCCAGCTTCACCTAGCGAGTTCACATTTTGCATACTTCCGTCTTTTAAGGAAACTAATATATCTTAGTAACATAAGGTTGTTTTATACATATATAAAAGTTTTCGATAAATCTCGATCCCAGCTTCACCTAGCGAGTTCACGTTTTGCATATTTCCGTCTTTTAAGGAAACTAATATATCTTAGTAATATAACGTTGTTTTATACATATATAAATGTTTTCGATAAATCTCGATCCCAGCTTCACCTAGCGAGTTCACATTTTGCAGACATTCTTCGTTTAAGGAAACAAATATATATTTGTAATATAAAGTTGTTCCATACATATATAAAAATTTTCGAAAAATCTCGATCCCAGCTTCACCTAGCGAATTCACATTTTGCAGACATCCTTCGTTTAAGGAATCTAATGTATCTTAGTAACATAAGGTTGTTTTATACATATATAAAAGTTTTCGATAAATCTCGATCCCAGCTTCACCTAGCGAGTTCACATTTTGCATATTTCCGTCTTTTAAGGAAACTAATATATCTTAGTAATATAACGTTGTTTTATACATATATAAATGTTTTCGATAAATCTCGATCCCAGCTTCACCTAGCGAGTTCACATTTTGCATACATCCTTCGTTTAAGGAATCTAATGTATCTTAGTAATATAACGTTGTTCCATACATATATAAAAGTTTTCGATAAATCTCGAACCCAGCTTCACCTAGCGAGTTCACATTTTGCAGACATTCTTCGTTTAAGGAAACAAATATATCTTAGTAATATAAGGTTGTTTTATACATATATAAATGTTTTCGATAAATCTCGATCCCAGCTTCACCTAGCGAGTTCACATTTTGCATACATCCTTCGTTTAAGGAATCTAATGTATCTTAGTAATATAAGGTTGTTCCATACATAAATAAAAGTTTTCGATAAATCTCGATCCCAGCTTCACCTAGCGAGTTCACATTTTGCATACTTCCTTCGTTTTTTTTTTTTTTTGTCTTCAGTCATTTGACTGGTTTGATGCAGCTCTCCAAGATTCCCTATCTAGTGCTAGTCGTTTCATTTCAGTATAACCTCTACATCCTACATCCCCAACAATTTGTTTTACATACTCCAAACGTGGCCTGCCTACACAATTTTTTCCTTCTACCTGTCCTTCTAATATTAAAGCGACTATTCCAGGATGCCTTAGTATGTGGCCTATAAGTCTGTCTCTTCTTTTAACTATATTTTTCCAAATGCTTCTTTCTTCATCTATTTGCCGCAATACCTCTTCATTTGTCACTTTATCCACCCATCTGATTTTTAACATTCTCCTATAGCACCACATTTCAAAAGCTTCTAATCTTTTCTTCTCAGATACTCCGATTGTCCAAGTTTCACTTCCATATAAAGCGACACTCCAAACATACACTTTCAAAAATCTTTTCCTGACATTTAAATTAATTTTTGATGTAAACAAATTATATTTCTTACTGAAGGCTAGTTTAGCTTGTGCTATTCGGCATTTTATATCGCTCCTGCTTCGTCCATCTTTAGTAATTTTACTTCCCAAATAACAAAATTCTTCTACCTCCATAATCTTTTCTCCTCCTATTTTCACATTCAGCGGTCCATCTTTGTTATTTCTACTACATTTCATTACTTTTGTTTTCTTCTTGTTTATTTTCATGAGATAGTTCTTGCGTAGGACTTCATCTATGCCGTTCATTGTTTCTTCTAAATCCTTTTTACTCTCGGCTAGAATTACTATATCATCAGCAAATCGTAGCATCTTTATCTTTTCACCTTGTACTGTTACTCCGAATCTAAATTGTTCTTTAACATCATTAACTGCTAGTTCTATGTAAAGATTAAAAAGTAACGGAGATAGGGAACATCCTTGTCGGACTCCCTTTCTTATTACGGCTTCTTTCTTATGTTCTTCAATTGTTATTGTTGCTGTTTGGTTCCTGTACATGTTAGCAATTGTTCTTCTATCTCTGTATTTGAACCCTAATTTTTTTAAAATGCTGAACATTTTATTCCAGTCTACGTTATCGAATGCCTTTTCTAGGTCTATAAACGGAAAGTATGTTGGTTTGTTTTTCATTAATCTTCCTTCTACTATTAATCTGAGGCCTAAAATTGCTTCCCTTGTCCCTATACTTTTCCTGAAACCAAATTGGTCTTCTCCTAACACTTCCTCCACTCTCCTCTCAATTCTTCTGTATAGAATTCTAGTTAAGATTTTTGATGCATGACTAGTTAAACTAATTGTTCTGTATTCTTCACATTTATCTGCCCCTGATTTCTTTGGTATCATTTTCCTTCGTTTAAGGAAACTAATGTATCTTAGTAACATAAGGTTGTTTTATACATATATAAAAGTTTTCGAAAAATCTCGATCCCAGCTTCACCTAGCGAGTTCACATTTTGCTACATCCTTCGTTTAAGGAATCTAATGTATCTTAGTAATATAAGGTTGTTCCATACATATATAAAAGATTTCGATAAATCTCGATCCAAGCTTCACCTAGCGAGTTCACATTTTGCAGACATTCTTCGTTTAAGGAATCTAATGTATCTTAGTAACATAAGGTTGTTTATACATATATAAAAGTTTTCGATAAATCTCGAACCCAGCTTCACCTAGCGAGTTCACATTTTGCAGACATTCTTCGTTTAAGGAATCTAATGTATCTTAGTAACATAAGGTTGTTTATACATATATAAATGTTTTCGATAAATCTCGATCCCAGCTTCACCTAGCGAGTTCACATTTTTCATACTTCCGTCTTTTAAGGAAACTAATATATCTTAGTAATATAACGTTGTTTTATACATATATAAATGTTTTCGATAAATCTCGATCCCAGCTTCACCTAGCGAGTTCACATTTTTCATACTTCCGTCTTTTAAGGAAACTAATATAACTTAGTAATATAACGTTGTTTTATACATATATAAAAGTTTTCGATAAATCTCGAACCCAGCTTCACCTAGCGAGTTCACATTTTGCAGACATTCTTCGTTTAAGGAATCTAATGTATCTTAGTAACATAAGGTTGTTTTATACATATATAAAAGTTTTCGATAAATCTCGATCCCAGCTTCACCTAGCGAGTTCACATTTTTCAAACTTCCGTCTTTTAAGGAAACTAATATATCATAGTAATATAACGTTGTTTTATACATATATAAATGTTTTCGATAAATCTCGATCCCAGCTTCACCTAGCGAGTTCACATTTTTCACACTTCCGTCTTTTAAGGAAACTAATATATCTTAGTAATATAACGTTGTTTTATACATATATAAATGTTTTCGATAAATCTCGATCCATGCTTCACCTAGCGAGTTCACATTTTGCAGACATTCTTCGTTTAAGGAATCTAATGTATCTTAGTAACATAAGGTTGTTTATACATATATAAAAGTTTTCGATAAATCTCGATCCCAGCTTCACCTAGCGAGTTCACATTTTGCAGACATTCTTCGTTTAAGGAATCTAATGTATCTTAGTAACATAAGGTTGTTTATACATATATAAATGTTTTCGATAAATCTCGAACCCAGCTTCACCTAGCGAGTTCACATTTTGCAGACATTCTTCGTTTAAGGAAACAAATATATATTTGTAATATAAGGTTGTTCCATACATATATAAAAATTTTCGAAAAATCTCGATCCCAGCTTCACCTAGCGAATTCACATTTTGCAGACATCCTTCGTTTAAGGAATCTAATGTATCTTAGTAACATAAGGTTGTTTTATACATATATAAAAGTTTTCGATAAATCTCGATCCCAGCTTCACCTAGCGAGTTCACATTTTTCAAACTTCCGTCTTTTAAGGAAACTAATATATCTTAGTAATATAACGTTGTTTTATACATATATAAATGTTTTCGATAAATCTCGATCCATGCTTCACCTAGCGAGTTCACATTTTGCAGACATTCTTCGTTTAAGGAATCTAATGTATCTTAGTAACATAAGGTTGTTTATACATATATAAAAGTTTTCGATAAATCTCGATCCCAGCTTCACCTAGCGAGTTCACATTTTGCAGACATTCTTCGTTTAAGGAATCTAATGTATCTTAGTAACATAAGGTTGTTTTACATATATAAATGTTTTCGATAAATCTCGAACCCAGCTTCACCTAGCGAGTTCACATTTTGCAGACATTCTTCGTTTAAGGAAACAAATATATATTTGTAATATAAGGTTGTTCCATACATATATAAAAATTTTCGAAAAATCTCGATCCCAGCTTCACCTAGCGAATTCACATTTTGCAGACATCCTTCGTTTAAGGAATCTAATGTATCTTAGTAACATAAGGTTGTTTTATACATATATAAAAGTTTTCGATAAATCTCGATCCCAGCTTCACCTAGCGAATTCACATTTTGCATACTTCCTTCGTTTAAGGAAACTAATGTATCTTAGTAACATAAGGTTGTTTTATACATATATAAAAGTTTTCGAAAAATCTCGATCCCAGCTTCACCTAGCGAGTTCACATTTTGCTACATCCTTCGTTTAAGGAATCTAATGTATCTTAGTAATATAAGGTTGTTCCATACATATATAAAAGTTTTCGATAAATCTCGATCCAAGCTTCACCTAGCGAGTTCACATTTTGCAGACATTCTTCTTTTAAGGAAACAAATATATATTTGTAATATAAGGTTGTTCTATACATATATAAAAATTTTCGAAAAATCTCGATCCCAGCTTCACCTAGCGAGTTCACATTTTGCATACTTCCTTCGTTTAAGGAAACTAATGTATCTTAGTAATATAAGGTAGTTCCATACATATATAAAAGTTTTCGATAAATCTCGATCCCAGCTTCACCTAGCGAGTTCACATTTTGCAGACATTCTTCGTTTAAGGAAACAAATATATATTTGTAATATAAGGTTTTTCCATACATATATAAAAATTTTCGAAAAATCTCGATCCCAGCTTCACCTAGCGAGTTCACATTTTGCATACTTCCTTCGTTTAAGGAAACTAATGTATGTTAGTAATATAAGGTTGTTCCATACATATATAAAAGTTTTCGATAAATCTCGATCCCAGCTTCACCTAGCGAGTTCACATTTTGCATACTTCCTTCGTTTAAGGAAACTAATGTATCTTAGTAACATAAGGTTGTTTTATACATATATAAAAATTTTCGAAAAATCTCGATCCCAGCTTCACCTAGCGAGTTCACATTTTGCAGACATTCTTCGTTTAAGGAACCTAATGTATCTTAGTAACATAAGGTTGTTTATACATATATAAAAGTTTTCGATAAATCTCGATCCCAGCTTCACCTAGCGAGTTCACATTTTGCAGACATTCTTCGTTTAAGGAATCTAATGTATCTTAGTAACATAAGGTTGTTTTATACATATATAAAAGTTTTCGATAAATCTCGATCCAAGCTTCACCTAGCGAGTTCACATTTTGCAGACATTCTTCTTTTAAGGAAACAAATATATATTTGTGATATAAGGTTGTTCTATACATATATAAAAATTTTCGAAAAATCTCGATCCCAGCTTCACCTAGCGAGTTCACATTTTGCATACTTCCTTCGTTTAAGGAAACTAATGTATCTTAGTAATATAAGGTAGTTCCATACATATATAAAAGTTTTCGATAAATCTCGATCCCAGCTTCACCTAGCGAGTTCACATTTTGCAGACATTCTTCGTTTAAGGAAACAAATATATATTTGTAATATAAGGTTTTTCCATACATATATAAAAATTTTCGAAAAATCTCGATCCCAGCTTCACCTAGCGAGTTCACATTTTGCATACTTCCTTCGTTTAAGGAAACTAATGTATGTTAGTAATATAAGGTTGTTCCATACATATATAAAAGTTTTCGATAAATCTCGATCCCAGCTTCACCTAGCGAGTTCACATTTTGCATACTTCCTTCGTTTAAGGAAACTAATGTATCTTAGTAACATAAGGTTGTTTTATACATATATAAAAGTTTTCGAAAAATCTGGATCCCAGCTTCATCTAGCGAGTTCACATTTTGCATACTTCCTTCGTTTAAGGAAACTAATGTATCTTAGTAACATAAGGTTGTTTTATACATATATAAAAGTTTTCGAAAAATCTCGATCCCAGCTTCACCTAGCGAGTTCACATTTTGCTACATCCTTCGTTTAAGGAATCTAATGTATCTTAGTAATATACGGTTGTTCCATACATATATAAAAGTTTTCGATAAATCTCGATCCCAGCTTCACCTAGCGAGTTCACATTTTGCAGACATTCTTCGTTTAAGGAAACAAATATATATTTGTAATATAAGGTTGTTCCATACATATATAAAAATTTTCGAAAAATCTCGATCCCAGCTTCACCTAGCGAGTTCACATTTTGCATACATCCTTCGTTTAAGGAAACTAATGTATCTTAGTAATATAAGGTTGTTCCATACATATATAAAAGTTTTCGATAAATCTCGATCCCAGCTTCACCTAGCGAGTTCACATTTTGCATACTTCCTTCGTTTAAGGAAACTAATGTATCTTAGTAATATAAGGTCGTTCCATACATATATAAAGGTTTTCGATAAATCTCGATCCCAGCTTCACCTAGCGAGTTCACATCTTGCAGACATTCTTCGTTTAAGGAAACAAATATATATTTGTAATATAAGGTTGTTCCATACATATATAAAAATTTTCGAAAAATCTCGATCCCAGCTTCACCTAGCGAGTTCACATTTTGCATACATCCTTCGTTTAAGGAAACTAATGTATCTTAGTAATATAAGGTTGTTCCATACATATATAAAAGTTTTCGATAAATCTCGATCCCAGCTTCACCTAGCGAGTTCACATTTTGCATACTTCCTTCGTTTAAGGAAACTAATGTATCTTAGTAATATAAGGTTGTTCCATACATATATAAAAGTTTTCGATAAATCTCGATCCCAGCTTCACCTAGCGATTTCACATTTAGCATACTTCCATCGTTTAAGGAAACTAATGTATCTTAGTAATATAAGGTTGTTCCATACATATATAAAAGTTTTCGATAAATCTCGATCCCAGCTTCACCTAGCGAGTTCACATTTTGCAGACTTTCTTCGTTTAAGGAAACAAATATATATTTGTAATATAAGGTTGTTCCATACATATATAAAAATTTTCGAAAAATCTCGATCCCAGCTTCACCTAGCGAGTTCACATTTTGCATACATCCTTCGTTTAAGGAATCTAATGTATCTTAGTAATATAAGGTTTTTTTGTACATATATAAAAGTTTTCGATAAATCTCGATCCCAGCTTCACCTAGCGAGTTCACATTTTGCAGACATTCTTCGTTTAAGGACAAAAAAATATATATTTGTAATATAAGGTTGTTCCATACATATATAAAAATTTTCGAAAAATCTCGATCCCAGCTTCACCTAGCGAATTCACATTTTGCAGACATCCTTCGTTTAAGGAATCTAATCTATCTTAGTAATATAAGGTAGTTTTATACATATATAAAAGTTTTCGATAAATCTCGATCCCAGCTTCACCTAGCGAGTTCACATTTTTCATACTTCCGTCTTTTAAGGAAACTAATATATCTTAGTAATATAACGTTGTTTTATACATATATAAATGTTTTCGGTAAATCTCGATCCCAGCTTCACCTAGCGAGTTCACATTTTGCATACTTCCGTCTTTTAAGGAAACTAATATATCATAGTAACATAAGGTTGTTTTATACATATATAAAAGTTTTCGAAAAATCCCGATCCCAGCTTCACCTAGCGAGTTCACATTTTGCAGACATTCTTCGTTTAAGGAAACAAATATATATTTGTAATATAAAGTTTTTCCATACATATATAAAAGTTTTCGAAAAATCTCGATCCCAGCTTCACCTAGCGAATTCACATTTTGCAGACATCCTTCGTTTAAGGAATCTAATGTATCTTAGTAACATAAGGTTGTTTTATACATATATAAAAGTTTTCGAAAAATCCCGATCCCAGCTTCACCTAGCGAGTTCACATTTTGCAGACATTCTTCGTTTAAGGAAACAAATATATATTTGTAATATAAGGTTGTTCCATACATATATAAAAATTTTCGATAAATCTCGATCCCAGCTTCACCTAGCGAGTTCACATTTTGCTACATCCTTCGTTTAAGGAATCTAATGTATCTTAGTAATATAAGGTTGTTCCATACATATATAAAAGTTTTCGATAAATCTCGATCCCAGCTTCACCTAGCGAGTTCACATTTTTCATACTTCCGACTTTTAAGGAAACTAATATATCTTAGTAATATAACGTTGTTTTATACATATATAAATGTTTTCGATAAATCTCGATCCCAGCTTCACCTAGCGAGTTCACATTTTGCATACTTCCGTCTTTTAAGGAAACTAATATATCTTAGTAACATAAGGTTGTTTTATACATATATAAAAGTTTTCGAAAAATCCCGATCCCAGCTTCACCTAGCGAGTTCACATTTTGCATACATTCTTCGTTTAAGGAATCTAATGTATCTTAGTAACATAAGGTTGTTTATACATATATAAAAGATTTCGATAAATCTCGAACCCAGCTTCACCTAGCGAGTTCACATTTTGCAGACATTCTTCGTTTAAGGAAACAAATATATATTTGTAATATAAGGTTGTTCCATACATATATAAAAATTTTCGAAAAATCTCGATCCCAGCTTCACCTAGCGAATTCACATTTTGCAGACATCTTTCGTTTAAGGAATCTAATGTATCTTAGTAACATAAGGTTGTTTTATACATATATAAAAGTTTTCGATAAATCTCGATCCCAGCTTCACCTAGCGAGTTCACATTTTGCATATTTCCGTCTTTTAAGGAAACTAATATATCTTAGTAATATAACGTTGTGTTATACATATATAAATGTTTTCGATAAATCTCGATCCCAGCTTCACCTAGCGAGTTCACATTTTGCATACATCCTTCGTTTAAGGAATCTAATGTATCTTAGTAATATAAGGTTGTTCCATACATATATAAAAGTTTTCGATAAATCTCGAACCCAGCTTCACCTAGCGAGTTCACATTTTGCAGACATTCTTCGTTTAAGGAAACAAATATATATTTGTAATATAAAGTTGTTCCATACATATATAAAAATTTTCGAAAAATCTCGATCCCAGCTTCACCTAGCGAATTCACATTTTGCAGACATCCTTCGTTTAAGGAATCTAATGTATCTTAGTAACATAAGGTTGTTTTATACATATATAAAAGTTTTCGATAAATCTCGATCCCAGCTTCACCTAGCGAGTTCACATTTTGCAGACATTCTTCGTTTAAGGAAACAAATATATATTTGTAATATAAGGTTGTTCCATACATATATAAAAATTTTCGAAAAATCTCTATCCCAGCTTCACCTAGCGAATTCACATTTTGCAGACATCCTTCATTTAAGGAATCTAATGTATCTTAGTAACATAAGGTTGTTTTATACATATATAAAGGTTTTCGATAAATCTCGATCCCAGCTTCACCTAGCGAGTTCACATTTTTCATACTTCCGTCTATTAAGGAAACTAATATATCTTGGTAATATAACGTTGTGTTATACATATATAAATGTTTTCGATAAATCTCGATCCCAGCTTCACCTAGCGAGTTCACATTTTGCATACATCCTTCGTTTAAGGAATCTAATGTATCTTAGTAATATAAGGTTGTTCCATACATATATAAAAGTTTTCGATAAATCTCGAACCCAGCTTCACCTAGCGAGTTCACATTTTGCAGACATTCTTCGTTTAAGGAAACAAATATATATTTGTAATATAAAGTTGTTCCATACATATATAAAAATTTTCGAAAAATCTCGATCCCAGCTTCACCTAGCGAATTCACATTTTGCAGACATCCTTCGTTTAAGGAATCTAATGTATCTTAGTAACATAAGGTTGTTTTATACATATATAAAAGTTTTCGATAAATCTCGATCCCAGCTTCACCTAGCGAGTTCACATTTTGCATATTTCCGTCTTTTAAGGAAACTAATATATCTTAGTAATATAACGTTGTTTTATACATATATAAATGTTTTCGATAAATCTCGATCCCAGCTTCACCTAGCGAGTTCACATTTTGCATATTTCCGTCTTTTAAGGAAACTAATATATCTTAGTAATATAACGTTGTTTTATACATATATAAATGTTTTCGATAAATCTCGATCCCAGCTTCACCTAGCGAGTTCACATTTTGCATACATCCTTCGTTTAAGGAATCTAATGTATCTTAGTAATATAACGTTGTTCCATACATATATAAAAGTTTTCGAAAAATCCCGATCCCAGCTTCACCTAGCGAGTTCACATTTTGCATACATTCTTCGTTTAAGGAATCTAATGTATCTTAGTAACATAAGGTTGTTTATACATATATAAAAGTTTTCGATAAATCTCGAACCCAGCTTCACCTAGCGAGTTCACATTTTGCAGACATTCTTCGTTTAAGGAAACAAATATATATTTGTAATATAAAGTTGTTCCATACATATATAAAAATTTTCGAAAAATCTCGATCCCAGCTTCACCTAGCGAATTCACATTTTGCAGACATCCTTCGTTTAAGGAATCTAATGTATCTTAGTAACATAAGGTTGTTTTATACATATATAAAAGTTTTCGATAAATCTCGATCCCAGCTTCACCTAGCGAGTTCACATTTTGCATATTTCCGTCTTTTAAGGAAACTAATATATCTTAGTAATATAACGTTGTTTTATACATATATGAATGTTTTCGATAAATCTCGATCCCAGCTTCACCTAGTGAGTTCACATTTTGCAGACATTCTTCGTTTAAGGAAACAAATATATCTTAGTAATATAAGGTTGTTTTATACATATATAAATGTTTTCGATAAATCTCGATCCCAGCTTCACCTAGCGAGTTCACATTTTGCAGACATTCTTCGTTTAAGGAAACAAATATATCTTAGTAATATAAGGTTGTTTTATACATATATAAATGTTTTCGATAAATCTCGATCCCAGCTTCACCTAGCGAGTTCACATTTTGCATACTTCCTTCGTTTAAGGAAACTAATGTATCTTAGTAACATAAGGTTGTTTTATACATATATAAAAGTTTTCGAAAAATCTCGATCCCAGCTTCACCTAGCGAGTTCACATTTTGCTACATCCTTTGTTTAAGGAATCTAATGTATCTTAGTAATATAAGGTTGTTCCATACATATATAAAAGTTTTCGATAAATCTCGATCCAAGCTTCACCTAGCGAGTTCACATTTTGCAGACATTCTTCTTTTAAGGAAACAAATATATATTTGTAATATAAGGTTGTTCTATATATATATAAAAATTTTCGAAAAATCTCGATCCTAGCTTCACCTAGCGAGTTCACATTTTGCATACTTCCTTCGTTTAAGGAAACTAATGTATCTTAGTAATATAAGGTAGTTCCATACATATATAAAAGTTTTCGATAAATCTCGATCCCAGCTTCACCTAGCGAGTTCACATTTTGCAGACATCCTTCGTTTAAGGAATCTAATGTATCTTAGTAATATAAGGTTGTTCCATACATATATAAAAATTTTCGATAAATCTCGATCCCAGCTTCACCTAGCGAGTTCACATTTTGCATACCTCCTTCGTTTAAGGAAACTAATGTATCTTAGTAACATAAGGTTGTTTTATACATATATAAAAATTTTCGAAAAATCTCGATCCCTGCTTCACCTAGCGAGTTCACATTTTGCATACATCCTTCGTTAAAGGAATCTAATGTATCTTAGTAATATAAGGTAGTTTTATACATATATAAAAGTTTTCGATAAATCTCGATCCCAGCTTCACCTAGCGAGTTCACATTTTGCATACTCCGTCTTTTAAGGAAACTAATGTATCTTAGTAACATAAGGTTGTTTTATACATATATAAAAGTTTTCTAAAAATCCCGATCCCAGCTTCACCTAGCGAGTTCACATTTTGCATACATCCTTCGTTTAAGGAATCTAATGTATCTTAGTAATATAAGGTTGTTTTATACATATATAAATGTTTTCGATAAATCTCGATCCCAGCTTCACCTAGCGAGTTCACATTTTGCAGACATTCTTCGTTTAAGGAAACAAATATATCTTAGTAATATAAGGTTGTTTTATACATATATAAATGTTTTCGATAAATCTCGATCCCAGCTTCACCTAGCGAGTTCACATTTTGCAGACATCCTTCGTTTAAGGAATCTAATGTATCTTAGTAATATAAGGTTGTTCCATACATATATAAAAATTTTCGAAAAATCTCAATCCCAGCTTCACCTAGCGAGTTCACATTTTGCATACTTCCTTCGTTTAAGGAAACTAATGTATGTTAGTAATATAAGGTTGTTCCATACATATATAAAAGTTTTCGATAAATCTCGATCCCGGCTTCACCTAGCGAGTTCACATTTTGCATACTTCCTTCGTTTAAGGAAACTAATGTATCTTAGTAACATAAGGTTGTTTTATACATATATAAAAATTTTCGAAAAATCTCGATCCCAGCTTCACCTAGCGAGTTCACATTTTGCATACATCCTTCGTTAAAGGAATCTAATGTATCTTAGTAATATAAGGTAGTTTTATACATATATAAAAGTTTTCGATAAATCTCGATCCCAGCTTCACCTAGCGAGTTCACATTTTGCATACTCCGTCTTTTAAGGAAACTAATGTATCTTAGTAACATAAGGTTGTTTTATACATATATAAAAGTTTTCTAAAAATCCCGATCCCAGCTTCACCTAGCGAGTTCACATTTTGCATACATCCTTCGTTTAAGGAATCTAATGTATCTTAGTAATATAAGGTTGTTCCATACATATGTAAAAGTTTTCGATAAATCTCGATCCCAGCTTCACCTAGCGAGTTCACATTTTGCAGACATTCTTCGTTAAAGGAATCTAATGTATCTTAGTAACATAAGGTTGTTTATACATATATAAAAGTTTTTGATAAATCTCGAACCCAGCTTCACCTAGCGAGTTCACATTTTGCAGACATTCTTCGTTTAAGGAAACAAATATATATTTGTAATATAAGGTTGTTCCATACATATATAAAAATTTTCGATAAATCTCGATCCCAGCTTCACCTAGCGAGTTCACATTTTGCTACATCCTTCGTTTAAGGAATCTAATGTATCTTAGTAACATAAGGTTGTTTTATACATATATAAAAGTTTTCGATAAATCTCGATCCCAGCTTCACCTAGCGAGTTCACATTTTGCATATTTCCGTCTTTTAAGGAAACTAATATATCTTAGTAATATAACGTTGTTTTATACATATATAAATGTTTTCGATAAATCTCGATCCCAGCTTCACCTAGCGAGTTCACATTTTGCATATTTCCGTCTTTTAAGGAAACTAATATATCTTAGTAATATAACGTTGTTTTATACATATATAAATGTTTTCGATAAATCTCGATCCCAGCTTCACCTAGCGAGTTCACATTTTGCATACATCCTTCGTTTAAGGAATCTAATGTATCTTAGTAATATAACGTTGTTCCATACATATATAAAAGTTTTCGAAAAATCCCGATCCCAGCTTCACCTAGCGAGTTCACATTTTGCATACATTCTTCGTTTAAGGAATCTAATGTATCTTAGTAACATAAGGTTGTTTATACATATATAAAAGTTTTCGATAAATCTCGAACCCAGCTTCACCTAGCGAGTTCACATTTTGCAGACATTCTTCGTTTAAGGAAACAAATATATATTTGTAATATAAAGTTGTTCCATACATATATAAAAATTTTCGAAAAATCTCGATCCCAGCTTCACCTAGCGAATTCACATTTTGCAGACATCCTTCGTTTAAGGAATCTAATGTATCTTAGTAACATAAGGTTGTTTTATACATATATAAAAGTTTTCGATAAATCTCGATCCCAGCTTCACCTAGCGAGTTCACATTTTGCATATTTCCGTCTTTTAAGGAAACTAATATATCTTAGTAATATAACGTTGTTTTATACATATATGAATGTTTTCGATAAATCTCGATCCCAGCTTCACCTAGTGAGTTCACATTTTGCAGACATTCTTCGTTTAAGGAAACAAATATATCTTAGTAATATAAGGTTGTTTTATACATATATAAATGTTTTCGATAAATCTCGATCCCAGCTTCACCTAGCGAGTTCACATTTTGCAGACATTCTTCGTTTAAGGAAACAAATATATCTTAGTAATATAAGGTTGTTTTATACATATATAAATGTTTTCGATAAATCTCGATCCCAGCTTCACCTAGCGAGTTCACATTTTGCATACTTCCTTCGTTTAAGGAAACTAATGTATCTTAGTAACATAAGGTTGTTTTATACATATATAAAAGTTTTCGAAAAATCTCGATCCCAGCTTCACCTAGCGAGTTCACATTTTGCTACATCCTTTGTTTAAGGAATCTAATGTATCTTAGTAATATAAGGTTGTTCCATACATATATAAAAGTTTTCGATAAATCTCGATCCAAGCTTCACCTAGCGAGTTCACATTTTGCAGACATTCTTCTTTTAAGGAAACAAATATATATTTGTAATATAAGGTTGTTCTATATATATATAAAAATTTTCGAAAAATCTCGATCCTAGCTTCACCTAGCGAGTTCACATTTTGCATACTTCCTTCGTTTAAGGAAACTAATGTATCTTAGTAATATAAGGTAGTTCCATACATATATAAAAGTTTTCGATAAATCTCGATCCCAGCTTCACCTAGCGAGTTCACATTTTGCAGACATCCTTCGTTTAAGGAATCTAATGTATCTTAGTAATATAAGGTTGTTCCATACATATATAAAAATTTTCGATAAATCTCGATCCCAGCTTCACCTAGCGAGTTCACATTTTGCATACCTCCTTCGTTTAAGGAAACTAATGTATCTTAGTAACATAAGGTTGTTTTATACATATATAAAAATTTTCGAAAAATCTCGATCCCTGCTTCACCTAGCGAGTTCACATTTTGCATACATCCTTCGTTAAAGGAATCTAATGTATCTTAGTAATATAAGGTAGTTTTATACATATATAAAAGTTTTCGATAAATCTCGATCCCAGCTTCACCTAGCGAGTTCACATTTTGCATACTCCGTCTTTTAAGGAAACTAATGTATCTTAGTAACATAAGGTTGTTTTATACATATATAAAAGTTTTCTAAAAATCCCGATCCCAGCTTCACCTAGCGAGTTCACATTTTGCATACATCCTTCGTTTAAGGAATCTAATGTATCTTAGTAATATAAGGTTGTTTTATACATATATAAATGTTTTCGATAAATCTCGATCCCAGCTTCACCTAGCGAGTTCACATTTTGCAGACATTCTTCGTTTAAGGAAACAAATATATCTTAGTAATATAAGGTTGTTTTATACATATATAAATGTTTTCGATAAATCTCGATCCCAGCTTCACCTAGCGAGTTCACATTTTGCAGACATCCTTCGTTTAAGGAATCTAATGTATCTTAGTAATATAAGGTTGTTCCATACATATATAAAAATTTTCGAAAAATCTCAATCCCAGCTTCACCTAGCGAGTTCACATTTTGCATACTTCCTTCGTTTAAGGAAACTAATGTATGTTAGTAATATAAGGTTGTTCCATACATATATAAAAGTTTTCGATAAATCTCGATCCCGGCTTCACCTAGCGAGTTCACATTTTGCATACTTCCTTCGTTTAAGGAAACTAATGTATCTTAGTAACATAAGGTTGTTTTATACATATATAAAAATTTTCGAAAAATCTCGATCCCAGCTTCACCTAGCGAGTTCACATTTTGCATACATCCTTCGTTAAAGGAATCTAATGTATCTTAGTAATATAAGGTAGTTTTATACATATATAAAAGTTTTCGATAAATCTCGATCCCAGCTTCACCTAGCGAGTTCACATTTTGCATACTCCGTCTTTTAAGGAAACTAATGTATCTTAGTAACATAAGGTTGTTTTATACATATATAAAAGTTTTCTAAAAATCCCGATCCCAGCTTCACCTAGCGAGTTCACATTTTGCATACATCCTTCGTTTAAGGAATCTAATGTATCTTAGTAATATAAGGTTGTTCCATACATATGTAAAAGTTTTCGATAAATCTCGATCCCAGCTTCACCTAGCGAGTTCACATTTTGCAGACATTCTTCGTTAAAGGAATCTAATGTATCTTAGTAACATAAGGTTGTTTATACATATATAAAAGTTTTTGATAAATCTCGAACCCAGCTTCACCTAGCGAGTTCACATTTTGCAGACATTCTTCGTTTAAGGAAACAAATATATATTTGTAATATAAGGTTGTTCCATACATATATAAAAATTTTCGATAAATCTCGATCCCAGCTTCACCTAGCGAGTTCACATTTTGCTACATCCTTCGTTTAAGGAATCTAATGTATCTTAGTAATATAAGGTTGTTCCATACATATATAAAAGTTTTCGATAAATCTCGATCCCAGCTTCACCTAGCGAGTTCACATTTTGCATACATCCTTCGTTTAAGGAATCTAATGTATCTTAGTAATATAAGGTTGTTCCATACATATATAAAAGTTTTCGATAAATCTCGATCCCAGCTTCACCTAGCGAGTTCACATTTTGCATACATCCTTCGTTTAAGGAATCTAATGTATCTTAGTAATATAAGGTTGTTCCATACATATATAAAAGTTTTCGATAAATCTCGATCCCAGCTTCACCTAGCGAGTTCACATTTTGCATACTTCCTTCGTTTAAGGAATCTAATGTATCTTAGTAATATAAGGTTGTTCCATACATATATAAAAGTTTTCGATAAATCTCGATCTCAGCTTCACCTAGCGAGTTCACATTTTGCTACATCCTTCGTTTAAGGAATCTAATGTATCTTAGTAATATAAGGTTGTTCCATACATATATAAAAGTTTTCGATAAATCTCGATCCCAGCTTCACCTAGCGAGTTCACATTTTGCATACATCCTTCGTTTAAGGAATCTAATGTATCTTAGTAATATAAGGTTGTTGCATACATATATAAAAGTTTTCGATAAATCTCGATCCCAGCTTCACCTAGCGAGTTCACATTTTGCATACATCCTTCGTTTAAGGAATCTAATGTATCTTAGGAATATAAGGTTGTTCCATACATATATAAAAGTTTTCGATAAATCTCGATCCCAGCTTCACCTAGCGAGTTCACATGTTGCATACATCCTTCGTTAAAGGAATCTAATGTATCTTAGTAATATAAGGTAGTTTTATACATATATAAAAGTTTTCGATAAATCTCGATCCCAGCTTCACCTAGCGAGTTCACATTTTGCATACTCCGTCTTTTAAGGAAACTAATGTATCTTAGTAACATAAGGTTGTTTTATACATATATAAAAGTTTTCTAAAAATCCCGATCCCAGCTTCACCTAGCGAGTTCACATTTTGCATACATCCTTCGTTTAAGGAATCTAATGTATCTTAGTAATATAAGGTTGTTCCATACATATATAAAAGTTTTCGATAAATCTCGATCCCAGCTTCACCTAGCGAGTTCACATTTTGCAGACATTCTTCGTTTAAGGAATCTAATGTATCTTAGTATCATAAGGTTGTTTATACATATATAAAAGTTTTCGATAAATCTCGAACCCAGCTTCACCTAGCGAGTACACATTTTGCAGACATTCTTCGTTTAAGGAAACAAATATATATTTGTAATATAAGGTTGTTCCATACATATATAAAAATTTTCGAAAAATCTCGATCCCAGCTTCACCTAGCGAGTTCACATTTTGCTACATCCTTCGTTTAAGGAATCTAATGTATCTTAGTAATATAAGGTTGTTCCATACATATATAAAAGTTTTCGATAAATCTCGATCCCAGCTTCACCTAGCGAGTTCACATTTTGCATATTTCCGTCTTTTAAGGAAACTAATATATCTTAGTAATATAACGTTGTTTTATACATATATAAATGTTTTCGATAAATCTCGATCCCAGCTTCACCTAGCGAGTTCACATTTTGCAGACATTCTTCGTTTAAGGAAACAAATATATCTTAGTAATATAAGGTTGTTTTATACATATATAAATGTTTTCGATAAATCTCGATCCCAGCTTCACCTAGCGAGTTCACATTTTGCAGACATCCTTCGTTTAAGGAATCTAATGTATCTTAGTAATATAAGGTTGTTCCATACATATATAAAAATTTTCGAAAAATCTCGATCCCAGCTTCACCTAGCGAGTTCACATTTTGCATACTTCCTTCGTTTAAGGAAACTAATGTATGTTAGTAATATAAGGTTGTTCCATACATATATAAAAGTTTTCGATAAATCTCGATCCCAGCTTCACCTAGCGAGTTCACATTTTGCATACTTCCTTCGTTTAAGGAAACTAATGTATCTTAGTAACATAAGGTTGTTTTATACATATATAAAAATTTTCGAAAAATCTCGATCCCAGCTTCACCTAGCGAGTTCACATTTTGCATACATCCTTCGTTAAAGGAATCTAATGTATCTTAGTAATATAAGGTAGTTTTATACATATATAAAAGTTTTCGATAAATCTCGATCCCAGCTTCACCTAGCGAGTTCACATTTTGCATACTCCGTCTTTTAAGGAAACTAATGTATCTTAGTAACATAAGGTTGTTTTATACATATATAAAAGTTTTCTAAAAATCCCGATCCCAGCTTTACCTAGCGAGTTCACATTTTGCATACATCCTTCGTTTAAGGAATCTAATGTATCTTAGTAATATAAGGTTGTTCCATACATATATAAATTTTTCGATAAATCTCGATCCCAGCTTCACCTAGCGAGTTCACATTTTGCAGACATTCTTCGTTTAAGGAATCTAATGTATCTTAGTAACATAAGGTTGTTTATACATATATAAAAGTTTTCGATAAATCTCGAACCCAGCTTCACCTAGCGAGTTCACATTTTGCAGACATTCTTCGTTTAAGGAAACAAATATATATTTGTAATATAAGGTTGTTCCATACATATATAAAAATTTTCGATAAATCTCGATCCCAGCTTCACCTAGCGAGTTCACATTTTGCTACATCCTTCGTTTAAGGAATCTAATGTATCTTAGTAATATAAGGTTGTTCCATACATATATAAAAGTTTTCGATAAATCTCGATCCCAGCTTCACCTAGCGAGTTCACATTTTGCATACATCCTTCGTTTAAGGAATCTAATGTATCTTAGTAATATAAGGTTGTTCCATACATATATAAAAGTTTTCGATAAATCTCGATCCCAGCTTCACCTAGCGAGTTCACATTTTGCATACATCCTTCGTTTAAGGAATCTAATGTATCTTAGTAATATAAGGTTGTTCCATACATATATAAAAGTTTTCGATAAATCTCGATCCCAGCTTCACCTAGCGAGTTCACATTTTGCATACATCCTTCGTTTAAGGAATCTAATGTATCTTAGTAATATAAGGTTGTTGCATACATATATAAAAGTTTTCGATAAATCTCGATCCCAGCTTCACCTAGCGAGTTCACATTTTGCATACATCCTTCGTTTAAGGAATCTAATGTATCTTAGGAATATAAGGTTGTTCCATACATATATAAAAGTTTTCGATAAATCTCGATCCCAGCTTCACCTAGCGAGTTCACATTTTGCATACATCCTTCGTTTAAGGAATCTAATGTATCTTAGTAATATAAGGTTGTTCCATACATATATAAAAATTTTCGAAAAATCTCGATCCCAGCTTCACCTAGCGAGTTCACATTTTGCATACATCCTTCGTTTAAGGAATCTAATGTATCTTAGTAATATAAGGTTGTTCCATACATATATAAAAGTTTTCGATAAATCTCGATCCCAGCTTCACCTAGCGAGTTCACATTTTGCAGACATCCTTCGTTTAAGGAATCTAATGTATCTTAGTAATATAAGGTTGTTCCATACATATATAAAAATTTTCGAAAAATCTCGATCCCAGCTTCACCTAGCGAGTTCACATTTTGCATACTTCCTTCGTTTAAGGAAACTAATGTATGTTAGTAATATAAGGTTGTTCCATACATATATAAAAGTTTTCGATAAATCTCGATCCCAGCTTCACCTAGCGAGTTCACATTTTGCATACTTCCTTCGTTTAAGGAAACTAATGTATCTTAGTAACATAAGGTTGTTTTATACATATATAAAAATTTTCGAAAAATCTCGATCCCTGCTTCACCTAGCGAGTTCACATGTTGCATACATCCTTCGTTAAAGGAATCTAATGTATCTTAGTAATATAAGGTAGTTTTATACATATATAAAAGTTTTCGATAAATCTCGATCCCAGCTTCACCTAGCGAGTTCACATTTTGCATACTCCGTCTTTTAAGGAAACTAATGTATCTTAGTAACATAAGGTTGTTTTATACATATATAAAAGTTTTCTAAAAATCCCGATCCCAGCTTCACCTAGCGAGTTCACATTTTGCATACATCCTTCGTTTAAGGAATCTAATGTATCTTAGTAATATAAGGTTGTTCCATACATATATAAAAGTTTTCGATAAATCTCGATCCCAGCTTCACCTAGCGAGTTCACATTTTGCAGACATTCTTCGTTTAAGGAATCTAATGTATCTTAGTATCATAAGGTTGTTTATACATATATAAAAGTTTTCGATAAATCTCGAACCCAGCTTCACCTAGCGAGTACACATTTTGCAGACATTCTTCGTTTAAGGAAACAAATATATATTTGTAATATAAGGTTGTTCCATACATATATAAAAATTTTCGAAAAATCTCGATCCCAGCTTCACCTAGCGAGTTCACATTTTGCTACATCCTTCGTTTAAGGAATCTAATGTATCTTAGTAATATAAGGTTGTTCCATACATATATAAAAGTTTTCGATAAATCTCGATCCCAGCTTCACCTAGCGAGTTCACATTTTGCATATTTCCGTCTTTTAAGGAAACTAATATATCTTAGTAATATAACGTTGTTTTATACATATATAAATGTTTTCGATAAATCTCGATCCCAGCTTCACCTAGCGAGTTCACATTTTGCAGACATTCTTCGTTTAAGGAAACAAATATATCTTAGTAATATAAGGTTGTTTTATACATATATAAATGTTTTCGATAAATCTCGATCCCAGCTTCACCTAGCGAGTTCACATTTTGCAGACATCCTTCGTTTAAGGAATCTAATGTATCTTAGTAATATAAGGTTGTTCCATACATATATAAAAATTTTCGAAAAATCTCGATCCCAGCTTCACCTAGCGAGTTCACATTTTGCATACTTCCTTCGTTTAAGGAAACTAATGTATGTTAGTAATATAAGGTTGTTCCATACATATATAAAAGTTTTCGATAAATCTCGATCCCAGCTTCACCTAGCGAGTTCACATTTTGCATACTTCCTTCGTTTAAGGAAACTAATGTATCTTAGTAACATAAGGTTGTTTTATACATATATAAAAATTTTCGAAAAATCTCGATCCCAGCTTCACCTAGCGAGTTCACATTTTGCATACATCCTTCGTTAAAGGAATCTAATGTATCTTAGTAATATAAGGTAGTTTTATACATATATAAAAGTTTTCGATAAATCTCGATCCCAGCTTCACCTAGCGAGTTCACATTTTGCATACTCCGTCTTTTAAGGAAACTAATGTATCTTAGTAACATAAGGTTGTTTTATACATATATAAAAGTTTTCTAAAAATCCCGATCCCAGCTTCACCTAGCGAGTTCACATTTTGCATACATCCTTCGTTTAAGGAATCTAATGTATCTTAGTAATATAAGGTTGTTCCATACATATATAAATTTTTCGATAAATCTCGATCCCAGCTTCACCTAGCGAGTTCACATTTTGCAGACATTCTTCGTTTAAGGAATCTAATGTATCTTAGTAACATAAGGTTGTTTATACATATATAAAAGTTTTCGATAAATCTCGAACCCTGCTTCACCTAGCGAGTTCACATTTTGCAGACATTCTTCGTTTAAGGAAACAAATATATATTTGTAATATAAGGTTGTTCCATACATATATAAAAATTTTCGATAAATCTCGATCCCAGCTTCACCTAGCGAGTTCACATTTTGCTACATCCTTCGTTTAAGGAATCTAATGTATCTTAGTAATATAAGGTTGTTCCATACATATATAAAAGTTTTCGATAAATCTCGATCCCAGCTTCACCTAGCGAGTTCACATTTTGCATACATCCTTCGTTTAAGGAATCTAATGTATCTTAGTAATATAAGGTTGTTCCATACATATATAAAAGTTTTCGATAAATCTCGATCCCAGCTTCACCTAGCGAGTTCACATTTTGCATACATCCTTCGTTTAAGGAATCTAATGTATCTTAGTAATATAAGGTTGTTCCATACATATATAAAAGTTTTCGATAAATCTCGATCCCAGCTTCACCTAGCGAGTTCACATTTTGCATACATCCTTCGTTTAAGGAATCTAATGTATCTTAGTAATATAAGGTTGTTCCATACATATATAAAAGTTTTCGATAAATCTCGATCTCAGCTTCACCTAGCGAGTTCACATTTTGCTACATCCTTCGTTTAAGGAATCTAATGTATCTTAGTAATATAAGGTTGTTCCATACATATATAAAAGTTTTCGATAAATCTCGATCCCAGCTTCACCTAGCGAGTTCACATTTTGCATACATCCTTCGTTTAAGGAATCTAATGTATCTTAGTAATATAAGGTTGTTCCATACATATATAAAAGTTTTCGATAAATCTCGATCCCAGCTTCACCTAGCGAGTTCACATTTTGCATACATCCTTCGTTTAAGGAATCTAATGTATCTTAGTAATATAAGGTTGTTCCATACATATATAAAAGTTTTCGATAAATCTCGATCCCAGCTTCACCTAGCGAGTTCACATTTTGCATACATCCTTCGTTTAAGGAATCTAATGTATCTTAGTAATATAAGGTTGTTCCATACATATATAAAAATTTTCGAAAAATCTCGATCCCAGCTTCACCTAGCGAGTTCACATTTTGCATACATCCTTCGTTTAAGGAATCTAATGTATCTTAGTAATATAAGGTTGTTCCATACATATATAAAAATTTTCGAAAAATCTCGATCCCAGCTTCACCTAGCGAGTTCACATTTTGCATACATCCTTCGTTTAAGGAATCTAATGTATCTTAGTAATATAAGGTTGTTCCATACATATATAAAAGTTTTCGATAAATCTCGATCCCAGCTTCACCTAGCGAGTTCACATTTTGCATACATCCTTCGTTTAAGGAATCTAATGTATCTTAGTAATATAAGGTTGTTCCATACATATATAAAAATTTTCGAAAAATCTCGATCCCAGCTTCACCTAGCGAGTTCACATTTTGCATACATCCTTCGTTTAAGGAATCTAATGTATCTTAGTAATATAAGGTTGTTCCATACATATATAAAAATTTTCGAAAAATCTCGATCCCAGCTTCACCTAGCGAGTTCACATTTTGCATACATCCTTCGTTTAAGGAATCTAATGTATCTTAGTAATATAAGGTTGTTCCATACATATATAAAAGTTTTCGATAAATCTCGATCCCAGCTTCACCTAGCGAGTTCACATTTTGCATACATCCTTCGTTTAAGGAATCTAATGTATCTTAGTAATATAAGGTTGTTCCATACATATATAAAAGTTTTCGATAAATCTCGATCCCAGCTTCACCTAGCGATTTCACATTTTGCATACATCCTTCGTTTAAGGAATCTAATGTATCTTAGTAATATAAGGTTGTTCCATACATATATAAAAGTTTTCGATAAATCTCGATCCCAGCTTCACCTAGCGAGTTCACATTTTGCATACATCCTTCGTTTAAGGAATCTAATGTATCTTAGTAATATAAGGTTGTTCCATACATATATAAAAGTTTTCGATAAATCTCGATCCCAGGTTCACCTAGCGAGTTCACATTTTGCATACATCCTTCGTTTAAGGAATCTAATGTATCTTAGTAATATAAGGTTGTTCCATACATATATAAAAGTTTTCGATAAATCTCGATCCCAGCTTCACCTAGCGAGTTCACATTTTGCATACATCCTTCGTTTAAGGAATCTAATGTATCTTAGTAATATAAGGTTGTTCCATACATATATAAAAGTTTTCGATAAATCTCGATCCCAGCTTCACCTAGCGAGTTCACATTTTGCATACATCCTTCGTTTAAGGAATCTAATGTATCTTAGTAATATAAGGTTGTTCCATACATATATAAAAGTTTTCGATAAATCTCGATCCCAGCTTCACCTAGCGAGTTCACATTTTGCATACATCCTTCGTTTAAGGAATCTAATGTATCTTAGTAATATAAGGTTGTTCCATACATATATAAAAGTTTTCGATAAATCTCGATCCCAGCTTCACCTAGCGATTTCACATTTTGCATACTTCCTTCGTTTAAGGAATCTAATGTATCTTAGTAATATAAGGTTGTTCCATACATATATAAAAGTTTTCGATAAATCTCGATCCCAGCTTCACCTAGCGAGTTCACATTTTGCATACATCCTTCGTTTAAGGAATCTAATGTATCTTAGTAATATAAGGTTGTTCCATACATATATAAAAGTTTTCGATAAATCTCGATCCCAGCTTCACCTAGCGATTTCACATTTTGCATACATCCTTCGTTTAAGGAATCTAATGTATCTTAGTAATATAAGGTTGTTCCATACATATATAAAAGTTTTCGATAAATCTCGATCCCAGCTTCACCTAGCGAGTTCACATTTTGCATACATCCTTCGTTTAAGGAATCTAATGTATCTTAGTAATATAAGGTTGTTCCATACATATATAAAAGTTTTCGATAAATCTCGATCCCAGCTTCACCTAGCGAGTTCACATTTTGCATACTTCCTTCGTTTAAGGAATCTAATGTATCTTAGTAATATAAGGTTGTTCCATACATATATAAAAGTTTTCGATAAATCTCGATCCCAGCTTCACCTAGCGAGTTCACATTTTGCATACATCCTTCGTTTAAGGAATCTAATGTATCTTAGTAATATAAGGTTGTTCCATACATATATAAAAGTTTTCGATAAATCTCGATCCCAGCTTCACCTAGCGATTTCACATTTTGCATACATCCTTCGTTTAAGGAATCTAATGTATCTTAGTAATATAAGGTTGTTCCATACATATATAAAAGTTTTCGATAAATCTCGATCCCAGCTTCACCTAGCGAGTTCACATTTTGCATACTTCCTTCGTTTAAGGAATCTAATGTATCTTAGTAATATAAGGTTGTTCCATACATATATAAAAGTTTTCGATAAATCTCGATCCCAGCTTCACCTAGCGAGTTCACATTTTGCATACATCCTTCGTTTAAGGAATCTAATGTATCTTAGTAATATAAGGTTGTTCCATACATATATAAAAGTTTTCGATAAATCTCGATCCCAGCTTCACCTAGCGAGTTCACATTTTGCATACATCCTTCGTTTAAGGAATCTAATGTATCTTAGTAATATAAGGTTGTTCCATACATATATAAAAGTTTTCGATAAATCTCGATCCCAGCTTCACCTAGCGAGTTCCCATTTTGCATACATCCTTCGTTTAAGGAATCTAATGTATCTTAGTAATATAAGGTTGTTCCATACATATATAAAAGTTTTCGATAAATCTCGATCCCAGCTTCACCTAGCGAGTTCAGATTTTGCATACATCCTTCGTTTAAGGAATCTAATGTATCTTAGTAATATAAGGTTGTTCCATACATATATAAAAGTTTTCGATAAATCTCGATGCCAGCTTCACCTAGCGAGTTCACATTTTGCATACATCCTTCGTTTAAGGAATCTAATGTATCTTAGTAATATAAGGTTGTTCCATACATATATAAAAGTTTTCGATAAATCTCGATCCCAGCTTCACCTAGCGATTTCACATTTTGCATACTTCCTTCGTTTAAGGAATCTAATGTATCTTAGTAATATAAGGTTGTTCCATACATATATAAAAGTTTTCGATAAATCTCGATCCCAGCTTCACCTAGCGAGTTCACATTTTGCATACATCCTTCGTTTAAGGAATCTAATGTATCTTAGTAATATAAGGTTGTTCCATACATATATAAAAGTTTTCGATAAATCTCGATCCCAGCTTCACCTAGCGAGTTCACATTTTGCATACATCCTTCGTTTAAGGAATCTAATGTATCTTAGTAATATAAGGTCGTTCCATACATATATAAAAGTTTTCGATAAATCTCGATCCCAGCTTCACCTAGCGAGTTCACATTTTGCATACATCCTTCGTTTAAGGAATCTAATGTATCTTAGTAATATAAGGTTATTCCATACATATATAAAAGTTTTCGATAAATCTCGATCCCAGCTTCACCTAGCGAGTTCACATTTTGCATACATCCTTCGTTTAAGGAATCTAATGTATCTTAGTAATATAAGGTTGTTCCATACATATATAAAAGTTTTCGATAAATCTCGATCCCAGCTTCACCTAGCGAGTTCACATTTTGCATACATCCTTCGTTTAAGGAATCTAATGTATCTTAGTAATATAAGGTTGTTCCATACATATATAAAAGTTTTCGATAAATCTCGATCCCAGCTTCACCTAGCGAGTTCACATTTTGCATACATCCTTCGTTTAAGGAATCTAATGTATCTTAGTAATATAACGTTGTTCCATACATATATAAAAGTTTTCGATAAATCTCGATCCCAGCTTCACCTAGCGATTTCACATTTTGCATACTTCCTTCGTTTAAGGAATCTAATGTATCTTAGTAATATAAGGTTGTTCCATACATATATAAAAGTTTTCGATAAATCTCGATCCCAACTTCACCTAGCGAGTTCACATTTTGCATACATCCTTCGTTTAAGGAATCTAATGTATCTTAGTAATATAAGGTTGTTCCATACATATATAAAAGTTTTCGATAAATCTCGATCCCAGCTTTACCTAGCGAGTTCACATTTTGCATACTTCCTTCGTTTAAGGAATCTAATGTATCTTAGTAATATAAGGTTGTTCCATACATATATAAAAGTTTTTGATAAATCTCGATCCCAGCTTCACCTAGCGAGTTCAAATTTTGCAGACATTCTTCGTTTAAGGAAACTATTATATATTAGTAATATAAGGTTGATCCATACATATATAAAGGTTTTCGAAAAATCTCGATCCCAGCTTCAACTAGCGAGTCCACATTTTGCATACTTTCTTCGTTTAAGGAAACTACTATATCGTAGTAATATAAGGTTGTTTTATTCATATATAAAAGTTTTCGAAAAATGTCGATCCCTGCTTCAACTAGCGTGTCCACATTTTGCATACTTTCTTCGTTTAAGGAAAGTAATATATCTTAGTAATATAAGGTTGTTTTATACATATATAAAAGTTTTCGAAAAATCTCGATCCCAGCTTCAACTAGCGAGCCCACATTTTGCATACTTTCTTCGTTTAACGAAACTGAGTAATATAAGTATATAAGTATTAGTATATCTTAGTAATATAAGGTTGTTTTTTAAATATATAAGATTTTGCGAAATATCTCGATCCCATCTTCTCCTAGCGAGTTCATATTTTGCTCACCTTCTTCGTTCAGGGAAACTATTGTAATATCGTAATATAAGGTTATTTTATACATAAATAAAACTTTTGAAATATCTCGATGCCAGCTTCACCTAGCGAATCTATATTTTGTAGACATTCTTCATTTCAGGAAACTAATATATCTTAGTAATATAAGGTTATTCCATGCATAAATAATTTTTTTCGAAATATCTCGATCCCACCTTTACCTAGCGTGTTCGCATTTTGCAGACTTCCTTCGTTTCGTGAAACTAATGTATTTTATTAATATAATTTAATTCTATACATAAATAAAATGTTTCGAATTATCTCGATCCCAGCTTCGCCTACTGAGTTCACATTTCGCAGACTTTCTTCGTTTAAGGGAACTAATATATCTTAATAATATAACGTTCTTCTACAAAATATGGACTCGCTAGGAGAAGCTGAACTAACCATATATTACTAAAATTCATATGTTTCCTTAAACGAAGAAAGGATGCAAAATGTGAACTCGTTAGGTTCAGCTGGGAACGAGTTTTTTCGAAAACTTTTATATATGTAAGGAACAACGTTATATTACTAATATATATTAGTTTCCCTAAACGAAGAAAGTATGCAAAATGTGAACACGCAAGGTGAAGCTAGGATCGAGATATTTCGAAAAATTTTATTTTTGCATGGAATAACCTTATTTTACTAAGATATATTAGGTTCCTAAAACGAAGAAAGTCTGCAAAATGTGACCTCGGTAGGTGAAGCTGCGATCGAGATTTTTCGAAAAATTTTATATATGTATGGAATATATACATTAGTTTCCTGAAACGAACAAAGTCTGAAAAATATAGTCTCGCTAGGTGAAGCTGGGATCGAGGTATTTCTTTCGAAAAATTTTATTTATATATAAAATAACCTTATATTCCTAAGATATATTAGGTTCCTAAAACGAAGAAAGTCTGCAAAATGTGAATTCGCTAGGTGAAGCTGGGATCGAGATTTTTCGAAAACTTTTATATATGTCTGGAATATTCTTATAATACTAATATATATTAGTTTCCTGAAACGAAGAAAGTCTGAAAAATACAGTCTCACTAGGTGAAGCTGGGATCGAGGTATTTCTTACGAAAAATTTTATTTATATATAACATAACCTTATATTACTAAGATATATTAGTTTCCTGAAACGAAAAAAGTCTGTAAAATGTGGGCTCGCTAGATGAAGCTGGGATCGAGATTTTTAAAAAATTTTATTTAGCTATGGAATGACCTTTTATTACTAAGATATATTAGTTTCCTTAAACGAAGAAAGTATGCAAAATGTGAACTCCCTTTGTGAAGCTGGGATCGAGATATTTCGAAAAAGTTTATTTATGCATGGAATATTTTTATAATACTAAGATATATTAGTTTTTCCTGAAACGGTGAATGCCTGAAAAATATAGACTCGCTAAGAGAAGCTTCGGTCGAGATTTTTCTTTCGAAAAATTTTATTTATATATAAAATAACCTTATATTTGTAAGATATATTAGTTTCCTAAAACAAAGAAAGTATGCAGAATGTGAACTCGGTAGGTGAAGGTGGGATCGAGATATTCGAAAAATTTTATTTATGTATGGCATAACGTTATATTACTAAGATATATTAGTTTCCTTAAACGAAGAAAGTATGCAAAATGTGAACTCCCTAGGTGAAGCTGGGATCGAGATATTTCGAAAAGTTTTATTTATGTATAAAATAACCTTAAATTACTATGTTACATTAGTTTCCCTCAACGTAGAAGGTGTGCAAAATGTGAACTCCCTAGGTGAAGCTGGATCGAGATTTTTCGAAAAATTTTATATATGTTTGGAATATTCTTATAATACTAAGATATATTAGTTTCCTGAAACGAAGAAATTATGAAAATTGTGTACTCGCTAGATGAAGCAGGGATCGAGATTTTTGAAAAATTTTATTTATCTATTGAATTAACTTATATTACTAAGATACATTAGTTTCCGATAACGAAGATAGTCTGCACAATATGGACTCGCAGGATGAAGCCGGGATCGAGTTATTTCGAAAAATTGTATTTAGTTATGGAGTAACCTTACATTACTATGATATATTAGTTTCCTGAAACCAAGAAAGTCTGCAAAATATTGACTCGCTAGGTAAAGCTGGGATCGAAATATTTCGAAAAAGTTTATATATGTATGTATGTACAGATTATTTACAAGTACCATTGGGCTCTTAACAATTTATTGCTGCAATTGTTGCGTAATAAACAATGAAATCCACATTAACTTTTTACTTTACTTTATTAGTAGTTGACGAAAATAGTTCATGTGTAGGTGTAAGTTTTGTGCGGCCATTGTCTCTCTTTTTTCGAACGCATGGGCCAAGGGAGTGGAAGAGAGATAGATGCGGCACAAACCGAACGCTTAGGCCGATCGTACCTCTCTCTTGTTCGTGTTGCGCTCTCGCTGGTACGCTCGGCTCAGGCGGAAAGTAACAATGAGTCATGTATTTCGTGCGTGCTGTCGGCGTTCATTGATTTATAAGATGTTGTCTCGTCAAAGAACTTTTAGTTTAAATTATTTAAAAAATGGTGGGTGATAGAAAGATTCGGAGTGCATATTCGTTTTGAGCATAACAAAACGATTAAATAATGTATCGCATGTAAGGGGAAAAATATTTATTTATCAAATTACCGAAACTGATTACAGAATTATTTTAATAATCTGTTAGGGCGGTGAATGTTAAGTGTACGCTGAGATTTTTAAACATGAACGTGTGTTGTCTTACCGCGTTCATATTCTGTACAGATATTTACTGTAGTAATGTCTTAGGATATTATGTGCAATGAGCGAAATGGGAGTGTGAATGTGTTGTCATTTGTTTAATGTATCGGCGTTTATATACTGATTAGGGTATTAGAGAATTAATGTGTTTAGGCGGTGAACGTTAATTATTATCTACGACAGTGAAGGTTGTATATTTGTTGTCATTGATATAACATTTACAGAAATTCCTATAAAGATTAGAAAGTTAGTAAATCAGTCTGTGACGGCAGTAATTGTTAACTGTAAATGGCCGTAATGAACGGTGTATGTGGGTGGTCATTTTTTAAATTGTTATCGGCTTTGAACTTCTGATTGGTAGTTACTGAAGTAATTTTAGAAAGGCGGTCAGTGATAAGTGTATTTTGTGTTATTGGTGGATGAACGTGTGTAGTCAATAGTTCAATTTTTATCGTCTTTCCTCTTCAGATTGGGTAGTTACTTAAGTAATCTTTGTAGGCGGTTAATGTTTAGCGTATTATTCGCTATTGAAGTCTGTAAACATTGGTTTAAATTTTATCGACTTTCTTCTTCTGATTGGTTAGTTATTGAGGTAATCTTTGAGGGTGGTCAATTTTAAGTGTATTTTTCAATATTGAATGGTGAATGTGTTTAATCATTGTTTTAATTTTTATCGACTTCCTGCTTTTGATTGGTAGTTACTGAAGTTATCTTCGAAGGCGGTCAATGATAAGTGTAATTTGTCATATTGTAGGGTGAATATGAGTGGTCTCATTGGTCTACTAATGTGTATCGGCTTTCTTGTTCCGATTTGGTTGTTACTGACGTAAACTTTACGGTGGTCAATGTGAAGTGTATTCTGAGATATTGAAGGGTGAATTTGGGTTGTCAATGGTTTAATTTTTATCGGCTTTTCTCTTATGATTCGGTAGTTATTGTAGTAAAAACTTTGAATTCTGTCAATGTTAAGTGTATTCTGCGATAATGAACGGTGAATTTACGTTACCATTGGTTTAATATCTGTGATAGAAAAAACAAATTTTTAATGATTTTCTAAATGTGATTAACATTTATTTATTTGTTTCTTCCGTACAGTATAGATCATGTATAAAATTGTTCTATCACCCTTAGTTTACAATTAATTATGATTCAAAATAATTAAAGGAAAGTATAGTTAAAATCTGTAGAATTTATATTTTTGCATGGATATACCTGTGTTAGAATAATTTCGCTGTTGGTCTTTTATAAATAGCATCAGTAATATTCCGAAAAATAACAAATCGTAATCAGCTTCTATGTTAGTATTCCATTTAAAGGTAAATGGAATGAATAACTGCTTTCAATCACTGAAATATTTTGTTCGAAACGTTCATTGTGTTCGAAACTTATGTCACGGACCATGTCCGGCAAAAAAATTCATACGTGAGTGGAGGAAATGTATTTTATAAGGAAATGAAGTAATGTAATAATATCTGTTAAGCTTGGGCCATGTCGTATAGTTTGGCAAATTTATTTTTAGTAATGCAAAAAAAATTGTGTAAAAGCAGAATATAATTGTGTAAAATTGAGTATAAAAAAGTTGATAAACAACGATCTTTGTTCAAACTAGTTTGAACAAAGCAAGGCAAGCTAGATGGGATGTGACAGAAAACGGGCGGTATACACATGATCTGTTCCCAGATATTAGGTGCTTGTGCCGCGCTTCTTGGATTTCCCCAAACAAGAATGTCATACAATTTCTTTCGGGACACGGGGCTTTACGAGGCAAGGTGGCGAGATTAGGCCTGGTTGATACGGATTTATGCCCGCAGTGAGGGTTGTTAGATGACTATTTTCATATGCTATATGAGTGCATGAAATATGAGAAGTGTATGAGATCATTTGTCGAGTGAAAATTTTAGGGCAGTGAATTTTTATCATAACTGCGGTAACCAGGCCGAATGGTTTGTAGTAGAGGAATTCATGGTTTATCTAACAAAAGAAAGGATAGCAGAAGGGGTTTAGTCCCGTCTGAGCTTTCTTTGTCTCTTTTTTTATTGTTATTGTTTCTTTGTTTTTGTTAACTCTTTACTATTTATATTATGGTTTATGTTTTAGTTTTAGTTCATGTGTCAGACTCACTTTTTACCTTCTTGGGTAGGTGTAGGTGATTTCAGTTCCTTCACTCAAGACTTGAGTGAAGGAACTGAAATCACCTGAATATTTGCAGATTCAGTTTTCTTTAAGACTAACTGAGATGTGTTTTGTTTCTACGTGTCCACCTTTGTTAGAAGTACATTGATGGGAATATCACCTGCGGCATTCATCAGTGGCATCCTGGCTGAAGCGAGACTGCAATATGTATACCGCTGAGGTTTTTGGAGATGACCTCCAGTAAAGCCATGAGGGCTAAGTACGAAAGGGGGTAGCGTGGCGGCCACAAACCTCACACGGTGGGTGTCATTCCCTTCAGGGTCAGGATGTGTCTGCCCACGGCATCTGGGAAAACATCTACCTTTTATCCCAAATAACAGAAGACACCACCAAGTCATCCAAACGTGGCTAAGGATTGGGCACACAAAGCTAGGTCACACCCACCTATTTGGCTCCTCTCAGCAGAACTGTGAAATGTGCAATGTAAATCGGTCCATAAATCACTTACTTCCAGATTTTCAATGTTCAGGACTATTCATCATCAATTAAATCTGGGTTCAGATGTAAGGGTTTTCTCAACTGGAAGAAATACACCAAAAGACTGTTTTGGTTTCCCTGTGACAGTAGAAGGAAGAACTCAATTTAACAGTTTTGCATACATGAGATCACTTCCAGAATATTGTGTGAGCAGTGAAACTAGTTTAATGGTCATGTTCCTGTTTCAATATTTGTTATCCAATATTTGCTATTTAAAAAACTTATTGAGCACTTAGTTTCACTTGATGCCACTATAAACAAATAATGAAAAGAAGATTTTTTTTACAAATGATGAATTAAATAAGTTATTATTAGTTTTGTTGGATAATTTTTAATTCCGTTTTTTTTATACTAGCGTAAATAAGTAGATTAAAATATGAATGATTGGCTGAAAAGATTGTGTCTTTTATTTATGCACACACACACACACACACACACACACACATATATATATATATGAATGGGTGAAGATGCAACTTGACAATAATTCATCAGCTGCAATGCTATACGTATTGTGTGAACATTCGGTAAAAAATTAGTTTTAAATTCTTTTTTAGTTGTAACGATTACTATTTATAATAATATTATAAATAACTTAAATAATAATTAAATATTATAATTTCATGTTCAACCACAGTTTTCAATTTCTGTTGTAAAACTTTTTAACTAGCGTTAAAAATCACCTTAGTACAGTCACATTTGAAGATGGGGAGACCCCTCCCCATGGCTGTTAAAACATGGCTGTTAAACATGTTTTAAAAATCCATATCAGTGAGTAAGAGACTGATGACCGTATTTTTTAATGTGAGAGGAATTTTAGAGCACGTTTTGTTGGAAACTCAGAAGACAGTTACAGAGAAGTTGTATACCAAGGAAAGCCTGCGGTTTATAACCCTGAAGTTGTATATCTTAGAGCTGGGACAACTTTATATGCCTAAAGTTGTCCCAGATCTAACATGCTGCATCTAAACTCCATCCTTGAGTTTAGACGCAGCATGGTTTCTAGACTCACGGTTTCTTTACCATGATGACAATGTTCCAGCGCAGAGCTCCAAAGTTTGCTCCAAGTATTTGGGCAGCACTGGAATAGAACAGACTGAAAGGAAGGCATTTTACGAGTGATGATAACCTCCTAAGGGCTTGGGATGATGAGTGTGCCCAGATCTCCGATGAAACATGGCAGAGTATTTTGAAGACTAGTATCAAAAGATGGTGTATATTGTGTTGTAAAAATTATAAAAAAGTAAAATTATATTGCAAACTTTTCTATTGCCCTTTGTAGTTTTTTCGGTTCTACTACACACCACAGAATTCTGGAAATGGACAAGGATCTATCATAGGAAAGCGTAAGCCTGCTCTACTCACACTCATACTCTGAGTCTTTCTTTTGGAGATGGCATGTTATGATCTACAGGAAAGTCAATTTGTACATCATGTATCTTACTTATAATGTAGAATTATTGACCAATAATGTATACTACTTCCATTCTGTATAACTATCCTAATTCCTTCCCTTTGTGAGCAGAGGAGTGTTCAGAAAGAATAAACATCCCACTACCTTGATGGCAATGTGTCCTGCAATGAATACTAACCCTTCAATTTACAGGAACTACATTGTTATTCCATGTTTTATCATCAACTGCATTTTTTTGTATTTACATATCCTCGAATTAAAAATATGTATTCACATCAAACTGAATAACAGCATTTAGGTATACACAAATTTGCTAGAGAGGCTGCATATACTAATTGGTTAATTTTGATTGTAGTCAAAAGTCAATTATGGAGTAGCTGTTACAGTATGCTGACCTCCTCAATTAGTTATCTCTATAAAAAATAAGTAATCAAAATAATTTTTTTTATCCTGTTGAATATGTGTAAAAATAATATAAGCTCAAATTATTTTCATTAACGATTGGATTGTTATTTATTTTATAGTTACTTTAGTGGATAATTTCATACATGTAATTCTCTATTATTTCATGTATCTATTATTTTTAATTGTTAATATTGAATTCAACCATTTCTACTTTTTATTTTGTGATTAGTACTTGTGCCTCTTGTACTTTATGGTACTGCTCTGATCTAGATTTTACTGTGGTTTCCCTTGATCCATCCAGGCAAATTCTGGAGCAGCTCTGTTTTTTTATTTGTAGAGTAGAACATCCTCCTGATGTGATATATATATATATATATATATATATATAATGCATTATTATACATATCACATAGTAACACATATCATTGAGTAATTTTGTTTAAATTTATTAAAACAATTCACTAAAGAAACAATCCATTCAGTATTAAAATACACGACAGACTCAATTTTATTCATTATTAACCAATAGCAGTAAATTATATATATCATTTATTAGGGAAGTAATGTAATATCTGTTAAGCTTGCCAAAATACTTTGGCAAATTTATTTTTGGTAATGCAAAAAAAAATTGTGTAAAAGCAGAATATAATTGTGTAAAATTGAGTATAGAAAAGTTGATAAACAACGATCTTTGTTCAAACTAGTTTGAACAAAAACCTCTTTATGTGTTCTCTCTTTGTTATGAGAATACATAATCTGATACTTGCCCTCATCTGACATAATCTGTCTTTACCTGTTTGTTTCTTTTTTATATTATATATTACTTGCTGCACAACTTACTGTAAAAATTTTCCTATAATTTATTTTTAAAAGTTTTATAAGAGAATTCAGTTTATACACAATTAAAAATAATATTTCTGTAAATAATTGTTTATTATAAGAAATAAATTCTGATGTCATATTTATTTAATATTATAGCAGTATGATATAATATTAAATATAGTATACTGACAATATGTACTATAATATATCATTATTGTGACAGTAATAGTAAGTACTGTCATTATTTTTAGGTAATAAAAAACAAAAGACATAAAGACATACATACAAACTAATTTCATATATCTGATTAGTAAATTTTAAATCAAAAGAACATTTTTTAAAAGTAAAATTATTCATCATTTTTTTGTTTGATCTGTTTATTGAGTCATGGTAAGAAAAATTTATTTGTAGTATAATTTGATATTCATTTGATAAAGCTATCAGATTGTCAAAACAACTTTTTTAATATACATTTATAAAAATAAAACTTTGTTCACAAATTTATATTCCTGTCAACATGTGTTGCAAAATGAAAGACAGAAAATGAACGCTTGAATAAATATATACACAACCTTAAAAAAAAATCTATGTATATATTTTTATTTATTTATAATTATCATAAAGAAATTGGTGAGAAAAAGTACTTAAAAATTATTGCAATTCATGAATATATCTCAATGTATGAATATAATTAGAGTCTGCTGTGATTAACTGTAAATTAACTGCAGTTTAAACAGTTACCACAGTTTCTGCAGGTTCTGCTGTTAAACTGCTACCTAACTGTAAATTTAATTTACAGTTAGATTGTACGGGCAGAAAATCTTTAATTTAAGATAAAAAGTATTTGATAAAAATATTGGTAAAATAAATAAAAATTAAATGAAAAAAACAATTTTATATACACAAAATATAGCTACATAAATACATATTTACAATTTTTTATAGTAGTTATTAATTAGTATACATTTATTGATTCATTTAATTATTTAAAGAGAGAAAAACATGCTGTGTTAATCCATGTCGTTGACGTCGTTGAATAAAATTTTTGAGAATAGCAGTTTGAATTTTAACATTTGACATATCCTGAAATAAAGATATCAAAAATTGAGATATATATATATATATATAATGAAGAGCAGTGTTTACTAATAATCTAGTCAGATTTATTAGATCATCTTCAGTTAAATACATATTTATGGTAAATAACTAACATCACACATCAAAGTTCCTTGTTTTAAAACATGTCTAAAGAAAAATATAACTATGATATTACATTAAATCAATATTAAATGTTTAATAATAACAATAAGATTTATTACCCTTAAATATCAGATTGATTTTCCATCATCAGTTGTATCAATCAGTCTGATGACAGAAATGTTTACTCTATTTTTTTATTAATTAATTTATTCATTTATTATTTAGCAATAATCTTGATAAATAGTAATCTTAATTTGTGATTGAGTAAATGATGACATTGTTCTGGTTCTAAAACAAACATCCATATTCACCTGATGACACAATACATCATGAAAGTTTTTGAAAAAATAAAGAAAAATTCCGATATAATAATATAGTAATATTATTATATATATAGTATTACATATTATATCATTTATATATATAATCCAATGCATGGTACATGATGTGGACCTAATTTGTATATGTCTGCAAGAAACATATAACCACAAAGATGTAAATTTCAACTTAACATATAATATTCATGAGATCAACCGCCATATATAAGAGTTGGTGGTGAAGTAGCCATGTTAGTGTCGATTAGAGCTAGAGCTACCACTGAAGCTGTTGAAATAAACACAAATCCGCAAGCGGTCATAATCAGAATGAAGCACTTGTAAAGATTACAAGAAGGAGGAAGACATAATGGAATTAATCGCTCAGTTTCCTCTACCCATACAAATAATGGGTGACTTCGATGCACACAACCCTGTATGCGGGTTGGATTGACTAGATCTCTGAGGAAGAGTGTTGGAAAAGTTAAGTTCTAACTTTCCTATATTGAACAACGGCTCAGTAAAGATCTAGATTTACGGCTCGTGTAAAGATTTAGCATTTATACTTATAATTCAGCATATCACAAGGCTTGTTGTTGAGCAGTACCTAGGTTATGATTGCCATCATTAAACTGACATTAGCCTTTCCAGGAGAAATCAGCAGAAGCATCCTCATTGATGATCTGCAGTTGTATTGCCAGTAACTGTTATTGTGAAGTATAAATTGCAACCAATGATAAATGCCCTCAATGAAGTTGCAAAGAAACAAAAAATTCAAATCTTCACTGGAGAACATTTTGCTACGTACCCTTCTGCAGGAAGAGAACTCCTCATCATAGTCCTATTTTGACCAATGATCATCCATTTGGAAGAAAGATAACATATACTTTTTTGGTCTATTATTATATAAAAAACCCTTACCTGAAATTATAGATATAGGATTTTAGTGTTAAATGCAAGAAAGCCCTAAACATTATTAAAAGTTTATCGACATCAATTGGGGCTCAGAAAAAGAAATATTACTGCTCCTATATAAAGCAAAGGGTCAATCAAAGTTTGATTAAGAATGTACATAACAATGGAATCAGATACGGCATAGGTGCTTTCCATACAAACCTGGTAACTAGTTTAATGGCTGAAGCCATTACATTAAGAAGGCAAAACTTACTGTGTGGGCCTTTCCTACCCACTTAAACTATAAAACATTTTAACAGGAATCCTTTGGCTGCATTATATGAACATTTCACTACCTATTTCAGACCAGCCAGAAAGCAGTATTGTGAGTTAGCAACAAAACATGGAATTGCTTTAAAGAATACATTAGTAATTTCTACTAGAGAAATACACCATGGCTTTTACCACTACAAGCACAAGATTAGATGTTTCTTATGGGAAAAAAGAGAAACTAACAGTCATCATTCAATAGGAATTTTCATCAGTCATCAATAGCAATGAAGGATATATCAAAATTTATACAGATTATTCTAAAACTGAATATGGTGTTGGAAGCTCTATTTACACAAATGGTGAAGCTCATACATGGAAACTGCCAGATGTGCCCACTGTTTACATGGCAGAGCTCATTGCTGTACAGCAAGTTCTTCAGCATGTGGTGAAGAGAGTTTTTGAACGAGGTCTGTTAAAAAAATAACCAATGTTTTTAGTTACGTGCCAACATAGATATTTAGTGACATGCAATTGGCAGCATTGTGTTCTACATAACCTCTGAAACTACATGTTCTTGGATTTTTGATATCTTGTTTAGTTTTCGTGTTATTGTTATATTAACACAATGTGTTTAAGTGTTAGCTTAATGATTTTTGTAATGTGGGTTTTTCGCGAGCAACAATACAATGTAAAATTTTGCATGAAACCAGGGAAAACTTTCACAGAAACCTTTAAAGGTTTGAAACAACTTCATCATTTTTTTGTACAACAATAATTTAACACATAAGCTTTAAAATGGGGATATGAAACAGAAATTTTATATTATACGTGTGAAAAATATTGAGATTTGAACTTGGGACCTTTTATATTTTCATCTGCAAATTATAGAAACTCAGTCAAAAAGGTGAGATGCTATTATTCCATCATAGCAAGGTAGAGTAGATATTAACAAATATTTACTCTATTTGTTCATTAATTAATTTATAATTCAAAACTTACTTGCTTAATCCAGGAAGAGTGCAATAATTCCAAAGGGGTTAATCGAGTTGGTATATCTAAAGTAAGCATACTACAAATTAATTCCTTAGCACTTTCAGGAATATGAGAAAAATATTCCTCAGGAAAACTAAAATCTTGATTTAGAACATGGGCAGTGGTTTCCTCAACAGATTCATCCAGAAACGGTGAAACTCCACTGAAACAAAAAGTAAATTAAATACTACTTCAGATATGATAATAATAATACCTTATAAAGTAATGTTAATATATAAATACAAATTTTCTCTTTCTGAATAAAAAAAACCTTTTCTCAATTAGATATTACATTAGCCAGAAACCTGTCCTTACAGAAAAATTAATCACTTCAAAAAACATTAGCATAAATGAAAATAAAACAACCCTTTTTATTGAAAATTCAGTTAATTTTAGCTGTATTGATTGTAAATAAGAACAAATTTTTTTCTATTCATTGTAGTTATTGAGGTAATCATGCTAAATGATCTTAAACTGTATTTATGACTGAGAAGTAAGGATTGTGTAATAATTGGTATAAAGGACTAATCTATCAATTATACCTGCATACTCAATTTAAAAGTAAATCTACGACAATTATACCGGACAAATACTGAACACTATTAAAACCTCATTATCCATTATTTGTTTAATGTATGCTCTCATAATCTAATTTTTAAGGAAGTATGTAATATCAAGTAAAAAATCTCAAAAAAAGATCAATTTCTTGCATTGTTTGTGCACTCAACATCAATTGCATCTAATAACAAGTGGCAAAGCAAGTTGGTTTAATCTGATCATTGGAAATTATAAGAATGGATTGGTTTTACAAATAACAAGAGAATCCTATATTTCTACAGTCAAAATTATTCCACTATTAAACCTTCCTTGAAATTTTGAAACACCTATAAATGTTATAAATACATATCTTACTCTAGTCTTCTGACAATAATTTTAAAGATCCATTTTTAATAGTTTGAATATAAAGTTTTAAATTGCAATTAAAAGTGTATTACATGAATGTTGGAAGTTATTGTGGTGTCAGACTGGTGATGATAGACTCGTAATGGTAAGCTGGAGCTTGGAACTGTAATTAGAAGTAAGAAAAGGAAATCTTTTTAAGTTAAGCTGCAGCAGAAGGTTCCTAAGATTATGAAATAGGATTTCACACAAACAGCAGGCATAAGTAATAAAAAATAGGTAATCAATCCTAACTCTGAATATAGGTTAACCAATCATCACAGTAATCTACTACTAACAAGCTGTATGTTTCTGTAAACAATTTTCCAAATTTTACATAAAATTTCACTTTTTAACATGTCGTTCATGTAAATTACTCATTGTAAAAATGGAAAAACGATCTAAACAATATTTAAATGGTTACAGTATATGAACTCCATAACATGCATTGAAACTCTTAAAGGAATATGCTGTTTAATTTCACCTTACAGTGGTACCAACCTCGAATGACAATAAAATTCATTGTAGTCATGCAACTCAAATTTTATATACTATAGTTTGATCTTATAAGATAAAAAAAATCAGTAAAGGTAGATGAAATTCCTTATTAATTACTGCAAAAAGTAACCTTTATATGAAAGTGTGTGATACTGTTTTCTTTAAGAAAATTCAAAGCATTCATCAACTGAGTAAAAAGTACTTGAAGAATTGCTATATAAACAGTTTCATTTTAACTGTTTTATTGTTTGTAACAAGTATGACCAGCGAAAAAATAAATAAATGACAAAATACTTACCTGAGAAGGATATAGAGAACAACACCTGCACTCCATATATCAGCTGCATTTGAAACTTGTGGAGGAAAATGTAATAACTCAGGGGCAGTAAATTCTAAATCTATTGTAACTGAATATGAACAATGTTTATCTTTATTACAAACAGCAGAACCAAAATCAACAATCTTCAGAAGCGGATTAGTTTCATTCTCTGAAATTTCCACCATCAGATTCTCAGGCTAAAACAAACAATTTTTTTTTGTTTTAAATTGAAATTTAAAACATTTATATATTAAATGAATTTAATATACAAAATAAATTAATAATAAGTACTTCACTTTTACTTTGGCAACATTAAAGACATAGCTATGACTAAATGAAAATAGCAAATGACATTTGTTAAACAAAAAGGTATTTACTCAACAGCATAAATTACACAAACAGGATTATTTTTATTAACATGTGACCAATAATAATATTATTCTTATTAACTGTTAACTATAATTAGATTAATCAGAAATTTTCAGATTTAAGTGAACAGAACAAAAAAAATGTTTATTTCCATAAATCCCAATATCAGGATCTCTTGAGAAATGGCTATTTCATAAATAAATAACAAAAATAATTTACTTCTTAGAAATAAAGTTTGAACTTACCACTTAAAGAAACAACCATCAAATTCTTTGTTGGAATTGTCCACAGTGCTCTTTGGATATTTTAAATAAATCTTTTTAAATGTGTTAAATTTCCAGCCTTTTAGTGTTGGTTTGAGTTAAGAAACAAAAAAAGGTTGCTTGGGTCCAGATGAGGAGCACAGGGGCTGTGGACAGTCAATTTATATTAAAAAAAAAAATTGTGGATTAGCAACACTGAATATGAGGGGACCCATGACTTGAAGGAAAAAGGTTTGGGCTTCTACCTGCAAATATATTTTTTATAGTCTTTTAAAACTTGAAGGAAATAATACCAATTTATAGTTTATCCTTCAGGCAAATAAACTTTTGCCTGAATGAATGACACTTTTACTGTCAAAAAAAAAAAAAAACAAAAAAAAACAGTCAACTTACCTTGACATTGAATTTAAGCTTGATGTGCTTTTTGATCTTGGCAATCTTACCCTAGTTAATGAGAAAACTGATCTTTCGTTTTGATTTAATAGTTGTAAATCCATGTTTTAACATCTGTTATGATGTAATTAAAGATTTTTTATTATTGTGTAAATAAGTTAACAGTTCTTAATGTTATCATATCATATCATTATTATAACATAATGTTACACTTCACATAAATTTTTAAACTGTGTAAATCAATCCTAACTCTGAGTATAGGTTAAACAATCATCAATATAATCTAGCACTAACAAGTTGTATGTATCCGAAAACAATTTTCCAAATTTTCAATAAAATTTCACTTTAACATTTCATTCATGTAAATTACTCATTGTAAAAATGGAAAAATGATCTAAACAATATTTAAATGGTTACAGTATATGTGAACTCCACAACACACAATAAAACACAGGAATATGCTGTTTAATTTCTCCTTACAGTGGTACCAACCTCACATAACAATAAAATTCATTATAGTCATGCAACTCAAAAAGTTTGGTTATTTTTTGAATAGACTTCATTTATTTTAAACAACTGTCCTTAGGTATCACAGAAGCTTAGAGATATAATACAGCAGTGGAATAAACTATGAATGAAGAATTTAACTTCAGGTCAATAAATTAATAATTTTGTATAGTTTGGTCTTATAAGATAAAAACAAATCAATAAATGTAAAAAAAATCATTATTAATTATTGCAAAAAGTAAATAAAGTAAATACCTTTATATCACAGTGTGTAATACTGTTTTCTTTAAGAAAATTCAAAGCATTCATCAATTGAGTAAAAAGTACTTGAAGAATTGCCATATCAACAGTTTCATTTAAACAGATAAAAGAACATATATCATATCCATGGACCCTGTAAAATATTTTTTTTAATAATTAATTTAAACAGTTGTTTAAACCAACAATGATAAACAAAAGAAATATACTTATAGGAAATTTTGAATAAGAACAACTGTCAGAGCCAATGAGAAAATTTGCATTTATTAATAACTAGCAGACCCGGCAATGCTTCACTATTGCTATATTTGAGTATATATATATATATAGATTAAATGAACAAAATTGAAAGTTTGATAAAACAATAAAAACTGAACATTACGGATCTTCACAAAATTTAATCTTCACTTTTTCCCCTTCTCCCTTTCTCGTTTTTCCCCTGTTCCATTTCCCTTTATCTCCTTTTCAATTTCCCCTCCACTTTCCCCATCCCATTTCCCTTATTTCCCTTTTTCTATTATCCATGTTTCCAATTTCCCCTTTTCCCATTTTCCCACGCGTAAATTGGTCAAGTAGTTTTTTTTCTAAAGCGAACATTAAAAAACATTACTTTTATATATATATAGAAGAAGAAAGACGGTATATATTTGTTTCGTAATTACCTCAACACGAGCGACACCTAGCAAGTCCATTTTTCGCAAAAATATTTCTTTTCACGTAATTAATATATATTCTGAATATGAGCCAATCCGAACAATAAATGCAATTTTTCCAAATATCTCAACCCCAGTGCCATCTATAGGTCCATTTTTTTCAGAGGTATTGCTTTCCATGTAAGTAACACATATTCTGAATATGAGCCAAATCGGACAATAAATACAATTTTCCGCAATATCTCGACTGTAGCGCCACCTAGCAGGTCCAGACTAATTCAGAAACCTTTGTGGGCATGCGCACAACTCACCAAAGTTTCATCGCAATCAGATGAATGGTTTAGGAAGGCATAAGAGACATGTAGACAGACAAACATTCATTTTTATATATATATATATATAGATGAAGTAGATCTGTCTATATATGTGTATTTTATGTCTGTACGTGATGATGTTCATTTAAAAATTCAAGTACTGTTACACTTATCTGAATGATTCTTTCATAAATGTTTTTTACTAAACTTTGAAGTTAGTTTTAGACATTCGTTAATTTAGATAATCTCATTATATTAGGGAAAATTAGGGTTTAATATACTATATCACATACAGATTTGAATATTAGATTGTGGATCCTGGATGTTCTTTGGTGGTTGGGTTTCAATTAACCACACATCTCAGGAATGGTCAACCTGAGACTGCACTTCATTTACAATCACGCATTTCATCCTCTGAAGTATTACCTTACGGTGGTTCTGGAGGCTAAACAGAAAAATAGAGAGACAGAGAGACTACGTCACATTTTACAGTATCATTTATTGTGAAGCAATTTTGAGTCACTGACTAAAATCACATTCTGTGAAAGATACAACATGGTACTCATGTAAGAAATTTAGAAAAATGATTGAATTTTATTAATCATAATTGGGTAAACTAGAAACATTTTATATATTAATTAAAAATGTTATTATACCATAATTTTTACAGGTAAAAATCTGAAATAAAATCAAGTTAAAATATAGTTTTTTGTGAGTGATGTAATTTTTTTCATAATGAATTTTATTTACATACTGACAGAACATACTACCTACGTTCTACGTCCACAGTGGTAAAAGCTGTACATCAGTACACCACTTCAAGCTGGTAAACGAGACCCTGTGTATTTCCTTGGACACGTGTTCATTCTTTTGACCTGACTTCAATATTCAGATCACTACATCAACAGGACATTTTGATCTCCTGCAGATCATGTATAATGTGAACGCTTTTGGAAATAGATTTACACCAACTTTAGTGCTGGCAATGTGATAGCAGGTGTAATAAAGACACTTCTGTTATCCACATGCCCCCAAGATGGCAAACATGTAGGAAGGTACCCATGAGTGTGAGTGCATGGGAACCCTGAAAGCTTCAGTGAGGCAGTGGTGCATCTGCTCTCTGCTAGGACATATGCAAGATCCACTGCAGTACCAGGTCAGACCTCCAAGGTTAGTAGCCTTGGAGTGGGGTGTACTCTAGCCTTGCTACAGAGGGAATAATTCATCATGCAAGTTGAAAAATTTGTCACTGCTCAGGCTTCACATAAACACCCTCATTTAAAACAGCCGTGTTGCTGGAAGTGAAACAGAAGCGTTTCATGTCAGTACAGATTTGTAATGAGGTAAGGAGCAGAAATTTACTCCTAAATTTACACTCTGCAGACAGAGTGTAAATTTAGGAGTCTGCAGAGTGTGTATTTAGATCTGGGTGAAATGTTCTTGCCAACAAGAACATTTTGAACATTCTTGCCAACAGTCACCTATTTTGAAGCAAAAAAAAATTGTAAACAGACCAATAAAAACAGATGCTCAGGTAGCAGTCACTGTTTCTCTTGAAAGTATTGATCTAGATCAATTGAGGGGAGCTGGGATTTTCAGATAGATTTTGGTTAGGTATAATTAAAATCATTTAAATATTACAAGAAGGTCAAAAAATTTACAATAATGACAATGGTTGCTATACTTGGATATGTGTGAAGATTTGGGTTATGTTATTTATTGTCAATGATAATACTCCTGGGTATGTAGAGGAGGAAATGACATGTGTCATTTCCCTCTATGAAAAAAAAAAATACTACCACCTAAAAAAAATACTTCCTAAATAAAAAATACTTTGGGGATTGGGGTGATGGGATCGTCTGTAAATGATATTGTTGCAGTACCTTTTAGTTATTTGGTGTATGTAAATGACTTCAAGGTTATCCCGAAACCATACTCAGACCACATGGCAATTGAATTAAAATATTGCATGGAAAAATTAGATATAGAGTTTGAATAATTGCCATTACTGCTTAAGGATAGTGAGTTATAATGGCATTTTGTATAAAGATAAGTTATGACACAAATCATGACACAGTTGTGATAAGATATCACAATGAATGTAGAGCTACATTTAAAAGAAAAACTGTGAAATATTAAATTAGGACTAAATCTAGGATGGTATAGATGTTACAAAATAAAAATTTGGCAGTTAAAAAAGTGCTGTTTAAAGTTTGCTATAGGGCTGTTGTCTGTTATGCCATGTAGTTTTGGGGTTTTAAGTGATATGATAATCTAGAGAAGTTGCAATACTTTTTAAACCAGAAGTTAAAGAGCTGAAAATGAAAGAGCGTAGGTTACCAAACTTTATTGCATTAGAAATACAGAGAACTAGTTTAAAGAATGGTCAGTGATACCTTTAAAATTTGATGTCCATGTAAATTTAGCATTTCATAGTGTACCATGTTGGAGAGGTACTCCGTCTTACTTCTCCAGGAGATTGTTGGGAAGAATGAGAGGTAAATACAGAGGAAGTCTGATTTTGAAAGCAGGGGCTTCATTGTATCATACTTATTATAGTCTGCTGAATTTGAATCTGGGGTAAATAGTTATCTTATGCAGGTAAATAAAATCTTCTAATTAGATGGATTATGAAAGCAAAGTGTGGGCTAATCAATCAATCTTAATTGTAAGCCGTGGATCAGAGTTGTAAATGTGCGCTGTCCTTATGTAATACAGAAGAGCAAGAGATATTTTTCATTTTGTTACTCAATGCCCTGTCCTTCCTGAGTGGATAAGTTTAGGATCAATAAAGCTGACACATGATTTATTTATAGACTTTTTTAACAGAAAGGACTGCAATAAGCTGGCAGCCTTGCATCTCTGCAATGCTGCCAGTTTATAGGATGCCGTTATAGGTTGGAACTATTTCAGAAGTTCAATTAGTAACTGCTTAGGATTACACCTGAAAATGATTATTAAGTTATAGTGGAGTAGCAACACAAGTATTTTACCATTTAGTTTCAATATAGATGTTTCTCATTACTTTCTGCCTGAGCCTGATTGCTTTAAGTTAAAGTGGATGAACTTGAATTTATCAAAGATATTGTCTTTGAATGATTAAAAAATAGATATAATTGGTAAATTGTAAATGAAAAGTAAAAGTAAATATAATTTCTTAATGTTTTTATGAACTCAGTTCCTAACTAAATTATTTTGTAGTAATGAATTATGTTAAATATGAATACTGAAGTAAATTTACCTTTACAACTCATAATGCTACTTTTTGAAATTTATTCTGATTTTGCTAATTTATCTAATTCTGTTCATTTTTATTTTTTCAACTGCATTGTGTTATTCATAATTTTTTTATAAAAGAAAATTGTTTCTTCCTATAAAGATAATTATAGGATGATAGTAATAGCAGTAATAATGTTATTTTAAATTATTATTTAGTAATATTTTACATATGTTTATTTTTCTACTAAGTTTATTAAGTTGATTTCTTGTTTCATTGATAGTATTATTTTATCCTTAATACTTCAACTTTCCAGCTAACAATTTTTTAAAAATTTGGCTGCAGAATGTGTGGTAATTATTTCTTTTATATTGTTAATTATTTCTTTTATATAACGTATTTTAAAAAGAAATACTGATAATAAAGCATTATTATTATTGATCCATATCAACTCTTTAATCATCTCATGCCATGATAGAGAGAATCATCGATAACAAAATGAAATCTCAATGAAATTTCTCACTCAAAAGGAAGCTTTCAGACTGCAAGTTACAGCCACCGGAAAATATTTTGAAATCTACTCCTCCAATGCAAATTTTAAGATAGCTGAGATACAACCACCAGTAAATATTTTGGAGACATCTGAAAAGGCCAAAATCAGTCCTTTGACTAATCATAAGGTGAAGAAAGATGTGGCAAGGATGCAATAGAAGTCTGCATCTAAGGTGATGCAGGTTGAAGTTCAGATGGAGAGAACCTCTTCTCAGGGGGGTTAGAAGGACCGTAGGATGATGTTTGCATATTGAGACTCCTGACATGTAGCTATGAAGTCTCCAAAAGCACAAAGGACTCTAAGAGTGATGGCGAATATTTCAGTGAGTAGTATGTCCAATCTAAACTTGGATGCAATATTCCACCTGAACCGATATCATCCGATGCTGACTGCAAAACATCCTCGCAACCACCATCAGTGGTATCAGAGATGGATGAAGATTCCAACTCTGATACTTTACAGAAGAGAAATCCTCTCTTCTGAGGTGGAGGCTGTCAACAGAATAGAGAAAAGAAACGTAAAATGTGGCCTAAGGGAAAACCTAGGTGATAGATGTATGTGATACATTCAATGTCAATGTTTATGTTTTTTTGTGTGTTTTATATTTTCTTAACTTCTGACAAATTTATTTTAAGGATATGTCTTTTTAATAATTGTCCATTGTACCCATTTTGATAATGTTTGACAAAATTTCAGAAATGGTTATGTTTTTAAGTTCTTTGTATTGTAAGTCCCATTGTTCTTTTGAGGTTTTAATTTTCTATGACAAGTTTGTTTTTTCAGAATAATAGGTTCAACCAGATTGGTCTTTTGACTTTGTCACTACTATAGATCAGAGTGAGAAAGGTATTTTTAGCTTGGAACAAGGGCTAATGACCATATTAGTCAATGCTCACAATCCAAAAAAATTATATTAAAAAAATTAATTATTTATTATTTAGTAGTAGAAAACACTAAGAGAATTGTGTTGGCAGGACTGTTTTAATATCTGTTCTGTTTTTAAAACAGCTAAATGAATACACAGTTTGGACTACATTAATTTTTAATTGGGCATTTAAAATATGATTCTCAAGTTCTTCAAGTAATGAACATTTTTAATTACTAGTTTCTATATTCATTAAGTTATAGCATGATGAAAGTATAGAAAATGTTGTAAGACTTGCTGTATTTGTCTGACGAGGAAAAATTTTCCATTTTTGTTGTAATTTCAATCAGTAGTTCTACTTTTTGTAACTAGGTCTATAAAGGATAGATAATATTTTTTTTATATTTATCACATTTATTACTGAATTTATCATATTTCTGAAATTTCATATTTTAAATTTCTCATATCGCATTTATCATATAATTCGCTCAAAAACTGTAAATTTTTGAGTGCAAATTTGAGCGTTTAATGAGGGCTCTCAGAAGATAAACATGTAAAAAAACATGAAACAATAAATTACATCATTACACGTAATACTTACAATTCAAGTACAATAGTATCAATACCAGGTAAAGGTGCATTTTCAAAGAGAGCAAGAGATCGGATTATATTCTGATGAGAAATACTAAGCAATACTAGATATTCATTCCTAGTAGCACATTGTGTTTGTCGTTGGCGTTCTATTTGTTTCAGTGCTACTTTTTGACCTGTACCACTATCTCGAGCCTCTTCAATGCAACTGTTACGACCTCTGCCTAAAAAATTAAATAAGCTAACTATAAAAAAATAATAAAAGAATATAGTTTTTACTAGATTATAACTTAAAGTATCCCACTTAGTTCAGGAATTACATTTAAGGAAAGTTGTCACTTTTTTAAGTGCATAAACAAAAAACAGCTTGATAAGCAAATGAAATTTGTTTATCAATTGAATATCAATGAAATAAAAATAAAATCCAAATCTCATTAGTGCACTCTAACAAGTTACATGTTTGAGTATTATGAGATTATATAATTTAAATATTATGAAAAAATTGCATTCTTAGATAAAAAATTCCAAGAATCAAATAGGATTACTGGCAACGACGACAAGAGAGAAACACAACTTATATAATAAAATGAAGGTATTGGGGTGCTTGGCTTCGAGTTACAATAATAAATTAAATAATTATGGGATAAACAAACTAGAGGTAAATGTTCTGAGTATGAATAATGAAGATTCAAAGATGTAAAGTGTCACCAATGGAGATATAAAGCAAAATCAAGCAGCAGCACTAGGCTGGATATTGTTATAAGTAATATTCTCCAATTCTTGATATACTTTGGTTTTTAAAACTAAGTAGTTGATATTTTTAAAATCATACCCAATTTTAAAATTTTAACTGAAGATGAACACTGCATTAATAATGTTTTAATGTCTATACCTCATCAAATAAAAATAAAAAAAATCATGTTTTTAAGTAGGAAAGAAAATGGGTAAGAAATAATCAACATAATTAATTTTTTTTTAAAGTTATAAAACCTTTTTATATTTTAACATTACACTGTGTCTTAATATTAAGTTTTAGTGCCAATCAAAAAATGGCAGATTAAAGGCCAAAAATACAGAAAGTATCAGCCTCTTTAGATTGAACAGGATTTTATCTCAAATTAACTTCACATAAACTGGTATTCTGGTATTCAGTGATACTACTAACTACTCATCCAAGTAGTTGGTTTTAAAATAACAATACGTTTGTTTTTAATAAAACAATAAGTAATTCTATTAAATAATAGTTATTCTAATGTATTTAACATTAAAGATTAGTTAATTGTTAATCTATGTAAACTTGGTAACCACAATTTCCTAAATTATAAATATTATTCAGTTTTAATTAACCTACCTACCAGTCTATTTTTACTTATTTAAATTAAAAATAAAATTTATTTATTTTATAGAATTACTTATTTTCAGTAAATTTGCTTTAGACAAGCATCTCAATGTAAATTCCTGCCTGCTTACAGAAAATTTTGAAAAGTATGAAAAGCAACTAAACATTGTCACTGGTATTTTATTAAAAAACGAATACAGAATTAGCTTACTGTTCATGGTTCTGCTGATCATAGATTTTATTTCACAATTGTTATTTAATATTTTATTTTTTTTATAAACTAATATGGATTTGTTTATGTATAACACGCATGAAGCTGTAATGTATGAAAATTTGAACTTTAAATAATATGGTTAAACCCTTATTATATCGTATATTTTTAAAAATTATAATATAAAAATCATTTTAAAATATTAATACACAAATGTATGTGTAATGTTATGTGGAAGTGTAGCTGTCTTATACATTTGTCTAGGATCATTATCTTTTAGGTTTCTATTGGATGAGACAAAGCACTGTGTACCCAAAGTGATGAATTCACTCAATGATCAGGTCTTCAAAGCTCAGAATCACATTCATTTTGAGGAAACTTAACAAATTTATTCAATGACCATTTCTTGTAACTGAATATTATATTAGATATACAAGACTCTTATACTGTGTAATGATAATGTAATGCATGACTTCATGGCACAAAGGGACACATTTGACAATTTCACCTTCTTATTGGTTGTAATGTACAGCATCCAAGAAACAATAAACACCAATCAGAAATGCTTATTGACTGGTGTTCACTGTAAACATTTTAGAAGAAAATATTTCACATATAATTCAGTGGACTTTGCATACTGATCAGAAACAATAAACAATCAGAAAATCCACTTCAATATTCATTTTCTCAAGTATAAAGAGCATGAAATGCTTGTTGATTTTGATCATGGCTATGATCAACACACACACACACACATATATATACACACACGGCATAATGTTAATAGTCTTTTGCATTTTTATTTATTTTCCCTTTCCCATAACAATTAATAACTTTATAAAGCTGTAAATTCTGAAGGGTCTCAGTGTTGTGTAATATTAGTGAGAATATTAGATTAGCACAGCATATTTCTAACAGGGAAACAGGTGTTCAAAAGTCCTAAAAATTATATAAATTTATTTATTCACTTAAAAAAAATTAATAAAAATAACTTACCCAATATTTTATTTAATTGTTGATATCTTCGAATGAGATGATCCTGTTGCCAACCACCAGTCTCATGTGGAATCGTCACAGGTATAGATGATAAAGAAGGTACTGATGGTAATGAAGATGATTTAGGCAATGATGAATCGATGACTCTAAAGCTATATGTATGACCAGGAATAAGATTTTTAATGATATGTCCACTATTATTGCTGTCCCAAGTCGTATCGACATGTTCCCATCGTCCAGTTTTATAATCACAACACTCAATGTTCATATAAATTCCAGTTAACACCAGCACATAATTCTCTTCGACTAGTTGTACACTTGGCGCTTGCTAGCCACAGTACCACTAATTTTTATATTTGACTTATTTTGTAGTTTGTACATGCACAGTATATGTAAATTGCATTCACTGACTAGGCTATGATACATTCCAGGCATTCGTCATCACTACAAAAAGCCAATACTAAACTATACTGCTTTTTTTTTTACTTTTTATAAATGCATCAATAACAGCTAATATCAAAGAAAGATTAATAAAATTAAGTATGAAAGATAAGAAAGAAATTTGAAGAATAATCTTTTAAGAAAAGAAGTAAAATACACTAAAAATCTCATTAAGATATATACACTGATCTAAGTTTGCAAATCTGAGTACGACAGAACTGACATTTATTCTATTATAAACCTTATTTCAGAATTATAATTATTGGTAAACCCTTTACTACAGGAAAAATCTATTATTAATCAGTAAGTTTTTATCTTAGCACACTTTCCTAGACCTAATACTTTTTAAACAATTGTATGTTCATTGATAACATTACTTCACGATTGTTAATGAGGGCACTTTTATGCCTTCATTAACAATCATTAATTTGCTGAACTCACTGGTCATAAGATAGTAATTTATGCATTTGAAGAGAAAATAAACTAGCCCCAATCCCTAATATTTCTGTTTAATTAGTTATCATTATTACTACTGCTTACTTACAATTGATTATTTAACAACTCAACTTTAATTGTGAGATAAGAAATTATTTATTTTAACTAATAGAAAACTCAAAAAGGTAATGAAGAAAAATAACCAAATGTTCCACTAAGAAGCTGATTTTTTTGTCTAAAATTTCACTTGGTGTAAAATCAGACACAAGCTATATATATATATATATATATATATATATATATATATATATATGTATAGCATAACCTATCAGATAAATTGATAAAGCTTAGGCAATTAAAAAAAAAAATTATTTAGCAAAAGCAAACTTGATCCTTGTATGCACACAATTTCAGCAATACATTGATAATTTTGTTTATGTATAAAAACCAAGTAGACAGGATGATGCAATTCAAATTGCATATTTCATAAATAAATTATTTATGCTCAGATAGTAGGCTTAACTGGAGCAAACTATTTTATTTTTACTTTTTCTTTATCTTCAAATTCTCTGTTTCAGCCATAAAAATCATAAACCAGTTAAGTGTGGATTAGAAAATTTCAACCCATTTTACCCAAAATATTTTATTATTCCTGTTATATCAATATCAATGAATATATTTATTTGTAAAATACGTGGTAAATATAATTTTATTAAACATGTTATTGATTGTGTTGCAATTAATAATAATTAACAAAAATCATCTATGAATACAGCAAGATATTACGATTAAAATATCTCCATATTTTAAAATAAGTGGTTTAAAATAGTGTAATTTACACTATTTTAAACCATTTGTTAATAGGATAACTGTTTTTAATATAATTAATCATTTGTCCTAAATTCTTTTTCATGTAATCTGATAAAACGGTTGGTGATATAATTCTCATTATTATAGTGCTGGATATTTTATTTTGTTAATTTGATATGCGTATTATGTATATAGTTCACTGGGCTGTCTAGTGGTTAACTCGTCTCAAGTTAGTTACTTAACATCTGATTTTTCAAAGTCGAAGGTTCTGAGGTTTGAATCCTAGCAAAAGCTACTTGCTTTTATAAAGATTTGAATACTAGACAGTGGATACTGATGTACTGCAGTGGTTGGAGTTAATTAACCACACATATCAGGAATGGTTGACCTGAGTCTGTACAAGTTTACACCTCATTTACATGTCATTCATATCATCCTCATCACACTAGGCTGTGGAGGGGGGGGGGTGCTTATTGTTCACTAGTTGAACAGATTGCAACATACACATTAGAGATAAAAATATATATTATGTATGATATAATGTTTTATTACATTACATGATTTTATTGTTAGAATATTAATGACTAAATCAATTTTAGTCATTTTAATTATAATTACGTATTTTGCTATCAATATTTATTGAATGTTTAAAATAATTTTATTTCTATTTCTTAATAAATTATTCATTTTCTTTTATGGAAATTGTAAAATTTTAAAAATTTACAATCTATTTCTGTTAAAAATTGATAACAAAGAACAAATATTTGATTTGAAGTTAGTTGAATCAGCATTAATGTGTACTTATATATTTAGAAAAATATAAACATATACTTATGAATGAACAGATAAATTCTGAACATGATGAATTATTAAAATTAGTTCACCTGTTTAACAGCTTGCTTAACTGTAACCGATAAATTCTGTAGATCATGACAACTTTCAATTTTTACATGTAACAATGGTAATGTTCTTTATAGAAATTGCTTTAATTTATTCCAGTAATGATCATAGATGATTTTTATTAATAATTATAGAATGTTAATAAAGTTTAGAGACTCTTAAATAACAGTTAAAAATAGAAAAATGAAATTTAGCAAAACCTCTTCTCTCAAAATGATCTGTTGTTTGGTATGAACTACTGCAACCAAAACTCAACTCAAAAATTTTAAATGGTAAAGGTTGGGTAGTGAAACACTTTTTAAAAGATGCTGAAAAACAAAAATTTGTATGTAAAAAAATTCAGGCTGCAACAGTCCTAATGAAAATTGTCACCATTTAGCATTTGTCACAGCTGGTCTTAAAAGTGGCTGATAGTAAACCCAACTTTTATTATATAGAAAAACAAATTTATTTTGAAGTAAAAGACTACAGAATTTTGTTTTTTTAACTGTTGAACAATTATTTAATATCAGACCTTTTACTGTAATAAATTTGCAGTTATTTATTATAGACCCTTTTGAAACTAGCTGTGAAAAATATTAAATGCTGCTAATATTTTTTGATTAGGGTTATCATAGCTCAAAGTATTTTATGTCAAAATTTTTATTTTTCATTTTTCAATACCTTTTAAAATGATGTCAGAACTCTATCCTTTCCATTTAAAATTCTTGAGTTAATCTCATGGGTGCTTGAGTGGTGGTCTCATACTAAAAAATAAACTTGTTTTCAGATTTCTAGCTCAGAATTTTATGCTCCTGCTCTTTAGGAACTGCTTCTGAATTTGCTAAATATCATTTTTCTATACTTAATGGCAAATTAATGAATTTCTAACAGCAATGAAATCAGTCTTTGTAAAAACTTCATTTTCAAAATACATGTTATTTTACTTCCTGCTATTGTGGACGAATGGTTTGGGTTTTAAATCTGTCTTGATGAAAATTATTTTTTCATTTTTATTGGTAACATCAGGGTCCTTGAGAGTGCTGATTTGAGAGGTGCTCTTATAATATATCTGCGACCACTTGTCTGATTTTCATGATTCAAATGGGGCATGTGTTAATAAGTTTTAAGGCTAACGGTTACATGCATCAGGTATATTCTTGATCGACCAGTTCTCAGTTACCCAAAAATTAAGTTTTAACTTGATCATTTAGTTTTTTCACGTTTGTTAGTTGCACTACAGTTCTAGTAAAAATTTGGACTCTGATTCCTTGTTAATTGCACCGAACACCATGCTGCAGTACTAACAGTGTCTTATGAGGATATATCAAAAATGAGTTTCACATGGTATTACTAAAGAACACAATGAAAATAAAACAAATATGGTTTGATCATGCAGTATAAAATGTTTTTAATTCGATCATTTACATCTTCTGTACATTTGCGTTTGCAGTTGTCCCAGAACCGACATATGGATTTTTGCCTTCGATTTGTTAATTACAACTGTGAATATGTGCAGTTGCACTGGTAAGGGGTTAAAGGACAAATTTGTCTTAAAACCGATATAATCATACTGCTTATTCTTAACACCAAACCTCAAAAATCTCATTCTATTTAAATTTAACCTATCCTTTGTCTGTTTTATACTACTTAGTTTGCCGGTCAACATCTAAAATTTGATGAAAGATGTTAACATTCTCATATTACTCCTGATGACTTTCTTCTTAGTAGTTTCCAACTGGACTATCTTACCTTTGCAATGTATTACCCAAGAGGATGAGGTAAACAATTCATTCCTCTTCCATTTTGCATAAAAAAGGAAGATGAATAAACATTAAATTTTTTCAAAAGTACAATGTAATTATAATCACTGTAGTTTAGTGATTCCTGGAATAATTATTCTATTACACATAACATTAAATTAAAATTATAAACTTTGTCATTCATAATATTCAAATAAAACTTATGAACAGTTAAGAATTTATTTAATGTTACTTAAATTAAGTTAATACAATAAGAATTAACCACCACAAAAAAAAATTTAGGAACAACTAGCAAATTTTTGTGCTTTTGAGAATTCGTCATATATTCATCTTTTTATATTTCAATATTTAAAAAATTATACTATTCTGATATGAGGAATGTTCAAAAAATTTACATTTGTTTTGAGTTCACATGTATTTGATATCAAATACAAAAATCAATGAAAAAAAATTATATCTTCATGCATTTTCTCCTTTTCTATGTAATCACCAAAATTAGATTATCATTTGTCCCATTACTAATGAATTTATCAAATGCTTCTCTACAAAACTTTCCAGTCAGTTTTAATTTTGACAGTTTCTTTCATTTCTTCATCGACCAAATTCTTTTTTCTGAAATTCCCATTAACTTTAAATTAGAGAAAGTCAGAGAGGGTGAGGTCAATGGTTTATAGTGAATGCACCATGATTTCTAGTAAATTTTAAAAGAGAGACCAGTGATTTCTGCCCCAAGAAGAAGCTAATTGTTGATGAGAATGGTCTTCTGAGTCCCATTTCATTATAAATGATTAAGAAGCTTTTACTGAATATCACATCAATGATACAAATTCCTGATAACCATGACATCTATTCAATATGTTTGAACTAATTTTTTCATAAGATTTAATTTTTTTTGGTTCAGAAAAAAAATGGAATATACCTTTTCTTGGATATAAGCTGCCAACAAAGGACACATTCATTAGGTAGATTTCATAAGAAAGCTACCTATTGTAATAGGTACCATGATTCGACTTCCGGAAAATTTTACATATCTTCACATTTCACATCCCCCAGACCCAAAAATCACCGTCAGTTTATATATATAATCACTCATAATTTATATTTAATAGATCACTCCTAAGTACAGAGCAATTGAAATAGGATGACTTACCTTATTTCATTACATAACAGAAGCGCTTCTACGAATTTGATTCGCATCATCAGCTGCATAAATTATATATATATATATATATATATATATATATTATTACAAAACCATCTAAAACCTGTGATCCATGACAAAATGCCGCCCATTCACTTACAATTTTATGTTAAAAGTATTTTTAAAGTAATTAATTTTTTTTTTTTAATTAAATTTAACTTATCATACTGTAAAACCATACAAAAATCTAAAACCTTTTATTTAAATTATAATCCCAACAAGAGATAAAAACATAAAATATTAAAAACTGTTTAAAATTATAAAGATCAATTAATTAAAAAAATCAATCAAGTGAAAATTAAAATGTAAAAATGAATTAAAACAAAGATAAAAATTACATAATTAAAAAAACGTTTATTTTTTATATTTTTAGAGTTTTTATATTTTTTGTTTTTATTTCTTGTTGGGATTATAATTAAAAATGTTTAATTTAAATAAAAGTTTAATTAGATTAAAAATATATTTAAAATAAAATTAAAATTGAATGGGTGGTATGTTATCATGGATCACAGGTTTTTGATAATTTTGTAATATATATATAAATAATAATATATATAATGTATGCAGCTGATGATGCGAATCAAATTCGTGAAAGCGCTTCTGTTATGTAATCAAATAAGGTAAGTCATCTTATTTCAATTGCTCTGTACTTAGGAATGATCTATTAAATATAAATTAATTTATATTGGTACAGGGGAGTATGGTTATTAAAAGAATTGCTTTTAAAAAGAATAATATATATATATATTTCACTTTCTTCTGGACACAATAATTGCTGTAATTTTAGGCCAATCACTTTCAAATTGATACATAAAATATAATGACCCAAAATCTCAGTTGAGTTCATTAATGGGCAAAATCGGACCATGGGTGTGGAAATTGGGGGCTTTTTCTAAAAAACAATATAATTTTCTTATTAAGTAAAATATTCTATTCATTTAAAGTTCCTACTACTTTTTGGATAAGGGCCTAAATCTAAGTAAAGTCTTTTGATATCACCAACCACTGGCCCAGGAGGCGGAAAAAATGGGGTTTCGAAGAAAAAAAAATCATACCTCTCTTAATAGGCACAGTATTGCAACGGTTTAAAGTGGTCATTAGACCTTTAAACATTACCTAAAATTTTTGCCTGAACCAATTTTTGATATGATCAACCTTTACGGCAAAGGATGACCAAAATGTTGCTGGAATTGAAAGATGGGGCTTGTCATATGTTAAACATGTGAAACTTTTTTCACCTGCAACCATTGTCGTATTGAGTAAATTTGAACTTTTGCTTAACTTTAAGGCAGAAAAATTTTTTATCCCCTACTTAGCACCACTGAAATTTACTTCTATCTTCTGGTGTGCCAAAAGGGATTTTTTTTCAACATGTTTTCATTCTCGTGCAAACTCACAAAGCGCTACTACATTATTATTTGGTGGAAAAGAATCATATTTTCCCCTACCTCCTTGGCTGAGCAGGCTTAAACAATATTTATGACAGAAGATTTGAAATGGACATTAGTTTTTGAAATTCCTTGTACATTGTTAAGTAATCAAATTTCATATTATGATCATGACCAGGAGAGAAAGTTTAATATACTCAACAAAGTATTATTAATGTGCTAATTTTTACAATAATGTCATTTTTAAATTATGAATAAATTAAAGATGCAATAAGTTTAAAAAATGCTCCTTCAAAAAAACTTGCTAATGATCTTACTATTTTTTATCAAATCTGATTTAATACTTACTATATGAATTAAAAAATTGATAATTATTTGGAAAGATAATGTACTTTTAAAAGTCAATAATCTTGGCATATCTTGTTTTCACCACACTGATTGTAAATCTACCAAAAAGGACGTTTCATTGTAATTTTGGACTTATAAAGATTTTAAAATAAAAAAATTACATATGCCCCATTGCAACAAGGGTAATGTTTTGAATTTGTATCAATACTCTTGTGTTTACATTTTTTTTTTTCATGTAATCTGTATCAAATGTTTATTATTTGTTCTTAAATATACTTCATTGAAATTTGTGCCAACTGATTTCAATTACTGTTAATAGAAATGTAATATTAATGCTATTAAATAACAAAAATGAAATTAAACAAGTTTCTGAACTTCATATGATGTCAGCAAACATACCCTGACCTCGTGTAATTAACCTTAAATATTAAATTGGTCCATTGTTAGGCTGAGCTAATAACTGTATATAATAACCAATTATATTAATCTAGAAATAATGTTTATTACACTACTCAATAACAAAATGTTTGTTGAGGGTACTGTGTAACTTACAAGGGATGTACTGGGGGTGAAAGCTTCATATTGACACTTTTTTGATGCTATACGCTAGTCATTTCTATTAAAATAGAGTATATAAATATAGTTATTTGAATACTAATGTTTGTCATAATTGCCATTTATTTCCTTTTCATACATTAAGAAAACTGAAAAAAAATTCATCAATTTTATTACAAAAAAACAAGAGAAAAATTTAAAAACTACGTTAGAGCAACATTGTTTTCTTGTTTATTGACTATTAACACAATGAACATAACATATATGCTAAGATTATTGACTTCTTAATGTGCATCATCTTTCTAAATAATTACAAAAAAAATTAATTACATGTAATAAATACATACACATGTATGTGTGAGTGTGTGTGTGTATATATATATATATATATATGTATATGTATACATATATATATATATATATGTATATGTATACATAGGCACATCACTAAGTTCTCCTGGGACTTTCCTAAGTACTCATGAAAATAATAGAAAAAGTTCATATAAACATATGTCCTAAAATGCTTCATTTGCGATTTGTGAAAGATTTCAGCTATCCCATGAAATGAGGTTGTATTGAAATTTTTAGGACATTAATTAAGAGGCAGCATTAATGATTTCTTATGGTTATTGACCTGAATAACTGAATAAAATAGGTTCCAGAACCATATCTTCAGTAGTTTTTGAAAAATCAGGTGTGAAAACCAATAAATTAGAGTAAAATACACTTTTATGCTTGAAATACAATAACTTTGGTAAACAGGTAGGTAATAAATACATAAAACTTTTAAACAAAACTTGTTTTGAGAGAATTTAGTTCTGAACAAAATGGTGTAATATAAGTTGAATAAAATAAAGAAAGGTTACAAAAATTTGAATCTTATTTAGTAACAGTACATTACTACATTTGTCAGAAAATACTTATTTACTTATTAAATGTACACAAAAACCAAATTCTTTTTTTGGTGAAAAATTTGGAAAATAAAATTTACCATTAAAAATTGCTGTTAAAATAATTTTTAAAAAACTGAAAATTACACAATTGTAAAATAATAAAAATAAATAAATAAAGATTACTTAGATAATAATTTATTTTATTAATGACATAAATACAATAAATTATTTGAAAAATTATTATTTCAAAGTTGGCAATAAAATAATAATGGCTATTGATAATTAACAATACAAAATACTGCATTAATGTTTAAATCATTCTGTAAGGTTCATTAAATATATCAGGTATTGTGAACTGTGTTGTCATTAGCGAAGGTTTACTGTGAATTTTAGTTTGAATATGATGGGTTTGCCATTGAACTAATGCCATACTTATTTAGAACAAAGGAATACGCTGATATAGTATTCATTTTGAGTGTCTGCAGTGGCAATATTACAGCTGCTGCAGTAGAAAATGAAATATGTTTTCCGAATCACAGGATTCCAGATCCTAAAACAATTAGCACGACTTTTCACAATCTTCAGGAAACAGGTTCACTACCTAGTATTCATAACAGCTACGAATGATCTGTCCAATATGACACTTTTATTGATGAAATTATTATCGATGTTGTTCAGCATAGTTCAGGCGTCACACAATGACTTTCTAAGTAGATTGGAGTTTCACATTTGATGGTTTGGAGGACACTTAAACAAACAAGTTTTATCCTTATCATAAGCAGCCAGTTCAATATCTACACCCAGGAGACGGTCCGTTTCGCTTAGAGTTCTGCAAATGGTGGAATAGAAATCGTCAACTCTACAAGTACGTTTTATTTACCAACGAGGCAAATTTCACTCGAGATGGTGTCAACAACTTACACAATGAATAAACATGGGCAGAAGTAAATCCTCATGAAATAGTGCAACACAATTTTCAACATTGATTTAGCATCAATATATTGTTGTGGCCTTCTTCATAATCAGCTGTTTGAACTCTTCATATTACCTGGTCACTTAATGCTGAGGTCTGCTTGCACTTTCTTCAAGAAGAATTGTGACAGCAATTTACAACCTCATTTCACCAAGTATCTAAAATCTGAGCAAAATCTTTTAGCCGTAAATCGCAAACGAAGCATTTTATTTTAGGACACATGTTTATATGAACTTTTTTCATTATTTTCATGAGTAGAATAGGTTATGAAAATCCGGGGAGAACTTTTGATACACTCTGTAATAAACAAAATTATATACTATGTAAATTACATGTGTTTACATGTATGTGTAAATCTTAATTGTTATATATATATAAACATGTACTTACATTTCATCTCATGCAAAAAATAAGTTAATAAAATTACAGTATGGTTACTGTGGCATAAAATCATTTTCATAACATGTTAGAAGCAACTTATTTATACTAGACAACAAAGAATTTGTTTAACAATAAAAAAATTAATTTGTTAATCAGATTTAAAAGGTTAACAAGCTGCATATAGACTTAAGTACAGTTTATGTAAAGAATTTCAAGAAATAGAAAAATACTGATTCTAAACTGACAATACAATTAAACGAAATACATATTTTAAATGTGTAATTTGCTAATCTCTGTGGCAGAATGGTAGTGTCTTGGCCTTTCATCCAGGGGTCCCAGGTTCAAATCCCAGAAAGGCATGGCATTTTTCATACACTAAAAAATTTCATTTCCATACTCCCATGTACAACTTTTGTATAAGCTTCTGTGATAAATTAATTCATCAAAAAAAAGTAGTAAAATGCTCATTTGACTAAATCATGATCTACACAGAAAAAAATGGCTTTCATAAAGGTTATTGCCTGTTGAAACCAATTTTAACATTTATACTGAACAAATACACAGAAACCAGTGTAAAGTTTGAAGATTATGCAGGAAATAAAACAAAACTGATTAATTGCCATACAGTTTAATTATTAATACAAGGAAGAATTAGATACAAAACAAAACTGATTAATTTCCATACAGTTTAATTATTAATACAAGGAAGAATTAAATCAATGTTAATCTTTTTCAGCATTACTAAATCGTTCAATAATTTAGTAGATATCCATATTTTTAATTTAATTGTGAGAAACATTATAACAGATGAGCGGTGATAGTAACAACAGCTGGTAGAAACAACAATAAATAATTAGACACAGAATAAAAAAAGGAAATTAAAATTTGAGATAATGAAAAATAGATTTATTAAAAAAAACTAGTACTAACACCTTAAAAAGTTTAATGTCACAATACTAATGTTTTCGACAAATGAGGAAACAAATCACAATTTTCTGTGTTACGATTAAATAATGTGTTATTTCTTAAGAAAAGTTAAAACAGTAAACAGGATATTTATAAAGAAAAATAACTAAAGCTAGATAAATTTTAAATGAATTTGTGAAGATTGATTTAAAATTTATAATTTCATTTTTACCAATTTCCACTATAAAAACAGAAAAATCAGTCATTTTCCAATAGATTTCTAACTGGACATTGAGATGAAATATTCTTTAGTTTTAGCCAATAGTACCTTTAAAAGAAAAAAAAAACTCCTGCAGTTATATGGAGATCAAGAAAAAAAACAAAAAAGAAATGATGGCATGGTTCTTAGTAACACTTCAAAATAAAAAATCATCTGCATTGGTATATATGTAAAAAACAATGATGCCGAGAATCAAACTCGAGACCTCTTGATTATGAGACAAGCCCTTGCCAGTAGGCTGCTGCTGTGCTATAGATAAGCACATAAGTTGGAAACTGCAAAATTTATTTTTCCATAACATTTATTACCACTTTGCCATAACTCACTAAACCTATTCAAAATTATTTTTTTAAGTCATTAATTTATCATATTTGCTCAAAGTTTGTGCATGGGAATATAATGTGAAAATTTTGAAGCTTATGAAAAATGGTAAGCCTGTTTAGGATTCAAACCCACAACTTCCAAGACAGAAGACTGAATTTAACTACCCTGCAGCTCAGGCCACAAGAATTATCTTAATCTGAAATTTATCTTAAGGCCCTGATAAAAAGAATTCAATCAGCCAGAAAGTTAGATTCATTGTTATAAATGTTTTGTAACAATTTAGTATGCATCATATGCTGGGGTGTAAGGTTTTCACTTAAGGAGTGTCACCAAAAAAAATACTACTTATGGTTAAATGTACGTGTAATATTTATATATTTAATAATTTATATTTCTTAATTCTGATAATACACGCTGGATCAACATTCTAATACTTATATCTTAATGAGCTGTCTCATGTAGGACTAGTTACCAAAATCGTAAAACATAATATCATCTTAAAATGATTGATCAGTTAGTTACAAAGTTCAAATTTTACCTCAGCTAATACTGAAACAATAATTAATTTTCTTATTAAATAAAATGAGATTGTTACTGAAAGAAAATATAGCATTTATGAAAACATGTTATGCAAAATCATGGAGTATACTTAAATTCTGTTCCTATTATAGTGATTTGATTAACAACAAATATATATCACTACTGTATAACCTACATTGTAGAACCAAATTTTAGAGAAAACTTTCTTTCTCTGTAACTGCTAAATCTTGTGCCCTACTTGCTACTCAAAAATTTAATAAGGGCAAGAATTATATAATTTGTAGAAATACAAATAATACAAACTTTTTTATTGAAAAATGTTTGATTCATTTCAAGATTGTAGCACTGAAAATTATACTTATGATGTAAAAAAACTATCTAAGGTCCAACTATCAATAAATGAAAGAAATTATTTTCCTGGAGAATCCTAATTTTTCAAATTAATAATGAGCAGTATTTAATAAACAAAACTGAAAAGACAAATTAACTGCATAAATGACAGAATAGATTGTAGAAGACATGCTTACAGATATATCCAAAGAAACACAAGTAACAAGTAGTACAAGTCATTATCATTTTTTAGTAGAACGCAGAAACAAAAACCTTACTATATTATTACATAGCTCAATTACAAATTTTTCAATAAATTTATTAAACTATGCTTCGTAAAAATTTACAGCTGCTAGTAATTTAAAGAAACTATTATTAATTTTCAGTAATTTCCAAATAGATAATTTGATATGTGTAATTTCCAATATAAAAAATTGCTCATTCATAAAACTTGAAAAATGATTAAATTGTTAAAACATATATAAAAATATTTGTTGGTTTGTAAAAGAAAAATTAACCTAACCATTGGCAGTACAGCATTTTTTTATAGTACATGAACTCATATATATTACCTTCCTTAATCAGTGAAAGAAGTTTGGCAAAATATGTGATGACTAAGTAACCACCATAATCTCTAGACATTACCGCTTATTCATTGAGGAAGCTAATGAAAGGTAGTTTTCTTAATTAATTCTAGAGTTCTAGAAACTAGTTGACTAAAGTTAATTTTGAAAAAAGGTTACTCATAAAAATTATTTATTATTTTTTTTAATGAGTATGCAGGCATCGACTGCTATGATCATTTAGCCTGAATGGAAATTTGTAGCGTATGAAAAATGCCATGCCTGACCAGGATTTGAACCCAGGACCTCCGAGTGAAAGGAAAAAATAAAATAAGAGAAAAAAAAGAAGAAAAATAACTGTACAGCAATATTTTCTAAATCAGTGTTGAGTCAGTGATACTAGTATCTTTTTAAGTATCAGTAAAAGAAAATATGCAATGTTTTTAAAATTACTCTAACAAAATTTCAATTCTTTTTATATAGCAAAAATATTTTTTACAATTTCACTAACATTAAAACTCAATAGAATATATTTCATAAACTTTTGTTCATTAAATATTTCTGAACAGCAAAAGTATGTAGAGTAAGTAATAAATACCAGAGCCGAAAGGTACTTAAATTTATAAATCAGATTTGTTTAAATTACTTCATACAGTATAGCAATTACATAAATAAAAAAAATGTAAAGCAATTATAAAAAAAAGTATAACTAGTATAACTTGTATACACAGAAAAAAATTCCAAAATTCTAGAAATGTAGGCTTGTAAGACAGTAAACTAAATTCCTTAGAACTTGATAATTTCAAAGTACCATGAATGTCTCAGGAAGTACATTCCTGGAAATCTAAGTAAAGATGAAATACCAGCTGTAAAATGTCATTTATGAACATAGTTCCATAGGTAACAAAAATAGTGGATGCAGTTTCTCTCCCTGCTGTAGGTATTCAAAGGTAATGATCATAGTGTGTAATGGCATTGTAAGAATTTTTTCAAGTAAAAATAAAAGAGTTATAAAGATTCTAATATTACATTTTTTAGCTACTACTACAGAAATATCTAGTTATTAGTAACTATCACCAAATCAAATACATTAACATGAGTAAAGTGTTAGAAAACTTCTATAAAGCATACAAGCAACCGCTTTAGAACCTTGTTAAATTTATAAAAAATAGTTTTAAATACTGTTATTATTAAAAAGAAAGGAGCAGATTGATACATTTTTAACCTGGGGAATTTATATTCTTACCGGATGTGCATCAGACCAACGCCGACAAAAATTTGTATTTGCTTCACCTTCAGGAGCTTCACTTTTTGCACGTCTTAAAGTATTACGAAAACCTTCAAGAAAATTTGATTGATGTTTTATTCGTGGATATAGGGGTTCACTCACTATAATTGGGTATTCAGGCTGATGAGAGGGGCCGTCACTGTCACCCTGGGGACTAGGGGGCCTCACATTCACACCAAACTCACTGAAAATAATAAAATAATAAATAAAGAAAATGCACTAATAAAAAATTCTTAACTTAATTATTTCATTTAACATTTCTTAGTTTATTAATTTTTCTCTTGAAACTGACCAGGAACCAGTTGTTTTCTGTTATTGTTTTTACGGAATGGTCTTCTCAACCATACGAGTATATTACATTAGATAATCACAATAATTTTAATGTGAGATTGGAATTTAATGACTATACACAATTTAGTATCTACCTTCTTTTGAATTTCATATTCATCTAAGAATAGAACTGGCTTGTTTGGGTCGTCTTTATATAAAGACTGTAAGAGTATAAGCTGAATGAATTAATTTCTGAAGATTTTTAACATCCTTCACAAAATTAAAACTTTTAATTCTGGCTGATTTATACACAGATTAAGCAAAAACTTTAAGCCAGACATTGTAAATTTTTAGCTTTTGTGAATCAACTGATATCAAGAGCTTTGTAAATAAACTTTGCACAAATATCTAATTAAGTTTGTAAATCTTTGGTGAGTAAGTGGTAAAGTAAAGGGGGGTGGTTGGTAAGTCCATTTACATTGTAAATCCAGCTTAATCAGGCTCTACTGCTGCCAATTTTCATCACCGACTGCTGCTAGAAAAGGTGGGGAGGATAAACCGTACTGGGGATCGTCTGGTATGTTCATTCATGGTGGGATGACCTTTAGTCAGAGTCGAGTGTAGAACGATGTGAATACAAGCATGTTCCCTGTCGAAGAGTGTTTGTCAGCTTGTGTGTAGGTCTATAAATGTCCACACACTGGTAAAACATTGGGAAACATTATGAATGACTTCTTTGTGCGTTTTGGGAAATCGTCACCATCACAGCAAACATTACGATGTGGGAGAAGAAAGCTTTTGCAACAGGAAGTGTTCTTAATGCGCCACTCAGTAGGAAGCTGAGTACTTGAGCTAAGATGTGTGCTCCTGTGGAGGCATCAATTCAACAATCATCGATGAAATCAACATGCAAATGTTCTGCAGAGTTAGGCATTTCAATATTGATAATACGAGACTATAGCCAGGAGGACTTGAAAGTTTTTGTCCAGACACAGTTAATGAGTTGAATGACAATAACCTTGATCGATGTGTTTATGCATTTCAGTTATTGCCTGAACCATTTCTGAGAGCAAACATTAAGATGAAAATCATGTCTTCAGACGAGTGTGTGATTAATTGAAGCTCTCATAATCAAAATTTTTTTCTGGGTGAAACACAATCCTCACTTTTTTGAGGAAATTGAACACCACTGCCTCATGTAATGATTTGGGTTGGAATGACAGCTGAACATCTCCTCGGCCCTTATTTTTTTGATGGTGCAGTTAATCAACACAGTTATCTAAGAATGATTGACGAGTGGTTGCTTCCCGAATTAATAGCAAATAGCATTACGTTTCAACAACACAATGTTCCTGCACATTTTGCTTTGAATGTCCACAGATGCCTCAAATGTTTCCAAATCACTGGATTGGACATGAGTCAGAAGAGTTACTGGCTCCATTGCCTTGGCCAGCAAGAAGCCCTGACCTCACTGCACCTGACAAAGGACTCCAGAGTTTTTGAAGGTAAGCTATGCCTATCTAATGATTTTATAACTAGTGTAAAGGGACTTCCCACCCATCCCAAATGATGAAAATGTTATTCAAAGTTGCTTTTACTTCAGAAAAATTACAAACTCCAGATAGTGATCAAATTTGATAAGGACACTTGCAGATTAAATGATAATTTTCTATTCATGATGATATTTAAAAAAGAAAAACAATACATAAAAAAAACAATAAAATAATATAAAAATAAAAACAAACTGATACAAATAACAAACCAAATTGAGCAAAAATCAGTAAGTTATTTGATGTGATAGGGAAAGAAGTTATCGCCATTTTGGATCACAGAAAACTGATTTGAGTAACTAGTTATAGAAAAAAATACAATTCATTTCCCTAATAAATGGAAATAATATGCTTCTATAACATATTTTTATAAGTACTTTTCATCAATGGTACTACTGAAGTGGTTAGGAAATCCATATTAAATAATACATTTTACTTATGTTTTTTTTTTTCTTTAATTAAATGAGTTTGTAAATTTCATTTTGTTTGATAATAAAAATCTAATGCACAATAAAAACTTATTTCATGAAAAGTTTGTTTATGGTCTGTTTATGGTTTATGGTTTGTTTGGTCTCATGTGGCAACAATAGACTAAAACTATTAATACCTAATATAAATCAGCTGTTCATATAACCATATGTTTACTAGTAACTTTACAGTGTTGCCTCTTTGGCTGCCAAAAAATATTAGTCTCATTACTTTATTTACAGATCTTGTATATAACGCAAAATAGGCTGTAATGAAATATTATAAAATGTAATATCTATCCAGTTCATTCTTGAGTATTTACATAAGTGATTCGATGTTATACATTGTATTTGTGTATGATTCTATGTTTACATAAATTTTATTGTAATGTACTTGCATTTAGAATACTGAGTTTATTACTTTGTACTTTGTAAATCTTTTAACAATGTTTGGTGTGTTTTGATGTGATTTCTAAAACAATTTATTTTTCTTGAAAACTTTGGCAATTTTATATGAATGCTGATATTATATATCTTTTTTATTTCATGCTATCTACAGGGGTATGTGCAATTGTTAATATGTGGTAAATATTTTAATGTTTTGTGTCTGTTATAATACTAGCTAACATAAATTTTTATGAAAAACTATATAACAAGTATGGTGAATATATTTGTTAATTATGGTGAGTCTTCAATATATATTTAATGTAGCTTGTAAATATAATTTAATTAATTACTCATAAATTAATTCTTATTAATTTCAATTATGAAATATACATAATTCATTGATAAGAAAATTTACAATGTTGTTTGGTAAATACAAATCATGCCTGATTTTTGAGTTCTAAAACTCTTGATTAACATGTAAATATTAATATACACAATTTAAATTAGTTTCTGTAACTTTTGAATCAATAAAAGTTAAAATAACTGATAAATAGTCACTATACTCTAATAACCAAAAAATAAAAACCAACATAAGTCTAAAATACAGGGAAAAATCAATATGTTCAATTTACTCAAACATAAATTTAATATATTAATTCTTTCCCATAAATGAAATATCCTAAAAAAAAAAAATAAATTATTAAAAAAGAATTGACATCTAACACTAAAATATTTTACACATAAATCATTCCCTTTGCTTCATTTATACTGACAATTTCTACTTTAGACAATAAAAATTGATTATTACTTACTTTTCTTGATTGAGAAATATGTTAAAATAGTTTGTACCTATCATTTTTCACTTGTTAATCAAATTTTATATTAAAAGCTACAGTTTATAAAAATTATATTTTCTGTGGAATATTAGAAATCTTTTTACATTTAAGAAATGCCATTTATCACAACTAGTTTCATCGAAATGACAGATCATTTCATTGAGCAAATAACATTGATTAGTGTTTATTTAGTACTTCTATATCCTCTTTTGGTGTATAATGTCTAATGTTCTGACTCACCATCTTATTGTTTTAATCTTTGGCATCATTTCATTATTCTGTCTGTAACTACTTTAATATAAACTTCCCATTATGTCTCTGTTAAAATGCGGGTTTTGACGTCGATTATTTTGATCAATATTTAAATTAGGGTTTCACTAATATCAATATTTAATGTTGCTGAATTTTTAATGTATTTATTATAAATGGGGAAAAATAATCCTAAAGGGTCGGTTCTATCTCCATTTCTTCAGATGCTTTATGTGATACTTTTGTTTTTGTTGGTTTTTAAACTAAATCATATCTTAATAAAAGTTTTTTATTGTATTTGAAATCACAAATTTCTGTGAATTACAAAGGCAATTTATACATCCAATTTACTTATATCACATGAAATATGGCTAAGATGAAATTCTGTACAAAACGTGGGAACAGAATGAACTATCAGTTAAAATAGTAAGGATTATAATTTTTTTTAATTACTATCAACAATCAGTAGGCATATTGAGTTATGTTATTAATTTCTACTTAAAAAATAACTATAATTTGTATAATTTTCAGTTGTTACTGAATTTAAATGTTACTAGATCAAAAAACTTCTTTTGTTTTAATTGAATATAAAACAAAAAATTGATAAGTATTGTGTTTGCTTGGAAACATAAATATTTTTGAGTAATCAAATATTAATGTTAAATGTGTATTTCTATAACTATCTAGTCAGGGCTTTAAGTATTTAATCTTCTATAATTAATGGAAGTTGCTTTTTTACAGTGGAAATATTAAAACAAGATGTAGTTTACAAATCAAAAAGTAAATAAAATAATAACTAATAATAATTATAATAAAAAAATTAAAATTTTACATGTATAAAAATTAAAGTTAAAAATTGTAATCTTCCCTGCCAAAAAAAATACAACATAAAATATAATCATAAAAACTAAAAAAACAATAAATTAAAAACTAAGTAAAGTTCTAATAATTACAGACATTTACAAAATAGAAATGGTCAATAAACATGGACGTAGAAAAAGTACAAAAACTAACAAATTTTTTATCACAAAAGTCACTGTATTTTTTTAAATTTATGTACAAACATACACTTACTTTTTAAGTATATATACTATTTACATAATGTAATTATATTTTACTGTAATTATATTTTTTTTTACATAACATATTTTTGAACAGATTACATAAGGAGAAAATTAAAGCTACTTACAGCACTTTAAAATCCACTAAAACTGAACGGCAAAGTTTTTTCAGTAATACTACAAGTACTTGCCTCAGTAAACAGCTTAAACATTTCATGAACAATAAATTTTCTTGAACGTTCATAAAATAATAATAGATAATGTTAATGGACAAAGCATATTTATTCTTTGTACATTAAGCAGTGAGATTCTTATGTAATTTTTTTTAAACACTATATCTAATTAATGAGTTAATTAAAAAATTAAAAACATAGACATTACAAGTGTACAAATAACAGAATATACATGTCATTTAAACACAATTATTATTACAACTGTAACATAGTACTCAAATAAGTTTTTAAAAATATGCTATACAAAATAATTACGATAACTAAGTATATTTACATAATTTATCACAAAAAATTAAAAAGAAAAAAGTAAATATAAAATAATTGAACAATCATAAAGAAAATAAAATACATTTATTTATAAGTATAGATACAGTAATAAATAGAATAATATTCTTTTAACATTTTATCAGTAATACATAACATAAATAAAACAATGTATTCATTTTTTTTGAGTAAGATATTATACTAAAAAGTTTGTTTTAGATATAGGAACTTAAATATATACATTTTTGTTTAATTTTAATTTATTAATAAAAACTGGAAAAATGTATGAAAGAATGAAAAATAAAAAAAAATCATATAACATTTTACTTTCATTCTTTCCACAGCCATTACAATAATTCACCCAAAATTAAAAAAAAATTCTGATAACTGTTTTATTAATGTAACACAATATTCATTAAATTTTGGCACCAGTTCAGCATCGGTACACATCTATGAAGCCAACTCAAAAGAGCACACATTCACAATATGCACATGCAGCACTGGTAAATAAATTTTTAATTAATAAACAAAAAAGTTAAACATGTTTTCATCATTATAGTATCTTTTTGTTCCTCCATCTACAGAAACCCTAATTTTAATTAAAACAAATATTTATAATCATAAATTATTATTCTACAAATTTTAAAGAGTAAAATTAATTTTTTCTAACAAATAAAATTTAGATTTAAATATTAACATACAAGTATAAATATTACATTATTACAACAGGTTTATTACAAAAATTAATCCTTTTCTTTTAATTCAATGTATAAATAAAATCACTAAATGTTAAATTAAAAGACAATCAGGCAAAAAAGATAATAAATCACAAATAAAGATCGTTACTTATTTTATATACTATTTACTAAATTATGATATTAATTTATTATACCTATCTAAAAATGTTATCGTTAATTTTATTTTATATTATCATAAATAAATTAGAAATGTACATATTACCCGTTGTTGATCAGTATAAATCACACTCACACCACTCCATGTAGCAAAAAAACAAAATCTTAAAAAAAGCGAGATTATTATTATTTTATACAAAAGTTTTAATCACTTATTTACAATATTTAAATTACATTAATAATAATAATAATGTGTTTATACAAAACACAACAAGAATTAAGAAAATTGCTTTTACAATTTTTTTTTAACTTGGCTCTACTATTTGTTTTGACTAGACATTGCTTATGCTTTAAGAATTGTTTTTACGACATAATCTATAAAGTATTATTTATAGAACATATCTGACAGATTGATAATGGTAAATGTTCATAAAATGTGTCTAAAGTGCATATACATGGTCGGTTATTAATTACAAATACATACTTATGAACACAAACACTAATAAAAATACGAAATGGTTGTATTTTTTAAAATGTAATATTATTTAAGAAAAAAATTGATTGTAAGAAACTGAAGCATAATGTGTGTGTGTGTGTGTGTGTGTGTGTGTGTGTGTGTGTGGGGGGGGGGGTTGTATATATATATATATATACAATTTATGCTAAGCAATTTAATATGAACCCCTTTTTTTAATATTTTACTGCAGTAACTCAAAATGCTTTGTATTTTTTTTTAAATTGTTAGTTTTATGTACTGAAATAATTTATAAGATAATAATTAAAAACAAATAATTAAAACTACTTAGTTTAGAAAAAAATCTTCTTTTATCATTATTATAACCAATTCAAATCATGAAGGTTTCTTAAAATTTGAATTCAAAATAATAAGCCAAGCCGTCTTAAAAAATGAGTTTGATAAAAATTAATTTTTTTTTATAATTGTTAGTATTTATAAATACATCAAAGTAATGTAATACACGAGAACAGAAAATTAACAAAACTATGCAATATTACATAGTATTGATAGTTATTATTTTTCAAAAGTAGCAATAATATTATATAAATTATTTTGTTAAAAGAACTGTTAAAATATAAAAATTAAATATAGCAGGATATAAGTTTCATTCAATAACACTTTTTTCCAATATTTTATATCAATAGGTTCAAAACAAAATAAATTTAAATAAATCATTAGGACATGAATTTGTTTTTGTTATATCTATTTCACTGACCAGTAGCAAAAATACATACTGGTGGTGGCCACTGTATTCAATACAGTGGAATTCTCCTAAAATTCATTTATTAAACAAGTTTATCCTAAAAAATGTTAACTTGACAAAAAACAAATAACTAAAATTACTTTCAAAAAAAATAATAGATGCAAAATGATAATTACAAAAGTAATATTTATTGCATATTATTTTCATGAAATAAATAATTATTAGAAAAAAATAACTAATTTTTAAAAACTTAAAATCCTAATAACAAAACCCTCAGCCAACTCCTTTGAACACCTAACAAAGGTAAATGAAATATACAGATGAAGTACAATAAGAGCATATTTCTATTAAGTCCTATTCCACAAAAGTAATTTTTCAGGCAGGCCAGTAAAAAGTGTAATGAAGTATTGCTTGAATAAGCTGACAAGTAATGCAAGCAATAAATAAGTTGATCTACTACATATATTTAATAATTATTAAGTAAGTAATATGTACTAATTAATGACTGTAGATCATAGACAAAATTTACAATTGGCTTATATATTGCACAGTAAAAATACTGAAATGTATCACTGATTAAATGGAAAAGTAAGTTATATGCAAAACATTATTCACTTTCCTCCATTATTCTTACAACTACTCACACCATAGGTTAAATGTTGTAAATAATTATTTATTTGAAACTTATTCTTTGAAGCTTAAAAGCCAAAGTATAGCTCCGAATAGGTAGAAAATATGAATGACTGAAGCCTAAGCACAGCTTAAGTGCAGTATTTATTCAATATTAAAATCCATTTGACATAATTGTCATTGCTTGACTCTTTAGGATTGTTTACGAGTCTGTCTTGTTCAATCCAGTTCGGTTTCTAGTAAGATGTAATGTATTAAGAACAAAATAGGAGTTTATAGTTTAGATTGTTCAGGATCAGGTAATTCTATTTATGTTATGATTTTCTATTTCTCTAAAATTATTATATTTCAGATAAATTACATTCATTATATTATTACATTTTGGATATATTAGCATTATTTTATAATTATATTTTATTACAATATCACATAGTCATAAAAATGATTGATATTCATGATCTAAAAATGTTATAGCAATCTGCAAGTTGTCTTCTTTCATTTTCAAATAATATTTTCATTACTCAATAACATTGTCGACAATTAAAATAAAAAATAATATTAAAATACTTCACTGTATATTATGATTTTTCTCTTTCTAGAAAGTTTAATTTTCTAACTTCTAAACTTAAAAACCTGGGAGTTAAGCCATTAAACTTGAGAAGCTAGAATTTTAACTGTTAAATTACAATAAAATCTAAATGATATCAAAATCTTAAATTTTTAAATATCAAAATCTTAAATTTTTAAATAGACTTAACACCTAATTATACAATTCTGCAATAACATAATGAAGATTAAAGTTGTATAAGATTTTAAATTCAGATTGTATATTTCAAACCGATCCCTATTACTAACATATCGCACATTAAAACATAGTATGCATCAAATGATAATTTATTTCCAAAAGTCTGTATGTTGATAAACAGATTATACGCACAAAATCGATCATTTCACAATGACAACATGAAAATAATAATAAATTAGTTTTTTTTTTATTTATAAAATAACATGAAATTAACCTATTTATCATGAAATTGACAAAACGTTTTTGGTGTTAATACTGTGAGTGTGGATTGTTAACAGGTATATTTCTCATTCCAAAGGTGAAGACTGAATTACAAGATAAAAAGTATATGCTTGTTAATTAGGTTAATTTATTATTTTTATTATAAATAAAAAAAATAATATCATACATGTCTAAAGCAGGTTAAGGTTAAGAAAAAATCCTGTCAGCGCTATGTTTTAGTCAGTCATAAAACAGGTAGCTAATGCCTTAGAAATAAGTATAAGAAATACATTACCATACAGAGATAAAAAGAATATTTACTCCACGTTTAAAGCAACAGTAAAATAATAAAAAAACACAATTACCACAAGCAAGTTAAGCAAAAAAATTTAGTTAGAAATATTGCTGAATTTACAAACTTTATAGAAGAAAAGAACTTTCCACTCATTTGAAAGTTCTGAAAGAAAAAGAAATCTTTTAAAATATCTTTCTATAAATCTATCAGGTTCAAATTGAAAAACTAAATAATTATAATTTAGCTCTGTAAATACAATTAAAAAGAAACTGCTAATAGTAGATAACATAATTAATTATACTTCCACAATGCATTTTTAAAGAAAAATAATAATATAGATTAATAACATTTTTTTCTCATCTGTAATTTCCCAGTCCCCCAAAGCTGGATTTGCAATTACACATAAACTCAGCTCCAAGGGGTGCCTTCGCCTCAAACTACTTTGGTAGGTGCTAGTCCCCCACCCACATAGCTGGAACTCGGTCTTGTGTTACATGCCATAACGTTAAAGCAAAATTACTAATATTAATAATATTATAAATCAGAAATATTAATAATGTTATTATTATAAACTGAATAATACTATGCCTAAAAGGAAATCAAGCAAGAAAATAGTTAACCATGGCTGAGCAAACATATTTTATTGTATAAATTGACTTTATTAGACGTTTTAAGCATAAGGCGTAATAAATTCTATGCAAACTGAATTCTATATGTAACATAAAGAGGTAAATGATAGACTGCCTTTCCATTTTTACAATGGAGAAATACATATCTCTATTTTATTGTATGTAAAGAAAGGTACACCTGGTATTAATTACTTTTAAATTTTTAAATCTGAATATCCACATTAATGGTGAATTATGTTTATTCAGATGTAGTTAATGTTACTATCTCAGGACTGGTTTGGCTGAGAAGGGGCAAGAATTGTCCTTATATGTTGCAGTTTAATCTATAACTGAACTATAATGTGTTATAAGGAATAAATAATAAAACCAAACATCAAATAAGATATTTTATAATTTATTTCTTTGCACGACTGTTTAGCTTTTATGCTAACGCAGCATAAAATCTTCTTTACTATTAAAGGGTGTATCTTTCTTGAAGTGGAAAATACAACTGATAAACAAATGAATAATTAATACTGATCTCTTTTTAATAATTTTTTTTAATAATTAATCTTTTTTCTCTTAAGAGAAAAAAGATTATATGATACAGATTCTAATGTCACTACTTTGTTTTTATTAAAGTAAGCAAAATTCACATGATTTTAAATTAGAAATGAAAACAAAAAACTCACAACCCAGTGTTACTTTAATAGCTAAAGTAACAAGATCATCACACCCAAAGTATTAACTTCAATTAGAGTAAACAAAAGATAAAATATTACTTACATGTTACAAATGATTGATCTTCATCTTTATCACATTATTTAAAAACTTTTTTTATAGTTGTTAATTGTAAATACGTAATATATATATTCTTGTCAAATAAAACATCTAAAAATTCTTAGAAATCTAATTATTATCAGTACAAGGTATTAGAAAATTCATTTTTATGAATAATTCTTTAAAAGTAATAACCATACGAAAATATGTAAAATCAACAGTAAAAGAACTAAAAAAACAAAAAAACAATATTTACAACTAAAATTCTTTCTTTCCCTTAACTTATATAGATAAAAATATTGCTAACAATTGCTACATAACTTATACATGACACAAATATAAATAATAGGCAGTTAACAGTTTTAAAATTATACAATATTATTGCATGTCACATACTTTTTGTACATTATAATAATATACAACATATAACTGTTCTATAGTAATAATAATAATAATAATAATAATAATAATTAATAATAATATTAATTCATTTATAATTAACACATGTATGGTCCCTTTTACAAAGTTTATTTACTTAATTATTTATTTACTTATGTTTTTTTTCTATATTTCTTTCTTTTTTCATTAACAGAAGAAACATAAATCCAACTGTACATGTATTAATAGATTGCGACAATTTCTTAATGCAGTTTTATGGTACCCTAAAATTAAAAAAAGAATAAATACATACATACATATTTATAACTTAACAGATATACTACTAAGAAGTTTACTGGCATGAATTATCTTAAATGAAATGATAGTATACAGTGGAGTTTGGATATAGAACAAATACTTTTTTTGGATTATACAAACTCATTCTTTTAAATTTTTACCTGAAAAAACTACAGTAGAACTAACTATCCAGTTATATGGCAGTTACTTAAATTAGCACTAGCATACATTGCAAGCAATAAAACCACAGCAAATAAGCATGCATCAAACATGAACTAAATATATTTACATGAAGTTCTTGTAGGTCTTGCACACTAACACAATTTCCAAGCGATTATCCACACAGCATCATAGAAAAATAGTTCTTGTGTGAATTTTTATTTAAAGTATCTATAAGAAAGTTTGGACATTTTAATAATTGATAAAAAACAAAAAGGAGTGAATTTTTTTTTTCTTTCAAGGAAACTAGCTTTAATTCTTGAAGAATCTTTAAATTTTAAGCAAGATGCAAGAATAATTAGCAATAATCATGTCTCAAACAAGGTGACTTCACCGAACCTCATGTCATGCAACTTTTTTTTTATTGCTTTACTTGAAATGCAAAATGAAAGGGAAACATTTGCTGAGGTCAACAAAATGATAAAGAAAAATGTTGGAAATTCTTGAACTATGGTAATGAAGACTTCCATACATTTTTCCAATAGTGAGAAACATATTTGATCAAAGTACAGAGTCAAACGAAAAGTTTTTCATAGGAGTAAGATTTAAGACTAAGAGGAGGTAAGTTGCACAAAACATATTAAATTATTCTAAAAGAGATTTTGGTTATATTTGAGTCATCATATATACATACAGAATTTTTTAATAATCTGATTCTTGATTGATGGTATACATAAGTGATTTAGAATGTGACTTTACAATAAAATAATCCTGTCATTTATGATGTTCATGTTTATATTCACTTTTTTGTGAAACTGAAATAAATTCAGTGGTATTCTTAATGTAAATTCATTGGTAATAAGTAGAGGTTAGGTTACATAATTTTTAATTATAAAAACTTCTTGTAATGATGACAGTTCTCAATAAAACTAATACAAAAAAGAAGGTTTAATGTGGTATAAAATTCAATTTTTCTATCAAATGTTTCAAAAATTTTAACTTTTCAAAGATAAACTTCTACTTTTGTGACAAATACTATATTAAAATATTTACTACAAAGCTCTAGCTTTAAAAACGTATAATCAACATATAAAATCAGAACAGAAAAAAAAAAGATCTTATACATCATTATAACTTGGTTAAGTCAAGCTGTAATTATGAGTGTAAAATGATAGAAAAAAAAAATTTGGAACGTAAAATTTAATTAATATAGAGTGGGTCATTACACATTTATCAAAATTATTAATTTATTCAATAAATGTTATCCAATCAAGTAAAATAAGATTGTAATTGTTGCATACTTGTATACATGTACTTAATTCAAATATTGTATAGTAAGAATATACTATTTTACATAATTAACAGATATAACACACACACATATGATATATCACACTATCATATATATAAAAATTGGCTCTAACATTACTAACTAGTTAAAATGATTAACACTCCACTGTATTTACATTTTACAGAAACTTAAGATTAGACAAATATTAAAAAAAATATACTACTCAATTTTATGCTAAATGAAAGGACAAGGCTACAAATATTAAAATAACAGTTTAATAAATGAATACTAATTTTTAATTTAACTTCAGTAACACTTTTTTCTATAATTAAAAAGGAAATGATAACATCTACAACAAGATGGGTTTTAGCATGGGGAAAACCAAGAGGGGTTCTAGTGGTTAAAATCCTACTTATATCTGTTAATTTCTGCTTTTTTTATAACATATATTGGTAACTGTACTCAACATGCATGTTTTTATAATAGTAGTAGCTAACTCCAATTAATTGCACATACACAGGTAAAAATCCATAGACCACATATTGCTATGATACATGGTTATCAAAAAATAAAATAAAATTAATATTGCTTAAAAAATTTAACTGATGAAAACTGCTGATAAACAAACAAGTACAAATAAAAATATCACTAATATGTATTCAATAAAAACTAATCATCAAACAGTTAAAAAAACACATTAAAAATTCATTTTGTTCATCTTTTTTCTTTGAACTGTCCACAGCCACACATTTGAGTGGATATGATCCCCAAATGCCAGTATCATTTTTTTTTGTAATCCTACAGAATATGTATAACCTGGACATTTTTCCAGGTTTAGACATATTTAAAAAAAAACTCCCCAGCTTAAAACCTTAAATCTCAGTTATTAAATTAAGGAATTTTCCACCTGTGCTATCTGTTACTAGTATATTTTGAATCAGAATATAACATAATATTAGTATATAAGTATGAGTAAAATAATGATTCTTTTAGGACAATTTAATAACATAAGGTGATATTAAAAATAATAACATCATGACCTACTACAATCAAATTTGTTATTTCAATTGAAATAACAAATTTGATTAATGTAAATTAATGTAAATTCTAACACTTCAGTCAGTTACAATAAAACGTTCTTCCTATTCAGTTTGTGCAACTAATGCTACCTAGTGTCATTTACAAATACTACAACAAATTGGCATCTAAAAGCTTTCAGGAATGTAATATTACATTAGAATTTATTATACACATTAGGAAATAGATAATATAACTTATGTCTGCAGCACTGAAAGTTAAAATAATAAACTTCTCTTGGAGAATTAAATTGTTTTGTTGATAAATTTTTTAGATAAATATTTACCTTTAAAAAAAATTGCAAAAGTTGAAAACCACAATTCATAGTAAAGATTTAAAGAAAAAAATAATTGTGTTTAGTAAAATAAAAACAAAACATACAATCATAATGTTTTAATTGTGTAATAAAAATTAACATTGACAAAATGATAATAAAAATTAATTTTAAATTAGACTGGTCAAACTTGAATAACAAGTTCAAAAAATAAAATTCAAGTAGTTTATATTTAAAACATTAACGTTGGATATCAAACTACAGGAGATGGTCTAATGTTTATTATTTCATTATAGTTTTAGCATTGTACTGTTATGCAGTATCTTAAGTACATCTTCTATGGCTACTTATACCACTGAATATCTCAACTCTACAATTGCTGATCACAGATTGTTTGTTTGGAAAATCAATTTTGCAAATATCTGAATTGCCAATTGATACAGATAATCAATGCTCTACTATATTTTCATTGAAACATTTAATCAAGTATAAATTACACACATCCATTCTTTGCAGTACTTTAAAAAAAAACATAGCTGGAAACAACACTCTGAGATGTAAATACTAGAATAATAACACTGTGTAAACATCAACACAATATACATTAACAGTATTCTCATAATATGTAATCAATATTTCAGCACCATGAAATGGAGATTATGAATGACTGCAAGTTCACAATGGAAGTAGTAGCACATACCTTCTACATCACCATGAAATTTTTAAGTGGTAATTTTATGTACATAAATAATTAGATTATTAAAATTTATTAGCTCTTACTCATGATTTATAAACTATAAATTAATAAGCAATTAATAATTTTATACAATTTATCATTAGTACAGAAAATAAATTACAAGTTAATTACACAGATAAAAACAAAATAAAACAAGGAACTAAAAATTACAAATGAACTAGGTACACACAGTAAAATTATCTTGCTTTTTTACAGTTATAGCTCTGCTTGAGGTTACGGTGAATCAAATAGTGGGTACAGAATCTTTTATATATATTTGAGGGGATGAAGCGTTTAGGAGAGTAAAAAAATAAATAATTTCCTTTACCTTCTTAAAAAAAAAAACCCAGAAGTATTTGCTCTCTTTTGCTGATCAATACTTCTTGATTACAACATAAAAAAAAAAACAAAAAAAAAAAAATTAAATGACGACACTATTTTGAGCCAAGTGAACATAAAAGTTTCTTATCAATTACTGTTAAGAAAAGAAAAAAGGAGTTGTTCAAATACAGCTGTTGTTAATAAACAAATTTAATTAATGTTACTGAATGCTAGATGAAATATAGCGTATATTTTGAGAATCACAAATTAATATAAAAATATTTAGAAATTTTTTGTTAAGATTAGATCATTTGATAAAACATTATCATATAATATTTCTATAATGATATCATCTTAAATTAATTAAATTTAACTTTATTGGTAAGTTTACACATAAAAATATCAATACTCTTTCAATTTATTATTTTTATAACAACCATTTTTCCAAACATTTTTTATAATGTCCAAAATTATAAAAAAATCTTTCAAAAATAATTTATCGATCATAAAGCACCACCCTTATATATTTTTTTCTAAAAAAAAAACTATAAATAAATTAATGAGTTTTAATCTTACAAAGTAATGTTTATGCAAATGAGCGATTAATTTAAAAAGTATATCAAATTAAAAACTTACACAGGGTCTTTGGTTGAGACCTTCTTGTTCCTTCCACCAGTTAACCCTTCCTGGTAAGCGATTGGAGACTGGATGGCTTTGACGAAATCATGTTGTGTCTTAAGGAGAGTCCTGAGAGTCTCAATCCATTCGTCTCTGTTTTCTCGACTCAGAGCTTTACATACATATGCTAAATCAGGTTTCTTTACATCGATTGATTTAACACAAAAAAGTTCAATTCCGTCTTCTCCTCCAGGCACTCTTTCAACTAAGCTCATCTTATTTACCTTAAAAATAAAAAAATTCAATATGAAATTAAAAATAAATATATTAACAAATTAAAATTAAGTTACATTAATTTGCATTTAAATTAATATAATGATATAAAATAATAATTTTATAATTTATTTATAAATTTCTTATAAAAACCTATATATTTTTTCATTAACAATACACAGAACTAACAACACTTTTTTCCATAAAATTATTTTTTAAAGAAAAATTAAATAGATAAATTTTCAATGAAATATGGAAAATGATAATTAAATAATTCATAGGAATGACGATAAAATTAATGGAAATAAGTAAAAATTTGATGTGAATCAGATTGAACGTTCCCTGGTGAAGATTTTATGAAAATTTACTTATCTTGAGATAATAATTGTGGACTACTATAACAAATGTGTGCAATGAGTTCACAAAGCCCTCTGCTTCTTTATTAAGTCTTACTTGCCATGGTAATGAAAACACCTACTTATATGAATTCAACTTGCAATATGTTTTAAATGAATTATTTACAATTTAAGACAGTTCCAAATATTGCCTTTAGATATAAAAAGATATGAATTACTCTATTGGAAATTTTCATGTTTTGTAATCATTTTGATGTAGGGGAGTATAAATTTTGATCTACTAAACTCTTTAAACATTACAAAATTTTATTGTTAATAGATAAAAATTTATAAATGCATTTTATCACAAAACATATTTAAAAACATGATCTTATGATCTTACCGAATTCAGAATTACCAGGTAAAAGATGTAAATTAATCTAAACACATTAATGTAATAAAGTTAATGAAAAAAGGTCAAAAGTATTCTTCTCATTGTTTTATAGTCCTAAATTTTAACTTTATTAAAAAAAAATGTTTGTTAATTATTTTCATTGTAAAATTAATTTGATTAAACAAAGAGTACCACCCACTAGTCGCATTTTCATAAAAATTTAACAGAATGAATACAACATTTACATGATCTATTACATCAAATTTTATATTTTTCTGTTCACACACACACACATACTTTTAACGTAAGAGATATCAAATTATTGATTAATAAAATAACTGGATAACTGAAATTTTGATCTAGTATAATACTAACAAATAGTTTCAAGTAACAAATAGGGAAATAAGAAAAAAATTGCAATTTTCATGGGAAAACAGATAATTTTTTTAGTTATAAAAAAATTGTAGAAGTTCTAGAAAATTGCAGAGGTAATAAAATAAAAAAATATTATGACAACTGTTATGGGCAGGATATAATATAAAATATTAATTTTTAATTATAGTCAAAATCTATTGACAGTAACTAATAAATAATGAATACACAAACATACCTGTATATGATTCTTATAAATGTACACAGGACTTGTGAACTGTGTTTTCTTTCCAACAGCTTCACTAAAGATAATATTCTGTTCGAAAAGGAAGACTTGTAATTCTTTACTTTTGATGTTAGATCCTCCATCCATTCCTTCCCAGCAGGTCAATGGACCATGTAAAAGAAGTGGCCCTTGTGCTGTTATCTTTCCCTATAATAAACAATTCATAACTTAATAAGTTCCATACAACAAATCAATAAGATTTTTTTATTCATTTAAATAAAGTAACTGTAATATTAAGTTAAAAATTTATTATTAAAAAAAATTGTCATGATTTTCTGTTTCTATCAATAAATTAAAAGAACTGTATTTTTACTTATTCTGTATGTATATTACTTTACTTTTATTAGTATAATAAAATACTGATAATTTACTCCATGTAAAAAAAATAATCTAATAAATAAAATTTTTAAATGGCTTTACATTGAACACAACTTGAAATAATGCCAATTCTAGTATTTTAATTTTAAATAAATCTATTTTGTAGTAAAATATAGGTTGGATGCTTATAAATCAGAGTCTGGAAAAGTGAACACATGAGGAAAAAATGTACACGATCATTGTTCAGAAAAACTCTCGAAAATATTTCACTAAAAGTAATGTGGTCTTATTGAATATTTTACTTACAACTATCATTATCTATTTATTACATTTTCCCCAATATTTATTTGCATAGTTATTATTATACCCTTAAATAAAGTACAGTATGTACATTTTACTTGAAAAAGCAAGTACTTATTTTATTTATTTATTGTTTTGATTTCTTAAAAATCCATATGAGAACCAAATTGTATTGGTTAGCATGCTGGCTTCTAGATCATTTGGTCTGAGGTTCGATTCCACCAAGTGTCTGGAATTCTTAATCTCAATCTTCCTCATTAAAGTATGTACAAAAGCGTGTCCAAGGTCATATGGTATAAAAAATTTTATTTTTTAGCTTCAAACAAATTATTTGTGTCTAATATCCAACAAAATCAACCATCAAATCAAATCCCATTATAGACAATGATAAATTTACCAAAAAATGTAAAATTAGTGTACTTTACAACATTATAAAATGTCTTGTTAGTCTAACATGGTGGTGCTGATGGGCAGGGAAAAACAATAAACATACAATTTCTAACTGTATACATTATAAAGATTTAAATATAAAATAAATGATACAGCTGTAAACATTATAAAGAAAACACAAAATGAAATAATTAATAACCGATATAAGTTACACACAGATGATATTGGCTGTAACAACACAAAACAATCAAATGAAACAGTACTTTCAAGCTAACTGACTGTTTTTCATAATCTTATAAATTTGTATAAATACTAGATATTACAAATGATTTACTAAGATATAGGAAAAACAACAGAGAGAAGAAATCTTTTATCAGAGAGAAGAAAAACAACAAAGAGAACATCATTCAAAAGAAATCTTTGTGACTAAAATAAAGAACTATTTATTTCTCAAAGTGAAGTTATATGTTTCTAAACGAATAGCCAATTTTGTTTAAAAACATACAAGAAAACAAGACAAAAATATTTATTACCTTAACTGTGAAATAAAATTAGTATTTATTTTGTAATTTTTAAATATCTTTTGGTTCTAACAAAAGTTACTATGTTCTTTATTACTCTTACTTCTTAAAACCAAAAACAAAATTTTATATTATTAATTATTTAAAAAAATAGGTTCACTGATCAGTAAGACAAAGTATGGTTAAACAGTTTTTTAAAAATAACTGGTTTGAAAATGGAACACTTTTAAGTACTTGGAAATATAGTTTCAGAAGCTCTTCCAAGAGCTATTATGCAACGCCTTCATTTGCCTTACATATATGGCAGTGTTTAAATAATGATGTCCACCTTGAAGGAGTCAGAAACTCTTTTACTATTTGGTAAAACTGTATAATTGATCTGTGTAGTGTTTTTCAATTAACATGCAGTATTTGTTAGTTATGTGTTTGTAAATTTTATGTATGTTCACTTCCAAAAGGTGATTTACAAAGGTCAATTCTATTGCAGTATATAATGCTTGTATTTTTTCTTTCAATCTATGAATGAAAGTACATCCAGTGGCCAGAATGTGTAAATTCTTAATTTCATGCATGTACTGTTTTGTGCTGTTAGAGTGAACAGTCAAGTGCTATATGTGATCTGATGATTCTGTTCATACATTTAATTAGTTTATGTTGAAGATGTGTATAGTGTTGTTAGTAATGGTTGTAATTTATGTGCCTTTACTTATGAATTTTTGATTGTAATTGTAATAGGATATTACAATGTATATTACAAAAGCATCTCTGAATTACAAGAATTACCTAGCATTTTATCGAATTTTATATAAGAATCTTCTAGCTCATAATTACCTTTAGAAAAAGAAACCTATCGACAAAACCCGAAATTTACTATCATGTTATATTCCTAAGTAATTCAGTAATTTTATTATAAAAATGCATTACATTATACCATGGTTCTTAAAGAGAAATATAAGTTAACTGTTGTAAAAAATGTATCCATCATTTACTTACATCAAAACCTTGTAATCGGCTAACATCCATCATATCATTTGCTGCTTTTGGCACAACCTGCATCACATGAGTCGCTTGTTTAAGAGCTTCCATTTCATTGGTCAAATGCGCTCTTTCAGTATATTTATATAAATCCCTTAACAGAAGTTGATATTTCATTATTCTTTGTACAGGTTTAATAAGTAGATCACATAACTGCAACTTATGCCCCAATTTTTGTCTCAAGTCCTATAAAAAAAAAGAGCAAATCATTAAATTAAAACAAATGAGTATATGAAAAAAAAAATAACATAATACAAACTACAGTGATATTTCCCCCCTTAAAATGATTCCACTTGGCATTGCTTCATGCTAATGTTCTCATCATGTGTTCATGATTGCTGTACGGACAGAATGGCATGAGAAAAGCCAATTTGTCGAAAACAGTCAATAAATGAAGAATTACTACAGTAACATGGTGAGAGAAACAGTTCTGAGAAGTTATGGAGAATTATACTTAAAAAACAACCAATTAATACTGATATAGATAAAATTACTTCAGAAAGAATTAACAGTTGAATTATTCAGTAAAAGTATTAACTGTTGTTACATAAATTATGAACCAGTTTTTAAATAGTCCTCTGACTGATTATTAATATAGTTGCAAAGCTTGAAATTCTTGAAATTTTATCCTGTTACAAGAAATTAATAAGAAAGCAGAAAAATTTAAAAGATGGATCACAGAAGTAAAAGAGGATCTGAAGGAAACTGACCTTACACCAGAAGACACCACAGATAAGATAAAATTAAACAAGAGAATCAAGAACAAAAACACTCGCTTCACACACAGAAGAAAAAATTATAACAACATTTTCAGCACTAGAAAGGGCACAAAGATCAGAATGTATGAAAAAGTAATGGGAGGACTGCAAGGCCCAAACAGTCCCATCGAAGTGACCCTATGTGGTCATAAAAAATAATATATATTATATTTTAATATGATTTTTTGAAAACTCAAAAAATTTATTAACATGCTGACCACTGTGTTAATAACTGTATTTCATGTATAAAACTTAATACAATTTTTATTACAAATTTATTTTTATAATTCAGAATTAGAATTTTCTATATAAAATCAATTCTTCTACTACTATCAACTAACACTTCTGAATCGAAAAGAAATTCTTAAAAACATTTTTATGTAAAGAATTATATTTTAAGACATCAAAATAGGACTAGGAAAGCAAAACTGCAAAAAATAATAAATGTTTTTGAAATTTGATGTACAATAGCAAGAGTTGGATATTCTGGTATACGACAGATCCTCACAAGCCATTTTAACAGACAATTTTAAAATCTGGTGAGATGATAAAATTCAAGATATAAGGTCACACAATATATCTGTGACAAAAGAATGCTAAAAAAAATTCAAATGAGGAATGTCAAACTAAGTCAGGGGATTGTATAACATAAGCCAAAGACATTAAAATCATCCTATCATAATAATAATTTCACTCGTTCATGTATTGCAATACATGTGCTTTCTGTAATATTATTTTGCATTTTGGTGAAGTAATATTTAGTATCAGTTTTGGCTTACATTACTGCAATATAAAATTGTTGTTTTACAAAATTACAATAGCAATTATACACTGCAATAAATTATAAAGTCTTAACTATTTTTACATTAATTCAATACAACTTTTTTTTTATACAAGAAAACTTTACAAAAAAAGTACTCTTGTAGAATAACAACAGAAATGTGTTATATAATTAATAAATAAAAGTTACATTATTAATTCAACACACTGAGTTAATGAAATTAATACTAAGATGTCATAAATCATTTATAATGAATACAGAATTAAAATCGCAGAAAAAACTTAAAACCAAAACATGTACAATACATTCTCATTATAACTCAGCAACTAGAACAAACTGATGATTGGAACTGTATTTAGTCTTAATTATTTCTGTTTAATAATGCTCACCCTGATTAAGGAACTGACAGTTAATTGATCTTAATTTGGTAATGAAAAGCGCAGAGGTTAAAAATAATTAAGAGTAAACAAAGTTGAGAAATTACAAAGAAAATAAACAACTGGACATAGAATTTAAGTTGAAACTAAATGACTAGAACAAAATGTAAAAGAATAAATAAAGATTATCAAATCGGTAAAGTGGTTTATAGCAAATAAGATTTATACACAAATAAAAAAGAATATTTTACAAACCTCAAAATATGTATCAATATATTCAGAAACAATAAATTCTGAAACGGGTTTATTTTGGCAATAAACAACATACATATGAAGTTTTCGTTCATAACGTTTAAATAACGGTCCTAATTCTTCTGGATGTTCAATACATCTTTCAAGACTCTTCAGGAAGATACTGAAAAAAGAAGAAAGTTAAATGAATAAAAGTAACAACATTATAAAAAAAATTCTTGTGCAGTTCAGCGCAAGAATGACCTTTTGTTTCTGACACCCTTACTATTTCACAGTCAGAAATGCACTGTTTTTCAGAGTACAACACACTACATATATTCAATTAACCAGTAGATCCTACATACAGGCATCAAGTTTTAACTCACTCACCACTGTGATTCACTGTATAAGCATGTATAAAAAATACACCACTACACAATTAACATAAACTCAATTTTTTATTTGACCTTAAATTGAGTGTAACTCAATATTTTTTTTTTTAGATATAAAAATTGATATATTAGAGAAATATTATATTAGTAAATAAAAATAAATATAAAATTATTAATAAACAAATTGAATTTAAAATAAATTGATTACAGTAGACTTGAGATAATAAAATATGTTGACAAATATTGTTTATCTTACCATGGTGGCTATAGAGAGTTTTAAATATTACAATAGTATATACATAGTAACAATTTTAAAATTTTAATGATATATTTAAAAAAAATATATTTTTAACTGTATATTTTATTAATAATTATGTGTATTTTATAAAAACTAGTCTGCTGATGATGGAGTTAAAGCTCTGAAAGCACTACAGAAAGATAGGTGAATGTTTTTAGCTTTTATTTATTAAAATACTTTGATTTATATATATATAATATATATATATATATAAAATACTTTTTTTACATATATGAACATAAAATAAGTCTAATCTAATACAGTATTGTCAAATGTTAAAGTTTTACTAACATACAGGTGCTACCTCATCAGACGTATGATTCCTTCTTATTATTGATAATTTTTAACTCTTTGTTTTGATACTAGAAAACTATTATTTTAATCATCTAGTGTTACAATAAAAAAGGAATATTTTATATTACATTAACTTATATTGTATAAAATACAATCAATAGAAATGTTTATTTTCAAGTATAAAAACTAAAATAAAGTATAAAACTAAAATCGTTTTTCTTTGGTAAAAAATTAAATACTGATAATACTTGATCCATTTTATATTCATTTTCATAAATAACTAGTTGCATATTTATTGATAAATCACATCACCCATCATTAGCATAACTATATAACTTTTCTAACTAAAAAAAAAGTACAAAAGATTATCTGATGTTTTTATTCACACACAATAATATAAACAGAAGTAGTAAAATATTCTGAGTGCGGCAGGTGGTCTGTATGGCATAATCGTTACTTATGAGTATTATGGCATCCTGAAATTACACAAACATAATGTAGGTAGGCAGAAATATTGCAATAAAATATACAGATTACATAAAGTATTAATATAAAAACACAATTTTATTAGAAAGTGTAAAACATCTTTTACATTTATGTGAATATTAAGTTGAAATATAAGATATGAAAAAATGCAAACCCAATCCAGGAATCGAACTTGCAATCTTAGGTAAATCATTTGGTCGCTAAACTTGACCATTTCTATGAAATATAAATTACACAATAGTATTCTAAAAAGTGAATTAAATTCTTTCTTTACTGGTACACAGTATTTAATGTTACATTCTATATTTGCATCAATCAAACTTCAGCACAGCTATGCTTTAATTTATATTTTCATTCTAAAATTGTAATGTTATAAACAGCTTATAAGAGTTAATAAAATTACTATATAACTGTGTTAAAACAGATTATATTTAAAGGGATTTACATTAAAGAGACCATACCCATAAAATAATTTCTAAATTACCTACAAACAAGTTAGGCTGCAACAAAAACTATGGTTTAAGAACTGTAATACATAATTCAGAAGTAGTAATAAAACAACTTACTCTCTATGCCATTCATAGATAGTTTCAAGATTACTGAAGACCATTTTATGTTTGCCATTTTTTTTAAGACCTTCAGGCATAACTATATCACATTCTGGATCATTCATCAATCGTATATAACCTTCAGCAATAAGCTGAAGATCTCTAACATAATCTCTTTCAGTCTGTACTAATTCTTGAATTACTAATTCTCGTTTATGTAAGATAGATTCTTCACTGTCGGCAGCATTATTACCAGGTGCTTCACTTGAACTTAATTTTGATTGCTTTTCATTATGTTGTTCCTGCTCAAATAAACAAATTAAAAATAAAATATTAAAACAATTTTTACAATAAAACAATTACTTGAAAAATTATTTCTAACCATAATTCTACATAAAACACCTACATAACAAATTTTGTTACATGACAAAATATTACATTACCAAAAAAAATTTCAGACATTACAGTCAAAAATATAGACACAATCACTATTACTCTTCATAACGTTCAGTTTTATTCCCCACTTGAGGAACTACATTATAAGTGTTTTAGGTTTTTAATTGCTTAAAAATTCAAACTTGGATCACAGTATGGACACTTAGGGATCAAGAGTAAGAGGGATGGTTTTTTAAAAAAAAATTACAGTCAAGCATGGGTCTCCGAGGAATTAAAAAAAAATCTGTGAACCTTAACATGAATAATTACTGGTTTCTTATTAAAAAATCTACAAAATATCTCACTAAATTTCTTTTTAGAGTCCCTAAACAAAACAATTGGAAGACGAGTTTAGTTTAGTTTTCAACCTGGACATGATATGTTAAAGGATCATTTTAAAACTCCGGGTTTTTCTGAGAAAAATACAGATTAACTTCTCCAAAAATATTAATCTAATCACCCATTAAAAAACTAAAATAAAATTCAAACATCTCAGTCTGTTGACTAAAACGCTTTGATTCATACTGCTAAGCAAAGGTCATTGTAAAAAAAAAACTCCTGTAAAGCTATAGAAATTTCTTCACAAGCTGATATATTATTTTTAGGTTAAAAAAAAAATTACTTTGTTGAAATGTTAAAAAAAACCTGCTTAGGGTCAGTAATAATTATTAAAGAATTCCATTAAGTTCAAGGATAAGGTTATAAAATCTACCTCAACATCATTATTATCATGTACATAAATTTAAAAAAATTATAAATTACAATAATAGTTAAGTGAAAGAAAATAAATAAGTAAAAATTCATAATTATTTATTAATAAAACCAAATTAAGAAATCTGATAATGGGAGTAACAAGGTGATTAGTTATCCTAACCAGTTTATTAATATCGATTTAATTTACTTTAGGCAAGTAAAAAACTTGGCTTAAGTCAAAATTTTAAGTATTTTCTGATATAATATTCTAAAGTTCCTAACATGGAAAAAATTGATTTAAAGATAATTCAAATCAATAGCAACAAAAAAATATGAATTAAGTCAAAGTAATATTTATATAACAGTTATAAAATACTAATTTAGATAACAGTTTTGTTTGAAACATTAGTAAAAAAAGTAAGTTTTATATTTTTAATTTTTTCTCATTTCATGAAAAAATAAGTTGATAAGTTTCTGTTATCAAGCTTGTATTATTTTAGTAAAAATGTAAATACATCAACTGAAAAAAGGCTATCCTGAAAAATAAAATTAAACAATGGCATCGGTGGAATTACTAACAAACTATTTTTTAAGAATGGAATGATAGGAAAATTATAACTTAAAAGAACCATCCTTATTTATTTTGTGCTGTCAAGAATAATTTTACGTTATTTGAAATTCATGCTAAACAACACTATGAATAAACAATTACAAACAAAAGATACCAAACCTGTAAAATAATAAACTCAAAACTGAATTTTTTTAGTTAATAAAAAGTTTAAATAATATGAAGATGTAGAAAAAATTCAGTTTTGAGTTCTTGGTAATCAAATCCATACCAGAACTACTATCTTGAAACCTAAAAAGAAACTCTACAGGAGCACTTAATGTTTGTATGATAAAAGAGACTACGCACAGTATTAAAATGAAACTAATCTACTTTGCTAACAGATAAAAATTGCTACAACAAAAGCTTTAGTTTTCATTGGGTGTAATAAAAAATTACTGGAGTCAATTATCCTAAAAGAACAGAGAATTTAAACTTAAAATATATATTATTTTTTATTGTATAATAAAACTGTTTGAATAAACAAAATGTAATTTGCATCTAATAGTCAAACATTAAAAATATTTAAAAAAATTACAGTATCACAAACTGATATGTGATCATTTTTAATGGTATGCACAAATTCTAATGATGGAAAAACTGTCCAAAGTTGTTGAAGCTGGAAGTAATTAATAATATTAAGGGTTTATATAAAAACAGATTTGTGTGTATGGATGCATAATTATCCTGATATCTGTTTAACCTTAATAACTTGGAAGTAAAAGATATTTTTCAGAATAAAAACTCGAATCAATAAATATTGTTCATGTTTTACAAAGAATAAACATAATGTTTTACAAACATTAACATACTAATTCCAATTGTTAGCACCCCTCCAAGAAGCCACTACTTATGTAACAGAAACATTGCATATGGTACAAGTAATATAAAGTTTAAGCAATACAAATTATGAATCTCACAGAAAAAAAAATTAATACATCATTTTTAATCATGCATGAAAATACTTTAAAGACAGTATAAAGTCTAAACACGTGTGATAAAATGAGACAAATTACAAGCAGTAAATATTAACAAAAATACTAATAATAAAATTAAAATAAACCAAAAAAATTGTAATGAAAAGTATTTAAGTAAAAAAAAAATCATGCTTTAGTGTTTTATCATGGAATGTATATATATAACTTATGAAGAGTTATTTTCTATGTTACAAATACCTAATAGACAGGAAGTTTTAAAACAAAAAACTATCCAAAATTTATAACTTAAGTGTTTATACAGAAAACAATATATATCACTGTAGATTATTTAAAATCATATTCTAAAATGAATATTCTCTCAATACTTTAAATATATATATATATATATATATATATATATATTTTTTTTTTGTTAGTTTCTTTAGTTGTTTTTTTCAGTACCAATAAAATTACTTTTTAAAAAATTCTAATCTTTCTGTTTAAAATTGTTAAATTCCTCTTCTCATGAACTTCATATAAGAACAGTGAAATCAGATTTTACAAAAGTAACTTAGGTAGGTTTAGATTTTTTTATATTGTTTAAATTTAATCAGAATCATTTAAAACAGAACATTATCACTTTTGGGAGCCTCAAGGTATGACTAACATACATATAATTATGAAACTATGAAACGGCTAAGAATTTACAAAAATTAACATATTCTTTAATATGGTGTCTATTTAATACCACAACCATTAGTTCATTAAATCACACTCTAGCTGTAAAAACATAAATGAAAAAAATTCACAGATAAAAAATTAACAAAAATCTTCAAGAAGATGCGTAACACACAAATGTACAACAGAACACAAAAAAAAGTCAATTAAGAGACACAACTACAATGATGAGTCCTCCACTATTAAATTATAACTCATAAAATGGCATCAATGATCGTAAAATAAAAGGTGCAAATGAAAAAACCTCTAAAGTATAAAAAAAACTAATTAGAAAAAAAAAACAGACACACAACTACATATCATGCGACAAAACAACACATCACCATTCTCTCTTTCACAATCTGCTCAATCTCTGCTAAATCTGCTGAAGTTGCTCCTTCCATTGATAAACTTGATGTCTGCAACAGAATAACCTGTTGTTTCAACTATATTTTATTTATAAATAAATAATAAAAATGTACATCATTATACACTCCAATATAAACTCCTTACATGAATAACTGTCAATAAACACATATGATAGTAAAAATAATACACACAAAACCTAAAAGTATTCCGTAAAGATGACAAGTTGTTCACTACCAACAAATAAGTGCAAAGATACATATATAAGTACAAACAAATATATCATCCCCTCATAAAAGCTACAAGAGAATCAAGCTAATTTATATAAAAGAAAAAATAGTAATACCGGTGCAGTAGAACTTTGAGTGTCTGTCACACTTATTGTTTCTATTAGTGGTCAGTTAAAGCTTCAAATATTCAAGTATTAATATATAATTTTCAATAAAATAATTTATTTTTCTATTACCAAATGTAACACAATTATTATTATAAAATTTTATAAGGAAGTTTTTTCTTAAGACTACAGTTCACAAGTTTAACACCTGGAAATTTTTGTATCATAGACTCAACAATTTTGAATGTTTTATTTTTACTATTATGTTTGAATATGCTTATACCTGCCTATATTTAAATGTGAAAGATGTGATGAGTAAGATGATATGGGAAAAAAGTACCAGATTCTTGCTACAAATCAAACCTACAATAAGCAGCTGATTTATAATAAGCCGGCATTCTAATCTCAAAAAAAATTTTTTCTTTAAACTTAGATTTAGGTCAGTATGTTAAAATAGTAGCCATGCTATAGTTGACATTATTTTTATTTAAAACATTTGCAATAATCAGTTTTACATACTACAAATGTTAATTAATTATTTATTACAGCTTTATTAGATGAACAACTTTACTTTTAAATGTTAACTAATTTATTTATAATAAGATAGCTTTGCTGGAAAAAAATTAACCAACTTGTATCAAATATGCATTTAGTAACTTGAAAGAAATTTTAAACTTTATTTGTAACGTTGTAATGATATGTTAACAAAACACAGACAATAGGGAAGGAAGAAAAACATATAAGAGGGTTTAGAGAAGTGGTATTACAGAAGAAGGTAAAAAACTGAGTCGACTGATAGAGTACACAGTGAAGAGTTTTAAAACAAATTGAAGAAGAGGACTCTGCAGTAAGATCAGATAAAAAGAAGAACTTACATAAACAAGTTTAGAAAATTCTGTACTAGAAAGAACTGCAGTTTTGACTCTTAAAAACGTTTTGCTCTTTAGATTATATGAAAAGATTAATATATAAGCAGAAAATTGAGGATGTGGTGATGCAGAAGGTATTTTGAGGCTAAAAGACTGATTCAGATCAAAACCAATAAAATGTCAGTGCAAAAAAAAGTTTATAAAAACTGATGGTCATAATTTAACCAGTTTGAATTGGAATGATGTTTAATATCATGATATTTGAACAAAATTAAAAAAAGAATGATTTTTTTTTACATTATTTGATAATACTGCCAACATCGTTGCATTAAAATTAATGAAAAATTTTAAATTAGAGATTAAAAGATTTAAAATTAATGTGGTAAAGCTTTATTGGGTGGGAAGGAGATTGATGATTTTTTTAACAACTTGAACAAAACATGACTTCTACAAAAAAATTTAAAAAATGAAGATGTATAAGAAAGGCTGTATAAAATCCAAATATTCAAGCAATCTAAAGCTGGAATTATACAAAGTGGATTAAGAGTTTTAATGTGAATGACTCCTTCTATGAATCATGAGATCTTTCCGATGGTGAGCAGGCTTGAGTGCTCAGTGATACAGAGTAGCTGGATTGAAGGTGCAACCATATCAGAGAGGTATTTGTTGAGAGCCAGACTGAAGAATGATTGCTGATAGAGGGCAGCAGCTCTTTCAGTAATTGTTAAGGGCGTAGGGTCAGGAGGACTTAAAAAGCTATATCAACATCACTCAATCTTCTGAGTACTGCGCAGCTGAAAGCAATGGAAAATTACAGCTCTTTTTTGTTCCAAGAAAATGTAGCTCTCTGCATTTTCACATAACAAAGGTGGAAGCGCCTTCCTTGGTAAAATATTCCAGAGGTAAACTAGTCCCCCATTCAGATCTCCAAGTAGAGATCTGAGTGAAGGAAGGTATCACCAGAAAATTAAAATATAACATTCTACGAGTCGGAGCATGGAATTTTAGAAGTCTAAAAAGGTTGGTAGGTTAGAAAATTTAAAGAGGGGAATGGATAGGTTAAATATAGATGTAGTAGGAGTTAGCAAGGTTCAGTGGGAAGAGGAAAACAACTTTTGGTCAGGTGATTTTAGAATAACTAACTCAGTTTTGTAATGAACAAGAAGATAAGAGAAAAGTAGAGTATTTCAAAACGCATAGTGATAGAATCATTATAATAAGGCAAATCAAAACCTAAGCTGACAACAATTGTTAACTATATGCCTACAAGTGCCCATGATGATGAAGTAGAGTGTGTATATGAAGAAATTGACAAAGCAATTAAACACATAAAAGGGGATGAAAATTTAATAATAGTTGGAGATTGGAATGCAAGCATTGAAAAATGAAAGGAAGGAAATATTGTGAGTGAATACGGGCTGGGCAAAAAAATGAATGAGGGGATTGACTTACTGAGTTTTGCATGAAGTATAATTTAATAATTGCCAACAACAAGTTTAAAAATCATAATAGAAGAACATACACATGGAAAAACCCAGGTGATACTGTAAGATATCAGTAGATTATCATGGTTAAACAAAGATTTAGAAATCAACTTGTCAATTGCAAAGCTAATCCTGGAGCAGACGTTGATAGCAACCATAATTTAGTGATAATGAAATGTAGATTGGAGTTTAAAAACCTGAAGGAAAGGTGTCAGATGAATCATTGGAATTTAGAGAAGCTTGAGGAAGAGGAGGTAAAGATTTTTGAGGAGGACATTGCAAGAGGTCTGAGTAAAAAAGATAAAGTAGAAAAAGTAAAAGAAGAATGGGAGAATGTTAAAAAGGAAATTCTTAAATCAGAAGCAAACTTAGGCAGAACAAAGAAAACTGCTAGAAAACCTTGGGAATCAAAGGATATATTGCAGGAGACGGATGAACATAGAAAGTATAAGAATGCTAGTGATGAAGAAGATAAAAGGAATAATCAACAATTAAGAAATACTATAAACAGGAAGTGCAAATTAGCGAAAGAAGAGTGGATTAAAGAAAAGTGTTGAAAAGTGGAACGAGAAATGATCAATGGTAAAATAGACGGAGCATACAGAAAGGTAAACGGGAATTTTGTGGTACATAAATTAAAATCTAATGATGTGTTAAACAAAGCTGGAACACCAATTTATAATACGAAAGAAAAGGTCCATGGTGAGTGGAATTTATTGAAGAGTTATATGGAGGAAATGAATTAGAAAGCAGTGTTATAGAGGAAGAAGAGGAAGTCGAAGAGGATGAAAAGGGAGATACAATACTGAAATCTGAATTTAGGAGAGCATTAAAAGATCTGAATAGCAGAAAGGCTCCTGAGATAGACAAGACACCTGCAGAATTATTGCGTAGTGCAGATGAGGAAGCGATAGATAGATTATACAAACTGGTGTGTAATATTTACGAAAAAGGGAAAGTTCCATCAGACTTCAAAAAGAGTGTTACTGCCATTATAGAAAAGAAAGCAGGAGCAGATAAATGTGAATAATGCATAACAATTAGCTTAACTACTCACGCATCAAAAATCTTAAATAGAATCATGCACAGAAGAATTGAGAAGAGAGTGGAAGAAGTGTTAGAAGACCAATTTGGTTTCAGTAAAAGTATAGGAACGAGAGAAGCAATTTTGGCACTAAGATTAATAGTAAATGGAAGAATAAAGAAAAACAAACCAATATACATGGCATTTATAGATTTAGAAAAGGGATTTGATAACATAGACTGGAATAAAATGCTTAACATTTTTAAAAATTTACGGTTCAAGTATAGAGGTAGAAGACAATCGCTAACATTTTACAGGAAACAAACTGTAACAGTAATAATCAAAGAACATAAGAAAGAAGCCGTAATAAAAAATGGAGTCCGACACGGATGTTCCATATCCCCATTACTTTTTAATCTTTACAACAGTTAATGATGTTAAAGAACAATTTAGATCCAGAGTAACAGTACAAGATGAAAATATAAAGATGCTACTATTTGCTAATGACATAGCAATTCTAGCTGAGAGTAAAACAGACTTAGAAGAAACAATGAATAGCATTAGTGAAGTCCTACATAAGAATTATCTCATGAAAATAAACATGGACAAAATGAAAGTAATGAAATGTAGTAGAAATAATGTAGATGGACCACTGAATATAAAAATAAGAAGAGAAAAAATTATGGAGGTAGAAGAATTTTGTTATTTGGAAAGTAGAATTATTAAAGATGGACAAAGCAGAAGCGATATAAAATGCCGATAGCACAGGCAAATGAGCTTTTAGTCAGAAATATAATTTGCTTACATCAAAAATTAATTTAAATGTCAAGAAAACATTTTTGAAAATATATGTTTGGAGTGTAGCTCTACATGGAAGTGAAACTTGGACAATTGGAGTACCTGAGAAGAAAAGATTAGATGTTTTTGAAATGTGGTAGGAGAATGTTAAAAGTCAGATGGGTGGATAAAATGACAAATGAAGAAGTATTGCAGCAAATTGATGAAGAAAGAAGCATTTGGAAAAATATAGTTAAAAGAAGAGACAGACTTATAGGCCACATACTAAAGGCATCCTGGAATAGTCGCTTTAATATTGGAAGGACAGGTAGAAGGGAAAAATTGTGTAGGCAGGCCACGTTTGGAATATGTAAAACAAATTGTTAGGGATGTAGGATGTAGAGGGTATACTGAAATGAAACGACTGGCACTAGATAGGGAATCTTAGAGAGCTGCATCATACTAGTCAAATGACTGAAGACAAAAAAAAATGTGAATGAAATCTTTTTTCTACTAAGTTGTTATAAATTAAATATGAAAAGTCAAAAGTTAATCATCCAAAGAGAAAATGCATGGCTGATTTTTTTTTTCTTATTAATTATGTTATTAAAACAAATTAATTGAATATAATTATTTTTTTTTAAATTATTAATATTCTTCTTTGGAAGTCAGGTTTATTAACACTTTTCTAAATAGTTAATTTATTAAATTATATGGCAACAATGAGAAAAAAATAACGTTAACTTTTAAGAAGAAAAGATATTACAAATAACAAATAAATAGTTTCTTATATCTGGAAATGGACTTGCAGAAGTTTTTTTTAGAAATACCATTCAGTTTCTTTCTCAATGATATTTCCAAGTAAAATAGAATGTTATAATTATTATTTTATTATTTATTAAATACTGCTGTCATTATGACTTTTATAATTTGACAGTAATCCATTCTCATTATCACCTCTAAAGCACATGATACTGACAGAAAATCAAAGTTTAGCTGGATAAAAAGAGTTTTTTTCTATTATCAATAAGGGATAAAAAACACAGAATATCACATCAATGAAACTGTCCTGTAAATTATTAAAAGTAAAACACACATTTCTTATTTTTAGTAGTTTAAATAATATACAAGATAATGTCCTTTATAAAATAAAAAACATTAGTACAGAATTTTAGTAATTTTCCAATAAGCATACAATATAGATGATAATATTGTGTTATTATCATCTATATTGTATGCTAACAAACAACCAACTAACAAACAAGAAAACGAAAAGAGACAAAATGAAAGTCAGCAACTTTGAACATAAAGAAAAGCACAAGTACATATGAATTAAAGTTCTGAAAGAAAACAGGCAACTATATGATTAACATAAAATATACAAATTTATAAACACTTTTAACAAATATAACATTTATTCAATTACTGTGAATAATAGAATAATATTGTTATTTTAACAGGAATAAAAATGTTAGTGATTAATAGAGAATGGATTTTTAGGTAATTAAAATTATGTATTTTAAAATTTTTCAGTATATGTTTGTTATGCATGGCTTACAGGAGAAAACTTAAGAAAAGGTTTTAATTGAAAGATATATATAAAAATGAATGTTTGTTTGTCCAGTATGTGGTCTTATACCATTCATCTGATTGGGATGAAATTTTCGTGAGTTGTTGTGCGCACGCCTGTGAAGGTTTCTGCGAAGGAAAAATTATAGAGGGAAAGAGGGGAAGGGGTGAAGATTAGAAGAAGGGAAGAGGGTAAAAATGAAAGATTAAATTTTGTGATGTTCTGTAATGCTCAGTTTTTAATCTTTTATCGAACTTTCATTTGTATACATTTAATCTATATATATATTCAAATCTAGCAATAGCAAAGCATTGCCAGGTCAGCTAGTATATTATAAAATGGTTTATCAAAACATAATGTCACCATTATTTCCAGAGCTTGTTAACAAACAATAAAATACTTTTGGCTGATATAGAGCAGGAAGAAAGTTCATCATTCTTATGTGATATATGTAATTTTATTCTAGTTCTAAGTCCTGATGCATTTTTTAATCTTCAATCATACTTCAAAGTGTTGCAAGTTGTATCGATTTTATATCCACTGATCAAATTTGGTCGACTAATATCATTAGATGTCAAAAGTCAAAACAAGCATGAATTTCTATTCATAGATACTGAGACATATAAGATGATGACATAAACTTCTGAAGTATGCCCTTGTGATGTAAACCGGTCCTTTTTCTATAACAGATATTATTCTAGGATAATCGATCAAGATTTATTTCAAAGACCTTGGATATAGTGGGTTTTTTGAGGATAGCAATACTAAAGAATTTTTAAAAAATGAAGAGGTGTGATCAGTAAGTGTACAATATTCATTTATATATATATATATAAAAAAAAAGAAATCAACTAAAAGAACAAAACGCAGTCAACAGACTACCACAAAATCTTCCAAAAACAACCCCAAAAATACAAACCCCCAACCTTATTAATGAAGTATGTAAACCATAATTTCGCCTTTACTAATAAAGACAATGCAGAAATCCTAGCTACATATTTCAACAAACTCCTAAAAGGAAAGAACTGACAGAACTCCTAAACTTCAACACCAGCACTCCAACAACAATACCACTGGAAAACATCAACCCTACCACAATAAAAGAAGTCTACCAAGCACTGGGTGAGATGAAGAATCACGAAGAGGCGGAAGAAGATTAGACCTTTGAAGAGATCTGGAAATATACAGGAAGAGCAGCAAAAATAGCCCTTCATCATCATCATCAACTTGTCAATATCTGGATTAAAGAAGAACTACCAGGACACTCGATGCAGCCCTCATCCAGCTGTTATAAAAATAATCAGACAAAACAGACTAACCTACCGGAGTGACCTAGTGGTAAACTCATCTCACAACCAGCTGATTTTTGAAGTTGAACAGTTTCAAATCCAAGTAAAGGCAGTTACTTTTATAAGGATTTGAATACTATATTGTGGATACTGGTGTTCTTTGGTGGTTGGGTTTCAACTAACCACACATCTCAGGAATGGTCAACCTGAGAGTGTACAAGACTTCACTTCATTCATACATATCATCCTCTGAAGAATACCTTATGGTAGTTCAGGAGGCTAAACAGAAAAGAAACACCCTAAAAACTATCGGGGAGTTTCACTCCAACACATAACAGACAAGATTTTTTCAAGAATCATTCTCACCAGGATTGGTTTACAATTAGAGAAAGAGCTAGGAGAATATCAAGGAGGTTTCAGGCTCTGGAGAAGCTGAAAAGACTATATGAGTCTCAATGATAACATTTGTAGACATTGAGAAATGATACATCTGAATCCACAGAGAATCCCTTCTAAAAATTCTAAGACACCTTGGACTACATCCCAAAATAATTAACACAAAAACTGACCTCACAAACACTAAGTCAATTTCAATTCTATTCACTAAGTCAATAAGTGAAATTCAGGGTGAACTCTTGGAATCATTTGAGATCAAAACAGGACTGCACAAAGGGAATGGACTCTCATCGCTACTATTCAGCTGCATGGTAATGAGGAATGGCTCAAAAAATGCCCCCCAAAAATAAAAATAGGCCAAAAAATCAAAACAAACTGCATCGCTTTCGCCAACAACTTGGTACTGCTAGCAAATGACATCAATGAAGCTAGAACACAGATGTTAGAACTACAAAACATTGCGAACAAAATTGGCCTCAAAATATCAATTGTAAAGACAGAAATTATGCCCCACACACCAACACAATTAAAAGAAGTAAACATAAGTGGTAATAAAGTCAAAATAGTAACCCAATTTAAATACCTCAGAGAAATAATAAAAAACAACCTAAACGAAAAAATCTCAATCCAAATAAGAACAAACAAATTAGCTAAAGCATAAAAATTAACCTGGTAAATTTACAGTAAAAAATGTCTATCCATAAATGCAAAAATAATACACTACAGCACAGTTATAAAACTGGAAGCCACATATGCAGCAGAAACTCTCTTCCACCCGACAATTAAAAACTGACAAGTCTCCAGAAAAATGAAAGAAGAATTGGAAGAACCTTTCTTTCTTTTCTTTCCTGTTTATCCTCTTGAACCACCTTAAGGTATTATTTCAAAGAATGAATGAGATTGATGTGTATGAATGTAAATGAAGTTAGTCTTGTACAGTCTCAGGTCGACCATTCCTGAGATGTGTGGTTAATTGAAATCCAATCTCTAAAGAACACTGGTATCCACGATCTAGCATTCAAATCCGTATAAAAGTAGTTACTTTTACTAGGATTTGAACCTTAGAACTCTCGACTTCACAATCAGCTGATTTATAATGATGAGTTCACAACTAGACCAACCAACAAAAAGTACCAGAAAGACGGGCAGTGGTGGATCGTGTCCAACAGTCATGTACACAGAATTAGAAAACATTACTGATACCATGTACAAGAGGAGACTACGATTCTTTGGACACATCATAAAGATGCAAGATTTGAGATTTCTGAACAGCTGGTACAATACCTGACCACAAAAAACACAAAGACAGGATGCAGATGGATCAGAGAAATAAGAGAGGATCTGAAGAAAGTTGGCCTTACACCAGAAGACACGACAGACAAGATAAAATTATAGACTAGGCTAAAATATTTTATAGGTTAAATACTTTCATTGACTACTTTTCACAAGAAGTGGATATGAATATCTTTTAATTGTCTACTAAAATGCCTAAAAATGTAGTTTTAAACACCTTCAGTAGATTCATCCTACATGAAATGTGTAAAGCCTTATAAACATGAGGTACAAAAATAGTATAGTGGTAGAAATGTTCAAAACTCTTCACAGTTATCGTAATATTTAGGAACAACTTTTTTAGATTTTATGGTTACATTAAATGGTAAATATTCATGCAAAATCACACAAATTAATGAATAAATATCCTATAACATTCATGACATTTAATATCGATAGGGAATTAAATAACCAATTTCATCATAAAATTTGATAACTAAATTATATTACAATGTGATTTCTGATATAAACTACCCTACCCACCCTTTGCCCTTGTGAATCATCAGGTGGCACAAGAATTGGTTCTGAGATAGGTTTCATAGGAGGTGGTAATTCTAAATCTTCTTCTCCTTCTTCTCCATTTTGATCTCTACCAGCTTCTTCTTCTGGAGGAATGGTACTTGCCGCCGCAGATCCTGCTGCAACTGGCTTTGTATCCATCTCTAAAGCATTAGCTGGAGTCTGGAAAAAATTGAGAAATTATATAAGTTTCTGTTGAATTATACAAATGACAGATTTGTAATATGAATAATCTAAGACTCAAAATTCATCAGTTCATACTGGAATAATTAAAATTACAAAATTAAAAGATTAATGATAAAAATATTTTCTAAATTTATGAAATTCTACAACTAAAATTCTGTTACAGTTAACAAGTTTGATTATTGTTACATTTAACAATATGAAAATTAATAGATCCTGGATAAGCAAGTAAACTTGATGATTCCTTTACAACCTGTTAACATTATATATCTCAGATGATAATATCCTGGTTAATTCAATAGTAAAGATAAAATGCCAAAAATAAAGCCATGCTTAGTAATTTCCCAAGGTAAACTTAAGTTACATAAGTGTACAGTTTCCTTACATATTGTTAGAATTTATTTGTAACTTATGATTGTAGGAGTGAATGGCATTTTTAAAAAAATGTAATATCACATTGTAAAATAAAATTTTGTTGCATAAAAATACGGTAATTTATTTAAGATTGTTTAAAACCAATGGTACATTCATTCAAAATGTTAACATCAAAAATTTTCATTACAACAGTACTCTTTCCTAGAAGTAAGAAAAATTACCTCATTTAATCCACAATATGAATTTAGAATAAAAAAATTAATGAAGCTTAAGTATTATAAAAATATGATTCTACAAAAATCATGAAGAATGAAATATTTCAGAAGAGTAGCTTATCACAGTTATAAAGTAATAAATTCATTGCTTTATACCAAATATAGGAATGCAAACTTCATACTATTTCAAAACAAAATAAAGGAAATATAATTGGTGATACTAATTTAAAAGAAAATGTACATCCAAACATAGAAAAAATGGAAAAAAACATAAAAAATTAAAACTTAAGATACTGCTTTACATCTGTACTTAATTTAAACACATCATATATATTGACAATGAGGAAAAATCTTGACTTTACTTCTAATATGACCTATTTAATCAGTTTCAAATAGTATACAGACTAACCACAGAAACAGATAAAAACAAAAGCATTATCAATACAGTTAAGTTTCAATTGTGAATTACTAATACATTGTTTAAAATTAGTAATCAAAACAATTTATTCTAAAAGCTATTAAAACTTTGAAAAAATCATTTAAAGACTTAAAAAGGGCTAACATTTAAAAAAAAGTTTTTTATACCAATTCACACCATATTTGTTTTAAAGCTTGTGATTGGAAATAGGGAATGAACATTCTTTAACATATGAAAAGTACCATGCCTATCTGAATCTTCTGAATGAAAGGCTGAGATGCTATCAATCTACTATGGAAGTCGGTGGAGTGTCTTTATTTATTTATTTATTTATTTATTTATATTATTGTACTTTAATGTGAATTCAGCATTGACTATATAAAGTTCATTAAATTTACACATGCGTAATTAAGGCAACTATACAGAAATCATTTAAATGTAATGTAGTTATTAATAAATATGTAAACAGACTAAACAGAAAGCCCTCTTTTAATTTTAAATGAACTCTAGAAAACATTTATAACATCTTACAACTTACTTTCTTAAAAATTAGATATTATTTTCTATGGTGCATCATTTTTGCAATTACATTAGAATATGTAACTATTCATAATAATCATAACTGACAATGTGTATACCCATAAGTTAAGAACAATAATGGATAATTTATAAATTAAAAAGAATATTTGAGAAAACAGAAAGATAAGTATAAACATTTACAAAACAAGTGCTGCAAATAAAACCATGTAGCACTCAGGCAGCTCTTATAAATTAATGCCAATAGCGTGCATGCATTCACACACACACACACACACACACACACACACACACACACACACACACATGTAACATGCAACATGATACCATATTTACATTCTTTTATAATCAAAAGAAGGAAATGATTTCATAAACAAAGCAGATGATAATAATAAAAGAATACCCACGATTTGGCACTGTATCGTACTGAGAGGTAATTGGAACAGGCATTTATTATCACAAATATGAATGACTAATCACCAATAAACACATGTAGGTAAAATAAATATCGTAAACAACCATAACTTGCATTTAAGAAGATTACATTTTATGAAGAAAAATATTAATTTGGATGAAAACGACTGATGAATTACTAGCAATGAAATTTATAATTCAAAAATCAATGTGTATGTACACAGGTATTATTTCTGCTGATAAATGATAATAATAACATATATTATGCTTTATGCTTTATATTTCTTTAAAAGATTTTTTAAGCACTATCATCCTGTAACACATTCTGTACATGTAGTTACCAAAAATATGTGAATAAATAGATACTAATATATTCTAGATAAAAATAATGTAATTATTTATTTATACAAGTAACAACAGGTTGACATCCAATTACAGTGTTTGAAGATGAGAACATAATTTTGAAGTATATGCTTGACTAAGATTCAAATTTATATAATTTTGCCAAATCAAAAGTAAAATTTGAAAAATTTCATTAAAGCTAGTGAGAATAAATATAATATATATTTATTTCAACTAATTCTAAAGAATCAGATACATTATAATAATAATCATATACAAGATAAAGTTTTAATTTCTTTTATATTGCAGCAAATTAATAACATAGGCTCAAAGCATGTGAGTGGAAATATGAAATGGAAATTTTATGGCGTATGAAAAACACTGTCCCTGAACAGGATTTATTTTAGAAATTGACTGAATTATGCCTTTATTAATTATAACAATACAGCAACGTCAAAAGCAAATCCTATGAAGGAAAGATGAATCGCACCAATGCAAGACATTTGCTACTTTGTTATTAGTAAAAAAATCATGAAAGATACAGAATGAAACTGTTCACACACCTCTCAATCAGATTTAACTACTGCCTGACTATAATAAAATGATTTGTCACTACATAATATTTTCATTTAGACTAATATACTATGTATTACATAGTTGATTTACATTTATTAACCCAAAACTAGAATAAATAAACTGTTTATGCACAATTTTAACTAATTTGTGAAGATTTCTTCAAATAAACTATGATAAAAGATAAGTTTTAAGGTGATGTAAATCTCAGAATGTGATATTTAAATGTGGTTTTTACTATTATTAAAACCTTTTTAAGAAATCTAGTGTGAAGCAATTATATATTTTTGTTCCATCAATCTTTTTCTAGAGAGTAAAGATGTTTTAATCAAATATAACATTAATAACTATAACAAAACTTAAAATTTAATAATAATAACAAAGTGTAATCAAAATTATGAAAATATTAACAAATAAATTTTATTACAGAAAATTTCATAATCGCTACTCAGGTGACACATCTCACACTTGCTTTCCTGTTAACAACATAATGATCTTCATAACATTGTGTCACTGTGGACACTGTTTATAGTTTTAAAAATTGTTTTTAGTTTTCAGCAAGAAAATTACACGATTAAAAATTGCTTGACTATCAATACAGTTATAATTTTATTACTATTGTAGTTAACTGAAATTTAAATAAGTTATCTCAGCAAGATTTAGATAAGTAATCAAAATGAAGATATTAATATTGACTCCCCTGGACATTACATTTTCTTCTGTGGATGTAGGTTAATTTATTATTTAAAAGAAAACTTTTAAAGGAAAACTGCACGTTTGATTCTTCATTTAATGAAAGAATACTTAAAATTACAGTAATTTTAAACACATGTTATAAAATAATTTACTGTTCATATCACAAAAAAATAAATGATAAATTCTGACTGGTAGCAAATTCTTTTGTGTTATTTGTAGGGTTTCATTATCTCCAGAAAAATTGACACTTTTATAACATACACAATGGCCACAAGAGTAAATATGAAGGCTGTAAACAACATTTATAATGTTTAATAATATTTTCTCAATAACAATGGATTTAAATAAGATTTATAATGTTCTAAATAAAGTAAAATGAAAACCTTACAACCAAAGTAAGAAATTACAACACGGGGCTGTTATTATACCACCTAACATTAGGGTCTATACTTTCATAAGTTGATAGGACAGAATAAGTGTCTGATTTTTGTGATCATACAAAAACATCTCTATCATACTTTCAACACTAAGGCAAACTTATAAATGAAATTACCCAACAGGTTATTAATGTCATTTTAATATTTTTTCTTGAATTCAAATCGGAAAAAAACAGCAACTCTCTTTGTAATTGAATACATGAATATATTTTTCAAGAAATTTATAAAAAATAAATTTCATAAAATAGAAAATTTTTAAACCTGTAAATTAATAGATAGGAATGATATTAAAATTAAAAACAAAAAGTTTTGACAACAGCTGAATCCGTGCTATTTTTTTTCATATGTCAATTGTTTATTAAGCAGTTGCATTTGATTTCATCTTCTTTTAAACTGTAATGATCTCCAAATTTATTTGAATAATTTTTTAACATTTTCATAATCATTTTGGTTAAATGATGCACAGAAAAACTAAACATTTTTTACACAACCGAACTAAACTCTGTATGGATTAGCTAAAGTTCAGACTAATAAACTTATCATCACAAATTTTTTATAGATACACTACTCAAATTTTAAACTTTACTGTAATATTTAAATTAAATAGAATTTGTGATCTATTTATTCATTCATTAGATAATCAGGTTCCAAGTATAGTATTCAAATGTTAAGAAAGAATTTTTTCAAACTATGCATCCATCTATCCTCTAATAATGTATTATAGCATTAAAAAAAAATTAGCTTTTAATATATATCAAAATTCAGTTAGGTGAAAATGACACAGAAAAAAGTAATCTTTGTATTTTTGATTTTATTTTTCCTTCAAAAATGTTATTAGAAATCTCATACAATTGTTGTCAATTGTATGAAACTACTACTCTGTAGTAGTTTAGATAAATTAAAGGTTTGGATTTTTTGGAGTCCAGATTTAAAAGGTTTTCATTGTTTAATCCTCCTTATTTTATATTAAACAAAAATATTTTATTTAAAGTAAATTCTTTTAATTATTACAATTCTATGAATATTCCTGTGATAAAAAAAAAAACAGGTTTTAAAATTTGGGGGGAAAACTGTTGTCAACTTCCACCACTTTCATTTTTTCCTGTTATCATGTAAATGATATTATTCATGAAATTGAGGTGAATCTAATCATTTTATGAAAACATCAACATGAACAGTATAGCTATTCTGAAATTAAAGATTTTTTGATTTTATTTAAACCCTTTCTCCTGGAACCAGACCCGCAATTAAGCATGAACACGTTTCCGAGAGATGCCTTTGTCTCTAGCTGCCAGATGAGGGAAACGCCAGGCCCAGCTATGCCATTCCTGGTATCCATCACCTAGCAATCAGGACTCATTCCTTTGTGCTCTGCCTGTAACGGGGACATCCCCGAAGGAACAGCCCTGCCAGGAGTCAGTTTTTTAGCTCATGGGTTCAAGAATTCCCGGCACTTTTATCACCACTGCCCACCTGTGTTTGCATGGACAAATGACAGCTCTGTACAATGCTGTCCCTCACTCCCTCACTCCCTCGCTTCCCGATATTTCATTTGCAGTATTCCCAACACAAAACCTGTCACCATGTCGAAGTCCACTGAACTGCATAACATCGTTCCAACGATGGTTCCCACCTTGAGATACCCAGTTATGGCAGCACAGTCGTGGCGTTCCTCATCCCACTGGAATATCATGTGTTCCGGTGTGTCTAATTCCCAACAATAGGAGCAGAAGGGATCTTTAGCTCTTCATCCAAACAGGTATGAACGAAAGATCCCATGGCCAGTCAGGAATTGTGTCAACCAGAATCCCAATTCTCCAAACTTCCTCCCAGCCCACGGCTCAATGTACATGATCAAACGATGCGTCCACCTCTCTTTCATGGATACATCCCACCTGGCTTGCCAATCCCTGTAGACAGTTGTGTTGGCATTGTCCTTAGACACACCCTCATAAAAGGTATTAAGGGTTAAAAACAAGCATGCGTACTATCACAACACACTACTTTCTTCTTGGTGTAATCAGGTAAAACAGAATTTCTTTCATAAATAATTGGTAGTCAATGCACTTCTGTCCTTACTGCGGTGCCAATAATTAAATAATGTAAATAAACAAATAATGTAATTAAATATAGTTAAATATAAACAATAAAAAAAAAAATAATATAATAGAGGCTGAACAAGGTATCCAACACAAAGTGCAAAGTTTCCAGAATCAGAATTGATTTTAAAGTTGATACTTTAAAGTAAGTTACCAATTCAAGAATTCTACAATAACGTGCATAAAAAATTACCTTAATTCTCTTATCTGATGCAGTCTTTTTAAGAGGTGGCCTATCTGGTGCATTAACATTTGATGCTGTTGTAGTAGTGTTTGTTGTAGAAGTAGTTGTTGATGTATTTTTCTCACCTTTTCCTGCACTGAATTTCCTTAATGGTGGTGGTAACCACTTTCTCCTGCAATAAATTACACTTATAAAGAAAATATATTTTTACAAAATCTAAAATAATTTTATTCAACATTATACTTACTGACAGTAGCCTGTATTAAACTTTAAGATATTGTATATATATATATATATATATATAGCATACCCACATTTATTCATTGATGTACATACTAAAAAAGAATAATAAAATAAACAACAATATTAATAACTATACAAACAAGTAATATGTACATCCTTATTGAACAATAACTCCAATAAAAATCATTCTTTATAATAGGGATATCTTAAAAGTACATGTGGTTTGTTTATAATATTTTTTAATAACTATTATAATTAAACAATGTGGCCAATATGAAACAAAAAAGTACACTATCTCAGTCAACATCTCACTGACATCTTATAGCATGGCATGACTTCTGGACTATTTCACAGTAGGTTATGTAGTTGTTTTTTACAAGATAAAATTATTAACAGAACAAGAAACTGATCCCAAATGAGCATAGCCATCAACTTATGTCCATATAAATTTTACTGTCACCTTCATGGGATTTTTCTTTGTTGACTGAGGATAACATCACCCAAGTGACTGCAGTTTTGCCACTTTTTCAAACAAAGAAGCTAACAATTGAATAAAAAATCGATCACCTTCTTTTGTATAGTATAAAACAATATCCAAAACAGATGCTGTTCATATTAGTTTGCAATACTGTGTTAATGTGCAAAAAAGGCAACATTTATAAATCTTGTTATGGCTTAAATCTTGGTAGATGATTTTTATTGAGAAGTCTGGAAAAATCATTTCGAAATCTGAGATGGTAATTCAAATATTTCTTTTTTATATAATCATTAAATGCACTTCAAATTTCTTCTTTCATTTTAATGGATTATCAGAATGCGCTTCATCAAGCATATCTAATAATATTATTATCTAATAATATTTAACAATATTTTAAACCCTTTTTACATATTATCACATTAGCACTGTACATAGGAACTACTTTCCTGTAAATCTCAATTAGTATAATATTTTAAAAGTCCAAAAAACTGAACTATTGCCCAAATTTCACCAGTAGTAATATTGCTACTTAATTTTAAAGCTTTATTACTCACATGTAAATTCTATAGAAAGGTTCCTGCAAGTGATAGACTACAGCAAATAATATCTATAACTGGTAAATCGTGAAACCCACAGTTGTACCAACCTTTACACAAGAAATTATTGAGTAGTCATAACTTTCAAATATCAGTCCTAAAAACAGTTTTAATATCTATTTCTCTTCTAATCCATTTTTAGTTCTATCCTCTTATTAATACCTCCATAATTTTATACTTAACTTTTATCATTACAGTTGTAATGTCTTTCATATTAAGGTGACAAAAAACAACAGCATAAAACAACTTAAACAAAATATCTGTTAAGTTCAGCTACAGGCAGATTATTTTTAAAACAATATTTACTGAAGTTTTAATTGTTCTTGACAGCAGATTCAACTCTATTCTTCTCATTTCCAGTTTCACTCAGATTATATCTTGTTCCTCACAAATATGTTTCACATTTTTCTGATAAAAATTGACAAAGGTTTTAATAGTAAGGTAATAGTAAAATTTGGTTCAATAAATTTGCTACGACTGCTGTCCAGACAGACTCAAGTCAAATTGGCCAAGTTTAATAATCAAATGGTTCATTTATGGGCTACCTTTACAAACTATAGCCTGGATTAACCGACTTAGATACAAATTTTTCCAGAAAATATCAGGCCTTGAGACACTGTTTTTTTTTTTACAAGTACCATATGCCTACAAATTTTAAGTATTTTATTGTTTAAAATATTTCAATGCAGTTAATTTTCTATTGATGGTAATTGTTTTTTTAATATTAAACATTTTTCTTTAAGACAGTATGGACAATGTTAGAACAATATATTTATAAGTAATATTTTTACATTTTTAAGAAGTGTTTATTTTAACGAAGGCTAGTTACAAGTTACATACAAAATAAACAGGTTCATTTAACAATAAAAACAAATTTAAAAAAAAAATTATTTACTTTCGTTCTAACTAATTTCAACCTTATTTATTAAATAAGACAAACATAAATTTAATCATCATTTGACATTATTTCCACAAAAATAATAGCTCAAAGAAAATAAAGCATTTAACCAGTTATAATCAATGTCAACAGAGGGAAAATAAACAAGAATGTGATGCTTTTTACGTCCCAACATAATGTAAAACATCATGTGTACTACTGTAGGAGTTCTGAATGTAGAACCATTTTCTAACTTATACAGAAGGGTGTAACTAACTGTCTTTGTGTTTCTCAATCAAAACAACTGAATGAGTAAAAAATAAATACTAATGTAAAAGTTTGTGTCATGTAATATCCAGCTTGAAATTTTAGTAATTCAAGGTTGCTTACAGTTCATATTTTTCAGTTGGGTATGGGTTTCTTAACAATTTATCTGCAAAAACAAATGAAACAGGTGAATACTGTGAACTAAATAATTTATAGAAACATACCATACCTATTTTGTCCATTGGTTGTAGAAGATAACAATTACTATACCTAATTAACACTGTAGAGTATGAATATTTTAATGGCGTCTGTGGTACGTTACAATGTAAAATTCAGCAAGCATGAAAAATAATACTGACAAATTGGCAAGTTACCAACAAAAATGTATGATAGTATTTGCTGGCCAACAATTTGCACCAAACACCAAGCCCATATTTTCAAAGAAAGTGTGTTCTTGCATGACAATGCAGGCCCAAACAGCCGGCTAGATTGTTGAAGCCATTGGGTTTCAAGGTACTGAAATACTCTGCGCCTAAATCTTGCTCTCTTCTGACTACCATCACTTACCACACATCATTTCTACCACTCAAAGATGTTAGGGTTTATGAGGTTGTTAATTTTATACAGACAAAGAAGTGTGGGAAGCAGTGCATAATGATCGGCTGACCAACAAAAAAAGCTTCTTATTTGGGAGAATAGCTTTTAGAGACTCCTGCATGAAGTCCATCAAAAAGAAAGTACATTAAGTAGAAAAATGATGTGGTTGTTCAACTCCTAAATTTTGTGTAAATAAATTGAAAAAAGATAAATCAATAAAGCGTAATAACTTTTTACTTTCCCTCATAATTTCCAACTTTTTTTAGTGGTAGTTAAAAAAATCATAACTGGATTTACAACAGAACAATTACCAAATTTTTAAATTATCTGTAAAATATTCCCATTAAGATGATGTATCTAATAAATAAATAAAATTTAGAAGCAAAATATGTGAATACAATCACATAAAATTACTCAAATCAATCTTAATACAGAGACAGTAACCTAGGTTAAAAGATGACAAGGTAATATAAACATAATAATTTCAACTAAACTGAAAAAGAGTTATAAACAATATTAAATGTAAAGCGTTTCCTTTTATACAAATTTTGACAGTTGTAACTACTATTGCAAATCGCAGCTGTTAAATTTAACGCTCATAGTCAGTAAATTTGAAGGTTACAAACACTTTTTATAGCATTAATATAGACTTCCTCATTTATTGTTTAGAAAGTTATGCATAAATTAAAACATGGAATCAAAAAATAACTAAACAATTTAAAAATTCATATAAAATAATTTATTTAAAAAAATGTAATTACTGGACATTTGCAAACTGAATTTTCAAAATGGTTCTCTTTGATAAGAATTTATTATATGACATGTAACAATCTAACTAAAGGGCATGGAAAATATTTGCCAAATCCCTATTCAATATGAACCTTTTAGTATGAGTAATCTAATCTCTTCAATAATTTTTATAAATTGACTTACCTCACACTACAAAAGATAATATCAGCCAAACTAAAAATCAATATCGACATGAATAAAATTTTGCTACTAGTTCAGCTATCAAATAAAAATTGTTTCCTCCATATATATGAAAATATACATATTGCAAACGATACAGAAAAATAAATATTTTATCCAAATTAATAAATCACACAGATCATCTCATTAATGAGTGTGTTTATCCATCGATAACAAAAGGAAATGAAATGACATTTGCTAAGAAAGATAAAAAACCTTGATTATTTTACTTATTACTGTTTGTAATTACAGGGCTGTGCCTAATTACAGGAACACTATATTTTATTTTATAAGAAATTAATTTTCTGTGGTGAAATATGCAAAGTCTGACTGGGATTTGACCCACAATAGAAGAACAAATTTAATAAAAAAAAGATAAATGGTTTAACTTGATATTAATATATATAAATAATTAAATATGTCAAATAATAGCAATGATATAAGTGAATATTCATAATTAATAGCATAAAAAAAATCTAACTTAGCATATATATGCATATACATAAACATTTTGATGGATGATAATGTAACAATAATGAAATATAACCAACCACAATTTAAGGTAACCTAATTACTATCAGTACATATATATATGTTTTTAGGCCATTGTTGGTTTGGATTACAGTCAGAAAATGATTTTTTAAGAGAAGATGAATGACAAATCAGCAAAAAAGTTGTTAAAAAAAATTTGAGAGCGCTTTTCTTAAACATATCACCCATATAAAAATAATAAATAAAATATTTGAATTTGTAATTTAAAATAAATTTTACTTCTATGAAATTCAATAAATTAAAGCATCCAAAGGAACTGAAATAAATAATTTGGCATTTTAAAAATCTATGATATACATATGCTCATATTTATTAACATCAAAAATAATTTGTTTCATAAAAAAAAATCGGTCTTTGATGACTATGAAGTTTTTTTAGTTTCATGTGTAATTAATCAAAATAAATATAGGAACTCATACTGTTCTAACACTTTCATTCTAAACAAGAGCAAGTCAGTAGTTTGATTCAAAGATTGAAACCATCTTATGATTGTTAATAAGAGAATTGACTGAACAATTTACTCTAATCCGTGCAAATCAATCTGTCATATTTATTAACATCAAATGACAGATTGATTTGCACGGATTAGAGTAAATTGTTCAGTCAATTCTCTTATTAACAATCATAAGATGGTTTCAATCTTTGAATCAAACTACTGACTTGTTCTTGTTTAGAATGAAAGTGTTAGAACAGTATGAGTTCCTATATTTATTTTGATTAATTACACATGAAACTAAAAAAACTTCATAGTCATCAAAGACTGATTTTTTTTTAATGAAACAAATTATTTTTAATGATGAAATAAAGATGTAACAACCAAAAACATTAGTATAAAAAGAAAATATCACAACAAGATTCCCTAAATACCAGACCAAGGAAACAACACTACTATTAGCTGAAAAGTTAGCCAATCTAACAAAATATTAAAATATAAATGTCATTTGATAGTGTTCTGTAATTTAAGGATTTATCAGATGGACATTTATACAAAAATATTATTTTTTTATTTTTTAACTGTCAGCTGGTTGAAAGATGTTGAGGACCAAGTTTTCATAAATATATTAAGAAGATGAGATAAATTGATGTTGACTTATGTGTAATTAATCAAGTTATTTGATATAGAGTACCAAACATCAATTAAGTCACTTAAATTTGATTCAACAATGAAAGCCAACAAAGATTTTTTTCGTTGAAGAAAATTTTTGAATTTTTATGAAATTTTATATATTTATTCTTTCCAATTATAGACTGTTATTATAGTTACTTATAGGACATGAGATGAAATTTGAAAAAATGCCAACCCTAACAAGGATTTGAACTCAGAACCTTCTAGGTGAAAGACAGAGACCATTCTGCCATGGAGATAGGCAGATCAGTTTTGTAAAATAGATTTTATAAAAACCTATTTTTAAAATTGATTATATAGGTACAAAGATACTCAACATTTAAAATAAATTAAACAGTATCAGTGTAAAGAATTTTAAAAATTCATAAATGAAACATTTAAGTGGTTTTAAAATTAAAATGAAAACAAGGTTATAAAACAATAGAAAAGATAGATGAAGCATGGTAGCAGAGTGAAATGACAGTGTGTATATGTATATATATATATATATATATATATATATATATATATACATGCACATATACATACAAACCTAACAAGGTAACTTGCTCAATAATGTCACCCAATAATTATGCGACTTTGTAACGACCCCAATGCATACAGATACGTACGTTACACATTTCATGCTAACATTATATTTAAATATATATTTTTTCCTACACTATGTTTATCATGTTCTTAAATATTTATTTCTTTGAGTATCTAAAAATTTGTATCACTTCAACAGTACAAATGAGTTAATGTATAGAAAAAAAGGAACACAAACTCCATTTCAACAGTTGTTTTATAGTCTGACAATTATATGGTTATCTGCTCTGAAGTAAGTTCCTTGCACTAGTATGTCTCTATTCTCCTCTACCAGTTAAAGTCTGAAGTTCCTAATAGCTCCCATTTCCATTTAGAACGTCTACAATTTTTATTATCTTCCGACTTTTCTTTTTGCATCTTTTACTGATCCTTCTAGCACTGTTTTAATCAATCCTTCACCAATAATATATTCCAGCCAGTTAGCTTTTAGATTCTGAATGACTAACTTTCTACTCTCACTCACTTTCTTCATCGATTTAAATCATGGAGATGATTTTCTTCGATCTCCTCCACATTTCAAATGCATATAACATTTTACCATATAACTGTTTTCCCTCTATTAAATGCTTTAACTACTACTGTTCTTGTTTTTATTTCACTTCTATTTTTGCTATCTTCTCTTAACTTGTTATGTTATATTTGTAATTTACCTTTATTTTGTGTAAATATTCATTGACTTATTGTCTCCTATCCTTGTTAGTTTTACTTTTTCCAATTTTTCTAACATTCATTTTCATAGTATATTCCATTTAATTTTTTTTTGGTATTTTAGTAAAATACCATTTAATTTTGAAAACATTGCTAGTTATTCAGTGCTTTATCTCCTAGAAAAAAACGACTACATTATGTGTAAACCTTAAAACAGTTTATTTTCTTCTTTCTACACTAATTGCTTAATATTCTACATAATTTTCATCATATTTTCAACATTCATATAAATAAGGCATGGATAGTAGCACTCGCAGGTCTTTTTGTACATCTTTCTAAATAAGGTATAATTCTTAAATTAATCTTTTTAATCATATATAAATGTAAATAATTAACATTTTTCATAAATATTTCGTTTTATTTTGATTTATGTAAAAAATAAAAACAACTGATTTTGATAACTTTGATGATACATAATAGAAAACAGAAATTCACCAATAATATTATTAGTAGTGTTAAAAAGGTAAACCCAATTTGAAGAACTACTACACAGAATGTGTCAGAAGAAATACACTAAATTATGATGAATATGCTTTTAATAGGACATGATTTTTATGATAAATAGCTGATGAAAACAAAATCAAAGCATTACGTAAGCAAGCAGAACGTAAAATCATTATTATAATTAATATCATATGCAGTATATTATTATCTTTGCTTTTATCCAGAGATTCTCCCTCCTGGAAATGGGAGTCAGATATGGCATTTTCACAAGCTGAAAAATTCATTATCCAACATAGTGACTACTATTATCGGGCATCAGTCTGTTGTTATTACTGTTTATATAAATAAATACAACCGTATAATAAAATAATTTCAAAAAAAATAATACCACACTTTTTTTTAATAAACTTTTAAAAACATCTGTTTAAATAAGAAATGGAGAATCCGTATAATAATATAATTTTTTTTGTGTTAAGCAATCTTTGGGAGAAAATATTATTTCTTCCATGCGTAATGATATAAAAATAGAATATTCTGTTTCTGGAACAACAACTGTACAGACAGATTTGCAAATTCAAAACATAAATTGGTTTATAATAATATTAGTCATAAATATTAATAAGATGAACTTACACTCGTCTCTTGTTAACTGGAGAACTGGTAGTAATAGCATTTGTTCCACCACCCCCATCACTTGGCCCAGGATCTGCAAAAAAATAAAATGAAAAATAAATATTTTTTTTAATGTAATTTTACTATAACTTTAATATAATTTTTATTTACATACAGTATAAAATAAAAACAACATGAACTCAGGTAAGTAAATAACTTAATATTCTTCTTTATCCTACAGGCAGAGTGATTCAGGGAAATGAGAAATTTTGAAATTTGTGTCGATTACCCTGGGTGAATGTCAGCAATGAATAAATTATAGAAGTCAGCTCATACCATCTTGTGCAATCATGGATATTTGGAGCGGTGCACAATGTTCTTTTACCATCAACGCTCCTTATAAAAATAATGACAGATGGAGACTGTATGTAGAGAATTTCACCACCAGTTTCATTTAGGAAGCCACGTTAATATAGCATCTGCCAATGCAATTAACAAACGGATACATAGCTTTGAGAAAACAGGTTACCAATGAAAAAGAAACCTCCAGGCTGTGTGTGGACTGTTAATATGACAGATGACATCGAGACTGTTCAATTCATCGTCATGAGTGTCTTTATAGTTGTACAGCTCAAGTGATCAAAGAATACTATCACAGGACTTACTTTGCCATCTATACTACTCGCAGATCGTCTAGGAACTGCAACTAAATGATCACGTAATGCACCATCAATTCTGTGAACAAACAGTTGAAAAGGTAAACATGGATAATGACTTTGTTAATAAACTGTGGATGTCTGTGGAGGTGCCGTTTCCACCTTAATAGATCTGTTAATAAACAAAATTTTTGTTTTTAGCTAAAAGAGCCACATTTTTGTTCTACATAGCTACACCAGCACCCGCTACTCATTGACAAGTATAGTATAGTATTGTAGGCCCTTTTTTTAAAACAAGATTGGCGACACAGCTATAGTCACGTCAGTTTGATACAGTTGGTACGTTGCCACATTAAAGAATTTTGTTGTGCAATTTCCACACATTATTGACAACACTTGGTTTCATCAAGATGGAACATCACAGATAGCATGAATATCAACGACTACTGTACACCAATAATTTGGCAACCGTATAATTCATGAAATAGTCACATTTTTTCTATAGTCTTCCACGTTTCTGATTTGTTGCAGTGCAATTTCTTCTTGTGTGGTCATGTTAACAAAAGCAAGTGTGTAATAGTCGACTTGTTATGACTGAAAAACTAAAAGCCAAGATCTGAACAGCAGTTGCTGAAATTCCTGTTAAAATGTTGCATCAAACCATGCAGAGTTTCACTATGAGACTGCTGGAATTTCTATGCAGAGATGAGCTCACCTGCAAGATGTTATTTTCAAAAAATAAATTTTGCGCATGTATTCATAGATGATTTTTTTTATATTTAAATGTTATAAATTAATTTATTTAATATAATTTTTTCATAGTATTTAATTTTTAAAATCCTGAATTACCTGTACATAATAATATAAACAAATCCAAAGAAAAGATATTTTCTTCTATAAACAAAAAATTAAAAAATGTACTTTTTTTTAAGTTTTAAAATTATAGATGACTATATCTGAAATTTACATAATAAACAAAACACAAACTAAAATGAAATAAAATTTGTTAACGTGCCGAGAGTTTCCCACATCCTAGATTTTATAGAATAATGTTGACATACAATACTCTTTATGGAAGAGATGGGATAAACAAGAAAATACCATTAAAAGTTATAGAATGAGAAGCAACAAAATAGTTACTGAAAGAAAAAGGACAGAAAAACAAATGAAAATTACGTATATGAAAATATATTCATGAATCAATTTAACAGATTATTTAAAACTCTTTTTTTCTGCAGATTATGCTTAAAATATCTACTTCCAAATGAAAACATTAATCAAAACTAAGATTATGCAACAATTGAAAATATAATAACTGTCAGACTGCATAGTACTGAAAATATGATGTTAAATATGGAGGGGAATAAGATTTCTTTAGCATTTTGACAACTTTCAGTGTCAATATTGATAATAAAATATATAGTTCAAAACAAACAGTTGTATTAAATATATATAAATATAACTGTAAATGATATGCTGTTTTGTACGGAGATATTTATAATTAAATAATAAATGAAAAATAATTCTTTTTTCTAGAAAAAATATTAAATTCATTATTTCAGTTCTATATGCAATCAGAAACAAAAATATAACATTTCTATTTTCTATATATACATAAAATATTTGCTAATACCCTCCCGCTCTAAAATCAAGGAAACTTTATGTATTATCCAAACATTTACGATTACATCAAATAAATAATTCTGGTTAATATCATGGGTTTTGATGGGGACAACATGTTACTGTTAATGATAATGCAATTGTAAATAAATTGTAATGACTTTTTCCTTATTAGTGAATGTGATATTCATGACAATCGTATAGATACAAATAAAAACACTGAGCCAGTTATATAAAAAATAGAAAAACAATTTTTGATTATAATATTATAACCACTTTTTTCTGACTAGTACAGTAGCCAAATATAAAATTAATAAATCTTAAAAAGAATAAAACATAAATTGAAGAATTCTGGTAAAATAAATAGACACGATACAAACAATAATAACAAAAATTCGCCAATGACAATATAAAGAAATCTAAACATTCATTGATAATGATAAAAATAGACATTCAATCTAGTTCTATATTTCTTAATTAGGAAGTTAAAAACCAAATGGTTTGTCAAACATTCGGTTTTATTTATATATATATAAAACCTATTACCCTGACAATGTTATTGTATGATATTCCAGAAGTTGTCTAATTCAGATTTCTTGATTCAGAACTAATAAGAGAGTTGTCATTTTTTTCTGTAATAAATGAATACTTTATAACATTTCTGGATTACCGAGCTAAGATATCTTTTTAATTAGAATTCGACAACAGAATGGGGACTACTAAGGAGTTGTTAAAATACAATCAGTCCAGCCAGGACTCAAACTGTCTACCATCTGCACATCAAGGCAGGTGGTAGACAGTTTGAGTCAACACTAATCCACTTTGATGTATCTCATTAAAGTTATAAACCCCAAATATAAAATTTTCAGAACTTTAAAAATCTTCTTGTAAATAAATTAAAATTAATGTAATAAAAATTATTACATAACTGGAGCATACTAATAATAAAAATTAAATAGAATAATCGCTGGAGTAAAATTTAAAATAAATTATTATATAAAATGTATTTGAAATATATTTATTAATAATAATGAATAAGAAAATAATTGATTTGAAATTACATGAAATTAAATAAATAAATGTATAAAATTGGCGTGAATATCAGATACACTAATAAGGAAAAGGCCATTACAATTTATTTACAATCGCATTATTATTAATAGTAACATGTCACCACCAAAATGCATGATATTAAACCAGAAGATGAGTATTTATTTGATGTAATCGTAAATGTTTGGATAATAAGTAAAGGTAACTGTCCTTGATAATAGAGTGGGAGGGTATTATTAACAGATTTTTTATGTACATATAAATAGATAAATTATCAAGCAATAATTTAAACAAAAAATTAACATTAGTAGAAAAAAAATGTTGTCCGCAAAACAGCAGAAGTGGCGGTAGCGGTAACTGACCGAGGAAACATATGGCGGCAAACAATTGCATCACATTTCACCCGGCCAAGCTTGACCCCACAACCCACATTGTAATCGCAGTGTAAATCTTAACCTCAGGCGGATATCAATAAAACCATAGTGAGCCATATCAAATATATTATACTAATATACACACCATTTAAATTACAATTTTGTATAAAAATAAATTAATAACGATTATTAACGGTAATTTGACATCATCTATAGTTATGACAATTGTTTATATAACTTGGCCTTTAAAACGCACGCAGATTTCGGAATTGCCGATGTCTTTATGTGGTCGTTAAAAGAATACTGCGAGATCATTTCTCAAGGCTTTTAAGAACAACCGCGAGGGGAGTTGTACATTTTGTTTTGATTTTTAACCTTATTCTCCATATTAGAAAATATAAGTAAATAAATATAAGTTCGTTGCCTCTCTTTACTTACTAATGTTTTTAATTTACTAAACATTAAAAACCTTATCGATTAAACAGGACGTTATAAATTTAACGTTATCTAGATCTACGGATCTATTAACTGAGAAAATGCATATGCTTGATATAAGTATGTAAAATTTAAAACAATCCATTAATCGTTTAATATATATATATATATATATATATATATATATATATATATATATATATATATATATATTACCGCGTGTTCGCGGTTCGATCAGGATATTGAGAGGTTGACAATTGAAACTTTTTATATAATTAGAATTTATTAGTTTAAAAACATAAGTAAAACAGGACAATAAGAATAATAAACGATAATAATAAATACCTCCCAATAATAATAAAAATAATAACAACAGCAAACTATAATAATAAACAGATAAAAATTATAGTAATCACAACCACAACCTTAATAATAATAATAAACAATGATTATATACAAAACAGAATTGAAAATAAACGTCAGGATTTATTTACAGGTAATTAAATATTAAAAATCAGAATTGAGTCCCACTGACAAAAGACATTAGCATGACTGATAATCTTTTGACAAATAGTCTTGTATTAACAATAGTACAGTAGATAAGACTTGTATAAAGATCATTCACGACAAATACCTTTGCTGTTCACAAAAAAACTTCCTTAATGATTTATGAATAAGATTTAGTACATTATATCTTTCATTTACAGTCAAACATTAACTCACCGAACCATTTCTGGTTTTCCCGTACTGGAATTATTTGTGACATCACCTTAATCGCGTTAAACACTGTACACACTAGAAATTCGATCCTTTAGTGATCTCTTCGCAGAATACTCTCACTTAAAATTCGCATAATTTAAAAAATCTAGAAATTGATTTTTAGATATTTACAAGAAAATTACACAAACCAAAAATCAAGATATCTTCATTTCAAATTCTTTGAATCGGCAAGAAATTAAAAACAATTACTAAAACGTAATTGGGCGCAAACTTCAAAGTTCTGAAATTTGAAGAATAAAAAAGAATTATTTTTTCTTTTTATTGATAATGTTTAGTTTTTATTTTTAATAAAGACATTTGTTATAACAAACATAAAAAAATTACTGTTTAACGTTTACATAAAAAAAGGTATTCTGAGAAAGGATGTTAAGCATGTGAAAGGATATGAAAGCATGTTAAGAGCATGATCTAAGCTAAGACACTTCTCTGTGTCTTAGCTTAGGGTGATTTAATAGAAGTATTATTTTTTTAATTTTCCACATAATCTTTTGAATTTTTATACGAAAGTACTTTCATTACCAGAATGATATAACATATAATATCATTATTACGTAATAATCCAACGTTAAGCAGTAATCCCGATGAAAAAAAAACAAAATTGAAACGTCTATGCAAAGTAATTTACTGTTTTTGAAAAAAAAAAAATTTTCTGTTTTAAAAAAAAAACAATTTTATTTTTGTTGAAAAAATCTTACAATATTATCAGAGGAACTTTCTCGAAAAAATGAATATTTCGTTTTCCTTAATAGTTAAAAAACAAAACAAAGATCCGATTATAAAAATAAAATAATACCTGAACATGAAATGATCAACTTCTTATCGGGTTTTACTTTTTTGCCGACCTCTACTTTTAAGATAATTAAAAAAATTACAATTACAGTAATACGAACAACGATTAAAATTCAGTAATTCATGTTCTGTAAAAAGACAATACAACAATAAAAAAAAACTCAAGATAATAAAAGAAAAAAATACGATAAAGTCGTAAAATGGAATGTTCGGAAAAAGTCATTAATCAAGCAGATTTATCAGCGAAACCGTAAAATAAATTTTAAAAAAAGCAATAAAATGGAAAACCCAAGAGCATAATGTGATAATGCACAACTAAACGTAAAAAACCATCCTAATGGTTTCCAATTAGTTGAATCTATTTTTATGTATCCCTTCCTAAAACAATTTATATGGCAGTGTATGTAACTTCATGCAACAAACTGCATGTGTACGGTACAAACACGAGTAATATGGAAAAAATGTATATGATATAGGTTAGGCTCTATTAATAAAATTTAAGCAGTCTTAAGTATTTAATAATTATTAATTTTTTTATGTATAATTATATAAAACAATATTTCATTGCTAACTCGTGACAATGTGTTTTAAAAACGTTGTATCTCGTTAATATTGAACTGAAATGAATTACAATTTCATCGAGTTAACTAATAATAATAGTAAACAATCAAGGACAAAACTGTATTCACGACTTATTCAGTTTTTATCTCTACTGCAAATATGACATATATTTACATACAGTATATATTTGTTTATATAACAAATATTATAAATATTATATTATAATATTAATATCATATTATACACTAGGCCCAGCCAATGTACGAGCTTGTGACGTCACGAGCAGACTGCGTATTAATACTCGGCCTAAAAACATCAACCCCGAGTATCATCTGGAAGTATTACTTATCATATTGTACGCGGTAATAACTATTATATTTACACTGACTAATTATAAACAATACATAATTAATTCCTTTATAACATTTATTTGTACCAAATTATTCATTTTTAATAACAAACATAAGCTTACTTGAATTTTCTTCGTGCATCTAACTCAAACTTCTAGAAAGTTCACCATCCTCAGTAAACGAATCACTATTACTGTCACTTTCATTATCAGAGTCTACACGTATAATATAACGTTCAGTCACTTCATCTATCAGTGGTTCCAGTTTTTCATACTCTTTTTCAATATTTTTTTACTTTTTCACAATAGGGTTTCCAGTCAGTCATCTTCATTCATGGAATTAATTTTCTCCGTAGTTAATTTTTCAACATTTGTGAAAGAAAATGTTGTGTTATGATTCGCCACATGTCTTTTTATGGTTGACCATATCATCTCGATCGGATTCAAATCAGGATGGTACAGTGGGAATCTAAGAAAACGATGCTCATGTTTTTTTCAAAAGTTGATCCAAATAATATTTTTGTACTTTAATTTTATGTAATTTTACTAATTCATATAAATGTGGTTTCACAATTTTTTAACTAAACGGTATATGGGTTTTCTCCAGCCAATCAGTCATGTCTTTTCTTCTGGAGTTAGAATTTGGCGCTTTATCAATACCTGTATTGTGATAAGGAACGTTATCAACAACCACTACTGACATTGGTGGCAGAATTGGAATAACTTTTCACGCACCCATTTCATGAAATTGTCTGTAATCATGTTGTCATGGTAGTCGCCCCTTTTCGAACCGGATTTCCAAGTTAGTAACGAGTTCGGAATAAAACCGATTTCTCCTCCAGCATGAATTATTATTAAACCAAATTATTCACTTTTATTAATCGGCACCAAATTGGTCACTTTTATTAATCGGTACATGAAGTCCCTCAACAATACCGTCAGACCACCACGACTTTGTCGAACAATGCGAACTTAAAACGTAACGTTTCATCCACATAAACAATTGTATCATTGCTTTGTCTGTACTTAGCCATTCCCCGCAAATATTCAATTCTTTTCCACCTGATATAGAATTTCTCAATTAAACGTTTTCTGTTATTTTTAATTTTACATCATTTAAAACGTAACGTTTTCAAAATAACAGCTAAAGTTGATTCACTGTCTTTAAAATCAATTGATGACTGAAGTTCTTGTCTTATTTTTTTAAAGGTAGGTAATTCATTAACTGTTATTTTAACTACACATAAATAAAAACTGTCCGCCGGCCTCTGTGGCGCGAGTGGTAGCGTCTCGGCCTTTCACCCAGAGGTCCCGGGTTCGAATCCCGGTCAGGCATGGCATTTTCACACACGCTGCAAATCATTCATCTCATTCTCTGAAGTAATGCTTAACTGTGGACTCGGAGGTTAAACGAAAAAAAAAATCAAAATTGTCCAGTCCACTGACAGGTTTTGAACGTCGTTTATACTTTTTCAGCGTTCTGAAAGAACACGATTAGGATGTAGATTGAAGAATCATATCTTTATTTTCTTTTTTGAGTTTTCAACCTGTGGTCTTGATATCCCACAAGCAGCAGCAGTTCTTCGCATTTCTGAATGCCAATTAAATGTTTATAGTCAATTACTTTACCTACTTTTAGAGCGAGCTTCTTTTTTCATAAAATCATAAACATTATTGATAATTTCACGCGCTTGATTCCTAAGTTTTTTCTTAACTACGGATTTAAATTCTGCCATAACAAACCGCACTAACACACGAACAAAAATAAAACAAAAAAATTACAAAAAGTTTGTGAATAACAATGAGTAATTATAAAATAATATGACAGCACAAAAACGCTATCCCAATACCTTCGCTGAACACGATATAAACTGGACTAAAGATTATTTCTTTATACACAGATTGTGTACTACGAATGACGGAATTAAATGTAATCGTGATGAAAGACATCATTTCTAACTGCACGTATAAATTTTTATAGGCCTGTACATAAAACCAATCAGAGCATTAGTGTCATCGGTAAAGAAATTGCTATTGTTTACAAGATTGAATCATTAAGCATTTTTATACATGTAATCGACTCAAGTGGAAAGAATTGAACATACAACAACATACATAAATGTATTGTTTGAAAGTCGAAAAATGAAATAAAAATAATAATTACTCGCAAAAATATTTTGGAAAGCAATAATATGAGATGTCAACACATGACGTCACAAGTTCGTAGATTCGTTGGGGCAACTATATGTCCTTTAATATAAATACTATCTCATTTATACGTTTATAATGAATATATCGAGAAATTTGAGGGTGGATCAATCTGACAAATCTAGGATTCCTGCAATTTTTTTATTTTAATTTTTTTTTTTTACAGAGAAAATGCTACGATTTTTTTTTTTCAAATAAAGAAAAACATTAATTCAATAAATTATAACCCTCTCTACACCACAGATTCATTTTTTAGCGTTTTGCACGACTCTCCACCGTTTATTCATTAATGTAAATTTTTTATAAACGACACAAAATTGGTTGAAATTTTATATATATTAAGCGATATAGAGGATTCTTTATCCTATGCTTTTTTTTTTAATTTTATTTTAGTTATCATGTTAACCTCATCGACTAAGCAAACAAAAATGAAGGTCGATTTATCGAATGAAGAACTGATTAACAACGCATCTTATTCAGCCTCATTAAAAAAAAAATGAATGTATAAGCGAACATTCACCTATCATTTTCTTCAGTGAATTACAATTATTATTATTAGTATGCGTTTCTTTTATAAAAATAAAAGTATTGCGTTTTATGTAATCGATGAGTGTGATCTGTCTTTTTGTCCTCTACTTTTAAATAATATTAAATGACCGGGAAGTATTAATAATATCTTTTATTAAATTTATAAATCCATCCGTTTTTATGAGGAAAAATGCAGTAATTTTGTTCAGTATTTACTCGTTTCTGAACTAAGATTTTTACAGCTCAAGATTCATCACAGATCTGACTTTTCGTTTACTTTTTTTTTATCAAGCGTAATAATGCTTACGATAATAAGTGAAAATCATTACTCGCATTTAGATGTACAAGGAATTCATTAAATTTAATTAATTTCATATCGAGCTAGTAAAACTTACATGTTAATATTTTTAATAGCTAAATTTTATGATAAACAGACAAAAATTTGGACATTTACAATTTGTAATTTGTACATTTGGATATTATATTCGTATTTTAGGAGAGATTAAGAAGGTTCTGTTTTATGTGTAATATCGAACAGATCAACACACAAGTTATCCACCAGACCACACTAAAGATTACTCTCTAAAGATTCCGGCATTCTAGTAGGAACCGACCTAAAACCCAAAATAAAGAATTAGGAAAACGAGGTGAATCGGAGAAAGGACAATCTGCCCGCGGTAGAATTGAAGAAGCTCATCCAGAAATTTGTTTTATCTTCAGTGGTTTTCTCTAGATAGCAGACATCGTCCTCTTAAATTTTCTTGAAAGATTACGGTATTTTACTCGATATAAAACAAAACATTACAGATTACCGATATTGCAGTGATCGATTTAAACATGCATTAACAAAAATTGAAAATTTACCATCAGAAATTTAAGAGGAACTCGAGTACAAGGTTCAGGCTTTCTGAAGGAACATCCGAGTCATTCCCAGAATTTTCTGGAGATAATGTATAAATCGATTTAAATTTGATCACTCGGCTCAATTTTTTTTTGTCCTCAAAAATGCATAAAAAGGAATGATATAATACGTTTTGAATCGATGTGATGGAAAGAATTTTATTTTCCCATAGAAAAGTAACGCAGAACAGTTATGTAATTAATAGACTAAAAACATTTTAGTTCAGTGTTACTAGAAATTTCAACTAAACTTTACAAGCGTGTAATATACATTAATTAAACAATGACGACAACTGTCAGCAATCAGAAAGCATTTCAAATAAATAATATATTACACGCGGTTTTATGTATATGAAATTTTCCTGTAATGATAATTCTAATCTATCAACCGCAGCAGATGCTTGCTTCCTATACAGTTTTTTTTCTGAATAAATTAACGCATACCATCTTAATAAAATAATATATAAACATAAAGAAAACATTTAAAACGTAATCAATACATAAAATGTTAAACTGTAAAACAGATCACTTAAATCTGATAACTACAGTGCTGTACTGTTTTAACTCCGATCGTTTAATGATGTATTCGCTTAAATTATTTAAGTTCAAATGATTTTAATAAAACAAGTATATTGAAAATTATATTTAAAAAGAAAATCGTTTTTATTATGGCAAAATGAAACAATTTTGTAACTTTAGTATATCATAAACTCTTAAGTTTACTAGCTATCAACGGGAACAGATGTTCATTCGTTCTAGGAATAGTGTATTGCGTAACCAGTTTACTCGCCCTCGTTTACACTTTCGTTTTCTGCTTTTTTTTTTTGTTCAAATTACAACTAAATCTTTTGTGATGCTCTTTTATTTTTATCATTATTATTATTATTATTAGTTACCGGTACAGAATTGTATCCTGATTCGATGATTGTAGCGAAAACGATTTAAAAGAAATCACAAAATAAAAATTAATCAATATGATGACTTTATACAAGGAGGTCGAATCTTGAATTTTACAATACATTTGTTCTGAAATAAAGATTTATTTTTTTCCTAATAAAAATACAAAAAAAAATTCTTATATTGTGTTATCATCAGTTAAATTAATTATCATGTTTATTAATAAACTTTGTAGCCCTATGAAAAACTAGAATATTATTGTAGAAAAAAGTTGCACTTGCCAACAATTTTAAAAGTACATATCCGAGTACTTTCGGAACCGTTACTCCATCATCAGGGATTTTCCAAAAGATGTTAATACAAATTCAAATGTATAACTGTATTTAAATTAAAATTGTTACGTTCATAATAGTCGGTCGTCAAGAAATAAAATTAAATTATACGTCAATAAGACCGTAACGTCATATTCGTAAGATGTTTGCGACTATAGATAACTGGATATCGATGGAGATAACTATTATCTATTCTTCCTGAAGAATTACGGGCAAGATAAATATCTTCTACCTAGAAAAGTCATTAAGTTTTCTTATAGATAGGATTATTTGTTTCGCTATAAAGTTCCTCTATAGATAGACCGTCTCGTTGTCATTATAAACCTTTTCTTTTTATTCTTGATTCTTTCTTCCTCGGTAATACTCTGTAAATTTTGTGTAAATGTCCATTAGATCCGTACCACCAAGGACGTGAGAACTTTGAGAAGCGCGTTGTTTAGACGGGAAACAGGGATCAGGTTTCTAATTCTTTTCCGGTGTCTGTAAAAAAAATAACGATCTTTATTCTATGTTTTATCAAGAAAAATCGGACCTCCTCATTTTTCATAATACAATATTTAAAAAAGAAAAATACGCAATTACAATGAAAACAACCCCCATTCCTTTCATTAGATATAGCACATTTTAAACTCCAATAACATTTAAACTTAAATAACAAAAACAGTACGCTACAAATCCCCCAATCCATTTCAATTTATCTTATTGTTCTGGTTAACTTCGTATATCTTATTTTTATTATTTTTTAATTTGATGTAGCCAGTGCGTTTTCGACTAATTTTTTAACGTTGAATTCCCCCTACATCTTTTCCTGTTAGCCTCCGGGAATCACCGTTAGGTATTACTTCAGAGGATGAATGAAGATGATATGTATGTGTGAGGTGTAGTCTTGTACAGTCTTAAGTCGACCATTTCTGAGACGTGTGGTTAATTGAAACCCACCCACCAAAAAAAGGCCCGTTAGAGTAAAGGACACTCACCTGGGCTGTGTAATACTTAACTGCAAAATCCGGCCCGGGGGAGAAGAAAAATAAAATAAAAAACCACCAAAGAACACCGGTATCCACGATCTAGTGTTCAAATCCGTATAAAAGTAACTGCCTTTCCTAGAATTTGAACTTGGAACTCTCGACTTCGAAATCAGCTGATTTGCGAAGATGCGTTCACCACTATACCAACCCGGTGGTATTCCCCCAAGTACAAATTAGTAATATAACACGAAACAACCCATACATTTAGTCCTTTTACTAGAATTTTGCAATCAAACCTAATTAAGTAATATTAAAGTATTTAACGAGTAAAAAGTAATTAATATGAAAAATATTACAAAATATGCTCTTGATCCTTTTAAAATGGGTTCTTTAATTTTCAATCGTACAAGCAATCATTTATAAGAGAACTATGAAAAACTCGCAAAGTTTAATGTCAATATATAATACATAACACTGCACGTAAAAAACAAAATTACCCATTCGTCCAACTGAAAAATGATGCGTTATTTTTTTAATAAAAAAATGAATAAAAAAAATTTTTAACTGTACGTTAAAAATTGACAATGTACATAATCTAATATGGCAAAAGAACTGAACAGCCGCATGCAATAATAAATAGCCTTTACCAACTTTTTTTTAACATTAATTTCCCAATTGTATCATTAATAGCGGGTTTCAACAACAAAATAATTATTATTATACGTCTTTAATAATAATAATAATAATAATAATACAAATTAGGCGTTTAAAAGTGTCCAACTAATAAAATTACAAATTACTTAAAATATAATAACATATTATTAAATAATATAAACAATAAAATTATAATGCATATTTTAATTATTCAATAAACAGTCAAAGGATACTAAAACTCTTGAAATAAATGATTCAACCACTCAGAACAAGATCCTTCTATATCAAGAATACCTTGACTTCCTTAAACACTGTATTTTATTTATTAACATATATATATTTATTTTATGATTGTATAAATTAACTTTATGATGATGATATTTAAAAAAAAATAGAAACCGGTTACAATTTAAAGTAATTAACTATAATTAGGATTAAAATTATCTTCTAAAACGAAAACAGATATTTAATTATAAAAATTTAACGACAATAAATATGTAGTAGGAAAATAGACATAAAGCTTATATATAAAATCCATAAGTATAATTATTTTAAATTATACAATCTTTTTTTTTAATAATTAAAGAGAAACCCCAGAAAATAAAAACACAATTTACGTAAATTTAAACAGCTGATCCTTTTAAATCTAACTTTTTTTTTAAATACACCTGTTACTTTTAAGAATTAAATCAAATTACTGAAAAACTCCCCGATCGCAACTGGAAAATTATCAAAAAGACTCTTTTGGTAATCTATTAAAAAAAAATCAGAAGCAGACACCATATGACTTCCTTCTACGCCTATTAAATTACATACACATTTTTAAAAGTACAAAAATTTTATTTTGTTAATAACTACTGATTTTTTTTATTGTTATTATTGAATATTATTTATCTTAAAACTTTTTAATTGGAAATTAATAATTATTAATAAATCAATATACTTAAATTTAAAAAAAGGAGATGTCTGATTCAAGCCGACGTGTATTGTTAAGATCCAAATATTTCATTAATTAAAATTTTATTTGGCTATAACTCTAGAACCAATGAAAATAAGTATATCTACGATAAATTGTTGAAAAGCTCTCAACGAGAGGTTATTATTGCTGCAGTTAAAAAAAGTCCAAAATGCAGATTGTTTTGAATTTTGAGCTTTTTTGGACACTTTTGGTTCAGTCGATTAAAATCAAACAACCAGATGTTACAACAGTCCTAAATCCAAAATTTTAACACCCTACGACCAATCGTTTTTGAGTTACGCGAGAAACATACGTACGGACAGACGTCACGCTGAAACTGGTCAACATGGATTCAGGGATGGTCAAAATAGATATTTCAATTGAAATCTGAAATTTTTCGCGATCACAATACTTCCTTTATTTCGTAGAAGGAAGTTAAATTCCCACAGTAATTTATTTTCAGAGATGGATAATTATTTAAGCAATTTTATGAAGCAAATCTTCAAAAGTTTTTTATTTGGTCAAGGGTAACGAGCAAGCCAAATTTCAACTTCAGGAAATGTAATTGTATAAAGCTATTTAAATGTAATAAGATAAAATTTAAACAACTAAATCCTCTTTTTATATAAACATATTAATTGTCACAAGATTCTATTTTTTATATCAAATAAATATGTATACATGTATTTTAAATGTTATAGTTAAACGGTTGTAGGCGCTGACACATGATACTAATATTTCTTAAAAATAACGAACTCTCCCAAGAATAACAAGATTTTTGCAACGAAATACCATGACTGAGCCGGTTTCTCATTGCGTACTTTACAGAATCGAATATAATCTTGCAAATTATCGTGTTAAGTCCTCCGAAATGAAGGTAATATTCAGTACCATACGTTAAATCTTCAGTCTTAACCGCACGGATTGATTATACCGTGATCAATATTACTGTTACAGAAACTAAGAGGTAGTTTTTGTACCTCAGTCGCTTTAGATATATTACAAACACATAAATTATTGGCACAAATAGTGTAAAGGAAAAGACTATTTGAATTTTTCCTAGCGGATATTTCCATTCCGTTCTCTGTCGTTTGGATTCCGACACAAAACGATGTATCCAAGATTTATTATGCGATCTAACTAGCGGCGGCTCGCGTATAGGCACTGTGGAACTGCAGCACCTCGTTATTTCCACTTGATATTATAGATAACATTTAATATAATGAGTCTTTTTTTCTTTAATCCTTTCTTTGTACTTGTACAATATATAATCCTTAAGCTTAATGTTATTAGCCATTCCCCACTTTATGAAAAATATACAAAAATCTTTGTATGGAACTGTGCTTCACAGTTCCAGCGGCGTGGTGTTTAGCTGTTGTGCGCATGCGCAGATGGGAAGCTGCACGCGAGGCTAAGAGAGAGTACTGTCGCTCCCGCAGTGCCGACCCAGGTGTGCTGGTGGAAGGTAGTTTTTTTTTTACTCCGCGTGTATATGGAACGTTCCTTGTTCGTTTCTGTTTCTAGTTTGTCAGTGGAAGGAATATGAAAGTGGTTTAGTTGTTTTCTCAGTAGTGATCAGAAGATGGTGGAAAGCAAGGGCTCTTTGATTGCCAAATCTGTCCAAAAACACGTTGGAAGGGCGAAAGAGAAGGTAATTAGTAAAAACTAATTACGCATTTGTTTCTGTGTACATAGAAATTTAAATTAAGGACCATTGGATTATAGTGTTTTTAAGCGGACATTTTATTAAGTTATTAACTAATAATACTAAAAAATATTATCTGTATTGACATTTTATTGTTTATTCGATTAAGCACATTGTGCTTAACCATATTCTTGAATGTGATAAAGTGTAGAATTAGATTATTATCCTGCTTCCACCTATTCTATTTGATTCATTTTTTTTTCGGTTCTTTTATTTTATACAAAACTTTAACCATGGCCTTGAAAAGGTCCAGAAAAAGATTTTCTGGAGCAGCACCCCCATTAATTTTAGCTACGAGCCGCCACTGGATATGACCATTACCTTCAGATAAAAATCTTATGTGAAATCGGCTGCTGCTACGATTCGTTTCTCTATGATTGACACTTGTGTTCTGCCCGATTTAAATTGTTATATCCAATTATAAAAATGTTCACGATTAGAACACTTTTTACTGTACTGTTTTAACATCCGCAAATAAATTTCGGCCAGCTTTACACCTCTAGAAAAAGTCTTATCATAAGTTGTTCTTCTGCGGTATACGTTTGAAACGGAGCCGACATTTTGAAATAAACAAAATGTTTATACTAACGAATTTTTTCTTGGAACAGCAGATAAATTCTGTTAGGCTTGTCGATTTGACTGTCAGATAATTTCAGTTTATTCTATTGAATAATTTTCCTCCGTTGCCATTTGTCTTTTTAACTACTAAATGTCCCATGTAATTTTGTTTAAAACGTTATTTCGAACTGAACCATAAGAATACTGATGAGTTAATTAAATAAGAATTAGTGAAACATCAACAAATAATTAAAATATTTTTACTGCAAAAGTTGACAGTGGAAACGTAAAAACAAAAATGTAATATCATATAACTGCACTTGACCAGACTGTCATAAAACTAAAAAAAAAAAAACACATTTAAATTTAGAAATGGTCAATGATCAAAGGGTTTTTTTCAATACAATTAAATGAAATGAAGTAAAATAAAAAAGTAGCAGAACTTTATATTTTAAGAGATAAGTTTACTACTTAAAGTAACAGATTAACAGTGAAAGGACAATTTAAAATGAACATTTGATGATTACTTCTGGCACAAAACAGCCGATCTTGATCCAAGTCTTTTTAAAGTAGGTCAAGTCAAAGAATGCCATTATTTTAAAAGAGAAAGAATTTAATTCAATTTTATTTTAGTCAAGCAAACCGAATAATAAATAATAATAAAAAAAACCATTTAAATTTAATAATAAAACAAATTGCCGAAAGAAATTCCTAATAATATTTATTCTGCATTTCAATCGCGTAGTTTGTAAGACATTGATTAAATAAATAGTTTGTTAATATAAGGTAATTAATTAATTGTAAAATTCTTTTTGCTATTTTGTTCTACTTTAATTGTACTCGCTAATAATTCATATACAAATCCACATTTATACAGTCAAATGTCACTTTCTAAACTGGAAGTTTTAATGTATACAACATAAAAATAATTTAAGACTCTCATTATAAAGGTAATATAAATAATTAAACGCAATTACACCGTAACTTATAAAATATTATACTATTTACTCATAATCTATCTATCAATCTATTGACATTAATTACATTATCATGTCTACTTATGTATATTTCAAACATTAAGTTCTTTATTGACTGTTATTTCTATCGTAACGGGCTGATTTTTAAATATTCTTGTAGCCACACAAAAACGTTTAGCTCATATTTTGAAATAAATTAAAAGCACCCGTTACCTGTAAGCGATCAAAAATATCGTTTTTGGAATTTCTTCTCAGTTTATTTTCTAATAATCATTTGATACAAGATTCATAACTGTATCTTAAAAAATAAATTTTTTGTGATTGTTAAAAAAAATTGCGTCAGCTGCTATTTTGCAAACGTCGCTCAAATTTTTTAGTAAAACTGGCAAATTTATCAATAAAAACTGTTCTTATTCACACAAAACCTCTCTTACAATGACTGTCTTCAAGCTATAAAGCCAATATGTCAAAGTTTACCTGCTGAAGATTTATTGAAAAAATGTCTCCATGGACAGACGCAGAACTCTAACGAATCTCTCAACCACATAATTTGGAACAGGTTGCCAAAAAATATTTTTGATAACCTGTTTGGCAATTATATTTTAATTAGAAAAAGATAAAAAAAAATGAGATGAAGTCTGATTCGAACCGATGTGCCTTCCCCCTGTAAAATCCAAATATCTCAAAATTTATTTGGTTATAACTCTAGAACTAATGAAAATAAGTACCACTTATGATATATCGTTGAAAATCTTTCAATGAGGGCTTATTACTGAAGTTAAGAAAAAGCCCAAAATCCAAATTTATTTGGATTTTGAAGTTTTTGGACAATTTTGGTTCAGTTCAGTCGATTGAAATCAAAAAGGGAGGTGCACAACTAGACGTTACAACAGTCCTAAATCCAACATTTCAATATCCTACGGCTAATCGTTTTTGAGAGTTGCGAGATAGATACGTACGTACAGAAACTAGTCAAAATGGATTCAGGGATGGTCAAAATGGATATTTCCTTTAAAATCTGAAAACCGATATTTTTCGCGATCACAATACTTCCTTTACTTCATCGGACAAGAAAATAAAAATAAATAAAACTTAGAAAACTTCCCAAAAAAAAGTAACATTAGATTTTTAATGATTAATTTTTCAGATCGACGTCAAATTAAAAATCAAAATACTATTATCAATTTACTCATTCTTAATTTAGTACTTCAGAAAATCGAAATTAACAAAAAAAAAAAGATTTTTTTTTTCAATTCTTACAGTTATATTGAAATCTGTTATTATTTTTTTTTTAAAGATAATTTTATTTAGTTTTATTTACAATTTGGCTTGACCTACAAAAAAATACGGTACCCGTCTCCCGAAACAAAAAATAGGTAATAAATCGATGTCTTAATAAAAATAAGAAAATGAATGAGGCAAAAAGAGAATTGACAAATAAACTGCAAACCGATCGAGAGCTACGGTCATACTCTCGCATTCCAGAGCGGGAATATGTATTATTTTTCTCAAACTTTACCTATCAATTTTCTTGAAATTTTACTTGGAAATACTTTAAATATTATAAATATTAAATATTGGGGAATAATGAAAAAGAAATCCAAAAAAGTGAAAAATATCATCAAATTTTCAAGAGTGTAAATAATGATTTTATTTTTTACTTTATCTTCATGCCTGGTAGACAGGTAGTACATTCGCGGGGGAACGAATGTATTAAAGTTTGAAATGTATTGAAAAAATTGTATTTAAAAAATTTATTAATGTACTGAAAAAAATGGAAAAGAGGTGGGAATGTTTTTGCTAAAATATAATTTCAAATTTTTACCAGAGAACTTTAGAAAAACATTTTTCAAAAAATGAAGTTTTTTTTATCAACATCACAAATTACCAAAAATATATATTTAATATTCATTAATTTCTAATAGATCATTTTATGTAAATTTTTTTTAGCTATATCTTGCTTCAAAAAAGGAGTTAATGGGAGTTTTTGTATGTATATTTTCTACATCAATAGGCTCTCAAATCAATAAAATATTTTACGTCCCGCTCTAACGATCTGTCATAACAAAAAAATATTTTTTTAATATTTAAAACATTTAAAAAAAATTCATTTTAAATTTAAATCCATCTCGCAAGTTATAAATTGCATTTATAAAGTAAAAATCTTAATTTTTTTGTTGGTACTTAGTCTATAGAATTTCTTGAAAAAAAAAATAGCTGAAAATTTTCATCCCCTTCCTAGAAAATTACAACTTTGTTTATTTCGAATTATTGGAAGCATGGTCGTTATGAGCTGCAAGTTGGAACGTGGAAACAGGATAAATAACGAAAAGTCGGCAAGATTTATTTTTCCTTTTTTTTATAGATTTAGGAACAAAGAATTAAAAATACTTTAAATAAATACAATTAGAAGAATAATTAATGCTTTCCAGGGTGCAAAAATCTTTCTGATTAGTTAATAACTAGTGAAGTTTTACTTTCTGATCATATGTTAGCCTTTATACGCGAAGGAGAAGTTGAATAGCCAATGAGTGACCGAGAATTACGCTAAACAACGCGTGATATATTCACGCATGCGCTACGGGTGACCAAGCAAAGAACAGTTTTATCGGAAACCTTAACGGAAGACATTAAATACCATTTATAGTTTTGCTTAGATCCTTTGAAATAAACGGACACTTTTTACACTTAAAATTTTAATCGTTTTCAACATTTCTTTTTAACTTAGTATCTTAAGTTGAATAAATAATAAAAAAAAATTACTTTAAATTAAGTTTAGTTTAAAACTAATTTTATAGGATACAGTAAAATATTTATGTTAAGACAAAAATACTACTGTTTTATAGTTTTTTGAATCAGATAAACAATACTTTTTTTAGATAAGTTTAAAAAAAATAAATACATTATTTACAGTTCAGTAAAGAATTAATCAGTTTACAGTTTGTTAATAATTAATTATGAATGATTAAACTATTAATATGAATAATATTAAAATAAATAAAATAATAAAAATAATTCTAACCTGAAACAGGCACTTTTAATCTACGTACACCATCATAGATTCCCCTGATACTATATACCAAAGAACCTCTTCTTTCGGTTCGAGAGGGTTGTCCGATCGTTCGTATATCATCACTACTGACCTCACTCATGAGACGCGACATTCGACCACCCCGGCAGATACTATTAACATTGTCCACACTCCCCGCCATCCTCTTCAAGCTGTCCATGTCTAGCATTACGCTTTACTTATTAATAATTCAGACACCATCAAACATACCAAATGATTTAGAAGTTATATTACAACACATCGATTATAACCACCAGTTATGCCATTTTTATTTTTTAACACAAAATTTATTTACGAAAAAATCAAATAGATTCAGTTAGATTTTAATTCAACGTTTAAACGACCTGAAGTATATAAAAATATAAGTACGTGATAAATTAAGATAAAAAATGTGAAACAAGGAAAAATTATAAATGAACGCTAACAGGAGCACACAAACACATCCGAATTTAAAAAATGTAAATAATAATAGTAAATCATAAACTAATAATAATAAAACTGGTATATATACTCAAATATGGAATTGCGATTAGTCTTTTTAATACAAATCTAACCAAATAATAAACTTAACGTTAGCTGTACTAAACAATACTACGTTAAAACAGATAAAAACATGGAAATTATCTAGCGGAAATATGAATGACGCATTCTACTTCCTGGGAGGTACAGAATTTACAGATAAATAATAGGCTGACATATACATTTAAACTCAAGGATAATAGACGACTTGTTATTTTTATTGTTATCGTTATTAAGATTAAATCAATACAACCAATCCGATATAATAACCGAATCGATAGGTTGTGGTTACATACGTACATACACAAAACCGGAAAACTCTACACGAATTAGTACCGCACCGCTAAAAAAAATTAACATAAAAGAAAAAAACTTTGCAACAGATGTAACAATTTAGTTAAGTTACAAGGATATAATGTATATTAAAAATTTCATATCAAATTAATGTTATTTCACGTAAAAAGAGGGCTTTAAACAATATTTTATTAAAATAACCAGGCATATTTATTTTCCTTTTTTTTCCTCAATGTAATTTTATTTAAAATATAGTAGTTTACATGTTTAAATAAAACTTTATTACCTCTTCTAGTCATGTTCTGTATTTTTTTATTACTGGAATTTTTAAAAAAATAGTAAATTCATATTGAGCTGATCAAGAAGTTATCCTTTCTTAAACGAGAATAATAAGAAAAAAATGATTAAGCATTTAACAAAACCATATTTTTAATTTTGTCCCCGTTTAACATCGAGTGTAGTTCAAAAATCTATAAAAATATAGGGTAAACCTGATTCGAATTCAGTTACTATTAATTTATTAAAGTAAGCTAAGTTATTACTATTAAGCTAATAAACATTCGAATCAGGTTTACCCTACAAGTTTATAGATTTTTTCTGATTTTTACTTTCTTAGCATCACAGCTCTAGAGCAACGATCTCCTAACTTTTTCAATCGCGTACCCCTAAGACGAAAATAACTATAAGTTGCATCCCGTATAATATATATATATATTTTTATGTGTGTGTGTGTAAAGTCGAAAAACAAATTATTTATACTACTTCTTTGGGCGTACCCCACTTTTGAGACTACTGCTCTAGAATTGGAGACTACTCCTCCAAGTAGCAAAGTACGGTATTCAGTCAAAATAATGGGGTATGGGTATACATTTCTCGATGTTTCATGACGCAGGGACCCAAAAGATAAAAAAAGCCCTCACGAATTTACCCCCCCTGAACTAAAAGGTCGGGGGGGGGGTAATATTCGTAAGTACATACGTACTTGCCATACCGTCCAAACGTGTATTGGCGTGTTTGAAGCCTAATAATTTTTAACTGGGTAGTCCGATTTTGATCAAATTTGCCATAGACCTCATATATATATATGGGGCAATTTGTTGGTAAAAGTTTGGGGCAGTATCTCTAGAGTGGATTAAGGTGATTACTTAAATTTCATTCGGTTTTTAGGTGTGATAAATAATTGTAAAGAAGAGCTATAAATGAGGGTCAAAATATACAAATTGGTAATTTCACTGAAAAAATATATGAACTTATGTTGGATCTCCACAAAGGTCCAATGCATTTCTGTCAAACTTCCTAATATTCAGTTTATACGAGTACATAACTTTTGTGAATAATACCAAAACGGCAGCTGATTTTATGAAATATTTTTCAACTTAAATAATTTTGTTTGAATAACTTTATGAAAATTGACTTTAGGTAAATCAGTATTTCATTCGACAACAAACATTAATAAAGTTTTATGGAAATCGTACAGTTTTTTAAAAATTTAGGGTTTCCGATCTCCGTGGTGGAGCGGTAGTGTTTCGGCCTTTCATCTGGAGGTCTCGGGTTCGAATCTCACTCAGGTATAGAATTTTTCACACGTTAAAAAATTCCATTTCTGTATGCCACGAGCACAAGCTTCAAGCTTATGTGGTGACGTCACTAAGCCAAAACGGTTCAAGGGTGGCCAAAATGGATATCACCGTTGATATTTGAAAACCGAAATTTTTCGCGATTACAGTACTTCCTTTACTTCGTACAAGGAAATAAAAGTAAAATACGATCGTGCCTAACACTCGAAATGATAGATTTTTATTTAACTTATGCTGGTAATATAAACAATTAGAAAAATCCATTATAGGCTAGACAGAGAACCAGAATAATAACTTCCCCAACATACTACAGCGTTGATTTATTCATAAGTCTACACACTAAATACCGATAATTTTATTCTATTAACAACAATAAAGTACCCAAATAATTTTTATAATGCAAGTAATACAAGACTAAATTCAGAAAAGAACAAGCCATTTTTAAGAAATAACAATGATGACATAATCAGTCTTAAAGCCAGAATTCATTTTTCATCTTACACGCTGCCTTATTCTTACAACCGTCCTTCTAAAGTATATAAAACGTTCTAATTTATTTATCGTAATAGAAACAAGAGATTTACACGTAATTACTGTTGTAAAAGTGTAAAATACATTTTGTATTTTACACTCTACAAAATTAATCTATCTTCAATTTTTATAGCGTTTGAAAAACGCTAAACTTGACCGGAATTCGTATCCAAAACCTTCTAGGTGAAAGAAAGAGACGATTTTACTCTTATCGATAAAATTAGAGGATAATTTATAATACTAACCGAAAAGATTCATCATCGAAAAAAAGGTACAAAGCATTCTTTCTAAAATAGAATCAATTTACTGAACTTTCGTGTTTATACGTAACTATTTAACTCGAAATGTTTTTAGAATTGTTAAATAAAAATAAACAATTTCTGTGATAAACACTCATGGAAAATCGGTAAAACCTGTACCGTACTACCCCATATGTGACCACAATTGTGTAACTCATTAAGGAAGACATACACAATTACGTGTCAAATTTCACATAATTATATCAGCAAAACAATTGAAGATATGAATCATGTGTTCTAGAAAAAACATTAAATATAATAAGGTAAATAATAAAAACAAATTTAATAATAAAGGATACTTTCTAAAAAAAAAATTAAATAAATATGACATTAATTCGTTGCAAAAATAAACTAAGTTCTTTATAGCTCTTCTATAGTTCTTTATAAGATGTCAAAATAAAAATTGTATAAGATAAAGGAAGCTGCTGCATTAGACAAGGCTCTGATTTAGAGCTGTCAGTCGTATTTATTTATTTTTATTCAATATGTCTGTTTTTGTTTAGAAGGAGTAAATAACCTTGCTCAAAACCTTCTTTTCTGTTTATAATATCGTACAAAAATATAAATTAATGATATAATCAGTAAATTAAAGATATAAATAATGTTTATCTCTTATACATTTTACTTTCCTAACTGTAATATTATGAAACAAAGGAAAATTGTTAATTTTCTTATTTCTCTATAATCTAAGATCTCCAAGTTAAAAAAGAATTAAATATAACTACAAAATTAATTGAATTAATAATCTTAATCTACACATGAGCAATGTGAGGTGAGCGCTATTTTGATTAATATGTTAGGAAAAATTTAATAGAAAATAAATATGTTATTGATTCGGGTAAAAAAAATTGAATTACAAATATTTCATGATATTTTACAAATACAACGCCCGCTTTAGGGGCGGGAAACCCGGATATTTGTCCGGGGCGCCAAAATTTGAGGGCCGCTTTATGGCTATAAGTGTGAGAGAATAAATTGATGCGTTAAATACCCAATTAATAAAAAATTTCACATATTAATTTTTTCGTTCGCTAAAAATGTACAGTGCGTAGCGAATTTATATCGTTTATGTCTAAAAGCTAAAAATATTTACATTATTAACGAAAAATTAACGCAGAATTTGTAAAGGACGCTGCTTGAACATGCAAACACTTCTCTGAACAGAATAGCATTAAGCACGCGACCAGAGCGCTGCTTCAACTTATTTTTGAACATGCATAGGGTTGCTTATTACCTCTTAATTATAAGAGAGCGGTTTCATTACACAATAGCATTCATTATTCTTGCTATTACGTCGGTAGTGATATCAAGTGGAAGTTCATAAAATTTACTTGAGCGATTTCTTAATTTTTAAAGTGCATCTATAATTAAGCTTTTGTTTAATTTGACAGATACTAGTTTATCGTAAATCGATAAATATCGAAAAATATGTACCTTTATTTAAAAATATATATTTATTCTTAAGGGGTGGCAATTTCTCTTTTTATCCGGGATGACGTAACCGCTAAAGCGGGCGCTGATAGATGGTGGAATACTAAAAATCTTTACATTTGTAAATTCATAAATTTACATAGGGCTAAATTATTTAATTTATAATTATTTACAAATGGACTTACACCCTCAAAATGTACTAGGAACAATTTAATCGCATGAACAGGAATATATTACATCTACATTACGTTAATATTTATCGCGTTCATTACATTTTCAAACAGACATTGATAGATTAGCGAATAAAATAACCTCAATTTATCATAAAAGGTAAAAAAAAAAATAATAAGTTATTTATTAATCTAATATTTAAAACACAAGGTGAAAATGTTTTATAAAACACAACGATATATAAATTTATTAAATAGGCATAATAATAAATGTATTATAATAATATTAAGACAATATATTATATATTTATATACTAATAACGACTACAATAATGTGGTGTCGGTAATAAATGTCATCATTACATATAAAATATTATAACTGTTAAGTTGGTAACAATGTTAAACTTTAACATAAATACACAGCTATATTATATAATTAGTAGCCTACTTTCATACAAGAAATTTATAACGAAACGATCTGGGATAACTTTTTTTATAACATTTAAATAAATATAAAATATGTTATTAATTCAAGAACACAAATTTAATTTAGTATCACTAAATTCAAATTTCAGACACTGAAATTATTAATGAAACTTTTTTCAGTCGTATTTTTCAATTTAATTATTAAGTAATAAGTAATTTCAACTAATGAAATCATAGGTGTAAGATTCTTACTGTAAACATTTTATTAAACAAAAACGTTTTTCTAAGGATTCAAAGTACAAAGGATTTAGAGTAAATGGATAAGGGACTCGACCGATCAAAAACTTAGGTAACGATTGCCCATTTATGATATAGTGGCGCGTTTTTTATTATAAATAACAATTTAATAGAAAAAATAATAGTATTAGTGTTTTACACACATTTTACGTACTAAAAACTGCTTTATGCAAGAAGAAACTAGAATAGGGGAAGTTAAGAGAGTCAAGTGGGATAGGGTTAAAAAAATAAAGGGAATGAATGACTATTCCCCAAGAAAATTTTTACAGTAAGTAATTAAAATATAAAAAAATTATGTCCTAACCTAATACATATACATGCAATAAATTTTTCTTTAAAAGATAACGATCAAATATTAGAAGATTCTAGGTTCTAAACACGGTCGGGCTTAATAGCACATTCCATGCGCTACAAAATTGATTTCTTATTATTAAAAGAAGTAGAAGTTTATCGGTTGTAACTGGGAGTACACCTGTAGTCATGAGAGAGAAAAAAGTAAATCCTTTGTAAAAATATTTTTTCGACCAATGATATTTCAAACCCGTTATTTAACCGCGATGATCAAAGTAAACAGATAACGCAACAATTCAGGCGCACATAAAAATAATAATTACTTATCTAATTAGTGTTAAAACTAGATACTTCAAGTTCTAAGAACATCTAATCACAAACCCCCATCGTGTTTTAATTGGAGAAATTTTCTCTACCTTTTTGAAAATTCATTAAAGAATTAATAAGAAAGACACATATCTCGGATTCTGTTTCTCTTTTAATTACTGTATTTTTTCATACTGGTTTTAAAAAAGTTGAGTTATATCGAGTCCAATAAGATTTTATCTCAAATTTTAATTAAATAATTATTTAATATACTAAGTGAAGTAAACAATTTCATAATATTCAAAGGTAATTTATATAAAATGAAATAGACCATCACGAAACTGTAATAAAATTTCAATCTTTCAAAAGAAAACATTCTGAGTTTAAATTCCGATTATGCTTATTAAACATGATTATATAATTTATATCTTATCTTTATTATAAAAGAAAATAAAAATAAAATACATTCTGTAATCCAGCATCAGCCCATAATATTAAAAGTATAAAAAAGTTCACGTATCCCTGATCAAGACCAACGTAGAACTGCACAAAATATTTATTTTTATCATAATAAAAAAAAAAATATTATTTTTTTAAGGTTCTATATAAAATTACTAAATCTAGTAAACTAACGATTTTTTATTAATTGGTTCTTTATTATTCTGTTTTTAGTGTCTTTTTTTAAATTAAATAAATTGGATTGTTAAATAAAGTCTGTATAATTACAGTGAAAACGAAAATGGGGAAGTAATTCACGGAAAGATAGTACTCCTACTAAATACAGTAAAGGAATTAATAAAATGTGTGTGGGGGAAGTAATTCACGGAAAGATAATACTCCTACTAAATACAGTAAAGGAATTAATAAAATGAGTGTGGGTAGTATAATCAGGTGTCATACTACATCCGTTAATACTACTCGTAGTTAATACTAAGATCTCTAGAAGAAAATTATAAGTTATAAAAATGTTAATCTATAAATGTAAATGTTCGTTTGTTCAAAATCTTAAATCTCCGAAAGTTCTTCCCCGATTGCTTTGAAATTTTGATACAACATTGCATTCGAATACGCGCGTTTTTATATACCTAAGATGTCACACCTGTGACAGGTAAAAAATACTTTTTTTGAAAAACAGCGCTATCTGTGGGATGTAAAAACAACACACGTTATACTAAATATTTTACGATTCATTTCAATGTTTCCGATATATGTAACCGCTATAGATTAAAAAACTACTGTACCGATTTACGCACGGGGAAAAGGGAGAAAGGGAAAAATCGAAAAAGGGAAGAAGGGGAAAATGGAAAAAGGGAAAAACCGGAATAAGGAAATCGAAAGGGAAAAAGGGAAAAATAAAAAAGAGGAAAGATGAGGGAAAAAGAAATGGGGAAAGGAAAGGGAAAGGAGAGGAAAAGGGGGAAACTGGAAAATGAAAGGAAATGAGGTGATATAAAGGGGGAAATGGGAAAAGGGAATATGGTAAAAATGAAAATGGGAAAAAGGTAAAAGGGAAAGTTTAAAGTTTGTAAAGTTCTGTAATGTTCATTTTGTTAATGTTTTATCAAACTTTCAATTGTGTTCATTTAATCTCTCTCTCTCTCTCTCTCTCTCTCTCTCTCTATATATATATATATATATATATATATACACTCAAATCTAGCAATATGGAAGCATTGCTGAGTCTGCTAGTTAAATAAAAAAAAAGGTGGAAATATGTCTTGCAATCACATCTTAGGAACAAATTCTCACTAAAATTCTTTTATGGTGACTAAAATTGGTAACTTCACATTAAAAATAAAGTGATAATAATATCAAATCGCCTAAAGAATGATATAAAACACTTAAAATAACTGTTATACAACGCTTAGGTAACACCAAAGAAGTATCCACAACCAGTTGTAACGGGAAGTTTTTCAGCAATGGCCAGGTTGTTTCCTCTTGAGCAGCATATATATTACAGACTAGTTGTTAAACAGATCGATACATCTCAATCGACTTTTCTTTCTTTTTTGACAAAACATTATCAGTCAGTGAAGTTCACAGTTAGATATGCGAGTGTGTGTAGATGTATATATCCTCTGACTACTTATACTCAGAAAGCCGATAACGATGTAGTTTCATATAACAGTAAGGTCATCGCCTTGCGGTTCGATTTATACACCGCAAATATGGCATTGTACTAAATAGATATTAGAAGATAATAATGTACTAACAACGGAAGTGTGTCCAGAGCGATCGACCACCCGAGCGATAGTTATATATTACCAGCACCTAACACTCATAAAATCTTCAAATATTATTTCTACAAAAATTCGTAAACAAAATAGATAATATAAAATAATGTTTTAAATAATTCTTATCTTATTCGAGAGAAATCAATAGATCAAGATAAATAAAAAAGTAACCGCTTTAATTATCTTCATTTGAAATATTCACAGAAATGTATCTTAAAATAAATAATATTTAACTAATTTTAATTGAATCATGGTGTACTTAAGGAAGGTCTATACAACTTCAATATCACTAAGTTGATAATGATGAGCCTCTAACAGCAAAATAATTTTGCAAACAATATCGAAATATTTCAATTTTTTTGTAAAAAAAGACTACTAAGAATGGCTTAATGTATAGGATAGATTGAATTATGGTCACCATTGAATTAAATATCAAATGGCTACTAGAACATTTTCTTTTTTTGTTAAAAAAACCAGTTTGAAGAAACAATATATAACATTTTTATTAACTGAAAAAGCCACAGAGCTTGAAAATTGAAAAGGAGGAACAGAATTTTCCAATGTCCTAGAAGTTAAAAGACGTTTTAAAAAAATAACATTTCAAATTCTCCCGACATTATTAGATAGAATAAATGGGGAGGGGAAAGGATTAAAACAAAATTAAGGAATTTAATATTCCTATATAATCTTACGTAATGGTCCTTTTCATAAACACGTAAAATAATAAATGTTTGGTAGAATTATGAGAAACATTTTTCCTAATCTGATTTTACTGTCGATCATAGAAAGGTGAAGTTGGAGCAGTATATTTAACAATAAAAAAATAATTATTATATTCTTACAGTTCATATCACTCAGAAAAGATTACCCTTTAAACCATTCTCCCAAAGTGGTCCAGGTGGACCCCCAGGGGTCCACGGGAGACTCGACGGGGTCTACGTTGGCGTGACAAAAAAATGGGGGTTCCCAATTCGTAAGCGGGGGTCCACGAAAATTCATCTGGTTTCGATAGTGAAGAACTAAAATGTTGGCTTGACTTTGCGTATCAATCTAGGCAGATAATGTTTTGAGAAGCTCAGCGACTGTTACTTGTAAAAACTTGCATATTTCATATTCACTTTTTTTTCGGAAGCTGTTAGTTACTCTAACAGCTTCTATGGTGTTACTCAGCCGTAACGCACATTTTCATAGTTAGATCTAATCTTCACATTTTCCGTCGACTGGAAATATGGTAGCTGCAGGAGGTCCAGCGGAACCAGCAAAATTTTGAAAGTGGTCTATGAGAAAAATAAGTTTGGGAACCTCTGCTTAAACAATAAAAAAAAAATTATTTCGGTTCATTAATTCCAGAAATAATTTCGGAATCTCTTAAAAAAGTATACAACATACATGTAGGCTACACATACACGCAGCAGCTAATAAGATTGTTTTTTTTTAATTCTACAAAATAATTTTATAAAGATAAACAGTCGTATAAGTAAAACCTCACATCAGTTCTGATTTTCTTTTTTTGCATCATCACACTAATTTTATTTCTTTCAGAACATAAAAATAAAAAATAAATAAATTACCACGTCACATTATTCTTATTAGAATAGACAAGTACGAAATTAATTAACGGTGACCTCTACGAGAAACATTAATCATATTCTTGATGAGACAGCAGGTCTTCTATAATAACAAAATATTAGTAATAGAATTCACAATAGAAAAACTAAGTACTAACTATTATTACATAACGATTCAATTAAAAAGTTAAACAGATTTTAAAAATTAGATTCAAGAAAAACTAACCACAATCATGGATATTTTCTTTGTCCTGACATAAAAAATAATGGGATAAATACTGAAGAAAAATTTAACAACAAATGGAATATATTAACAGTAAAAAAGGATCGCTTCTGCACTTCTCTGCATTTTGAGATTCATTCGTTAAAAAATAAACCCGTTTACTAATCAGTGGTGGCTATAAATATGAGATGGCATCTAATTAATTTTGAAAAAATACATAAATTATATTTTATAATTATTCCAACCTGGTATATATATATATATATATATATATATATATATATATATATATATATATATATATACGCCAAGAAATTTATGTGGTAATTATGAGATCGATTACTCTACTTATTTTGGTTTATTGTACAGATGAGAAACATATTTTCCTAATCTTATTTTACTGTTGATCATAGAAACGTGAAAACAGTATCCCAGAATACTCACGAAAGAACATATTTTAGTTGTTTAATAAAGGAAAAACATTCAATTCATACCGTGATTTAATCAATAAAGTACTAAATCGACGTGATATACAGTTTAACTGTTGTTTGTTAGTTTATTTTAAGATTCCTCAGGTCTATAGGTACGTGAATTATCCAAATAAAAAGAGAGTTCAGGGCGTAATACAAATGCAAATAAATACCGTTTGCGTTTACTGTTATTGTTACCGATTAAAAATCTTCTTGTTAACATCTCTAATCGATTTACTCCAGTTCTTTCTGTCTTGTGGCTATGAATTTTAGTTATATAACTGGTTAAGGGCCGAAGCGTCTACTTGTAGCAAGCCTACATTCCGTTAAATCGTTAAGGAAAGAATTTTCCGGTTGAAAAACAACTATAATTATGACCGGTAGACGAGATACTGTAAAGGTGGTCGGGAACGGCTGGAGCTCTTTAGTACGGAAAGGGCTACAGCTTTTCACCTGTATTTTATAATGAGGAAGATAAAATGATCGATGAAAAAACAGAACCTGACGAGAATCAAACTCGGGTGCTGTTCGGCATGCTAACTACTTTATAAACTGGTCTGTTAATTGACATGAATTTTCCTATATGTTAAAAGAAGTTGGACTTAACCAGAATTCTATCCGCATATTTTTGCTTTATTTTTTTGTATATCAAAACTCAACAGTATTCGAATGTTTTTTTAATGCACCTCACTACATAAAAAAAAAAATTAAGTCGTATATGGTTTTCTTTTACCGTCTTATTTTTAATTTTATTTTTTCTAAAACGGGGCATTATCACCATGAAAGTAATTTCTCGTTTATCTTATTCAACATAAAGCAAGTAAACTATAGCAGAAAAAAAAAGTATTTGCTTTCTCTGATAATAATGATGCTCATACCATAAACTAACATTTTAATAAAAATAATCGATCCAATGAAGAACCAAAGATCAGGAGAATAAAAAATATATACATGTTAAAAAAAACTACTATTTTGGATAAATGACTTCTTGAAAACGATCTTTTGAAATTTAGAAATATTTTTTCCCCATTATAACAAAACTATCCAAACCCAGGAACGTAAGACCACTTCATTCACTCTTATCAACTAAATACGTACTCGATTAAACTTCTAATCTAAATAATAACTTATGTAATTATTTACTTTTAATTAAATTTTAACTATCAATCGTACAGAAAAAATAAATACACTTCACAGTATTTCATAATCAGAATTACACTGACAAGCCTTACCTGTTAACACAGAATTAACAAGTCATTAAATTATAACAAGGAGTTTTTTTAAACTGATACTAAAACCATGTTACATCTTATAAATAAAGTAATATTAGGGAAACCGCATAACGAGAAAAATTACCAAGAAAAAATATGTATTATCATAAATACAAAAATAAATAAATATAATGTATTTACATTGGAAATGTCAAGTAAATATATTATTTTAAGGAAAAGAACATCAAAATACCGCAAAAAAGTAAATAACTTGATTTCAGTGAAACATGTACTAAAACCGCAGTAGTTACGTAAATTGGGATACGTAGAATCGATCAAATAAACAATGATTTAATTAAACAAAAATTAATATTTATTACTACCGAATATAAATCGGAAAGAAAGAATTGTAGTAAAAAGAAGGAAGGATAAAATAAAATTAAAAAAAATTGGATAAGTAAAATAAAATAATTAAGATAGCAAAACTTAGTATCAATATAAATTTAAAACTTAAATATCAATATGAACAAGAATTTATACAGAAAACCAATATCTCCTGATTAAAAATAAATCTAATAAGTAACAAAAAATTCTTAATAATACTAGTATATAAGTCTTCCATTTTATACCGGCGAATTATGGACAACAGAAAGACATTGAAAATTAGTTGCATAAAATACTGAAAGAAAAAATATTAAATCAACCACAAGAAAGAAAAGATCAGTAATATTTTGTAAACAAAACTAAATCGTTAGATTTATATATTAATTAGTGTAAAACTAAATATTGTAAAGAAATTTAATGTTAAATACATCAGATTAATAAAGATATTAAAACGATGAGAAAAAATTAATAACTTTTAAATTTCCATATTTGAATAAATATTTAATTATTTATGAGAAAATTCACCTATATAAGCTATGTAAACAATTTAATTTTGAAACAAACTTAAAAAAATTAGTATACGTAAATTTTAAAAAAAAGTTTCTATTTTTATTTATTTACTAAAATAATAATAATAATAATAAAAAGATGGACTACTAATCCTAAAATTTATCATCCGTTTATATTATGTTATTTTAGCTAACAGAAAGTAATTCAAAATATATAATTCCCTCACTAGTTGGCATTGTTTCATATTATTCCCTTCCAAATCTTAATAATATATCCATGCTAATAAAAAGAATTGGCAACTTTAAAAAATATTTTTTGTTCCGAAAAATACGTTTTTAATTTTACTTTAATAAAAGCATTACTTCTTCAAAAAAATTAAAATGTATTTAAAGAAAGATAAACAAACTAAATTATACATTAATATATATATATATAATTAAATTCAGCCAAAGATTTCAAAGTTGTAAGTAAATATTATTTAGATTAAAAGAAAGAATAAAGAACTTTTAAAGATGGTCTTGGGTTGTTGCAAGACAGTTTTAAAATATGTATAGGTTGATAGAATATAGAGAGATCTCAAGACGAATAAGAAGTTAATGGTAGAATTTTGTGAAAAGAAAAGCGAAAAACATGTGCAAATCGAAAAACTCAGTGGCGGCTCGCGTATAGGCACTACAGAACTGCAGCACCCCTTATTTTCACTTGATATTATCGATAACATTTAATATGAGTCCTTTTTTCTTTAATTCCTTCTTCATACTTGTATAATATATAATAATCCTTAAGCTTAATGTCAGTAGCCATTCTCCAGTTTGTGAAAAAGATACAAAACTCTTTGTATGGAACTGTGCGCTTCACAGTTCCAGCGGCGTAGTGTTTGACTGTTGTGCGCACGCGCACATAGTAAGCTGCACGCGAAGCTGCGAGGGAGGGAGAGAGAGAGGGAGAGAGAGAGAGAGCACTGTCGCTCTCACAGTGCCGAGCCTGGCGTGCTGGTGGAAGGTAATTTTTTTTTTACTTCGCGTGTGTATGGAACGTTCCTTGTTCGTTCCCTTTTCTAGTTTAGTCGATGGAATGAATATTAGTTGTTTTTTCAGTAGTGATCAGAAGATGGCGGAAAGCATGGGCTCTTTGATTGCCAAATCTGTCCAAAAACACCCTGGAAGGACGAAAGAGAAGGTAAAAAACAATTTTTTTAAATAGTAAAAACTAATTATGTATTTGTTTCATAGAAATTTAATTAAGCACCATTAAACTATAGTGTTTTTGCGGACATTTTATTAAGTTATTATCTAAAAATACTAAAATATATATTCTATATTGAAATTTTATTATTTATTCGGTTAAACCGAATACGGTTTTTAAGCACATTGTGCTTAAACCATATTCTTGAACGTGTACCATATTCTTAAATGCGATAAAATTGATAATTAGAATATTATCCTGCTTCCAGCTATTCTATTTGATACAGTTTTTCGATTTTTTTATTTTACAGAAGAAAATTTTTCTGGCCTTGAAAAGGCTCAGAATGAAAATTTCTAGAGCAGCACCCCGACTAATTTTAGCTACGAGCCGCCCTGATGACACTTCTAACCAACTGATGATATGAATGGTTCAAGAAACATCCGGCATTGTTCTTCAACGAAAAGATCAAGTTCATTTTCCGTTCTAAAAAATGCTTGGTTCATATAGGGTATCACATTGAAATATAGTATAAGGTATACTTTCATTGTAAAAGCAAGGGGGTTAAGTTAAAATAAATTATCAATTTACGATAAAATTATTCTTCCTTAAAAAATTACCCTCGAATTAAATAGAAAATTAAGATGTAGTATATATAAAGTATGTTGAAACGCAGAACAGAAGGGAATAGAGAAGTAAATCATCCTGTCAAACAACAGATGACAAAAACAGTAAACATTTAACGTTTTGTGTTTAACGTACTACCAAGAACTTTATAATAAGAAATGGGAATAAACGCATGATATAATGAAGCTATGGTAGTAAATTACGTCAATGTAAAATTACACAAAACAATACCGTACTGTTTAAAAAAAAATTCTCTGAAGATATAAAAACTACATATGAATAAATGTTTAGCGTCAAGTCAGAGCTACTGATTTATGAGATGAATTTCCGAGTTTCAAATATAAGTGAAAGTATTATTTTTGGTCAAGTTTTCACAATTTAATACAGTCGGTAGTTTTTTTGGAAGTTAGGGATGAATTAACTGTAACTATTAGATGAAGTGAAATTGTAGTTATTCTGATACCATTTGAAAGGAATGACCTCGATCTGAGAGTGAATAACTACTGTACTAAAAACAGTTTATAAAAATTCAAAATCAGATATTTATTTTTATTGTTAAATAACAGTTCTGACTAAAAATAGGGGAAGTAGTAAACATAAAAGTATATTTTTTAGACAGTTTAAGTAAATAACCGGAAGGTAGTTTAAAGACGATTTAAATCACTCTCTACTCGGACTGGCCATGACGCCTTTATGCATGTTCTTTAAGTACGATTGGAAAAAATAAAAAAAACGTTAACTTAAGAAAGAATCATGTATTCTTTCTTAGGTAAATATAATCATGAATCGTCACAAAAAAGATTCCCCAACACTCCCTAGTGTTGGGGAGAAAAAGAAATATATATCTTTATAAAGAAATATGTAAATGTTCGTTTGTTCAAAATCTTAAATCTCCGAAAGTTCTTCCCCGATTGCTTTGAAATTTTGATACAACATTGCATTAAAATACGCGCGTGTTTTTATATACCTACTATTTATATACCTAAGATGTCACACCTGTGACAGGTAAAAACAAGCTTATTTTAAAACAGCGCTATCCGTTGGACGTAAAAGCAACACACGCTATACTAAATATTTTACGATTCAATTTCACTGTTTCCGACGTGTGTCCGTTATATACTAAAAATCTATTGTACCGATTTACGCGTGGGGAAAAAAGGGAGAAAGGGGAAAATGAAAAAATAAAAACGGGAAAATTGGGAAAAGGGAATTGAAAGGGAAATGAGGAAGTGGAAGGGGGAAAGGTAAATAAAGGAAATAGAAATGGGGGAAGGGTCAAGAAACGGGGGTGAGGAAAAGGGGAAATTGGGAAGGAAAAACGGTAAAAATGAAAATGGCGAAAAGGGGAAGAGGGAAAATGGAAAAAGGGAAAGGTTAAATTCTGTGAAGTTCCGTAATGTTCATTTTGTTAATATTTTTTTGTTCAAACTTTCAATTGTGTTCATTTAATCCGTATATATATATATATATATACTAAAATCTAGCAATAGCGAAAAATTACCGGATCTGCTAGAATAAATATATATACAAAGGTGCCTGTTTAAGGGTCTTCAGATCGAAAATTTTCGTAAGAAAAATTTGTAATAAAGTAATTATTATGGTTTTTAATGATTAAATAATACCTGATTTCAATGAAATTAACATTGTATAAAGACGATTGTTGCTTTGTTATGTGTACTGTTCTATTTTTTTCTTTAGGTTATCGCTTACTTTGATAACTGAGGTGAATAAAATATAAAGACGCTCCCTTACAATATCCAATCGATAAACATGAACTAATTTCAACGGGAAATTATTAATTAATTTGTAATTTTAACTGCTTAATATATTACAAATTGGAATAACAACATACGTTAATGAAGTAATAACTGTTTCATATGTAACGGAGAAAAGCAATTATTTCATCAAATAATATAATTATTCCGCAAAAAAAGTATATATATATATATATATATATATATATATATATATATAAAATAATGATTTTATCTTCAACATTTATGGACCGATTTAGATGTATCTAACAGCATCGTCAATATTAAAACGGAGTTAATTTTATCCGATAACCTTTTTCATGAAACATTTATTACATTATACAGCATTCAACTAAAATCAAGATTTCATAAGAAAGCTAGCTTTCTTTGTAATGAGTACCATGATTCGACTTCCAGAAAATTTCCATATTTATTTCCGTTTCACATCCCTCAGACCCCAAAACCACCATCAGTTCAAAAGTTTATATATATATATATATATATATATGTCACTTTCTTGTGGACACGATAACTGCCGTAATTTTGCGCCAATCACTTACAAATTGATACATAAAATATAACGACCCAAAATCTCGGGCGAGTCCGTTAATGGGAAAAATCGGACTATGGGGGAGCTTTTTCGAAAAAAAATATATCGCTATAATTTTCTTATTAAGTAAAACATCGAATTTTTTTAAAGTTCCTACTATACTTCGCATAAGCCTAAAACTTATCTAAGTAAAATTTTTTGATATCACCAACCATTGGCCCAGGGGGTGAAAAAAATGGGGTTTCGAAGATAAAAATATCATACCTCCCTTAATAGGCACAATATCGAATCGGTATAACGTTGTTATTAGTTCTCTAAATATTACCTAAAACTTTTGTCTGCAACAATTTTTGATATGATCAATTCTTACGGGAAGGGATGACCAAAATGTTGCTGGAATTGTAAGAAGGTGGGGCTTGTCGTATGATAAACCTGTGAAACTTTTTTCACATGCTACCATTGTCGTATTGATTAAATTTGAAGTTTTTCTTAACTTTAAGGTGGACATTTTTTATCCCCTACTTAGAACCGGTGAAATCTACCTACGCCAGTATTAAAGTAATAAATAAAATTTCCTGTTCATGGTGAAATTATACATTATGAACACTGCTTTTACTCTGTAAACTTTTACCTTTAAGCTTAAAATATTATTATCTACTATATAAACAACTTATATTTTGATAATAGTTTTGATTTCCAATTTATACAAAATCATATTAATTTCAAACTGCCCTTGCAAATTTTTAAACGATTTATGTTTGATTAAATTCAGTATTTTTCTAAAATATAAATTTCAGTTTTATTATTATTTATTTTAAATAATTTTCATAATTAATTTGAAATTTTTGAATCTTGTAATTTTATCACCTATACGCTTATTCTTATACCAATACTCAACAGTAAATATTTTTAATGTTGGTTTTCTTATTTTTAGTCTTTGTTTATAAATATTTTGATCTGAAAAATAACACGTATTTGTAATTTAAATTATGTCGTAACTGTTAAGATTATATGCAAAAACAAATAAATATATATATATATATATATATATATATATATATATATATATATTATGTGTGCGCGCACGTAAAAAATTGACTTGAAACAAATAATGAATAAAGAGTTTTTAGAATTCAATATTTTTAAAGTTTCAGAATTACATTACTTATTTAAAAGTTTATTTTATCATTTCCATTTTTAGAAGCAAATTCATTTTTTTTAAATAAATATTAATAATAAAATTATATTGATATTTTTATTGTAAAATTACGAATTACAAATATAACACCTAGAGAAAAACATTTTACTTTCATTTTATACATTGGAATGGGTTACACTGAATTAAATATTACGCGAAAATGCTAACTTAAGTGAGTACCACTTAAATACGGTATTTTTTCTAAAGAATTTATTATATATATTTATAATAATGTTTATGTGGGCGAATTATAAGCTTATCGTTTAATAAAATACTAATAATGATATCATTACGTCTATAATGTATAGACAGGAAAGAAGAACATAAAATCCAAATCACACTAACCGTAAATAAAATCGACCAACACGCAAATAAAAAAAAACCCCAAAAAACAAGAAACTACAGTTAAGTAACACAAAACACAATAATACAACAAAAATCCGTTACCGCACAGACAGTAGTCACATACTCAACTGCTACTTAAAAAGCTTATAATAAAGCTTGTGCTGCTAAGTGAGCCAACACGAAGAACAGCTTATGCTATCTGTAATTCTTTTCCCCCACCCAAGAATGACAATAACATCGCAATATTTACCTAATATCACGTATACATATATGTACAATGACAAAAAAAAAACAGTCTAAATAAATGTATCATATTAATTTAAATACAATATATACTATCTTTTTTTAAAAATATCTATTAAAAGGACAACACAATACGTATTCTTTATTACCCTTTATTTTTTTATTTATCAAAAAATAAATAAAGCCTTGAAAAAAATATAAAGATACAATACAATACGAACAATAGCACGTGGAATTAATCTTTTTATTCTTCTTTTTTAACGTAAAAGGGGAGACAACTGTTAAACGAAAAAAAAATACAGTCCTGGAAAATAATAAAAAGAGAATCCAACTTCGCAGAAGGTTTAAATTTGAGGATGTATTATAACGAATATGAGGGCGTGAAGAAGAGAAAAGATATAATTTTCCATTGTTTATTGCTACGCGAAATTTTTTTTTTTAATTAAAAGAATCAAACAGAATTCTTTTTTTAATTGTTATTACTATTAGTAAACATTCAATTCGCTAATAATAAAATGAATAAAAAAGTATTAGATTTTATTTTACGAAAACTTAAACAAGATCAAATCCAAGGACGATCCGTTTATATATATATATATATATATAAAGAAGCTGGATGACGTTTTTCAATGTCGTGGTTGTAAGCTTGACTCAGAGAAATAAATTAATATCGATCAGTATACTTCTAACAGGAAATATGTCTAAACCATTTTTTTAAATCTAATTATTCAGTGTACCGGGACGTATTCCTCAAACTTCAGGTACTGATCAAGGGCACCAACATAAGTAAAAACGTTCATATCGTTATAAGTTCTATTTTGCTTTGTTTTCCTTTTGGACGCCATTTTGTGATTATCAAAAAATTACTTCTCAGAAATGGGTAAACCTACCTTAGTTAAATTTTGTAAATCTAAGACTAGTGTCTTATTCTACAAAATAAACAATTTTGAAACCGTCAACTTCAAAAATTTCAAAATGGCGGCAATCTTAATTTTTTTATCTTCAATATCTTTTAATTATTTGTTTGATCAAATTTTTTCTTATAACAAAATTTATTAAGTATTTTATTTTGAACAAACTGACACCTTATTTGTAAAATTCCGTTGACAAACAATCGAGTTATTACAGACAATTAACCCGGTAATAGCCTTCCTCTTCGTAATACAAGCTGATAATTTTTATTAATTTACTAGTATTAACAATTTTTAATACATTTAGTGGAGGAGATAAAAACAGGCAAAAAATTACGTATAACACTTTTTTCTGTTTAGCCTCCGGAAACACCGCACCGTAAGGTATTACTTCAGAGGATGATGTGTATAAATGTGAATAAAGTGTAGCTTTGTACAGTCTCAGGTCGACCATAGCTGAGATGTGTGGTTAATTAAAACCCAACCACCAAAGAACACCAGTATCCACGATCTAGTATTCAAATTCGTATAAAAGTAACTTTACTAGAATTTCAACCTTAGAATTTTCGACTTTGAAATCAGCTGATTTGCGATGACGAGTTAACCCCTGGACCACCCGATGAGCATATATAAAATACTGAAAATTGGAGAAAGTTTAATCGATGTTGAACCTAACCTCTAATATGGCTTTTTTTACCTGGAGGAAAAGTAATTTATTTCAGTACACATTTGAGTTTGTCAACGATAAATTATTAATTAATGACGTGTAGTTTCTATTCTCAATAAATATAATTTGTTTTTCCGAGCAGTTGAGAAAGGAATAAATACTTAAAGGAGACGTTGAAGCACTCCTCTTTTCGTAGTCCACCTATGGATTCATCCTCTTTTTCATTTCCCTTATTCTTGATCCTTTGTAACCTGTGATAACCTATAGACCGTAAGTAAACGTCTATCGACTAAAGATATGGTGACATCTATCTTTGCCAAAAAAAACCCTTTCGGCACGCCAGAAGGCGGAGGTAGAATTCACCGGTGCTAAGTAGGGGGTAAAAAGCCCTCCTGGGGAGGGGCGTTCCGGGGCAATCCAGAAGGGACGGTCGTTATCCTCTGATGAACCAGGGAGGACCCCGACGGTTGGACAAGAAAGAGTCCAAAGACATGGGGATGTTTCTGCGCCACAACACACCGGTGCGATCGAGGCAACGTCTTTTACGTCGTTACCGGTCGCCCCTTGTTGTGTTTAAAAAAAAAGTAGTAAAAAAAGTAGGGGATAGAAAGGAATTCCACCTTAAAATTAAGAAAAATTCGAATTTACGCAATACGACAATGGTTGCATGTGAAAAAAAGGTTTCACATGTATAGCATACGACAAGCCCCATCTTCTTACATTCCCAGCAACATTTTTATCATCCCTTGCCGTAAGAGTTGGTCATATCAAAAATTGTTTCAGACAATTTTTTAAGTAATCTTTACAGGACTAACGACCACTTTAAACCGATTCGATATTGTGCCTATTTTTTTGTCTTCAAAACCCAATTTTTTTCACCCGCTGGGCCAATAATTGGTGATAACAAACAATTTTACTTAAGATTTAGGCCCTTATCAAAAGAATAATATGTACTTTATAATTCGATATTTTACTTAATAGGAAAGTTGTAGCGATATATTTTTTTTCGAAAAAGCTCTTCCGTTTCCACTCCCCATGGTCGGATCTTGCCCATTAACAAACTCGAACGAAATTTACGGTCATTATATTTAATGTATAAATTTGAAATTGATTGACCGAAAATTACGGCAGTTATCGTGTCACAAGAAAATGAAATATATATATATAAAATTTTGAACTGACGCTAGTTTTGGGGTCTACGGGATGTGAAACGCGAAGATACGTCGAAATTTTCCGTAAGTCGACTCATGGTACCCATTACAATAGGTAGCTTCTTATGAAATCTACCTAAAAATTAAAAGGTAAACAGTCACAGATACACTCCGAACACGTTTTTTCTATATATTATGAACCTATGTGTACAAAATAGATATAATATTTGTTTGAATTTTGTAATTCCAGAAAGATCAAATCCAAATTACTATTTTTAAACAATACAAGAAAAAACAGTCACAGTAAGGTGAATTAATACCTTGCTTATTATAAATGATATGACGGTGAATGGCGTAATAATATAAATATACATAAATGCTATTTATAGAAAGTTTGATTACAAGGCTCACTAAAGCACAGGAAGCAGTTCTTTTTATCGATTCCACAAAATCCTTAATTCGACAATATTAAAAAATATAAAAAATTAATTAATAATATAATACTGAAATAGTTATGTAATATTTCAATGTAAAAATAAACGTCATGTAACACTGAAGGAGACGTTTACATCGAAATACATTACATTATTAATCTAACAATCAATCATGTCATAAGCATTTATAAATAACAACCTTACATAAATAGTTGTCATTATAAAAGAATTGTTTTATTAAAAACACTAATTTTATTCTGTAAAAGAATACTCTGTTACTAGATAGACGAAATAAGGAAATCACAGAAAAAAAACTGAAGTTTAATTATAAAAAAAAAGACATAAGAACAAGAAAATCAAATGAAAAATATGTAAATAATAGAGGGTTTTGATATGCGATATTAAAAGACGATATTGTAATTAGGTTGGGTTGATAAAGTTCAAAACGAACAATGGGAGTGAAAAAAAGGTTGCGCAATCTACAGGGTGGCGTAAAAAATGATCCAACATTTGTTTTGGCAATAATTATTTACGTTTATAATTATTAATGTGTTTTATGTTGGCAGAATTGACAGCAATTCTATTAGTTTCTTCTCTTTCCGAGTGGGCTGTTAGTGTATCGTTTCAAGATGGCTGACAAAGGAAGTCTGACAGTTGAACAGTGCGTAAAGACTGTGGTTTTTTACTGAAACGAAAAGTGTGGTGCTTACACAACGACGGTTTCGTACACATTTTCAAAATCTGTGGTCGCCCTCATTTAATACAATACGTAGGCTTTACCAAAACTTTAAGAGTGATGGTTCAGTATTTCAGAGTAAGCGCGAACGGCCATTTTTTAAATACTAAAACTTTTTACAAAAATAGAAAGAGTAATAAATACAATGCAATCGATAAGATTTTAAAAGTATATATTATGAATATTGTAAAAGTGAAGTGTATATCATATGAAATAATAAGGTTACCAGTTTACCTCATCAGAAATTGAGTACGATTACAGTTGTTGGCAACAATATCCAACCATATTTAACGAAATGAGCCAAAAATAAACGAAACCATTATTGTTATAAAAAATCGATTAAATCAAAAGAAAGAATAAACGACTTTTTTACATTTAAAGTCCAAAGTAAAAAAATAACTACTAAGGAAATCGCGGTGTATAGATTACGTCTACTTCCTGTTTTTATTTTCTACTTCCTGATTTACTCGTACATACGCAACAAAATTTCTGAATAATATTTATACTAAACGATCACGAATTAGAATTTAAAAATATTTCATGAATCTTTTAACAGTTAACTACCTATTCTTCCAGCGGATCGCATGAATGGAAATAAACAAGCTAACTCCGCGCAGATTTTTTATTAATTCTTGTCATAATTTAATCAGATGATGCTAAAATTAATTTATCGATATTATAAAGAAATTGATAGAAGAAGAGTAATAAATTATTTCTGATAAATATTAATTTTTTTTTTTAATACCAAATTTCAATTAAACTAACTAACGGGAAAAAATTAATCAAGATCGACCGGATATCAGTATTATTTATCGTATCAAATAGTTTATTAAAATTCTAAAAATTACCAAACTGAAATCAACCAGATAATAATCAATTAAGCTGTAAAACGAACAATTTCCAAGAAAAACAAAAAGACTAACAAAGTGGTATCGACCAATAAAATATAAGAATATTAATATAGTATTATTTCCATTATTATAGAATAAAAGGATACAACCAATCATAAGTTATGATCACCAGTTTTATTATCTATCTGCCTTAATTGTTGATACAATCGGGAAATGAAATAAAATGTAATAAAAAATAGTTTATATAGAGTCTGATTATATGTAGTTAATAAAAAAAAAAAATCATAAATTTGTTCACAAATTTTTTTTCTTTGTTCTATTAACTATTCAAATGTTAGAATTAATACATTTGCTCGATTTTACTATTAATATTTGAATTTAACGTGCAAAATAATGCATAAAACACTATAGATTGAATAAAAAATGCAATTAACCAGTCAGATTCGAAAAAAAATTATATATATGCGATTAGCAAATCCAGACAACAGTCAAGGTCAACACACACTATTTCTATGATTTCTAGCAGATTTTTCATTGAAATACATCTTTAGAAAGTAAATTGTAGATATTTTTCCCTAAGGTAAGACAACGTTAAAAAGATAAAACAAAAAATAATGGAGAGCTGTAAACTAAAAAAAACTGTTTGTAATTAATTTTTTAAATCTTATTTTATTTTTTATTTCATTTAGAGTTATGTATATTACTTTAACTAAACACTTTGAATTTTAACACGTTGGGTTTCTCTAAACAAGATGTTTTTGTTTTTTTTTAATTAGAATAGCAGTGATATTACGAAAACAATTTACGGGTATATATAAAAAAAAAGTTAAAACTTGTATTCTTAATTAGTAATAATAATAATGTAACTTCTTTACCCCTCTTATATTAAAAAAATTCAATTATTTTTCTTTGCAAATAAAATATTAATCTTTAAAAACATCTGCATAATTTGTAGCAAAATTGAAAAAACGAATTATATTTTAAATTTTAAGATTTTATTTCAATGTTAATTTATTAAGTTAAGCACAAACATTAAATAAGTAATCCCAGAAAACTGAAAACTCTTGTGTAACAAGAATTTAAATAATTATAAATAATAAAAAAACGATATAAACTAATTTCAGATGTCATTTAGTACTGAGTTGTCTGTAAATAAAACTCCCATCGTAATGCATACATATATATATCACGAGAATAATATATAGACTCGGCTTTAAATAAATAAATATAAAACAAAAAACAAGTTACTCAACCTTACAAGGAATTAAATCAAAATTTATGTGACATTTAGCCTTCATAAAGGTAGATGAAAATTTCTATAAGCGACCTCCATTACTTATTCATTTATTCAGCAGAATTTAACATTTTATTCGTTTCATTCATTGACTTTAGCTTTTTAAATCGCTTGAAAAACGCAAACTTAAAGAGAAACAGAGATAAAAGAAGAAACTGCAGGGTTAATATAATAATTTAATACTTACATTTAGAAATATATGCATCCTTCCTTCCGGAGAAATATCCACTAGGACATTGTTTTTGCTTTGTTTTTTTATTTTAATTATTAATCTTTTAAAAGAAAACATAAAGGGCCGAACATGGACATGCAGTAATGGAAACACCAAACTTGACCGATATTTGAACTCAAAACATTTAAGATGAAAGACAGAGAAGTTACCAAGGGGTTCGGCTGAGATCTTTTTTCTTTCAAGTTTTATCTACTTGAACTTAACTTTCAAACGTAATTTATCTACTTTTAACTACTTAACTTTCAAACGTAATTTATCAATTTTCAATGATTTGATCTCAGATCTTTATTTTATTTTTATACATATTCTCAGCATCCTTAAAAGAAGCAACACAATCCAGCCTGTGTTACACTCGAGTAAAACAATTTTCAAAATTTTCTCAGTATTTATATTTTTTTAAATTTAATTTACAACGTATATTTCAAGTTTGTAATTAATTTTCAGTTACATACATATAGTGACATTATAAAAAAAGGAAAGAAAGGTTACCTGATGATGGTTGTGAATAAATATAATAAGAGGTTACCACGCATTCCAGAAACTTACAGGACTTGGCCGTATTTCAGAGGAATAATGAAATCTAACTGGTCTTTCTTTTTTAAGTTTTAGAGGACCTCAAACAAAAATAAAAATTAGGATGTCTGTAAATTAGATGGAAAGAGAAAATCATGGTAAGGAATGTGAAACCTAACTGGTCTTTCTTTTTTTATGTTTTAGAGGACTTTGAACAAAACTAAGAACTGGATGGTAATGTACATGAATAACAGAAGAGGAATTTGGGAAATAAAACAATAATTAAAAACATAAAATAAAAATAAGGAAATGCATGAAAAATATTTTTTTTTTATGAATTAATTACTGAGAAAGTATTTTAGTAAATAGTTTCAAATATAAAAATTAATAAGAATAAAATAAAAGGCCTTTCATGCGGAGGTCCCGGGTTTTAATTCCGGTCAGGTACGGCACATTTCATACGCTATAAAATTTACTTTCCATATTGCCAAGTAAAATCTTTGGTAATTATTTAGTTGAGGTGCCTCACCCCGAAATCACAAAAAAATCAAATTCATTCAAAATTAATATTTATTCATTTAATGATGTATTTTGGGTGTCCGAAAATAGAAAATTAGTAAAAATTTACATAGTGATATAAATAACATACTCGTATAACAATGAAAATCGAAAAAAATACTTAATAGTGAAACATTACATTTAAAGATATAAATATGAAAATAAATAATATAATCAAACCAAACTTAACCTACGCTAACCTTGACTAATCAACAGTAATGTTTTGATTATTTAAGTAATAAATAATTAATTAGGTTAGTTCTTGATGATTGCGGTTGCGTTTTTCTTGCTCCGAGGATTCGTGGTTATTATTTCAGTTTTCGTTGACAGTTCTGTTACTTTTTCGTTTTGTTGTTCGTTTTTAGTTATTTAGTGATGTTTTTAGTAGTTTTGTTGCGTTTTTGTTGAGTTTTCGTTTTTTTTATTTGAATCACTATATAAATTTTTACTAATTTTCTATTTTCAGACACCCAAAATACACCATTAAATGAATAAATATTAATTTTGAATGAATTAATACTAATGGGTGAGGCAGCTGAATTAAATAATTACTAAATCTTCAAAAAGCTTCTGTGGTGAATTAATATAAAAATAATAATAATAAAATCCCAAAACAGGGTGGGACACGCCCCTCCTTTGGAGAAAATAACTTTTTTGACTTTCTTTATCTTCAGATTACGTTAAAGTAAAACAAAAGTTTCAACGAACAAAAATGAAATACAATACCATAAAAACATTTTTCTTCTTTTTTTTAAATTAAATTTTAGGAAACGATTTTTCTATGACGGATCGTAAAAAAAATGAATTGAATTTATACAATTTTCACGGTAACTTTTTTTTGACAATTTTAAGAGAGAGCAGCGTTCCTGATGAATAAATAATTTTTCGTGATTTACTCGTTAGGAATTTACTTTAGCAAAATAATAATTCAGGTGGATTAATTTTTACTAAAGAAAGATCTATTATGATAAACGGTTATTAAAATAAATTTAAAAATAAGTAACTGCTCAAAGACAGTTTTTACATTAAAAAAAAAACCCCACTTAAAATCTAAAGAGAAATAACCATTTCGATTATTGAATAATAATTTTCAGTTAATAAAGGGAAATTAAATTAATTTTAAGAAATAAACAATTTCCGTGAAGGAGTGGTAGTAGCGTTTCGGCCTTTCATCCGGAGGTCCCGGGTTCGAATCCCAGTCAAGCATGGCATTTTTAATACGCTAAAAAATGTACATTTCATGCTACCATGCACAAGCTTCAAGCTTATATGGTAAATTAATCATAAAAAACCCTGCATTTTCTATCAATATTTATATAATTAAAAAATAGTTATAGGCAATCCCATTCAAAAGCGGAAAGTTATCTTAAAACTACACTTTTAACTATTCTGTTGTTTTTATTTTATTTTATAAACCCTGGTAAAAATACCCGTTCTTTAGCGTTTCGTTGGAATTTTTTATTTGTGAATAACCATTTTCATTTATTAATTAATATGTTCATTTCCCATTATCAACTGATAATTGTTTAACAACAGTCATCTAGTTTTAGATCTCAAGTATATTTTTCTATAAATAATTTTTGAGCATTTTCTTGTTTTATAATTTAAGGTAATAAAAAATTAAAAAAGAGACTTCCCTAGAAAATATTTTGCGATGTTTTTTGACTTTGATTTATTTTCTACGTAATAGATTAAAAAATAATAATACCAGGAGGAATAGTGAGCTATTTATAAAACGCTATACTGTAATTAAACAAATTTGTAAATTTTACTGAAAATAAAAAAGAAAGGATTTTCGGTTAAGCCGGGTTCGAAGTTAATATGAAGAGTTCTGTTGTTAAAATCCGTATAATACCACTATAGAAGCTGAGCTGTAACAAACGTACACCCACTCATAATACAATGAGTGTTTGCAATAAACATTATTCGTTACACCATAACAAAAAAAATATTTAATTAAAATACTCAATTTATATATATATATATATAAAATTAAATAATTGAATTAAATGATTACTTCACGTGTTTTCTGTTTAAGGGATCTAGTAGGAATCAATACAAGTAAATTAGTATTTTCTTGCCTTCTATAAAACTTTCCATGATGCCATCTGGAATCGTTCCAAATTTTTTAATAAAATATCGTATTTCTTTTTTTCCTGGTAATTTATACCTTTTTTGTACATAAAATTGTTAATTAAAATTAAACAAACAAAACTACTTTCAATTTTTTTAATTCTCTTAGGTGAACTGACTACAAACAAATTCAATTCTTAAAATAGTATCATAGTTCTTTTTTTTTTTTAAATAGTATCATAGTTAAAAAAAAAATTGGGAACTGACATTTATAACTAACGGAAATATTTATATAAATTGAACTCAAATTTAATGAAATTGAAAATAACTACGTTTTAATAACCACAAACGGAATGAGACTTTTTGACTCCATTGACCTAAGATAAAGGAAACTTCTACACAAAGAGTAGGATGTTAAAAATTAAGAAAAGTACTTCTTTCTTTTTCCTGTTTAGTCTCCTGTAATTACCTTTCACATAATTTATCAGAGGATGATATGTATGAATGTAAATGAAGTGCAGTCTTGTACAGTCTCAGTTCGACCATTCCTGAGATGTGTGGTTAATTGAAACCCAACCACCAAAGAAAACCGGTATCCACGATCTTGTTTTCAAATCCATGTAAAAATATCTGGCTTTACTAGGACTTGAACGCTGGAACTCTTGACTTCCAAATCAGCTGATTTGGGAAGACGCGTTCACTACTAGACCAACCCGGTGGGTTTCAGAAAAGTACTAAGTACCCAAAACTCCACGACTACAGCCAATCTTTACGTCTATACATTTGCATAACACACACGCACACAAAATTCCACGACTAGTTTATATTTACGTCTATACATTTGCAAAAAACACACACACACACACACACAAAACTTCACGACTAGTTTATATTTACGTCTATACATTTGCAAAACACATACACACACGCACGCACACACAACTTCACTAGTTTTTCTTTCCATTAATACTTTTGCAACACACACATACATACAGATAGTCAGCATAGAATTAAATGCAGAAAAAGCAGATTACCAACACCAAAAAGCTACATGGTTCACGAAAAGTCTTACCTATAATTATATCTACTTATTCAAGATGATAGAAACGAATACTGTTTGATACATTTCTGAATTTACATTCCCAAAACAAACACAAAGAACAGTAAAACACTTTTTTATAATTTTCGCAGTTGAATAACGTACTGTAAATATCCTACAGTAAGATTCTAATCGAATGATTTAATTATCTGAGTCGGATACTTCAACAAGCAAACACAATTCAAAGTATAGGAGGTGTTTTTTTTTTTTTGAAGAATGTCAAAGCCTATTCTCACTTAGAATCTCATTGGTATCTAAAAGAAAACAGATTTTTTTACTTCAATTACAGGGATGGACGATAGTTTTTCTTAAGTACAGTTATGCCCACACAGCGGAGGAGCTATATAATCTGAAGGAAAAGTAACTTTTTTGCAGTTAAACGCAAAATCGATAGAAGACCGGTAACGTGCCGATAAAATTCTAGGTAACGATACCCAATCGCTTGGAAGTACTCTTTAGATTTCGTTTCAAGTGTTTCTTTTTAGATAGATCTTTTGTCACCATTAACTCTTTCTTTCATACCGACCTTTTCGTAATGGGAATCTGCTGTGAAGTTTTGGAAGACGCCTATTGGATACATGTAAAAGCCGTGGATATTTCATTTATTACATATTTAGTACACGCGTAATTTGTTGGAGAAAGCCCTTTCCATAGACAGATGCGGAGATTGTTTTCTACGATGGGTGATCAAAACGACTACTTCGGAACCGAGTTGCTTACTGGGTAAAGTCAGATCTTCTAATCCTTAATAAAAGTCGTAACACAACGCCATATATAATATCCAATGATAAATAACACAAATGCTTTTATAAATCTGTTAATTAACAATAGTTAATTTGATAATTACAAAGTTAATTCTTCTTCTTTTAAAAGCCTTCTCCTTCTTTTTAAATCTCCGGGACCACCGTTTGGTATTGGTTCAGAGGATGAGATGAATGATTTGTAGTGTATGTGAAAATGCCATGCCTACCGGGATTCGAACCCGGGATATTCGGATGAAAGACCGAGACGCTACCACTCGTGCTAGGATTGACGGTTCAAGTAGCCAGCTCCGAACGTGATACTGCAGCATGGAAAGCTCCTCCGGCGTGACATTGTTGTACCATTGAACAAAGCCATGCCATATGAACTCAAACGGATATCTTTCAGGTTCTTTAATGCAGAAGTTTCCCGTTGCCTTCTGCATCCTAATGCCGTTGACCAATTTTAATTCTTCCGCCTTTTGGGACCATTTTCCGCTCCAAAGACAATAGATTGCTTTAACCTCTACCCGCTCATCCACCCTCAAAGAGGCTGATGGCACTTGGCTTTGTTAATCTAATTAACGAAGTTAATTAGCCCCCGTATATTTTCCCATTAATCGTTAGACTGATTCGGTTCGTTTTTTACTATTCTGCAAGTAAATTTAAATAACATATTCTCTCAAGCAAAAGATGAAACAATGGGAATGTATAATCATATTTAACCGAAATACAGCTTATTATACTGGATTTTCAAAATTGTAAAAAAAATTAAGCCGGAAATTAGTTTAAAAGAATTTTTTTATACGAAATAAAATTTAAATGAAATACAAGAATTTTACGCAGAAAACGATTTTTTTTTAATCCTTAACGTTCCTTAAGCATTTTTTTATTAATCTAAAAAAAAAATTGATGTTAAAATTAAAGAGCACATGTTGACGAAAAAAGAAAAGTATACGACTACTGATTCGAAGCAAAAAACAAATAACTAAAAAACTACATTTTAGTTAAAATTACAACATTTTATTTTGTAACCTTCACAATGATTCATCTTTTCACAAATATCTTGTTTATCCATTCTTTCCTTATATGGATATTTTATTTTAAATGTCCTATATGTTTCAGAAGTTTTCAAAAAGAAAATAAACGGAATTGTTTAGAATTAAAAATAAAAAATAAAGACCGTTAACTCGGGCACTCTGTATTCGGCGTTAAACTTGATTGTATTTTATGATATTATTTTAAACGCTAAAGCTTATTTGTTGCTTAATTACAGAAAACACATCGACTGTGCTAAAATCTCATCCATATTTTTCTTCACTCTTTTATAGCGTATCTCAAGAAAAGAAATAACAATACTGTATTATTTGAAACAACTGTTAGATCCTTATACTAGAAAATTAATACTTTTTTACACATTAAAAACATATTCGCAATTATTTTCTTCGATAAGAAAATCTTTATTTTTCAAATTACACTTGTAGTCCGATAATCAATTTCATTAAAATCAACTTTCATTAACAGCTTTAAAGTAAGTTAGCTATTTAGTATAAGTAAAAATAACTTTAAAATAATTTTAAAAACACTATGTTTTAAACATGAATTTTTACTGATGTACATTTTTTCTTTCTTTCTCATAAAAAAGGATGGTGGGCGGGTTTATTTGCTTGTTGCATGTATTCAAATTTTTATTTTAGCTGCTATTGGCGCAGAGCGAACTAATAGTGGTGCGCCGGGCGGCTGCGCGCAGCGCACGAACCATTTATACTTCTTGATACGAACGATTTATCTAAAATTATATTTGTGTTTTGGGGATAAAAAAAAGGAAAACATTGGGGGATAGAGTTGCGTTAAAAAAAAATCACAACTCAAGCTAAAAATGTTCAGGAATTTGTAGCTTTTCATTGTAAACGTTTTTGTTGTAGTTAGTACGCTAAATTCATGAACGTTATTTAGTAACAACTATCGAAAACATTTAACAAAATCATGTGTAACGAAACATACACCATGTAACATTTTCGCGGCAGTCCCGCCTTTTTCCTAGTAGTGTATTAATCTTTACTTCTTTTTCTAGAGAATATCATTCATATTATAAACAAAGATTATCAATCAGGGATCCTTAGAGTTATGAATTAAACAAAATACTAAAAATATTTACGATTATAATAATTCATTAAATGTGAGAAAAGATTTTTAAAAAAAATTATTATTTTTAAAATAGATTTTACAATTTTTTGTAGCACAAAATTTTTAATGTCAGATTCTTTACAAAATTATTTGGCAATGAAGCAAAAAAAAAAAACACTGCAATGACCGAAGTATTTAAAATAAAAACAACTAGGTAATACCGCAAAGCTAACTGATCCAATAGTGGTGACATCTAACCTCTTATTAAAAAAAAATTAATTAAAAAAAAAAAAAGCTGAACATTCATACAACCCCAAATAATGATATAATAAATTATATCAACAATATATGGTCTGGACTTACGCATCTCTAACAAATCCCTTTGTTCAAATATTATCGGATTTAAATGTTTTGTGTGTTATATTGTGATGTCGGATGCTGGTCCCAGCAGGCATAATGCCAAGGCTACTTAGTCGGTTGTATGCGACTATGTATGTATTGTATTCAGGCTAGCATCGTAACATCAGTATTACATTTTGACAAGCCCGTAAGCATACTAATATAATACACATATGTATAAGCGCGCACAGATAAAATTAAAAAGAAAAAAGGTTAAAGTGAATTTAACCAATCAGTCTATATTGTCAGACAATCTGTTTTTAACTAACTATAACTTTCTAGTCAAAACCGGTTCTTGTCAGTAAATAGCAGATCGTTAGAATTTAATCAGGATATGTAAAATTATTTGTCAGTAGCTTTTAACTCTTATAGTACATATTAATTTATGATTATAGCAATTAGGTAGTTATAGAATAATTAATTTACTAATAATAAACATTGTAACGACTCGTGGAAGAAAATTAATACGAAACTCATAATACATGTTAAAGGATATTCCTTAAAATATTCAAAATAATAATTATTACACCAAAACATCCTAATAATTAAGGTTCCGTTAAGGAAAATAAATTAACTAAATAAAAATTTGCATGTAACGTTTACTGCACTGTATTATTCTACTCTGAAGATAGTATAATGAGTTCCTGACTGGTAAATAAGCGATCCTCTTACTAGATAAATGAAGGATTCTAGACAAGTATTCTTATAATAGGTCTAATAAGATCATATGAAACGTACAGAACCGAATATAAAGAAAAAGGAATCAAGGATAAAGGAAACGGACGGGTGCTGAGAAAGGATGATTTACTTTCAGAAAAACGCAAAAAAAAAAAACGTAATCCACAAGCAAAAATCAGTTCCCTTTAGACTAGTATTGACTAGGTACGCGGTAAGCGGTAGACGTATACCTTATACGAACAACTCATCTCTAATCGAATTTTAGTTTAAATTATATAGATTACTTGATCAACGAATTGGCCAGCTTAAATATTTGCTCCCACAAAATTTATTTTATTTCAGAAACTTAATACCCACCTGAGGAGAATAAATAACCTACTTAATACCCCGAAACTGTCTGGCAAATTGAGGGATTTAATCAGTGAAAATTGTATGGATTTGAACTGTCTGAAAATAACATAAGTTATAATTAATATAATTAACCTAAAGTCTGTGAAATTTGATTTTATTGAAAATACAGTTATATTCATATTATTAAAAGTTATGAAAATATTTTCTCATATTGGATTTGTATTTTTTGTTTATTTTTTTTATGCGAAGTAAAGTAAATTTTTTCAATAATTTTTTGTCTTTTGACATACTTAACAAAGATAAATATTATTAAGGTTTTATAACCGGCTTAATAAACAAGCAAGATCCATTTAACCGATTTTTCATGTGTTAAGTACATATTACGAGTTCCACTTCGTAGATTTTTATGCTAATGTCTAATGTTAATCTTACCAACAACCCGGTGGATTGATAATGTGGTTAAACTCGCCACTGCAAATCAGCTGATTTCAAAATCGAGAGTTCTAAGGTTCAAATCCTAGTAAAGGCAGTTACTTTTATATGGATTTGAATACTAGATGGTGGATACCGGTTGGTGGTTGGGTTTCAATTAACCACACATCTTAGGAATGGTCGACCTGGGCCTGTACAAGACCACATTCATCTTTATTCACACATAAAATCTTCACTCATCCTCTGAAGTATCCGAGGGAGTGTGTATTGCATCCTGAAATAACTAGGATCCCATCAGTCGCATTCCTGCTAGACTGACATACTACTAGCACCGACAGGCCTTCAATGGACGGACTTAAGGAGAATCGGATACAAATATATTGCTAGGCTTCCAAGATTAGCCCAAAGGATCGGAACGCAATTCACAATTTCGTCCATAAATAAAACAAATATACAACCGCGACGTAAAATAAACAAATACCCGTCCGTTAATAGAAAAGACCCAGCAGTTAGGGACTACAGTCCAGGTTCTACGATTAGTAGAAGGATATGTATCCCCCGTTATCCTTGCGTTCCGTTCCCGGTGCGCTATAACAGCAAAAAAAAAAAAAAAAACATATTCGTTCGATATTTTATTTTAGCTCTGAATTCATAAAAAGAAATAATGAATTATTCAAAATATGTAATTGTTTTGTGTCGATTTTAGAAAGTATTGCCAACATTTTTTTTTTATTCGATAAATAATTGCTTCATTTAGTGGAGCTTGTACAAGTACTTTTTTCTACACATAAGAATATATTATTTCCCATTACTCACGATTTTTAAAGTAAAAAATAATTTATTGTGTACAAACAACGTTTTTATTTCTTAACTGTTTGACATATTCAAATAATAAAATTGTTAATAGAAAATAATGAAGACAAATTACAGAAAATAGTTTATCGACTGCAACGTAGTTACGATTCTAGTTTCAAACATTGGCAACAAATATTATAAACAATGACTTTTAAAAAAATGGCCAATTTGTTCCAAAATTATGTATGATACTAATATTTTTAATCATGAAAGTTAAAACAATTTAACCTTATAAACGGTAAGAAAAAAACGATAAAAATGATAAAATCAAACTTGTAACAGAACAAAGAGATTTCTATACTGATACTGATAAGACGTGGACTTCGAAGAGAAAGGAAGACTCCTAAATACAACCGGTAATAATGAAAGTTTTAAGGCTGGTGAAGTATCTTTCAAAGAGGAAACATATACATAATAAGAATATGAAAGCAATATTTAATTTATTTTCTTTAAAAAACGTGGTCATACGCTACGCCAAATCTTAATTGTGAGGTGTCAGCGCACATCTAATATGTGCGCCGTATCAAAAAAGGATGAAAGAAAAGTGATAGGCAGACCGAGGAAGAGATTATTTTTTTAAAAATGTTATATTTCTACCTAAATTCCGTAAAAAAAAACCTTAGACTCAAATATATATTTATTACCCAGTTATTATTATGTTAATAATTTGCAATTAATTAATTAATTATATATAATTATACAAATTGCAAAAAAAAGAATTCTGTTCATTTTTTCCGAGTCATTTTAATTTTTTAATTTTTTTTAAGACTATAATAAAGAACCAAAAAATAAGCACACGAAAAAATGTAGGGCCAATGTAATAATAATAATAATAATAACAAACCCAGAAAACTAAATTAAAGAATCAGCTAATAAACGAACTGCAAGAAAGTTAATCGTAGCTTCGTAAATTTAATTCAAAGGTTGTACATATTTAAAAATAGAAAATTTACACTTAAGTACATGCCTAATATTTATTTCTATAAATTTAGTTAACATAAGAAAATAAAAAGTATTAAAGCTAAATAAAAAAATGTAGATGACAATAAAAAATAAATTTTATTGTGACAAAACTTGCGTAACAAAAAATTACAACTAACAAAAAAAAAGTAAGTTAAAATTATTATGTAAAAACAAGCGTCGGTAGAATAAACAAATCACGACATAATTACAAAATTTAACCTACCAAAAAAATAACTACTGAATGAAATATTTCCAACAGAAATATGAAAAATTATTTTTATATCATACAGTCTTTCCTATAAATAACATCAAAATATATGTTTAACGTGACGTCAATTAAAAGATATACATAGTCACATCGTTATATAAATTAAAAAATTAAAAAAAAAAAAACAATTTTATACAGCTCATTGAAATTGTATTACTCCATAATATGCGTACAAAAACTAAGTATCAATATAACATAAAATTATGTATGACAACTATTATGAATTAATATTAATTTACACCAGAAATAGATTCAATATAAAGATTGATTGAAAGGGATAAAAACTCCTTTGAAATAGAGCATCCAATAAAAAAGAAATCAAACAAAATATTTAGAACACTAAAAAAAATCTAATAGGAATTTCAATCATTCGGATGATCTCCCTCTCTCTCTCTCTCACTCTCTCTCTCTCTCTCTATATATATATATATATATATATATCTACGAGAGAATATCTCTAAAGTAAAGACAATTTCATTGTAAAAAAATCTATTCTGAAAACTTTATAAATATTTTTTTATTTCTCTTAAACTACATAACTTCTACTTACATACGAAATGTAAATGTCAATTCATGTGTCGATTATATAGAGATTATATTATATAGAGAAGTAGTGTACTACTTCTCTATATAATCGACACATGAATTGACATTTATCATACGATAACCAGCTTCAATATACCCCCGTCGTATTCTTCAGCGGCCAGTCCATTTAGTCACTGATTAACAACATTTTTAAGTTCATCGTGACCCGCGAATCGCTTACCACTTAAAATTTCTTTCAATTTCCCAAACAAAGTAATCATAAGGAGCTAAGTCCGGCTATATGGTGGGTAATCGTAAATTTCCCATCCGAATGTTCTCCGTAAATCACGTGTCGGATCCGTAACATGTGGACGTCCATTATCGTGTAGCAGGACGACACCTTCGGTCAGCCGCTCACATCGCCGATTTTGAATGGCGCGCTGTAACTTACGTAGAGTTTCGCAGTAGGCTTCTGCATTTATAGTCGTTTCACGTGAAATCAATGAGCAGTATGCCAAAAGACTGTGCCCATCAGTCTGCGTCTAAAAGGCTGAGGCTTGACCTCTGTTGGTGTGGTTGGTGATTGAGGATGATGCCATTCACTTGACTGCCGTTTTCTCTCTGACGTGTTTTACGAAATCCATGTTTCATCGCCGGTAACAACTGAATTAAGGAATCATCATCTTTTGCTGTGCAGCATATCAAAAATTCCAAAGCAGATCCCTTTCGGGGTTTTTTGCGACGTTCCGTTAAGACGTGCGGCACCCGACGTGCATAAACCTTTCTGAAGCCTAAATGACAATGAAAAATGCGACCGATAACAACTCTTGAAATATCAGGAAAAACAAGGGCCAGGTCGGAAATCGTTGAGCGACGATCTTTTCTGATTTTATCATCGACGCGTTTCAACAAGTACTCGGTGATTATCAAGGGCCTCCCTAAATCTTCTTCATCATGTACATTAATTCTGATATTTCTAAACCTTTCACACCATTTTCGGACGTTTCTTTCATTCATTACATTATCCACCTTACACAGCAACCAACTGCCTACGAATTTCTGCCGGCTTAACGTTTTGATGGTTTAAAAAACGTATGACTCCGCGTATTTCACAGTCGGCGGCAACATCGATTTTCTTATTCATTTTATAACGTAATAACTCACACGTAATCAAAGATACTACATCGCGACAACTTACAGACAACAATGCAGTGTGTACATTACTAGCGTGGACATGAACGACACAGGTTCGCCAACCTTAAGGAGAGAAATTTCCCAGCGGTCTTTATTTTTATTTAATTTAGTAAGTTTTCAAATTATTGAATCTCTAAGCAAAAACAGTGACATAGGATATTTTTTGTTTTTTTACTTAATTTTTATGGGTGAATGATCGGCCAGCCTAATATTAAAAACTAATAAAAAAACTGGGCACAAAATTAATAAAAATTTACATCGTAAGATTTATTACTTTAATTTTATTAAAACTAATTTAATTAAAGGGATTAGTCTAATTTACACAATATATGTTGTAAATAGATTACACAATGCACTCATTTAATTTTGAACAAACATAAACAAGGACGAAGTCATTATCGATTAAATTATTTTTTTAAGGTGTTCAATTATAATAAAAGATCATGAGGACGCTCTTCATAATTTTGTTATCAGAAAAAATGGAACTGTCATGAAAATAGTTAATCTAAAATAAACTATACTTAAAAATAATCGATATAAAAAAACCCGATTTAAGTAGTACAAACAATAATAAACGTACTTTTTCAGTTTTCCTTTAAATTCCTTTATAAGTCACCACAAACAACTTACTGAAATTCAACATGTTAAAAGTATAACTTTTAACATTTTTTTTCATACGGATTTTTGAGGGCGGTTTTATTTTTAAATTACATCACTAATGGTCAATTTGAAACGTATCTGTTAAGATTTATCTTATATTTTTTAGCAATATTTTTTATTTAAGAAATAACCTATTTATAATAGAAAAATAGTAGTAATTTATTTTTATTACTTATTTTTTTTTATAAGAAAAATATTGTCGCTAAGAAAATATGCCATTTGAAAAACCTATAAACAGAAACCTGCATATCTGATAAAAATAAGGACGGACTGTAAAAAACGAAGTAGAAAGAACTGTTACAAAGCGTGAGCTAAAGCTCAGTGGAATTGCAGTAATATTTATTATTTTTACTCCAAAATTCAAACTTAAAATTCAGTTAATTTTTTAAAATTATTATACGAAAATACTTTGAACATTAGAATGAGACAAGTTACGCAATCATTATGTTATAAAAGTAAGGGCCCGAATAGACAATCAGTGAAAATTTATAGGGTACCAGGCAAGAGAACCGATTCCTCGAGGGAATTTAGGGTTCCGCCCGATCTTTCCTGTGCCTTGGTTTTGTTGTTCTTGTGTTACGAGGTTTGATTTTTTTGTAGTGATTTAGTTTTATTGTTAAGTTAATTTTTATTTTTTGTTTTTTGTTATGGATGCATGTTGAACTCAACTTCTAACCTAACGGGTAGTAGTTGCGTTTTTAATTTCAGTTCCTTCATGTTACCTAATCTTGTTAAAGTCTCGACATGATGTGTTTTGTTTTACAGAGTTCATTTCCTAGTAGTACAGATGGGAATATCACTTGTGGTATTCGCATCGGTGGTGTATTGACTGAGGCAAGAACAAAACTTAGATACCTTTGCCGAGGTTCTGAAGATGATCTCCGGTAAAGCCCATAAGGGCTAGGTACGGAAGGAGTGCCGTGGCGACCTAACCGTCACATAGAGGGTGTCTTCTCCTAAGGGGTCAAACGTTTATTAATATTTGTTTCCTCTCTTTCCGAGTGCGCTGTTTGTGTATCCTTTCAAAATGGCTGACAAAGGAAAACTGACTGTTGAACAGCGCCTAAAGATTGTGTTGTTTTCTAATGAAACAAAAAGTGTGGTACTTACACAAACACGGTTTCGTGCATATTTTCAAATTGGTAGTCGCCCTCGTTTAAAATTGTATATAGACTTTACGAAAATTTTAACAGTGATGGTTCAGTATTTGAGAGTAAGCGCTAACGGCTTCTCAATGTTCGTTTTCCACAGAATGTCGAAGCTGTCAGAGCGGTGTTGCTGAAAAGCCCGGGAAAATCAACAAGAAAAGCAACAGCACAACTTGGAATTTCTAGGCGATCTGTGCAGCGAAATTTAAAAAAACTGATTTGCATTTTTAGCCGTAAAAAATGAGTGTTGCCTAAATTAAGTTTGACAAAAACATCAAAGAATCACATTCGCTTAAGGGCTGTGAACCAAGACATATTGTTAAACAATTTTTGATTTTCAGTTGAGGCACATTTTCACCTCAGACGGAGTTGTTAACAAACAAAATGTGCGTTTTTGACCTTCCGAAAATCCGCACGTGCTTCATGCAAAGGTGCATCATGCTCCAAGAATTACGGTTTGGGCCGCTATCTCAAGTCACGGAGTAATACGGCCATTCTTTTCTGAACAGAAGATGAACAGTGAACGTTATCTAAACATGCTGCGTAATAATCTTTTTTCTCAGATACTTGCAAAAGGATTTCAATTAGAAAACGAGTAGTTCATGCAGGATGGAGCCAGATCAAGCTAATGTTGTTTTAGACTTTCTGCCTTTCTGCATTAAGACAAATGTCACTTCAAACCGATTTCCTAATCGTTTTACCAGTGGACAGAAATGGCCCCTGAAAAAATATGACAATATATGTTCAATATGTCATGATCATATTGAACATGTAATAGTAGAACATAATCTCCAGGTATATAGTAAGCACACTGTATTTTACTTTTCTGTATGCAATTCAAATAAATACTCTTTAAGAAAACCAACTGTTGGATCATTTCATGCGCCACCCAGTAGATAAACAAAATATTACGGAATGAAATTAGAAGGGAGGTAGGCTTTTCACCGAGGCATAGTAAAGATTATGGCATGTCTGATAGCTAACCAGTTCAATTGTCACTCAGAGATCCGAAGTCCAGCACGTGTTCATGTTTCAGTCGTCGAACATTTTCACTGTTGTCTGCGAGATTTGAAAGTTCAGATGACTGTCGAACCGCTGTCTAACTTACACCGAAACGTTTAACCTCGTCAATCCAAGATAGTCGTAAATTTCCTCATTACGAGCTTTTGTTTTGTAAATTTTAATATAATCTAACTTAAAAAATTACCTGAAAATTTTCAAAATCCAATTTTTATTAAAAAAAAAATCTGTTAATTTTTTAATGTAATCATCCATCGAAAAGAGTTGAAATTTTCTTCTATTGTAAAAAATATTAAAAAAATTAATATGGATTTAAATAAATAAATATGTATTTTATTTATGGAGACAGTTCTTTTGCCACCGAAAGAACTAATCTTAATTAGGTTAAATAAATAAAAAACTCCGATGTGCACACAACATGAACCAATCTTAAATCAATCTTAAACCAATCTTTAATCTTTAAAAGAATCTATTTTCAATTTCCAAATTTAATTAAAACTACTTTAGTTTTATTTACAATATTGTCGAAATGGATCTATGAGTATACTTCCTTGTATGCCTATTAAACTATGTATACACATTTTTAAAGTACAAAAAATGTTATTTTACTAATAACTTCTGATTTTTTAAATATTTTTATTATTGAATTATTATTTATTGTAAATTTTGTTTTACAATCAAAGATTAATAATTATTAATAAGTCAATATGTTTAAATTTAAAAAAGGGAATGAAGTCTGATTCGAACCGATATGCCTACCTCTTCTAAGACCCAAATATTTCATTAACTAAAATTTTATTTGGCTATAACTCTGAAACCAATGACAATAAGTACGACTTATGATATATCGTTGAAAAGCTCTGAATGAGGGCTTATTACTGCAGTTAAGAAAAACTCCAAAATCCAAATGTTTTGGATTTTGGACTGCTTTGGACACTTTTGGTCCAGTCGATTGCAATCAAAAGAGGAGGTAAACAACGAGATGTTACAACAGGCCTAAATCCAAAATTTCAACATTCTACAGCTAATGTTTTTGAGTTATGCGAGATACATACGCACGTACGTACGAACAGATGTCACGCCGAAACTAGTCAAAATGGATATTTACCTTGAAATCTGAAATTTTTCGCGATTACAATAATTCCTGGCATAGTACAAGAAAGTATACGAATAAATAAAAAAAAAAAAAAACAATAGTAAAATCTTTTCGGTACTGAAAAATCTATTTTAATACAATGTTCATTCAAAGTATACTTTTTCAAACATAGTATAAAAAAATTAATTATTTTTAAAAACTTTGATTTCCGTTCTTAATAAACTAATGGCAAGAATTCTGAAGAGAGATAAAAAAACAGCTGAAAATGACAAAGCGAATTTTAGAGTAGGGGAAATCTTTAAAAAAAACCTTTTTAAAGAAAATATATTTCAAGAATAATTTCCAATAATAACAATTTATAAGTTAAAGATATGAGAAATTTTAATTCTAGATACAGAATCCCTGTGTTTGTAACTCGCGATGTAAAACTTTAAACCAATCTTTAATCTTTAAAAGAATCTATTTGCAATTTCCAAATTTAATTAAAACTACTTTAATTTTATTTACAATACTGTCGAAATGGATCTATGAGTATATTTAATCGATATATAAATAACTTATACAGTGAAAATTACTAATAAGCTGATTTACATTATAAAAATACTTAAACCTTTCATTATATTAAGACTGTTGATCCCTGAAAATAAGGAAATACGTCAACTGATAATAATATTAATAATAGCATGAGAATATAATCCAATAATAAAACCCCATCAAGAACTCGAGTCAATTTTTATATCTTAATGAGTTAACTGATTTTCGTAATGCAAACTTTATTAATAAACGTTAAATTATTTCATAACGAAATTTTCAAGTAATAGGAAACTAAATTTGCTTCCTTGGGAAAAAAATCTGATGTGGACACAACATGACTACCTAGTACGCCTATTAAACAACTTATACACATTTTTTTTTAAATGAAAATTATGTAAAATCTTATTTCATTAATAACTTTGATAATTTTTCTTACATATATATTTTTTTATTATCATTATTGAATTATTATTTATCGTAATTTATTTTTACAATCAGAGGTTAACAGTTAATTATTAATAAATCAATATATTTAAATTAAAAAAAAAGTTAAAAAAAAAGGAAATGAAGTATGATTCGAACCGATATGCCTTCCCCTTGTAAGATCCAAATATTTCATTAATTAAAATTTTATTTGGCTATAACTCTGGAACCAATGTAAATAAGTACTACTTATGACACATTGTTAAAAAAACTCAGTGAAAGCTTATTACTGCAATTAATAAAAATTCCAAAATCCAAATGTTGTTGGATTTTGGGCTTTTTTGGACACTTTTGGTTCAGTCAATTGCAATCAAAAGGTGAGGCGCCCAACTAGATGTTACAGCAGTCCTAAATCCAAAATTTCAACATCCTACGGTTAATCGTTTTGGGAATTATACGAGATGCATATGTACAGATGTCACGCCGAAACTAATCAAAATGAATTCAGGGATGGTCAAAATGGATATTTTCGTTGAAATATGAAAATCGAAATTTTTCGTAATCACAATACTTCCTTTACTTCGTACAAGGAAGTAATTATGTATAACTATTACGAGACACAGAATATTTTGCATATGTCAATCTTTAAATAAATTACAGAACTACTTGAAAAATTTCATTTCGCATATCACTGTTCAATATCACATAAAGGTCCTTGTCTTTTATTATTATTATCTTTCTTTTTAATATCTAGGCCACATGTTTATTTACTCCTATGAAGTACCGCCTTATTACTTTTTCCTGCAGACAATTTGTGCATATTTTATTTTTTAACAGCTACATAGAAATCGGAATGACAAAGATAAAAACCAAAAGACATTTCTAAATTTAATAATTAAAAAATCATTCATCGAACATAACAAGAAACATAATAAAGGTTTGTTTTTTTCAACACTTTGTTTATTAAATTTAATTTACATTGCACAAACGATATACAAATACATTGACTCGGATTGGAATTTAATTCTTACAAAGATTCTGATGAATAAAAAATCGTACTACTTATAATTACAACAAAGGACAAAAATAGGGATTAAAACTTGACATTATATATAAAACTTGACATTTCAAAAAATATAATTAAAAAAAAAAATATTTTTTGACCTGCTGGAAATAATCTAGACATATATATTAAGCACATGAAACGGTCGGTTAAAATATTGAAGCGGGAGGCCGTCATCAGCTATTCACGATGAAAATATTGCGAAAGGGCGCGCGCACCTGCTCGAACAACCTCATCTTAGCCTTCGGGTCATATCAGAAGAGGTAAACATCGGTAAAGACGCGGTACGTACAATTCTAACAGAAAAAATGAACCGCCGAAAAGTGTGCTCTCGTTTCGTTCCACACTTGACCGAAGAGCAAAAACAGGTGCGTCTTTCTTGCGTTCAAGACTTCGTTGAAACTGCCGATTGCGACCCGAATTTTTTGCAAACAATTAACGGGACTGAAGCTGGTGCTTCATGTATGATCCTCAAACGAAGCGTCAATCCGCTGCTTGGTTGTGTTCTGGAGCACAAAGATCGGCGAAAGACAGGCAGCAAATATCAAAAGTGAAAACGATGTTGATTGCACTCTTCGACTAAAAGGACCCGATTCAACATGAAATTGTCCCAATTGGACAAACCGTGAATTCTAAATTCTATCTGGAAGTAATTCGGCTCGAGTACCGGGATCCGGGCAGTTGGACTTTCTCGACAATGCTCTGGCATACATGGTGACAGTTTTAACACGTTATTACGCTGCAAATCAAATCACCGTCTTATCCCATCCGCCCTATTCGCCCGACTTGACTCCAGCAGATTATTTTGTGTTTCCGAAACTCAAGTTGAAATGAAAGGCCGCTTTTTCGACGACATTTCGGCTATCCAAAGGGCTTGCACAGAGCAGTTAAGGGCGATCCCACAAAGTGATTTCTCCAAAGCGTTTGATAAGCTCTACCGGCGCTGAAACGAGTGTATAACTAGAGAATGGTTCTACATTAATCTCTAAATTTAAAAAATAATATAACAACTTATCATTTAAAAAGATGACTGACAGGACTATTTTACTCAGTAGAAAGTCTCTTATTACGAAAGACGGGTAAAAAACATTGCTTAATATTGTATTTTGTTAAAGTGAAATAAAGAATTTAATAAGCAGAATTCAAAGTTGCAAAAATATTAAAAATATTTTTTTTATTTTTTACTTTATGATTTTGCCACAAAGCTTGAAGCTTGTGCGTGGAAATATGGAAATGGAATTTTGTAGCATATGAAAAACATTATGGCCGGGATTCGAAGACGGAACCTCGGGATGAAAGATCGAGACGCTACCACTCGCCAAGGAGATCGTTATTTAGAGATTTAAGATTATATACATAAGTACAGGTTGTTAGTTTTATGACATAACTCAAGCAAAGTTCTTTTTAGAAAAAATACAATAATTTTGGATGAAGAGGTTGTTTTATAATCACCTGATATAATTTTCTATTTCTTTTTGTGAACAGTTAGTTATTTTTGGTTATCTGTATTTTTTTTTTTTTTTAAGAAGAAATCGTTTTGTACAAGGAAGAAATGAATTTTATATGGAAAATTATTTAACAACTAAATCTTTTGTTTTGTGCCGATAAGCTTTTCGATTGCAGTTCCCGGTTAAGAATGTACCAAATAAATCTTCAATTCATCGTCTGATAAAGAAATATAGAGGGACTGGTTTTGTATGCAATCAGAGACATAGCCGTAAACGTTCAATACTTAATGACGAAACATTGGAAGATGTTAAGAAGATAAGCATTTTAAACTCTCCAAACAAATCATTACGAAAACCTACGCAACTAAAAGGAATATCTCTGTAAAATGTCTTTAAAGCTCCGGCTACTTAACTTAAAGCCATACCAAATTCATGTATCACATGAAATAAACCCGGTTGATTATAAACCTGGCTAGACTCCATTACTGTCAATGGTTTAATCAGTTTGTTCGAGAGAGAATTAAAGTATTTTTTACACGAGGCTTGGTTTCATTTGAGTGGTTACGTTAATAGTCCGAACGATCGCTTCTGGAGCTTTAACAATCCTTAACATCCGTTCTCGATCTCTACACACACAGAAAACTGGTGTGGCGTGCATTTTCCACGCGAAGAATAACTGGCTCCAAATTCTTTGAAAACATTCTTAATGCAGACCTCTACCAAGAAACTGTAACGCAGTTTATTGCAAATCTAAAATTAAATGAGAAATTCGTGGTTTCAACAAGATGGGGCCACATTTATCATGGAAAGAACAACAATGGACTTTTTGAGAAATTTCTTTAGTGAAAGGGTAATATCGACTGGCTTATGACCAGCTAGGTCACCTGATTTTTCTCCTGCAGATTTTTTCTCCTCGGATATCTAACAGGTTGTTTTCAAAAATAATCCACACTCCAATGAACTGAAAACCAACATAACTCGAGAACTACGAGAAATTGGAAGAGTACACTTCGAAAGTTTGCATGGAATATGAAAAAGAGGGTAAAGGCTTGCATTGATAAAAAATGGTGGATACTTTTAACATTTGTTATAAAAAAAATTCTATCTCAATATTATTTTGCACAATTAATTGTAATATTTAAAACTTATCGCATGAAATATAACACATTATTTTTCTTTAAAATGGGTTGGGTTTTAAAACAAACACCTGCGTAATTAAATCACAAAAAAAGTTACATCAAAAATATATGTTAACGGCAGTTATAATCAAGAATCAAATTATTTTCTCTCATGACTGTACATCTCATATTTTATCATTATTCTACCGCACTAGGTTTATTTTCATGCTTTTAAAATTACTAAGAAAATCGTAAAGTGTACGCACATATTTTCTTTTCATTTTTTAAGTAGCTATTTTTTTTAGAAGTAAAGTTCGTGACTTACAACCATATAACAATAAATACGGGTACGCATTAACAAAGAAGTGGCTTTTAGCCACCTTAAGATAAACGGTAGTGTGTTTTATTACATGTTACATCTTTCAATAGGAAAGATAAATTTCGGGAGAGAGGATGACCTAAATTCCAGTATTTAACACTTTAAAACTAAAACTTTACGTTATCTGAAATAATCTCTAAAAAAATATGCGTTCATTGAAAAATCTTCTGATTTTATATTCTAATACATTTCTAGCGGTAGATACGATTTCAAAAAAGTTTTGGTAGACTATCATGTTTCTAAAGATTTTAATTTAACGTAAATGATAATTTTATCGTAGCAATAGTATGAAACTAAAACTTTTCTAACAATTTTTGGGGGGAAAATGCTTCTACTTAGGGGAAAAATTTGTAAATGTATTCACTTATGATGAATTAACGATTTTATATGAATAAACATCTTTATTCTTGGACGATCGGAGTACCTGAGAAGAAAAGATTAGAAGCTTTTGAAATGTGGTGCTTCAGGAAAATATTAAAAATCAGGTGGATGGATAAAGTGACAAATGAATTGGTATTGCGGCAAACTGATGAAGAAAGAAGCATTTGGAAAAATATAGCTAAAAGAAGAGACAGACTTATAGACCACATCTTAAGGCATCCTGGAATAGTCGCTTTGATATTGGAGGGACAGATAGGTGGGAAACATTGTGCAGGCAGGCAACGTTTGGAATATGTAAATCAAATTGTTACGGAAGTAGGATGTAGGGGATTTACCGAAATCAAACGACTGGCACTAGATAAGGAGTCTTAGAGCTGCATCAAAACAATCAAATTACTGACGACAAAAATAAAAGAATAAACACTGAAACCCCAATAATTTCAATTATCTTTTTTTTTTAATTTTAATTTTGTGAAGATTTTCTAATTCTATGTTATAAATATTCGATTTTACTCCTTAAGCAGTTTAGCCCAGGTAGGAGTTGGGTAGAAAACAACAGGACTCATATAGGTGAACGTAGGCAGAGCCATGTTCACCTGACCCAACAAATATCAAGCATTAAGGAATTCAAAAAGGTTTTACAACTTAGCACAAACTATATATATAATCTGACGATAAAAAAAAACAAGGTTATTCTAAAGAGGTGGATATGGAGAGAAAGACGATCTACATACAGGACCACGAAATTAATCAAATAATTCCATCAAAACAATTTTGCTACCAACTCCTCGGCCGATCGGGAATATTTGTCCAGAATGAGAGTAGCACATTATTTAGCTACGATTTTTGATAGACAAGCTTAAATATATGTTCTAATATTTTGCTTTTTTCCATCTAAGAACAGCCTTACTTTAAGAAAAAATGCTAATCGATTACCAGATTCGTGTGAATTGGGGAAGTATCAAACCTTTCATTAGACAGTCCTATATTGGAGAATGCGTTCTCCCTTAACTGATTAAATTATTCTTTTAAATATACATCACTTAACACACATTCTACTAAAAGGATACATATTACAACTTCAAATAACTTCTGTCAATTTTTTAAAAATTTGTTTAAATCCATTTAAGTTTTTTGTCAACCGAGACTGGTCTAATAGTTAACTCGTCGTCGCGAATGTCATTTAACATTTGATTTTCGAAGTCGAAGGTTCTGAGATTCACATCGTAAAACAAGCTAGTTGCTTTTATATAAATTTAAATACTAGTTCATGGATACCGGTATACTTTGGTGGTTGAAATTCAATTAACCACACGTCTCTCCGGAATGATCGGCCAGACAATTCTACAAGACTACACCTCATTTACATTACATATATATCATTTCATCTCATTCGACCGCGGAGGGTTGCTTATTGTTCACTAGTTGAACAAACTGTAACGAAGACATTAGGAAAATAAAATATATTTTTGTTTTAATTATGAATGGAAGCTAAATCAGTGCTTCAGAGGAAATTTACTGTGTTATTAAGTTTCAATCTAGAACAAGTATTAATAAAATAATATAAACTGTAGATTTTATTTAAAGTTTGTAAAAAAGCCGTTTTTATAGCGATAAACGCGTTCATTCGAACCTAAAGAATGTTCCATTCATAAGAAATATTCATGATTCATCATCAACAATCCCGTTAATAAAAAAAATAAGTTTTACATCTGTTATTACAGAATATAAAAATTTTCACCGGTTTTTACGAAATACATACTAAATGTTTTTTACCTGTTACTCCATCCATTTCAAATCGAAACTTTTTATACTTCTTTTGAGCTATAAAATTTAATGTAAACTTTTTTTTAACCTCCGGGACTACCGTTAGGAATTGTTTCAGAAGATGAGATGAATGAAAACCGGGATTTAAACCCGGGACCTTCGGATGAAAGGCCGAGACGCAACCACTCGCGCCACAGAGGCCGACGCGAGTAAATGTAAACTTATGTAATACGTATAAGTTATGAAAATAAATTAAAAATGGAATTGTTTTATAAGTATTAAAAATATAGTTCATATCTTTTATTGAAAAAAGGGGAAAAATAATTATAAAGTATATATTTCTTTAATAATTATTTATTCTTTTGATAGATGTACTAATGTAATTTGGGAAATAATTATAATGGAAGGTTTATAAAAGTAAGATATTTTTGTTACTTCATATCATAGAGGAACATTCATATGTAGAAAATAAATTCATAATTTGTTTTACATATTTACGAGAGATGTTGAGAGTTAAAAAAGTTTTGAAGAACTTTCAAGATTTTAACTGAGGTAATATGAAATTTTAAAGAAATGATAAATGTTATATTCATACACAATTATTTTTAAATGTCATCACATAATTTTTTAACCCCGTTTATATAATGTTATTTATTAATATGATATAAATAAACTTACTTAATTTTTACATAATGGCCAAAATAAATATTTGTTTTAAATTTTACTACATAATTCAAATACATCAAACAGAAAATATAATATCATAATAGTATAAATAGTTACAAGTGGCATAGAAAATATTCAGTTCATTGCATAAATTGCGTTATGGATATAGCATACGTTCATAGTTTACGCTCAGATTTTAATCTTAAAAAAAATATATATATAAAATAAAAAAAATAATCTCTTCATTCCAATTTTTTTAACCGTTTCTTTTTTAATAACTGCCAGTTTTCACTATCATCTGTAGAATAATGTTTTTTGGAAAATTGAAATTAGATTCCCCCGACGAAAGAGGAGTATTGATAAAAATACAAAAAATAAAAAATAAAAAAACAAATAAACGAGGGATTAAAAATGGATAAGTTCCAATAAATATACATTATTAAAAGGCAAGTATATTTTATATTCTTAAAGGTTCAAATTTTCCTGACCTGGTAAATTTTTTTTTTACATATTAAAATAATGAAATAATAAACATAAAATGTAAAAATAAAACCGTTTTCATTTTATTTTTCTTTCACGAAAGGAGTAAAAATTTATTTAAACACCTAAAAATTCTAAAGCACTCGAACTAAGAAACTAAAAATTTATTTACGTACCCAAAACATATGCGATATCTTTTAGGATGGACAAAGCGTCATGAAGAAAATTAAAAAAAACGACGTCATCTCAAGGATAATCTAGTTTAAAATTTGACTAAAAATCAACTACTTAACATTATTTGATAATAGATTCAAAGCGCAAAATTATCTTAATAAACTTTTTACTTTTTTCAGCGAGTTAGTGATTTTAAAATCTGGCATAATTTTTCGTGATACGAAGAATGGCAGTTGTATTATATGATCAATGACTTGTTACGTGATCAAAATAAAAATAAGATACGGAGTTGTACTAGTCGCGTTATATCTTTACCGACTAGTTTAAAGTCTAAAATGAGAATTATTTTATTCCTTTTCTAATAAATAAATGCGATTTAATTTTGCGTTACTTACATAAAAAAAAAAATTAAGAACTCCAAAAAAAGGCATTCTAATTTACTTGCTAAAAAGTACAAATCAAGCTCACATGGTTTCGAGAATTAGAAAATGACATGAAATACATTAGAATCAACACAAATAAAATAAATGACGGGGCACTTTTTAGACAGATAATCCAGAAAGTAAGCTTTCAGGAAAGGAAAAAATCAACCAGTGGAAGGAAGTGGACACAAGAAGAGAAGGATGAAAGAAGTGTGTGCATAAAGGAAGCAAAACCAAAATTGATTTATTGTACCCTCTAAATGGTTATTCGAAAAAAATTCCTGACTGAAATAAGAAATACTTTATAATTGGAAAACCGTTTGTCGAAACAATATCCGACTAAATTATAAGAGGGAACAACGTTCGATTTGTTTCAACACGATATATATTCGACTTAGGTTAAAATTTATTCGAAATGAGTATTATTATCTGCTTTTTCTTCTCTTGTTTGAAAAAAATTTTCAATTACGTTAAAAATTTTCGTTAGATAATAGAATAAATATTGATTAAACAGTAAGATAAGACCAAACCCGATTTTCATCGTGACTATAACAACGTTTTTAAACTCATTTAACAAAGATAAAATACGACTAATATAAATTTCATTAAAACATATACATAGATTTTAATAAAAATAAAAAGGAGTCACGATGTAAAAGAGGATAAAATAAAGAGCAATTGTGTTAAACGGCTATTAAAATAAATTAGAAACCAAAAAACCGTTCAAAAACATTTTACTAATTTTTACTTAAAACTTTTACTAGATAGTCATTTGAGTCGTAAAAAAATCATCATCAGGAATTAATAAGTAAATAATAAATATAGAAAATAAAAATGAAAATTATAATTATTAATTGACAAGTAAACAATACTTATAAAACATTATACAAACAATATTTCTAAAAGTGTTTTTAGAATAACAGTAAAAAATACACACAACTGTTGCTATTTTAGCCATTTCAAAAAATGAAAACTTAAAACTAGCTTATAAATATTTCCATCAAATCGAATTGTTTTTGTGATTAATAAACGTTTAAACTAAATTTATGATTTTATTGGGATTTCCTAAAACGACAAAGGTTTTATCTTATACTCTCATTCTGAAATCATTGTTAGAAATATTCGTTTAATAGTGTTTCGTAAATACTGTTTATAAAATAATATTTTTATTATTATGTCATTAGTTTAATTTCTTTTTTTCTGAATTGAACAAAAAAAAAATAAACTTGACATAGTCATGTTGATGTTTTTAAAATAATTTAGTAAATAAAGAGAAAGTATGCAATTGCAACTTACTTCGATAACGTGGCAAATAAATATACTACTTCCTCAGTGTCTACTGAAGATGATTGTTTAATAATCAAAATGGCCATCAGTTTTAGATTCTAAATAAAACGGTTTTAGAATGTTTTCTTGATTTCTAAGATATAAACAAAAATTCAATCAGCAAGGTTTCTAAACACAAAGTATGAACATTTATTAATAAATAAAATAATACCTGCCGGTTCTTCAAAAGAGTAGAAAGACCTCAGCCTTCGTCGCCACGAATCCATTCTTCCACCAGAAGTAACCATTACAACCATTACTATCTCTTGAACGTATACGTTTTTATAAATACGTTTATATTTTATGAATTTATTATCACACTTTATCACTTGAAAAATATAAATCACTGTTTGGTTTAAAAAAAAACATACCGACTAACACTTTTTAACGTTTATTTTATATGTTGTACATAATTCATAAATTTCACTACAATCACTTTTGTTTTTGAACAGGAATAAATCATTTTACCCTTTGTTAAAAAAAAGAAACAAAAACAAACCACGTAAAAAGCAATTCAAATAATTATAATTGATATATCAATTATAATTGATATAAAGATACATTGATTCCTATTTTTCAATTTTTTTTTTTAATCTGATCGCAAACATCCGTAAACATTTTTAATGATCTTGGGTTATTAAAAAAATAACCGTACTTTCACCTTTTTTCAAAACTTCTGATCGTAAATGTCCGTAACCTCTTTTAATGAACATTAAATAAATAAAAAATATCGGGGCATTTTTCATTTTAATGATTATAAATTTCAAATGTGGTGCCAGAATTTTGTGATTAAGTTCAAGTTATTTTTTTTTAGTATATAACTAATTAATTTTTTTTTAATTTGTACTGGGATGAAGTTTATCTTAAATATATAAAAATCTTGTGTCACGATGTATGTTTGGGATAAACTCCGAAAGAACTGAACCGATTTTGATCAAATTTCATAACTATCTGTAATTTGGTCCAACTTAAAAAATAGGATAGTTTTTACCTCAATTATTGACCTCAATCTAATTTAATTGTAAATTAAATGTTTATTATACGATAATAGTGTGTTTTTAAATAAACTTGGAAAAGAATTTATTTAACTATAAAGATATATATTTAATTTTTTAAATAACACCTAATATAAATAAATAGACATTTAATTTTTAAATAATCTTGGAAAAGAACATATTCTACTAATATAAGTAGGTATTTAATTTTTAAATAACAACGAAAAAATATTTGAACTATAAAGATGGACATTTAATATTTAAATACATCTAATATAAACAGATATTTAATTTTTAAAAAACCATCGAAAAACTTTTTAATCATAAAGATAGACATTTAATTTTTAAATGACCTTGGAAAAGAATATATTCTACTAATATAAAAACAGGTATTTAATTTTTAAAAAACCATCGAAAATAATTTATTTAACTATAGAGATAGATATTTACTTTTTAAATAACCTTGGAATTTCGACGTCTAGCGTGCGGTATAAAACCGCACGCTAGACGGTTTTCTTAGATTCATGTAATTTCCCAGCACAATTTTCGTTGTCAAGATTAATTTGAAAGATGAAAGGAGAAAAATTTTTATATCTTTAATTTTCTTGTAAGCTCTGTCGTTAAATGTAATGAAATTTTAATTTTCTTTTTTAAAAATATATTAGGCCAGTATTTAAGTATAAATAATGGATTAAAAAAATATTTCTCTTTTAGAAAATTTATCTTTATCGTATTTTTAATTTGGATTTAATAATAATTTTTTCTTTTCATTATTTTTTGGAATTTAACTCTTGTTTTTAAAATATTAAAAAGGTATATATTTATGAAAAAATCTGATGTGAACACCACTTGACTTCCTTATATGCCTATTAAATTACATATACATTGTTATTTTATAACTAAAAATACATAAAATATATTTCACTAATAACTTCTGACTATTTTCATTTTTTGTTTTGTTATTACGTATTTATAGTATTCTTTATTTTTTATTTTACAATCAGAGGTTAATAATTATTAATAAATCAATATATTTAAATTAAAAAAAGCGATAAAAAAAGGAAATTTGGCCGAACCGAAGTGCCTTCCTTTTGTAAGATCCAAATATCTCTATTAAAAAATTAATATTTTATTTGGCTATAACTCTGAAACCAATGAAAATAAGCATCACTTATGAAGCGTATATCGTTGAAAAACTCTCAATGAAGGCTTATTACTGCAGTTAAGAAAAAGTCCAAAATACAAATTTTTTGGATTTTGAACTGTAAAAATATAGTTTCAATATAAACTTAAGCCTGCACAGATAAAGCGTACCACATAATGAGACATTCCAAATTTTTTTGAGTTTGGGTTTTTTAAAAATATTTTTGGTCACGTCGATTGCAATCAAAAGGGGAGGTGCACTACTAGATGTTACAACAGTCCTAAATCCAAAATTTCAACATTCTACGGCTAATCGTTTTTGAGTTATGCGAGATACATACGTACAGACGTCACACCGAAAATAGTCAAAATGGATTCAGGGATGGTCAAAATGGATATTTCCGTTGAAATCTGAAAACCGAAATTTTTCGCGATCACAATAATTCCTTTACTTCGAACAAAGAAGTAAAAATTTCACTTATTTCAGATATTCCTCTCTACTTAAAATTTTTCCTAAACTTTTTTTTATATCTTCCCCACCGCTAATGAAAATTTCTCTACAAACGCTTTTCAACTCTGACATTATCTAGTTATTTGTAAATCTCCGAAAATGAACCAACTAGGTTTAAATTCTCTTTTTTTTTGGTATTACTTAGGCAAATACTTTTTTACGACTGCCCAAAAACGAGTCTAATGTATTTAGGGTATATGTTTGTATGTTCCACCGCAGCAGCTCAACGGCTGAACCCATTTAGATGTATGATCCGCGATGGAATCCATAAGTTACCGGGAGTGTCATAGGTTATATATAGATAAAATAAAAACCTAACCCAAGGAATTACCAGGAATATACAGCCCGTTATCTAAAATTAAACATTTGTCTAAGGTAGTAGAATTTATTAATATCTACGACATTTAACGTCGATAATCCACAATTAGGCTCAAAACCAAATCCAACAAAATAAAAAAAAATAAAAAAATAATTTTAACAAAAAAAAAAACGCCAAAAAAAGAACTGAAAGGAAACCTACCAAGATGAAAATCAACAACAATCAGGATCACACACCACCATTTTCAAAAAACAAAAACTGAAACCAAATCAAAGATAACAACCACACCAAACAAACGAAATAAAAACACTAAAAACCAACACATATGTAAAACTACAAACAGGAAGTTTGTCAGTTATTTTTTTTTGTATAATTTTTTGTATTACTGACCTGATTATTTTAAGTTTTCTTTTTTGTTTTATGGTTATTTTTTTGGTCTTTTCGTGTTTGGGATTGATTTTTTTAGTCTACTAGTTTTTTTATTTTCTTCTTTTTTATACTTGTTTTTGAATATAAAATAATAAATTCAGGTTTTATATATACATTTAAAAAAATTTAAAGATTAGAAAACAAATTATACAATACACAAAATTGTCACCCTCACGCTCTTTTATTATCCTATATTTAAGAGCAATGTTTATTTGTTTTTTGTTTTTTTTTGGCAGTCTTGTTTTTTAATTATTATATTTACCACTTGTTTTAATACTTTTAATCTAATTCTTTATACGTTTAAATTTTTAAGAAAATTATTAATATTATTTATTTATTACAAATTGGACAAATTCCCATTACTAATTTTTTCGATCAAATTTTCAAATAAAACCTTTGAAAAGTTTTTCGGAAAATTAAGATTAAATGTACAGTTATATTACACCCACAGGCGCGCGCGCGCACACACACACAAAAACCGCGCGCGTGCACACAAACTTTTTTTATACAGAAATCAAGACAAACATTCAAAGCTTAATATAAAAGATTTTTATCAAAAAAATTATTTATTTATTAAGAATACTTATAATTTTTAATCCATATTTACTGTGTAAATTTACTATTAAAAAAACCTTGGTTTTAAATAATTATTTATTTAAAATAGTTTTATTTATTTAAATTTCTTAAATTAACTTTTATGATATAATTAACCTAAATAAAATATATCAAGTAAAAAAAAGTTGTTTTAACAAGCTTTTAAGGAATTTTAAATATAATATATAAATAAATAATGCACCCATTAATGTTGTCAAAATAAACTGTGTTAAAATTATTCAATCAGATTATATTAAAATAAATAATATATATGTATATTCTACTTAAAATTATAAATTTTAACTACTAACTGCGTATAAATGTATTGCAACAAAGTTACGCGTATAGAAATGATTCTGACGAATCCATCGACGTAAAAGAAATGAAACAGATAATCTTTTCATTCAATAAAACAAACTTCTTAAACAATTTTTTTTTAATTTAATACCGCATAAACAAGAAATTTCATTCGACATGAAATAAATTAATTTAATTGAACACTTCAGAAAAAATTATTTATAATCTTTTTTTAAATACATAAAATTATGATGTATAATTTTAAATTTAGCTAACATTATTTTTTAATTAAAATTTTATTACGCAAGATAAAAATTATTAAAAAATGTTTAATTAAAATATTTAAAAATAATACTAAAAAACCTTAATAAAGCAATATTAAAATACTATTTATTCAAATAACATCTTAAGTAAGTAATAAGATATCGATTAATAAAACATAAATAAAGAAATTTAACGACGAAATAATATTTTATTAAACACTTTCTTCCGGTAAAATTACTATCAATAAAACCAATAAAAACAACAAATTCCAAATAAACCAAAATACGTGTACACTCAATGTATCAATTTTCGCGCACAAACACTTAATAAACTGTATTACTAATAGAAATAGAGAAGATGTGACGACAGACGGACCTGCGTTCATTTGAAAGTTGTATCATGGGTATCCTTGTCAAAATAACACGAGATAGGCGGCGCCATCTATTCCATACGTAAAACAACGACAGACTATATTATTAGCTAGCGAATGAACACTACGAAATAACTAGAATATTTCATTATGAAAGAATTATGTTTTCAAAGCTATTTGTATAAGTTATAAAAAATTTCTGTCAACGGGTTGTCAACATCATGTATGCATCAGACAAATGAACGGAAATTTTTTTCCAGAATGTATTTATTACGGTAATATGAGACACTAAAAATAACAGTTCCGACTGAATAATTATATCTTTGAGAAAATAAAAACAGATTTAAAATAACAACACTTTTCCACTCTTTGAAAATTTAGATTGTTTTAAGTCTCTGCCAAACTAAAAACAAACAATTACCGATCTTTAATTTGGTGCCAACTTTTAAGTGGAAATTAAAAGCCCCTTAAAAAGTACTAATTTTTACTTGTTTGTTTTTATTGTTATGTTTTATTTTCCTTTTTATAAATACACGTAAGCTAACAAAGAACGCAGCTGCATGAAAAAAAAAATCATTCACAAGAAACATAATGTGAGACTGATGCACAATCTTGTAAAAGGAAAAAAAAATGAAAAAGATAAAGAAATTGAAGAAACTATTATAGTGTATGGAGTTGAAAACTCTCTCTGAAATATGTTCATTTAATTTTTTATTTTATGTTTTCCAACTAATTTTCTAAAATGTTCGGGTGGAAATATTTTGAATCAGAACATATATTATTACTACGTCAATACTAAACAATAAATATGACAAAATAAAAATATATCACAAAAGTCAACGTATATAATGTAATAATTCGTTAAAAGATCAATTTTCCATTTAAGTCATCTACCAAGAAACTTTACCCGCCATCAAGTAACCTCTTAAAAAATTCTTCTATAGAGTAAATAAAAAAACACAACGAAATCGATCCATTTGACAAAAAAAAAGATTTGAATAGTATAAATCTATATTTATATTGATCGGTATGATATTGATTTATATTGATCTATATTATACTGATCGGTATAACACACTAATATAGATCACGTCAAGAACAGGTAGGTATCCTACTACACCGATAAAAAAAAAGGAAAATTAACTAACTACCCAAGAATTTTCCTGGAAGGTTCCAGGAAAAACGTAGTAAAACCTTGATCATAGCAACATCACAAAATAAAAAATTAATGCATATAAAATAAAAGGTATAAATAGTTTAAATCCATACTAAAAAATATACAATTCAGAAGTCGTTGAAAATTATCTGGGGACATATTATTTATGTTCACACTAAAAACACAGATGTACAAAATTCAGGAGTATTTTTTATTATTTAAATATCGTCAATAATAAATATCATAATAATAATTTAAATATCATCAAGACATTAAAAAAATATTTTAATTTAATTTTAAATTAATTTGTGGAAAGATGTTTTTTAACCTTTTAATGCGGGTCGAATTGTTGTATCTCTTTTATTTGTATAACGTCTCTTATTAACGACTTTTCGAAGAAAAGTACGGAATTACTATCAGTCGTATGGTGGATGAAAATGAATCGTCTTTACGTTTTGAGTTATGAAAAGTACGAAAATACTACTTACTTAAAATCGAGTTTCCATATATATAAGGAAACCCGACTATACAATATAAAATCCTAATATTCGAAGATGATATAGTTCTCTTCTCACAAGAACTAGAAAGACAGATAAATGAACTTCAGGTGGCTGACAAACCCTATGGTCTAAGGATGTACCTTGTCATTCAACTCCTAACAAAGGCTTTTATACGGATCTGAATACTAGTTCGTAGATACCGGTGTTCTTTGGTGGTTGGGTTTCAATTAATTACACATCTCAGGAATGGTCGAACTGAGACTGTATAAGACTACACTTCATTTACATTCATACATATCCTCTAAAGTAATACCTGAACCGTAATTTCAGGAGGCTAAATGGAAAAAATAAAGAATCTCATCTTCAACAAGTTAGAGGAAAAAGATTTTTTTTGTCTCTGGAGAAGAAATCGAACAAATAGATCGTTACATATATCTTGGCCAACGAATGTCAACTAGGATGATACAATCAAAGAAGTTGAACGACGAGTTAATCTAGGGTGACAGATGTTCGGGATATTTAACATGGTTTTTAATAACTCTTCTTTTGCTTTAAAAAGAAATTTTTCGATCAAAGCGTCCTGCCAGTCCTTAACTGTGGAAGCGAAACTTGGACATTAACCGTTCGACTATTACAAAAGCAATGAGTAGCACAAATAAATATGGAACGATGTATGCTTGGAGTTATCTGACAGACAGGAAGACCTCTAAATGGATCAGAGAACAAACGAAAGGACATGATATCATGATAAAAGTTAATGAATTAAAACTGCGGTGGACAAACCATCTAGCAAGAAGAACTGACGGCAGGTGGACTAAGTATAGATGATATACTAGATCGTGGATAGCGGTATTCTTTGGTGTTTGGGTTTCAATTAAACACACAACTCAGGAATGGTCGACATGAGACTGTACAAGACAGCCATTCATTTACATTCATACATATCATCCTCAATCATCCTCTGAAGTAATACCTTACGGTGGTTCCGGAGACTAAACAGAATAAGAGAGAGAATAAGATAACAAGAAAAAACCACTAGATGAAACTCCCACGAGAAAGACCAAGACCCGTTGGATTGATTAAATTATCAAATACACTGGACCGAGTTGGCAGAAGATCGCACAAAACCGTATTAGTTGGAAACGCACTGAAGAGGTCTTCATCCTGTAGTGAATCGCTAACGGCTGAAATAATGATGATATATAGACCTATGTGTAAATTTTTGCGGCTCGAAAATCTCCAAAACTACCAGATCAGTTTCATTGAAATTTATATACGCTGTATGTGCTAGGTTGTGAACCTGAAAATTTTATGAAGATTGTATGAGACATTCTTTACTACGATCAATTTAAGTCGAAAAAAATTTGAAGTTATCTTGACTGTGTAGTAGTTTTTCATATGCGCTTATACAATGAATCACAGTGTTGAGCGAGTTGAAGTTTGTTTAAAAAAATAATAATAATTTTTTATTTAGAGTTTTTTTTGACGTGTAACTTTTTTTTTTTAAATCAAAAGTTGTTTTTTTTATAAAATTTTAGATTACGATGAATTGATATTTTTTAAAAAAGGAAACAAAATAAAATAACGAAAAGTTCGTCTGCTTGGCAGAACTACGCAAGAATTTTGTTTTTAAATCAGTTAATATCATAAAACTTTCTATTTATTTTTCTGCTATAAACGTAAACACATTAAATGCTTTATATTAATTATTATCTGTTTGGTTATGCGTCAAGAAAAAAAATCGCGGAAAAGAATTTTTTTTAGAATGTCAAACTGTTATCTAAAAAAAGAAAAACTGTAGAAATAATTTTTAATTTATTAGGTTCATAATTAATTTTTTTCCTGTAATTACATTAAAGTTTCATTAAACTATTATCAACAATATTTTAAACCACAGATCATTTTACTTTAGATCATGAAAAATGACGTTATATAACTGACATAAAAACGAGTTTTTTACACAAACACCATTTATATAACATTTATTATAATACTTTTTTTTTTTTAATATTTTGATAGAAAAAATCCGTTATTCTAGTATTAGATTCGAGAAAGCTGGTATTAAAGACACTGTATTTACTAAACGTTGGAAGAACACCCCTCCAACAATACTGTTTGCTAGTAATCTGATCGGCAACGTAATACATACTTTCTTTACATAGAAGTACTAGGAACAAATTGAAACTATCAGTAAGCTGCTGTACTTAATACGTTACAGTTTGAAAATAGTACTTAAGGTATTAAATTAATATTGTAACTTTTAATTTAGTTAGTAATCTTACCGCTTTAATTAAACAGTTTTGTAATTATTTTATAAGTATTAAGTCTCGACTACGAATATAAATATCGATAACTAATAATCGATCTACCGAAAAATATAATTAATGAATAACAAAATAAAATAGTTTTATTACTGTTGTAATAAAATACTTCGGCGAATGTCGTGGCGTACGGAAACATCATGGCCTTTCATCCGAAGGCCCCCGGTTCGAATCCCGGTCAAGCAAGGCATTTTACATACACTAAAAAATTTTTATTTGATATTTCCACCGCACAAACTTCGTGCTTTAATTAATCATAAAAATAAATAAAATTTAGTATTGGTGTCATCTTTTTTATAGCTACGAACATATATTTTGCAAAACTGATATTTATAATATAATATTACACGTTCCTTCCTACAGAGATTTTAATGGTACATGTTAAGTAAATTGATTTTAAGTAAATTTTAATAATTTAAATACAGGAACAATCTATATTGGTTAAAAACTTTATCGTGTTAAGAGCCAAAAACGTATTAATAAAAAAAGAGCGATTTGAAGATCGGCTTTTCGAAAGCAAATTTGGAATTACTGATAAATAATTTATCAAAATTTGAAAGATAACTCAGGTAGCTAAATATTTATCAAATTATATAATCAAAGACGTATAATAACAATTACACCTTCGAGCTAACAGTTTAGAAATTAAGCGAAGCATACAAGGATTTGTAACTTGACATGGTTTTCAAAGAAGTCATAATATAACTATATATCTACGCCCAATTACAGCTATTTTTTATTTTATCATAAGAAATAGATTTGGCAGCGTGGAAAAATACCCAGCTTTACCGGAATTCGAATCTAGAACCTACTGGATGAAAAACGTGAGATGCTACCACTCCACCATGAAGATCGATTTAAGTTTTTATAAGTCGTCTACACAAATGTATATTTATAGGGTAGCCAATTTTATATAACTATATATTAGGTTAGACGTCAAGGTTTAAAAGATGTTAATGAGACTTTTAAATAAACCCCATATTTAACTTTACTTTTTCGTATGTTGTACGATTTTTTTTTTTAAAGTCAAAACTCTAGATGGATGTTATTTTATCTAAGGTGAAATCTATAAAGGTTTTTGAGGTATTATAAAAGGAAAAATTAGTTTCGGTATTAATTCGAAGTTTCATTATTTTCCAAACTCTTTAAGGTTAATAAATCAGGACAATTTATGCTTATTTTTCCATTTAAGATTTATATAAATTATTGTATAACATCTCAGTTTTCAGTTTTCTGGATGAGCTGAAACGAAATTATTTTACAGGCTATTCAACAGAAAAATATGATAATTAACTAGTTATCTACATTAATAAATAAATAATAAAATCGTATCTTTCTTTCGATTACTCATTAACGACGAGAATCGAGTGTTTACGTATAAAGTAGAAAAATATATAGAAAGTTTTATGATATTAACTGATTTAAAAAAAACTTCTTGCGTAGTTCTGCCAAGCAGACGAACTTTTCGTTATTTTAATTTGTTTCCTTTTTTAAAAATATCAACTCATCGTAATCTAAAATTTTATAAAAAAAAACCTTTGATTTATAAAAAATAGTTACACGTCAATCTACTCGTTGAACGACTCGATTACTCATTAACCTATTTCCATAATCCCTACAGCTTGATTTAAAACTGACAGAAAACTTTCTTCTGTGATATAGACACCCACTAAAAAAAGGTTTCTTAGAAATTTACCCCCTAAGGAAAACTGAAATACGGGTGAAGTCTGACCTATGATCCCCAAACCACTGAAGCGTTTAGGGGTTCAAAAGTGTAACAGAACTTCATAATATGTAAATACACTAACAATAAGCGTTTCGGTAGGATTATATATATATTTCTGGTACAAAACGACCTTTCTGTTTATCCCTAACGATTATTTTAATAATTATAGTTTATTCTTATAAAATATTATATAAAAAAATATTAAGTTTTTCTCTCCTCTGAGAAGCCTGATTTTATATAAGAGCAAACGTTGAAGATATATGTGGGTATTTATAAGCGCGCTTGCACACACACACACACACACACACACACACACACACACACACACACACACACACACACACACACACACAACTGTCTGTAATCTAAAGATTGTAACGATTAAGTAAAATTAAATTAAAAAAATACAGAAATAATAAACAATGGTTATTAAAGATCAAAATTAAACATTTCAGAAACTGTTTATCATCAGCACAGCAGTATAAAGAAAATTAGAATTAAAATTTTTAATAGATTAAATATCTGACCTAAAAGGTGCAGAGGAAATTAATTTTCTTTAATAAGAAGTTTTACAAGCAGAAAATTATTTTCTTTCTATCTCCTATTTTATTGATAAATATCATATAACTATTCCAAGGTTGAAGGAAATTAGAAATTACGTAATATATATTAATAATATTACGTAATATATATTAATAAGTGCCTCTGATTAGACATACGCGTATGCACATTTTACTAATGCAAATTTAATTGAATACGCAATGCATCTGGCAACTTATAGTCCATTTATGGCAAAAGTTTCACTGAAATATAAATTCTTGAAACGTGATATCTTTTGAAATAAATATTTTTTTTTTTCATTATACGTTTTAGTTTTTATTTTATGTAGATATATTATTTATTCATTCCATTAGTCTTTTTTAAGCGTTATTCTATTTTGGTGATCTTAACAAAAGTTTTTTTAATTTTTTTTAATATATTTGATGAAATATTAATGATACCTAACAATCAATAATGATTCTTATTTAACAAGTAGCGCACCATAAACAATCTTTTTAAATAATTTGAATGAATTTCGGACATACCAAACTAGCTCAGTGCGTTAATTAATACTACAGACAAAAAACGATCCTGGGTAAGATGACTATGTCACTTTACAATCTTAAAGTTTTTAGAGTTTCCTTCAAGATTATAATTCGATCTGTTTTTGTAAACCTGACATATTTCGTAGAGAAGCAACTGGAAATTCAAAAGAAATAAGGTATGGAAAGTTTTAAATATTATTGATCAAAACACATTTAATAAACTAATTACCGTAGGTCATTGAAGTAAATAAAATTAGTTACTAGCTTTAGTTTGGTAGCTCCTCTGCTCAACCTCTCTGCTGAATCGAAGTATATGAGTTTCCTCACTGAAAGGATTATTTTACACTATATAGAGGTACGACCTTAACCTATATTAGGCATTTGAGGTGCAAAAGGTACCAGTCAGATTTGCTTTCTCTGATTGTAATTACATTCACTATACCTAAAGGTAGAGTTAAATATTCGCTGAATTTTAACGGATTGACATGCTGATATAATGTGTATTTCGCTCTATGAAGAAGGCAACGGGAAACAACTTTCCTCGTAATTTTTTTTTAATAAACCTGGCGTGGGATGTTTGATATTCTTAAAAAGTCATTCTCATTTTCGGAAACGACTTTTGATTTATTTCATAGCGTTAACAACCGTTAGAGCTGTGGGATTAATTATACATATAATATTACACACCATACGTTAGTATTGTTTTTCATTTTCGTTTATTATATCTGAAGTTCATTCCTGTTAACAAAATATATACCGTACAAATTGATGAACTGTTTCTTGATTTTGGTTACTGAATCCTATTTATGATTAAGAAATAATTCATTGAATATTTGATTACATTTATCCCTTTTTTTATTGTGATAAATAATACATTGACAAACAAAATATGGTTAGTAATAATCTTATATATAATATTGTTGAACATTATTTCGAGAATTAAAACAACAACTCTGTGAAATCTGAACTTGCATTAAACAATATAAGAAATTAATAAAAAGTAAAATAAATGTCAGCTGGTAACTGAATTGTAACAACTTCATATATTAAGAAGAAGGCAGTTCATTTAATTAATAAAGAAGAAATGATTTGAATCTTATCAGACATATATATTTAATGATTTCAGTGTTTTCTGAAAACTTTTACAAACGAGAACGTACCATAAAAATTGTCTTTCAAATTTTAATGTTGAATAATGTTAATAAAATTTAGAGAATCAAGTATTTTTCGTTTTATGAAAATTGTTTGAAAAATTGTCAAAAAACAAAATAAATGTTTTTGCAAGTCTCTGAATTAAAGATGTTTATCAAAAATTAAAAACTGTTTAGAGAAACTTTTTTTTTAACTTTACATCAATATACATTATTTTAGAGGGTTATTCAAATATTTATAGAGGTACAAGTGAAAAAAATTGTCTTGACAATAATTGCAATGTATTTACTTATAAAATGAACATTAATTAGAAGGCGCAGTAATAAAAAATAGTGATTTTCTTTTAATAGAAATCGATTGAATGGTTTTCAAGTAACTGTTTTTTATATATTTTTCAAATAAACCTACATTTTATGATATTGAGGACCAGAAATAAAGTGGAAAACAAATTATTTTTTATAAATGTAAAATTTACGAAAGCAGGTGGTACATAAAGACTCTAATAACATAATCTGGTTGATGTTAATAAATTACGACTAGAACCGACAACAAACTAAATGACCTATTTATTAATAAGGATATACGTCAACAAACTCAACAATATAAACGGGTCGAATAAAGTAGGTACTAATATTTAACGCGATACCAGCTGTTGCTTATACTACCACCCTAGTACGCCGGGTCGGTCGGTAGTAAACTTTAATAATGAACGCGATGACCTTCTCTAGGGATGAATATGGAAGCGAGGTCAATCATGAGGGGAGAAGTTGAAAATAGTTATAAAGGAATAGCTAAAGGAAAAGGGTACAACAAAGTTATGGATTACGAAGAGAACGGTAAGAATAAATTGCAAACTGTATCACGAAAAGAAACAAATCAAAATAGAAAGCGACTGTAATCATTTTATTAACTGAATTAATACGAGTAACTAGGAAATCGTGATAGTATGTCACGTTCAAGTCGCTATACAACGTAGATTAGTAATAAACACATATGAAATAACAGGCAAACGATTTCAACATTATAAAATGAAAAAAAAAAAAAATTCAAAGAAAGATATATGGGGGCCAAAAAAGTATAACAATATAACAATTAAAGGATTTAAAACCCTTTCAGCAGGTGGTAACACTAACGAAAAGCGACCTTAAAAATTAAATATTTCACCTTTTGGTACCTGTTACGTTTTACCCGCTTTATTAAAGTTTAAGATATTAGGTAATTAGAAAATTATTACATTTAACTCACTTTAAGATAAACACCCGACAAAGGATTTAAAATAATAAAATATAAAACTTACGTAAAAAGAAGAAAACTGTACTGACCAAAGGTAATCAAAGATGTGTTAAGATTAAAACATTTTTTATGAGATGAGCAATTTAAAAATAAATTTTGCTTAAGTAACCAGTGGGGAGTACCGTACAGTGGAGCGTATAAAAAGTTAAATTATGAGATGATTATAAAAAGGCAATTTTTATTCATAAATTGAGAGGGATTTAAATTCATTCTCTGCTATACTTTTGGCCTCATTAAATCCGCATTAACTGAAAAACATAACATAATATTTACACTCTTGTAAAAATCTTCATTTATTTATGTTAATTCCTCACGAAAAAAAAATTGTAATAAACGTTTTTAAAATGTAGTGTAATTTATATAATAACCTAACGGTCACATAAAAAAAAAAAAAAAATACTATACGATCAGAATAACATGACGACCTCTTCAACCTACAGCTTTTATGGGATGCGCGATAATCATTTCGCTGTAGTAGTATGTTTCTCAAGTTACTGCATGATTACTAATTACTAAACAAGCATATACATATAAAAAGATCAGTACGATGTGAAAATGATCGTTTAATGAATATTTACATGTCCACTTAAAAGCAATAATTCGAGAAAAGATGAGTGTAGGGAGAGAGTATTAACGTAATAAACACACAATTAAAAAAAAATGATTGCGTATGCTTAAGACTGCACGGCCGAAATGAAGACGTCTTTAATTAATAATTGCTGATTAAAAATTAATAAATAATTAATTAATTTTTATTTCATACTAGATGACCTAACAATGCTTCGCTATTGCTAGATTTGAGTGTGTATATATATATATATATATATATATATATATATATATATATATATATATATAGATTAAATAAGACAATTGAGAATTTGATAAAACATTAACAAAATGAACATTACGGAACTTCACAAAATTGAACCTTTCCCTTTTTCTCCAATTTTCATTTTGACTACATTTCCTTTCCATTTCTCTTTCCTTTATTTCCCTTTCCCCCTTCCTCTTTCCCTTTTTCTTTTTTCTTCTTTCCCCTTTCCATTTCCTTTCTCCGTTTCCTCTTTTTCTTTTTTCCATTCCACCTTCTTCCCTTTTACCGTTTTCGATTTTTCCCTTTCTCCCTTTTCCCCGCGCGTAAATCGGTCTAGCAGTTTTTTAGTCTATAGCGAACATACATCGGAAACATTGAAATGCAATCGTTAAATATTTAGTATAGCGTGTGTTGCTTCTACGTACAACAGATAGCACTGTTTTTTTTTAAAAAAACACGTTGTACCTGTCACAGGTGTGACATCTTAGGTATATAAAAACACGCGCGTATTGGAATGCAACTTTGTGTCAAAATTTCAAAGTAATCGGTGAAGAACTTTCGGAGATTTAAGATTTTGACACACGAACATTCACATTTTAAAAAATTAAATAAAAAATATTAGATATTTTATTAATGTTAAAAATAGCGGAAAGTTTTAAGATATAGTATAGTAATAGAAACTGCAGCAAAAATACTTTAGATTGTAACATATTTGCTACAATTCCGTCTATTATACTGTACATCAAAAATTTTCTGCTGAACGCACTGGTTGTGTATGCAAGTAAATTTATGTATATTTCATATACATAAGAAATATAATGAATTATATATATATTTATATGGGGTGCGACAGAATAATATTCTGAGAGAGATGATTAGATTGAAAAATAAGAAAAAGATTCATAAAAAATAAGTCAGAAAACGGGGTTTTTTTAGCACATTTCGGCTCGCGAAACATTTAGCCCTGCTCTCTACCCCTCTGTGAAAATAAATCTGACTAAAATTCTTGAGGTAAAAATCGAGGGTACATTTGGTGCTTCCTTTTGTTTTTTATCTAAAAAATTGAATAAAAGTGGTCCTGGACCTCTACTTTACTTAGTTTTTAAGAAAAACTTGTTAAAGCACGAAAAGGTATTGTCGGAAAATAAATTTTTTTAGATTTGGAATAATATAATTGTTAATTTACCAATAATCAAATAAAAATCTATAGTTATCTTTGTAGAGAATTTAATTCTAAGAAAAATTATGTAAATTATGTCTATTAAAATTAAATACTAATTTGAGACGTTCAACTTTAATTAGAAACAAAGCACATAAACTGGATCGGAAAAGCGATCCGATTTTCAACAGAATAATTTGCATACCAATGTTAAAAATTATAAAAATAAATGTGCAATATATCTTTCTAAAAACTTATAAATTTTTATTTTTTCATTGCTTGGGTATTACAGCTGATCAACAATTGAATTTAGTGTCTAGCATTTGAATATTCACTTGAGCGGTGTTTGTGCTGTTATTGTTCGATCAGTCATTCACAATGTGCTAAATGCTTCGCAAGCCGAAAGTCGCTAACAAACCGTTTTTTGACCTATTTATATGAACTTTTTTCTTTTTTTTTCAGTAGATGACAGACAGGCATCGACGACTGCTTTGGTCATTTTGCCCTATGAGAATGGAAATTTGTAGCGTTTGAAATATACCATGTCTGACCGACCGGAATTTTAACCCAGGACCTCTGGATGAAAGGCTGAAACGCTATTCTTATTTTTGGCTGTAGAATCATCTCCCGAGAGAATGAGTGCAATCTGGAATCATCTCTCTCTCTCTCTCTCTCTCTCTCTCTGTGTGTGTGTGTGTATATATATATAATGTACGGAATACACGAAATTAAACTGTGGGAAATGAAATATTTGCTTTGAAATATTATTTTGTCGCACCTATATATATATATATATATATATATATATATATATAAATACAAAAGTTTATTTAGATATACAACCGGTCCAATCAGCACAAAATTTTAATGAATAGTATAATAGCCGGAATTGTAGCAAATATGCTACAATTTAAAAGCATTTTTGCTATAGTTCCTGTTATTATACTGTACCTTAAAATTGACTAAATTACTCTTCAACAATATTTTCAGTATTAATGTTAACAATAACTTTTTTTTAAATCCGCTATTTTTCTTATTAATTATCGTACTTAGAAAGTTCTCTTTTTTTAAATCACTCGGTCATACATGTTTATTTGATTTTACAAGGTAAAATTATATTATAAAGTACAACATGACAATCATTTAATAATAATATTATTATTATTATCGTATAACATAGCATTTTTTTTTTGTGGGAAACCATATTTTTATGACTCTTACACACACACAACTCTCTATACTACTTTTCATCTATTTCGGTCAAAATGGGCAATTATTTTTACCAAATTTCAATTATCCTTTACATCGACAAGTATATATTTTAACGTGGACAGAAAAATAAAGCAAAATGTTACCAAATATGATAACATAGGGAAAACAGAAGCCGTTCGAATGCAAATGCATAATCCGTTTGATTACGCAAAAAGTACGTTTATCTAAATTAAACCAACGTCAACGTTAGATATGTGGTTACATAACAAAGCACGCGACTCATAAATTTACGTAGTTTTGTGTTTTTCAAAGTTAATAAAACTTTATATAATAAATAACATATCTATGTATATACCAACAGTCACAATGATATCTAAACGCCAGAACTCTGTAAAAATGGTAAAACAGGATTATGTTTAATAATCATTATGTATGGATACATATCTTGAATGAGAAAAAAGTATAGATTTACAAAAAGATTTGAAAAATAAGGCAAGAAAATTTAATAATTTAATAATGAGTATATAAAATGAAAAAAACAGAAAAATATGAAGATGTAGTTCATTTAGTATAAGACAAAATATTTTTCAGATTTAAAAAACCATGAAATTTAGAGGAACAAGAAGAGATAAATAATTCTAACTTCCCCAACCAAGTTCCCTTATTGCCACCGATTGTAATGATGCATAAAATTTAATTTCACAGTTTCACAACATAAAAAAATTATTCCATTTTAGTACAGCTTCTTATTAAAATACATTAACCGAAATATTATAATATTTGCCCCTGGTAAAAACATTCTAGATGGCGCCAGTACTGCAATTCATAATGTCTAGGACTGCTGAGATAGGTTGGTCAGACGGAGCGGAGCGGCGATTTGCATCCTTTTATGGGCATGTGTGGCCCTCAACTCCAACTCAAGTTTCTCTCTTATCCCTTCCCCGATAACTCTCTCTTTTTCTAACGCTTTTATATATACATAATATCATCAACCTTCGTTAAAAAAAAACTTTGAATATTACATCTACTCTTTTAAGATGCTTTCTCGAAGCAAATAATGTCCTACTTACACGTAAAACTGTAGCCTGTCCTTTAAACACTACTCTATCTCTCTCGTATGTACTCTCTCTCTCTCTCTTTCTCTTACCTCTCCCCTCAATTAGATATTAACATACATGCTACATATATCACTTGAATAATTTATTAATAAGCCTTACAAATGTATACTAATTAAAAGTAAAATGTACGGTAAAAATTTTGTACAACACTTGCAAAAACAGTAATAAAAAAAAAAACTTATATAAACATGAAACATAAAAGTAAAATGTAAAGTAAAATATAAAGCAATAAATTAAAAATATGTTGTAAAAATTTTAAAGATGATTTCTTTAAAATATATAGGCTATTTAAAAATTAAATTTCACATTATTGATAGAAGGAAAAGGAAAAAATAAAGTAAACACCTTATATAACGCAATAACCGAATAATAAAACTTCAAATAAAGGAAGATAACTTTTTAATAAATTTTATAAAAAGATTGTAAAATGCCTGCTTAATAATTTTGATATCTCAAAAACTTTACATTTTTTGGTCAATTATAAATCTGCAAAATAAACTAATACAACAAATAAAAAAATAGTAATAATAAAACCGAATTAAAAAATCTGATGTGGACATCACATAACTTCCTTGTACGTCTGTCTATTAAATCACATATACACAGTTTTTTAAAATGAAAAGTACATAAAATTTTATTTCATTAATAACTTCTGATTTTCTTTCATTTTTTTTTATTGTTATTGAATTATTATTTATTGTAAAAATCTCGGAAATGCATAATTTTTTCACAATGAGAGGTTAATAATAATTAATAAATCATTATATTTAAATTTAAAAAAAAAGTTAAAGAAAAAAAAAAGAGATGAAGTCTGATTCGAACCGATATGCCTTCCCCTTGTAAGATCCAAATTTTCATTAATTAAAATTTTATTTGATTATAACTCTGGAACCAATGAAAATAAATACAATTTATGGCATATTGTTGAAAAGCTCTCAATGAGGACATATTAATGCAGTTAAGAAAAGTCAAAAATCCCATTTTGTTTTAGATTTTGGGCTTTTTTGGACACTTTTGGTCCAGTCGATTTCATTCAAAAGGGGAGGTAAACAACTAGATGTTACAACAGTCCTAAATCCAAAATTTCAACATCCTACGGCTAATCGTTTTTGAGTTATGCGAGATACATATGTACGTACGTAAAGACTGTAAATTACGCGGTGTAATACGTTGGTTGCGGTAATGGCATACACTGAGTAATTGCCAGATAAATAAACTACGGATAATTTACACTTTCTTTATTTACTTTTAAATTTACATTGAATTAATTATTCATTACATTAAATCACAATATTTTCATACTTTAAATGTACATTTTTAAATATATGTTGAACATACTGTCTAGCTAGAACAGATATAAAATTAATGATGTAGTTTATTTCACATTTTAAAGGAAAGTGAAATATCATAACTTATTAATTATTTAACAATACTTAAGCTCTGCTTGCTCATTATTAATTAATAAGAAATACGAAAATGACAGGATGTTTACAATTATGAAGAGTATAAAGAAAACACATGAATCTGAACAGAGAAGTCACACCGAAATTAGTCAAAATGGATATTTCCGTTGAAATCTAAAAAACCGAAATTTTTCGCGATCAAAATACTTCCTTTACTTCGTACAATAAAAACATTAAATAGTTAAAAAAAAACTTATAAACAAACAATAACCATAAAGTAATCGTTAACGTGATGCCGTTTCAAATAATGAAACGGCAAATTTAATGAAGTATAAAGAAAAAATTCACATTTTAGTATAGTTTTTTCTTATCAAAGAGCGGGAGCGGCAATCATCAATAATCATTATATCAAAACAGCTATCGTCATTAGCCCAGTATAAATTGGTAGCGTATAAATGATGCCACGTCTGACCTCCGGAGGTCAGACGAGGTCAGTTCGTATAAATGATACGAACCCGGGACCTCCGCACGAAATTCCGAGATGCTACCTACTCAACCATGGAGGAGGTCAACTATGTTTTTAAATTTGTTACAGATTAATTAACATGTTTTATCTTTATTTAAAATACAGATAAAGTTACAAAAAACGCAGACCATATAAAAACAAAACTGTTTTTTAATAAAAACAAAGATGAGAAATCTGAATCTTAATAAAGATAAAAAATGAATGTAATGTAAAAATGAATGTAAGGAGAAAAATACCTAACGAGACGTCTTCAGAGTTCGGGAATATGTAGTATATTTTACCTTAATTTTGAATATGAATTTTTTTTTTTGGTTGTTTCGGGTTGAATATAAAGTTAAATATAAAAATATAGGTTAAATATTTAACGTTGTAAAATGGGTTGGTTTTTTTTTTTTTAATTTGTTAAAAATAATCTGACAACTGTGGGCTGTTTCCGATGCACGGCTTTCACGCATATACGCACAAAACTTAATTAAAAATATTTATAATTTCATTTAAATATATTTTTTCGTTTAATTAATTGAATGATTCTAACTAAAGCGCGAGCGAATACCGTATCTAATTCGCGCGGGTGTGACGATACTAGCAGCGACGGTCGGTACTAACTAATGTAATTTCACAACTTAGAACAAATTTCGTTTGTACGATCGGCAGAATGATGTAGCCGCAAGGCTTAACTCACCAGGTACCGAGTCACCCGGCTGATCAAGTTCGAGACCCAGCCAGACCGATTTACTTTTTTACACGTTAAATATTATTCATTTATTTAATTATACCGCTCACCTGTGACGTCACAACATAGTAAGCGACTACATCATTTTTGGGGGTGGGGGTGCGATTTTGCAAATACTATTTTTTAATTGTTAATAAATCTACCTAAGAAAAATATGACCTTAATTAGACGAAATCTCGAGATGCTGAGGATGACCTTGCTCTATAGCCTCATCCCTTTGACTTTTAAGTTGAACATTTAATGACATAAATTTTCCATATAAAAAAGTAATCTAAATTCTAAAAGCATTCCTTATCTGAATTCTGTAAGTATTATCTTGTCAAAATCAGTCCAATAGTTCTAGAGATATATGGTGATAAGAGGCCAACACCGAACACACGTACATTAACACCCGGAAAATTTTCATCCGGTTTTTTGGGTTCCTTATGTGTAAAAACGTCAAAATCCGGTGAAAACCGCATATGCCCAAACTGAAGCGGCCACAATACTTTCACTTCTACAGCTCTGTTTAGCGCTAGCTGGAGGGGAAAGTAAAAAAAAAAAGTTGGAAGTTATCCAGAAAATTTGTGGATACTGAAGAAAAAGCCCATAAATATAAATCAAGAATATTTTTATTTTAATTTCTTAATTCTGTTAATGTGAGGAGTTTCAAAAATATAAATTTAATATTATTCGAAAATAAAAAAACAACTTTTTTCTTTAATAGTTTTATTTATAATCTTAACAATTTAAAGACATTAGCGACTTACCAGCATAATGCAACTGTACCGCTAAATGTGTAATCTTGAACAAACTCAGGACGACCGCTCCTAAGACGTGTGGTTAATTAAAACCCAACCTCACCAACTAACACCGGTATCCACGATCTAGTATTCAAATCCCAATAAAAGCAATTACGTTTTTTAGGATTTGAATCCGAGAACTACATCAGCTGATTTACGACGACGAGTTGGCCTAGTTGTGCCACTAGACCAACCCGGTGGTTAAAACAAAATTTAGAATTCAATAAAAAAAAAATACAGTAAATTTTATCAAAATAGTAAACGTAAAATATCTATCTTAACACAAAAATAAATCTATGAAATCTGTTTTTCAGCTCATAATTAACTACTTTTTTGAGAAATTTTAAATGAAAAAAAAATGTGCCCATCATTTAAAATTCTGGGTTTTTGGATACAGCTTAAAGTGTTTTAATTTTACTCGAAATTAAAAATTACAAATGACAAGAATAAAATGAAAAAAGTAAATTAATACAATAATTGTTATTATTAATAGAAATCAGAAAAATAATTAAAATATTTAATCAGATGCTACTCATTTCTTAAACATTTATCATAAACCTTTATCAATATCATAATATTTAGTTTCCTTTCAAATAAAGATAAGCCTAAAAAGGCATTTAAAATCATAAAAAAAAAATTATTTACATTCTATTGAGGCACCATATTCTACGAGATTAAATTTACCTCCTGAACCGAAGGCTCTAATTTATTCGTTTTAAATTCAAATATTTATCTACTTTTATTCTAGTTTTTACCCTACACACTTCATTCTATAATCAAATAAACTAACCCTGGATGACTTAATACGTGGCCAAATAACCTTGTTCTTCTTTTTTACATCCTGCTATATTCTGCACTTCTCTCTTTTCAAGTTCGACTTAAAAACCACTTTATTTCGCACAATACAGACTTACCTCATTCTTTATACATTACTTTTTAAAAACCTTTATTATTTGTTTTTATACGGTTCTCGTAAGTATACATCTCACCTCTAAAAAGTGCTATAATCTACAAGAACTATTTTTTAATGATTCAATTTTTATTTCAAAATTCCGGCCTCCGTGACGCGAGTGGTAGCATCTCGACCTTTCATCCCGAGGTCCCGGGTTCGAATCATGGTCAGGTATGGCATTTTTCATATGCTATAAAATTCCATTTCCATATCCCACTCACAATCTCTTATTAGTTCACCTACTTTTTTCCATTTTTCATTAATGCACATTAATTTTTTTTTCAATATACTCCATTATAATCGCTGATTTACTCGTCCCTTTTTTTATAATTTTTTTATGCTTTAACCTTTTATTATTTTTATTTATAGTCGCATCAACAATTAATGTAATGTAACTGTACCGGTAAATGTGTACTTTTGAACAAACACAGGCCGACCATTCCTGAGACGCGTATTTAATTTAAAAACAACCACCAAAGAACACTGGTACCGTCGATTTAGTACCTAAATCCGTATAAAAGTATCTATCTTTATTAGGATTTGAACCTGAAAACTCTCGACTTCGAAAAAAATTTACGTCATCGAGTTTACCACTCCCGGTAGGTTTCGTGCTTTAACCTGGAAGAAGTATGATAGATAACTTCTTTTCAAGAAATTTATGCGGGTAATTAAAATTAAAAATTTTTTTAATGCTTTCTGTTAATTCCTAGATCTCAAAAATGTATATGAAAACATTTTTTTGGATTGAATTTTCAATTATTATTTTAATCTTACTCCAAGTACTCTTACATCATAAAACTGAATTTAATAACTGGGGAGGCGGCTTTCTTCCTTGTGAATCTTTTTCCCTATTTCTTTTTGACCTTCATTATTTAATAATATCGCTAAATACATAGTAAGATAAACGTTTTACTGACGAAGATATTGTATAAAATGTATTTTTGGCACATATATGGAAACCTCGAGGTGATAGCCGTTTTATTAGTAATCGTTTTTTCTGTTTAGCCTCCGGAACCACCGTAAGGTATTACTTCAGAAGATGAATGAGGATGATATGTATGAATATAGATGAAATGTGGTCTTGTACAGTCTAGGTCGACCAATCCAGAGATGTGTGGTTAATTGAAACTCAACCACCAAAGAAAACCGGTATCCATGATCTAATACTCAAATCCGTGTAAAAGTATAAACCTATTAAACCTTTATCAATATCTTAATATTTAGTTTCCTTTCAGATACTGAAGTAAAAAAAGTAAATACAGTAATAAGCCTAAAAAGGCATTTAAAATCATTAAAAAATATTACTTACATTCTATCGAGGCACCATACTCTACGAGATTAAATTTATTTCTGGAACCGAAGGCCTTTACTAAGAATTGAACCTTCTCACGAATTCGAAATCAGCTGATTTGCGATGACGAGTTCACCACTAAACCAACCCGGTGGGTCTCGTTTTATTAGAACTGCAGCTTGGTTATATTGAGTAACGTTGTTTCTTATACGATTATAACGGTAAAGGCAGAAAAAACCTCTATATTAAAAAAGAATGGCCAAATCAAGAGCTCGCTTCCGGGCAGAAGAATTTATTTGTCAAGCTCTTGTGAATTCGAAGAACGTGTATCTTCCATCGCTACACGTAAAACTTGCTTTAATGAAACATTTTGTCAAGGTAATGGATCGTAATGTCCGAGAAATTCTTATTCCTTAACAGCAAGTTTCCTAAAATCAGCGAGGAAAAAATCAAAGAAGGAGTATTTGTTGGAGCACAGAGAGGTAAGCTAACGAAGGATTCGAACTTTGAATGAATCTGAAAAAGCGGCACAAATATGATTTCAAAATATTATTAAATCACTCTTGAGGAAAAAGAAAACTGAGAAATATAAAGGAATCGGTGAGCAAACATCTAGTAAATTATAAAAAAAACAAACTGAAATGCAATGGATCTTTAAAAATAAACGTGGTACATTCACATTTTTACTTTTCACCAATAACTTTGGCTATCTCAGCGATGAACACGATGAACGCTTTCATCAGTATATATTAACAATGGAAACACGATACCACAGAAAATGAAACCCAAATATGTTCACCAATTACTGCTGGAAACTGAAAAGGAAATTCTCGAGGCTAATATAAGAGAAAACTAAACAGAAGCAGATAGGTAACAGTTAAATAATTCCTTAAAAATTTAGGTTTCTTTTTTATTCGAGTTACAGATTTGGTTTTCAGCAACTGAAATCAGCGCAAAAATACTTTAAATACCCCTTAATGAATACATACAACAGGAATTTTTTTAAAATCAGTGTTATTAACGAAAGGTATAAGGAAAGGTAATGTTCTCACGATATCTTAATAATATTACAAATAGATGCACGTTCATAACTATGGTACATTACTAGGTTTAGTACCATAAATGAAGAGAATTTATTCAAAGAAACTCATACATGTCATCAGAATAAAAGTTTAAATTAACAATCTATATAAATAAACATGTAAATATTCATTTGTTCAAAATTTTAAATCTCCGAAAGTTCTTCACTGATTGCTTTGAAATTTTGACACGACGTTGCACTCGAATACGTGCGTGGTTTTATATGCCTACTATTTATATACCTAAGATGTCTCACCTGTGACAGTTAAAAACATGCCTTTTTTTAAAAACAGCGCTATCTGTTGGACGTAAAAGTAACACACGCTATATTAAATATTTTACGATTCCATTTCAATGTTTCCGATACGTGTCCGCTATAGACTAAAAAACTACTGGACCGATTTACGCGCTGCGAAAAAGAGAAAGGAAAAAATCAAAAAAGGTAAAAGGAAAGAAGGGGGAATGGGAAAAATAAAAGGGGGAAAACCGGGAAAAGGAAATGGAAAGGAGAAATGAGAAGGGGAAACAATGGAAAGAAAAATGGGGGTGGAAAGGGAACAGGGAGAGAATATGGTAAAAATGAAAATGTGAAAAAGGGAGAAAGAGTAAAAGGGAAAAGGTTAAATTTTGCGAAGTTCCGTAATGTTCATTTTGTTATGTTTTATCAAACTTTCAATTGTGTTCATTTAATCTATATATATATATATATATATATATATATACTAAAATCTAGCAATAGCGAAGCATTGCCGGGTCTGCTAGTTGTAAATAAATAAGAAGTTAGCGGTGTATATAAATAATAAGAAAACGTCATTTGGCTGTCGATTTAAATATAATGTAATGTTTAGTAACGTTAACAAATTCATTAGATGTCGGTCGAAACCAAAACAGATTTTACGTCACTACATAGAATAAATAAATGATCATTCATAGTGACGTAGTAGTTTAACTTACCGGTAGAAGAATAATAGAAATAGAAACATACTTACGTTACAAAAGTTAAAAATAAATAATTAACTTAAAAATATAATTTTAAATTGTTTAATAGGATATGCCAATAATGATAAGACTAAAATAAATATTCTAAACCTGAACGTAATGAATGAAGACAATATGTATATATTTAAAGTGTCACCTTGGCTACTGAATTTTACTATTTTCACTTATGTTTCGTTTCAACAATGTACGGACGGTATACGCATTCAAACCGGTGTTAAATAATGCAAGTCACTGACAAACAGCTGTCATTTTCAATTCATACTTGACATTTTACAACGGTAAAATAATTAATTATTCAAATTAATACAATAATACATTAATTAGCATAACTTATAATGTCATATTCTTAATAAATATTATTATTTTTTTAAACAAACATTTCATAATGAAATATTAATTATATAATTAAAGCTAAAATCTACTAAATAATTTAACTGGAAGAATAATAATTATGGTAGAATAGCTGGTACAAATAAAAAATAGATGTTTGTATTGAAAAAAATAATAATAGTAATGCTGTCACGCCGACCTTTGCGGCTATGTAGATAGCGTCTCGGCTTTTCGCGCGGAGGTCGTGGGTTCAAATCCCGGTCAGGTGTGTGTTATCTTTTTATACGCTACGGATTTCCAACGGGCTATGCTTTCATAATAAATAAGTAAAAACCAGAAAAAAAATGTATAATTAATTTTATTATATTTTTTAAGATTATATTTTAACGATGAGTTTGAACTTTAATAATCCGCTTAATAAAAAGTGGAGAGGGGATCTTATTTTATCCTTTCATCTATAAATATTTAACGAAACATGACTTTAACATCTTTATATATTAATAACTAGCAGAACCGGCAATGCTTCGCTATTGCTAGATTTGAGTATATATATAGATAAATGAACACAATTAAAAGTTTGATAAAACATCAACAAAATGGACATAACGGAACTTCACAAAATTTAACCTTTTCTTGTTTTCCTTTTATGCTTTCTCCCTTTCCACCCTTTTCCGTTTAGAATTTTCATTTTTACCACATTCCCTTTCCTTCATCCATTTCTCATTCCCTTATTCCTCTTTCCTCCATTTCCCCTTTCCCCGGTTTTCCTTTTCCCCTTTTTCTCTTTTCCATTATCCCCTTTCTCCATTTTTCCCCGCGCGCAAATCGGTCCAGTAGTTTTTTAATCTACAACGGACACATATATCGGAAACACTGAAATGGAATCGTATAATATTTAGTATAGCGCGAGTTGTTTTTACGTCCAATAGATATCGCTGTTTTTAAAAAAAAAGGCATGTTTTTACCTGTCACAGGTGTGACATCTTAGGTATATAAAATACGCGCGTATCGAACGCAATGTTGTTTCAAAATTTTAAAGCAATCGGTGAAGAACTTTCGGAGATTTAAGATTCCAAACAAATCAACATTTACATTTTTATTTATATATGTTAACAATAAGATTGGGAAAAAATTAAAATTAATTGAAATTCGTATGATTACAATTTTTTGGAGAGGGATGGTTTTTTAAAAGAAAAAATAATTCATAGATATTAATAACATCGAAAAGATATGAGAAATAGATAAGAAAAAAAATTTATCCTAACTCTGCAAAACCTCTTGATGGAGTTTTTCAACAATTTAATGATATATTAATGCCGCAATATAAAGAAGGCATCCTGAAAAATTTTACATTTTTAAGACGACTCATTCCTGAGATATTAAGATGCTAATACACACACAAACTTTTGTCAGGATCTCGACGTTTAAAGATTACAGAGTCAAAAAAACAAACAACACATGCATGTTTAGATAATATAAGTAGGAAAGGTATCATATTTTACTAACTGCCTAAGTAATATTTTGTTTCACGATTTGAGATTTTTTAGATGAACTGTTTTAATTAATAATTATTATTCAAATAATGACCATTTTAGCCAGGAATAGCGTCTTGGCCTTGCATCCGGAGGTCCCGGGTTTCTAATCCCGGGCAGGCATGCCATTTTCATACGCTATTTGTCATTCATCTCATCCTCTGAAGTAACACCTAACGGTGGTCCCGGAGGTTAAAAGAAGAAGAAAAAAGGAATAGTGAATACATATTTGGAAATAAAAATCGTAATTTACAAAGCAATCCATAATGGCAGATATATAACTATATTATGTGATTGTTATAATTACTAAAAAAAAATGTTAGGGATGTAGGATGTAGCCCCCTACATCCTATATCCCTATACCGAAATGAAACGACTAGCACTAGATAGGGAATCTTGGAGAGCTGCATCAAACCACTCAAATGACTGAAGACAAAAAAAATTACTGTATTACTTTCCTCTCAAAAGCGATAGAAGTTAATCTTAATAACATTTCATTCCGTTATAATAACTGTACATATTTTCTTATTTGGCTTAATAAAACAAAAATACCACTATTTTAATGTATAAAAATAAATGTACTTAAATGAAACAGCTATTACTTGGAGATGGAAGAAGGAACTAGAATAAAAATGAGCACAATAAGAAAAGATCAATTATTGGAAGATTTTAAAAAATTCAAATTTTGAATGTGCTCTTCATATCGGTAAAAATTTGATAAAAATAAAAAACGGGTTTTCTTTAAGATTAATTTTGGTAATGAAATGAAACTGCAGAGTACATTAAGAACAACCATAATATTTTACAGTTATTATATGCGAATTATTAAGCTTCCAAATCATTGGCAAAGATAAAATGGTTCAGGATGAATTAATTTTATCAGACACTAACTAAAAATGTATAACTAAATTATTATCTTTTTCATTATAAAACTTGGGAAAATAATAATTATAATGTTAGCATAGGCTAATTACACATTAGTATTAAATCTTGTGCAACCAATGTATCATTCACATCTATCATAACGGCCAAACAAATATTGTACGTGATACTAGATGAAATGGACCGCATATTTACTACATCCTTTTTTTTCCTGTTTAGTCTACGGGAATCACCGTCAGGCATTACTTCAGAATATGTATGAGTGTAAGTGAAGTGTAGTCTTGTACAGTCTCAGGTAGACCCCATTTCTGAGATGCGTGATTAATTGAAACTCAACCACCAAATAACATCAGTATCCACGATTTCGTATTCAAATCCGTATAAAAGTTAATACGATTTATTAAGATTTGAAAGTTGGAAGTTTCGACTTCGAAATCAGCTGAGTTTCGAAGACGCGTTCATCACTAGACCAACCTGGAGGATTATATTTATTATATCTGTACCTATAAAACAACATAACCTGACTGATTCATAATAAACGACCAGAAAAAATACTGAAGATAAATTTATGAAAAATTGTATACATGTTTTTCTTACGATGTAAGTGCACACCAAGAAAAGATTTTTTGAAATTCCAAATTTATAGTTAAAATGGAGTAACAATGAAATTTATTATTTTCTTCTTTTTTAATTTCGTGGTAAAAAATGAAGATATCAGCTTGATTTTTGGTGTGTGTAATGTTCATGTAAATATTTAAAAACCAATTTTTAGATTGACCTTGAAAGGGGTGAAATATGTTAAAAATATTTTGAACAATGATTTTAAATTTTCCCCGTTTCCGACCACATTAAACGATATATTCACTCGATGTGGGCTTGCAAACATTCTTCTGAAAAACCATTTTCATATTAACATATCTAAAAACCATTTTCGGTTTTTTTTTTTAATTTCGGTTTTTTTTATGAGGTGCGACGGTGTACGGCGCAGCGGCTCAACTAATACAGCCACTGCTATTGTAACTGGATGTGCGACGCGACTAACTGCACCTGCCTCCGGTTACTTAACTAAAAAACAAAAAAACGAAAAAAAAAATGAAATTACGCTCAACTACTAGTGGTGTTTATCGGGTAACGCTAAAAACCGTGTAAAATACATTTTACCCGTCCTTCGTACGGGTAACCAGATATAACACTATTTTTTAGATGGAGGCCGATTATTTTGAAATCCGCATTCTGTAGATCACTCAAACCTTTGGGTCCTGCACTAACCAAACTGTTGCTGTGACGAAATTACAGGTATTATAACCAACTGACCGATTACTTTCAAATTTGGAGGATACATTCATGTTATCTCAGGGATCGGGTTTAAGCCATGACCGAGGCCATAGCTCCCGTGAAGGTTAAGATATTAAAAAATATTCATTATTTCTTCGCCCCCTAGAAGAGTGAAGTTTTCAATTAAATATATTCATTAAGGAAAAACAGATTAATCCTTTTACTTCATTATTATATTTCTACCATATGAATTTTTCCGTCGTCAAAGGTGTGTGTACTTTACTTACCATAGTTACTATATTCAATCTTTTGCAATTTAGTTTCTTTTTCAGGTTTCTGTAATGCCTTAATACTACTATTATTATTTATCAATATTATTCTCACAACCATGAGGATAACGTAGAGTGCGAGACCATGAGATAAACTATGAGATAACCATGAGATAATGTAGGGTGCAGGGAGTGGAACCCTCTGAGTAGATGGGAATGGCGAGCGAAGCGAGCTCTGCGGCCATGAGGTAGGCCCCTTGGCCCGGAAGGCCCCAAAGAGCCCCAGAGTTGGCTCCGGGATTCGCCCGGGCTGACCTGATCCCCGAGGTACAGGTGGTTCTCTCTAACGGGTCGGCTAGTATATATATATATATATATATATAAAACCATGGCTAACACAACAATAATTATGATCACGGCTCACAACAGAAGGGAAATAATATAAATAAAACTCTGGAAACACCTTAACAGAATCATAAGCAAAATTAAAGAATTAACAAAAATAAAAGATACTTTTAAATGTGTTCAATGTACTATAAATACTTTTAACTTCCTGCAAGTCATGAAAGTAGTAAAATATTCTTCATATAAGGTAGCCAACGGTTTTTTGCGTATGAAATACGAGGTCGTAAATAGTCAGAAATATTCCTCCAAAAACACTTTCCCCACTCGAGGGTTTTGTCTGATAGAAGAGACGGCAAAAAGAAGGATGATAATTAAAAATATCTATGAAGGGAGTGTAATCAACGTAATAATCAGTTTACGCAATAGTTAAAAAAGTAACTAATTGCAGACTTGATTAATTTACATTAACTTTCATAAAGAATTAATACAACAAACTACGAAAGTACACGTGTGTGTAATTTATCTAACTTTGAACATTACTGTACACACGTAGTACTTTGAAGAAGCTAAAGAAGGAATGCTGTTTATACAACGGCATTAGGTATGAGCTAAAAATTATCGTTAATACGATACTTTTGTATAACCTCACACCAGATTTCACAAGAAATTAAAAGTTACCGATTTAATGATGTTATATTTGTTCAACAAAAAAAAAATTGTTTTATATATTACTTTTCATTATTACTGCTAAAACGTTACCAGTGAAATTTAAACATTTGCATCTAAATGCAGGGACATGTAAATTGATTTAAGTAATTAAATCAATTACCGTAATTATTATCATTTATTTACGAAAATAAGTAGTAATATATTAATATTAAATCCTTAGTCTTATCTATATAAATGAATTTTTGTTTGTCCCGTGTGCGTTTCTATACCACTCATCCGATTGCGATGAAACTTTGGCGAGTTGTGCGCACGCCCGCGAAGGTTTCTGAATTTGGACCCGCTAGGTGCGCTGGGGTGGAGATATTTTGGAAAATTGTGTTTATGGTCCGATTTGGCTCATATTCAAAATTAAGTTAAAAAGAAAGATTTTTGCAAAAAACAGAAAAAGGGAGGAGGGGGAAAAGGGGATAGGGGTGAAAAGGGTAAAGAGGGAAAATAAGAAGGGAAGATGGGAAAAAGAGAAAGGTTAAATTTTGTGAAGTTCCGTTATGTTCAGTTTTTTAATGTTTTATCAAACTTTCATTTATGTTCATATATATATATATATATATATATATATACATATATATATATATATATATATATATATATATATACATATATATATATATATATATATATATACTCAAATCTAGCAATGGCGAAGCATTGTCGGGTCAGCTAGTATAAAATAAAAAAATATATACTTAACAGCATTACATCACAGTTACAATAAATAATATATTAACATTACGTTACACAGTAATGACACGTAATTTTCAGCCTTCACTATAAATATACAGTACTATGATTAGATTTATTAAAGAAGATTTTATTAATGATAATTCATAAAATAAGTTGTTTAATGATTAAAAGTAAAATGAATAATTAGAAAATATTGAAAGTATGCCAATAAGGGGAATATACTTCCCGCCTAGAATTAAAAGGGAAGTACAGCTGCGGTTTTCCGCTTTAGTTCCTATATACGTAAACACATGCATACGTGTGTACTTACATGTTCATCAGTTCTAACAATAAAATCTGTATTTAATACATAATTATTTAAATATAAAAAAGAGCTATGCTAAACGTTTATTGAAATAATATCAAAAATAGAAAAACACTTTATAATGAAAGTAAAATATACAAATTGATGAAATTTTGACTGTTAAACTATCATCAGTAGAGTTCAAGGAATTAGTTTGAGGAAATTAATACCATTACGTTCATATGAATAAACAGAAATGAAATAAATTAATAATAAAAAAAGAAATAATACAGGGCTTAATATTTTCTTACTTAATAATAAATATATGTTATGTCCATGAGACCGACCTAAGGTGCGACGTAGGTGGTCACTGTGGCTGTGCCGCCCATCCTTGCGGATAAATTATTGGCTGATTGACGTATCCGTATTGGATGGATGGCTTGTAGGTTTATGAGACATTCATTTGTTTTGCTGTTGACAACCTTTGTTTTTGCTGCTGGAAGCCAGGCCACAGGTTCAATTCGTGTACCGGGCCAGATGGTAGCGGCCACTGTTTCACCTGTGGTGAGGTCGGTCATCTACAGAATGACTGCCGGCTCGATGTCCTTGCATGGACATTCACCCGGAAGGGACATGAAGATGCGGCGCCTGCTCAGTGCTGATAGGTGTCTGTGGGGAACAGGAGTGCGTTCAGGAGGGATGGGAGGCTCCGGCTTCCCACCATCAATGATTGGACGGGGACCCTTCGCAGCGCCTCTGGAGGGAATGTAAGACCGTAGTCCCGGTAGTGGATCTCCTTGGAGATCCCCATTAGAGGCAGGGCATTAAGACCGGAGTCTCGGTGAGGGGCCCCTTTTGCGGTCCTCTCATTAGAGGCGTGGCATGTACTGTCCCGGCTATATGGGCGGGACCTTGTATTCTGCCGAGGTAGTTTAAGGCAAAGGCACTCCCCTGAGCAGAGTTTTGCTTAGATGCTTGTTCAGGCTCGGGGGGGGGGGAGCGGTATAAATGAAGGTGAACAATATATATATATATATATATATATATATATATTAATAATAACAGTTCAAACAAAAAATATAATTAAGTTTTGCACCGGTGGTAAAATATAATATTGAAATCAGCTTACCAATAGATCAGTTAAATCCCTCAAACGTTTTCGGCTATTCCGCCATCTTCAGGAGGGATTGATCTTATAATAATTTAGAATTAAAATATAAAAATACGTAAAATTCACAAGATAAAATTGTTAGAATCATAACAATTGATCGTCATAAGTTAAAAATTATAAATTTAAAGTAAAATTGCGTACGTCCGGTTTGTAAGAATGTCACTTATTATCTTCAATTGTTTTCATAATTTTTTCAATTGTGTATCAACTGTGTTGTCAGCTTTTTTTTATTGTAAAAGCAGCTACAAATACTCTTATAGCAATGTCTCCTAAATATTGCATTTATTTAATTTTTAATTAATATTAATTTATTGTTATTGATTATCGTTAATATTTGTTTTTACTTTTACGTTACGCTATTTGCTCTTCCTTTCAGTTCATTTTTCTGTATTTAATGAAGATGATTTTTAATAATAAAAATTTACATTTAATTAAAAAAGACCAAAAAACCCGTTTTTCGAAAAATGTTTTCTGTTTGGGCATCTTTAATAAAAACACATTTTTAAAAAAAATGGAAAATTTTGGGTAAATCTGTACTGAATAATATAAATATAGTTTTTATAGTATGTAGAATTAAATTTTATATCAATAATCATGCGCAAAATTTAAGCAAAAAATAAAAAAATAATGTTGCCATTCTCCAGAGAACCTTAGATTACGCTCGATAATTTTTTGCGTCACTTTTTTCCTTATTGTTATCAAAAGGCAATTATCTCGTATTTTGTGTTTTTACAAACGGTTTTTATCATACGGGAAGTTCTTTTTTATTTTACGACCATAATAATACTTCAATAAAATTACAATTTTTTTTTATTATAATGAAATTTAATAAATAATGATTTTTTTTTAAACCATAACTTTTGCAGTTCTTTAATTTTGAACTCCGCACTAAATGAATGATTAATAATGATAGTTATTTATCTTTTATTAGCCGCAGCACACTCAAAAAAAAAAAATTTTAAGTATAATTGAAAAAATATATTATTTATTTCTTAACTCAATTTTTAATATAATTTCTAAGTTTATTATATTTTAATTCTACTTCGATAACAGCTGTAAATGTTTTATTATTCGGTTATTAATTTCACTTAATTACAACTGCAGCATTATTAGATGAAAACAGTAAATCTGGACTCTAAACATAATATATAACATAATATTTTGTACATGCTGTTTATAACGGAATAAAAGAATCATATCTCATAAGTTATGGAAGCTACGAGATCGTAGCTTCCATAATCTTTTAACTTTGAATTTTAGAGTAAAAATAATAAATATTCCTGCAATTCCACTGAGCCTTAGTTCACGCTTTGTAGCAGGTCTTTCTACTTCGTTTTTTACAGTCCGTCCTTATTTTTATCAGATATGCAGGTTTCTGTTTATAGGTTTTTCAAATGGCATATTTTCTTATAGACAATATTTTTCTTATAAAAAAAATAAGTAATAAACATAAATTACTACTATTTTTCTATTAGAAATAAGTTATTTCTTAAATAAAAAATATTGCTAAAAAATATAAAATAAATCTTAACAGATACGGATCGAATTGACCATGAATTCCTTTTTTTAGTGATGTAATTTAAAAATAAAACTAACCTCAAAATCCGTGTAAAAAAATTATATTTTTTCAATTCTTTTAAAAGTTATACTTTTAACATGTTGAATTTCAGTAAGTTGTTTGTGGTGACTTTTAAGTCAAAATTTAAAGGTAAACTGAAAAGGTACGTTTATTATTGTTTGTACTACTTAAATCGGTTTTTTTAATATCGATTATTTTTAAGTGTAGTTTATTTTAGATTAACTATTTTCATGACAGTTCCATTTTGTCTGATAACAAAATTATGAAGAGCGTCCTCATGATCTTTTATTATAATTTAACACCTTAAAAAATAATTTAATCGATAATGGCTTCGTCCTTGTTGATGTTTGTACAAAATTAAATGAGTGCATTGTGTAATCTGTTTACAACATATATTTTGTAAATTAGACTAATCCCTTTAATTAAATTAGTTTTAATAAAATTAAAGTAATAAATCTTACGATGTAAATTTTTATTAATTTTGTGCCCAGTTTTTTTATTTATTTTTAATATTCGGCTGGCCGATCATTCACCCATAAAAATTAAGTAAAAAAAAAAAAAAATATCCTATGTCACTGTTTTTGCTTAGTGATTCAATAATTTGAAAACTTACTAAAAGAAATAAAAATAAAGACCGCTGGGAAATTTCTCTCCTTAATGTTCGCGAACCTGTCTTGTTCATGTCCACTCTAGTAATGTACACGCTGCATTGTTGTCTGTAAGTTGTCGCGATGTAGTATCTTTGATTACGTGTGAATTATTACGTTATAAAATGAATCGATGTTGCCGCCGACTGTGAAATACGTGGAGTCATACGTTTTTTAAACCATCAAAACGTTAAGCCGGAAGAAATTCATAGGCAGTTGGTTGCTGTGTAATGGTTGGATAATGTAATGAATGAAAGAAACGTCCGAAAATGGTGTGAAAGGTTTAGAAATAGCAGAATTAATGTACATGATGAAGAAGATTTAGGGAGGCCCTCGATAATCATCGAGGACCTGTTGAAACGCGTAAATGATGAAATCGAAGAAGATCGTCGCTCAACGATTTCCGACCTGGCCCTTGTTTTTCCTGATGTTTCAAGAGTTGTTATCGGTCGCATTGTTCATGATCATTTAGGCTTCAGAAAGGTTTGTGCACGTCGGGTGCCGCACGTCTTAACGGAACTTCACAAAAAAAATTCTAATGTGATCTGTTTTGAAATTTTTGATGCGCTATACAGAAAAAGGTGATGAGTTCCTTAATTCAATCGTTACCGGCGACGAAACATGGATTTCCTATTACACGCCAAACAGAAAACGGCAGTCAAATGAATGGCATCATCCTCAATCACCAGCCAGACCAACAAAGGTCAAGTACAGACATTTGGACGCAAACTGATGGCTACAGTCTTTTGGGATCGGTATGGCATACTGCTGATTGATTTCATACCATGTGGAACGACTATAAATGTAGAAGCCTTCTGCGAAACTCTATGTAAGTTACGGCTCGCCATTCAAAATCGGCGACTGACCTACGGCGTCGTCCTGCTGCATGTCCACATGTTGCGAATACGAAAGTGATTTTCTGAGAACATTTGGATAGAAAATTTACGATCACCCACCATATATTCCGGACTTAGCTCCTTCTGATTACTCTTTGTCTGGGAAATTGGAAGAATTTTTGAGTAGCAAGTAATTCATGGCTGACGTTGAACTTAAAAATGTTGTTAAACAGTGGTTAAATGGACTGGCGGCAGAAGAATATGACGACGGAATATTGAAGCTGGTGTATTGCTAAGATAAATGTCTTAATTCATGTGGCGAATATGTAGGGTAGTGTAAGGTATGCAGCTTAAGAGAAATAAAATATATTTATAAAATTTTCAGGATAAATTGTTTTACAATGAAACGGTCTTTACTTTAGAGATAATCTCTTGTAAAATTAAATACAATATAAAATAATAATTAATACTCAATTATTTAAAATAGCTGAGTTTATAAAAAGTGTTCTTTTTATTATAGAATTGATACATCATTCATTCAGACCTTTTTACATTTATAATCAATATTACAAAATTTAAAGAATTCAAAAATGCATACCTGCTTAGTGTAATTATGCAAGCCCGTATAAATCATAAATCTGCATAAACGCTTATAATTCGCTTATTTTTATTTATATTATTTTCCTGCTACTTAAGAATGACAAACAGACGAACAAACGTGAACGAATACTAGAGCATAAATATAAATTTTGATGTTCAGTTTAAAAACATTAACATGGAAAGACTGCAAGGTCGTTTTATTTCGTGTTATGTGGACCATCACACATTAATACATTAAATATAAAACAATAATATAATTTTAGCCCCTATAGAGACAACACGGGGGAACTATAATAAACAGTCTCTATTAAATATACGAGTATAATAATCATTAATTATATGTAGAGATAACATACTATAAAATATATCACACGCCATAAATTATTGTTCCTATCATAAAATCATTACGACGACTACAGCAGTTATGGATCAACGGTAATAAAGTAAAATATTGACATAATAAATTATAACTTAACAACTAAAATTATAATATATCCATCCTCATAAAACAAAGGACTGAAGAAAGGAAGCACAATTAACTCCTGTGTATGTTAAAAAATTATTCTGAATTATCATAAACTTCAATTTTCATTAATTAAAAAAATTGCAAAATCATGACTTGCAGTCATCTGGAACCTTCTAGACTCAATGAAGTACGAATAAGTAAGTTATATGACTACGTACAAATATAAAAATCAATATTATAATTGTAACTACATTTTTTAATATGATGTCAAATAAGGTATGATAAGTCAAAAAGGTTATAAGTAGAGGCAAAATTATATAAATTATTGTTCAGTAACATTAGGGTTTGTCGTAACGTAAATAAAAATATATTTAGAAAATATTTTCTTAATAATATTAAAAAAAAAAGTAATTCTTTTTCGAAGATATTTTAATTACATTAAAATTTGTAACTATTTTTTTTGTTATGAATGAGCGGGCATCAATAGTTATGGTTATTAGCCCAGTGAAAATTGATAACCTATGAAAAGATGCCTTGGTTGACCGAGATTCGAACCCGGTCGCGGAATCTTCACATGAAATGCCGAGACGCTACCTAGTCATCCAAGGGGTTTTTTTTAGCTTCCGGGATCACCAGTAGATATTATTTCAGAGGATGAGATGAAATAAAAATTTTGTAGCGTTTGAAAATATCATGCCTGACCGGGATACGAACCCGGGACCTCTGGATGAAAGGTCGAGACGCTACCACTCGCACCACGAAGGCCGGCTAGCCAAGGGGTCTGCTCCCAATCAATTTTTATTAGCATAATTTAAATTTTAAACAAAATTTTATAAACTTTATAATAATAAAAAAAGAAGAAATTCGGTAAAATAAAGATCAAACTACTTTAGCGCTATTATCGTCCGAACAACGAATTACTACAATCAAGTAGCCTACCTTAAATACATATATTTTGCCGATATATCTATTACAAATTTCAGAATGGATTAATCGATTTTAGTGTAGGTTTTTTTTAATATTAATATTTTTACTTTCCCGCTATAGAAGAGCTATAGGCGGGAAAATATTATATCGGTCCAATTTGGGCATCTATGGTTTTCCCCAGATATTTACGTTTTGATACCAAGGGAACCTAAAATCTGGATGGAAATTTTCCGGATGTTCGTATGTACGTGTATGTGTATGTGTGTGTGTGTGTGTGTTCGGTGTTGGTCTCTAAATCACCTTATATCTTCAGAACTACTCGACCGATTTTCGCCAAACTGGATCAGATTACTTCTATATATAAGGTATTGATGCTAATAAATTTTGAACTTAAAAGGTTAAGGGGGTGAGGCTGTACAGCAAGGCCACCCCAGTACCTCGAGATTTCGTCCAATAAAGGTCTCATTTTTCTTAGACGCATTTGTTAATGATGGCAAAAAATTGTTTTTTGCAAAATCGCACCCCCATCTCAAACAATTATAGTCGTTTGCTATGTTGTGACGTCACAGGTGAGCGATAGAATTAAAAAAATGAATAATATTTAAAGTGCAAAAAAGTAGTAACTGTCTGGCTAGGTCTCGACCTTGACCTATAGTGGATATAGAGTGTGTCATTAGTACCCCTTCTCACCGCAAGGAGCGCTAGTATAGCATTGACGTACAGCTGCCGTAGTCGTCTTCTATATTGTAACATCACAGGTGAGCGGTAAAATTAAATAAATGAATAATATTTAGAGTGTAAAAAAATATTTAAAGTGGCCGCTAGTATTGCCACACCCGCGTGAATGAAATACGACCTCCCATTAAGGGAGGTGTGATTTTTGTATTCGAAACCCATTTTTTCCACCCCCTAAGCCAATGGTTGGTGGTATCAAAAAGCTTTATTTAGATAAGTTTTAGGTCCTTATCAAAGAATAGTAGGAACTTTAAACGAATTCGATATTTTACTTAATAAGAAAGTTATAGCGATATATTTTTTTTTTTTCAAAAAAAAGCTCCCCCATTTCCACCCCCATGGTCCGAATTTTCCTATTAACGAACTCGACCAAGATTTTGGGTCGTTATATTTTATCTATCAATTTGCAAGTGTTTGGCGCAAAATTAAGTGATTGCCAGTTATCGTGTCCACAAGAAAGTGAAATATATATAAATGTAATAAACTTTTAAACTGATGGTAGTTTTGGGGTCTGAAACGCGAAGACATGTTGAAATTTTCCGGAAGTCGAATCATAATACCAATTACAATAAGTAGCTTTCTTATGAAATCTACCTAATATTTAAAAAATGCGTAAATGCAAGTTAAAATTTTATTTAGAAAAAAACAATTGTGGTAAAATTCCCACAGAAATTCCTAAAAATGTTTATACGGAATGTAGCGTTTACGGTAAGCAAACATGAACAATAAGGAAACCAAAAAATTAAAGAATGTTTATACGGAATGTAGCGTTTACGGTAAGCAAACATGAACAATAAGGAAACCAAAAAATTAAAGAATTGAGTCATTTGTAATGTGGTTTTACAGAAAAATACTAAAAATTATTCAGATTGTTTATTATAGTTAAAAACGATGAAGTTTTAAGATGAAATGCAGGAAAGAAAATCTTGAGGTAAAAAGAATGATAAGCATGGTATTCTAATAAAAGGAAATATGAAGGGCGAAAACACCACAAAGAAAGATAAACATAAAAATATGAGAAGCAGGATATTTCGTGTAGCATATACATCAATTATATAAATATAATAAGTATTAATATTTCCCTAAGAAATTACAACCGATCGTATCAATTGATCTGCATGATATAACAAGAATGTATATATTCAACTGCGGTTAATAACGACGGTTACTATAAACGTATAAACAAACCTTGGTCGGTTAACAAATCCTCTACAACCAGTACATTTTTAAGAAAAATAGTAGTTTTGTAAGATTAGTAAATTTGTAAAAGAAACTATCAAGAATAAAAGCAGTAAAGGTAGAAAATTATTAAAATGTACGAAATAAATGCCGATCTTCGTGGCGCTAGTGGTAGCGTTTCGGCCTTTCATCCGGAAGTCCCGGGTTCGAATCCCGGTCAGGCATGGCATTTTTCATACGGTACAAAATTCAATTTCCATATCATATTCTATGTACAAGCTTCAACCTTATGAGGCGATATCAAGCTAGAAAAAAGAAATGACCGAAGTAGAACGCATTAAGAGAAAAACAGTAAATGAACTGCAGATATTAAAAAGGAATGTACAAAAACAATTAAAAACGACTAAATACTAAAAAAAAAAAATAACGATAAAAATAACATTTTTTTTGATTCTACTTAAAAATAGTTACAAAAAAATTAGTCATTCGGACGAAAATTATGTAAAATGTTAATAGTTATGATAAATTATTTAATATAGGGTAAAGATATTTTTTTTGTTTAAAAAAATATGTAAAATATCACACAAATATGCATATAATTCTTATATTTTTATTTATAATACTCATAATTTAAAAAAAGAGAGGTAAAAAGAGGCGATAGCAGCAAAAGAAAGACGGAGAAAGAGAATCTTAAGAACACGATCACATTTTAATAACCAGTTTCAATTAAAATAATACACAAGTTTTATTATCTTGTTTATAATAAACAAATGGATCAACCATTTCTGGGAATCTATCAATAACATATTCGTAATATGTAAAATATTTTTTACAAAAAAAAAAAACGACTAAAACAAAATTTAAAAATAAAAATGATATTCCGTAATAAATGTTATATTCAAATAAAAAAAAAATTTAACATGTGTTTTCCACCCGGCCAACAGTCCTGTTCCGAATGGAACTATTTTCGATGTGGGCCACAGAGTACAATCAGTTCTAGATATCCAGCAAACAACCAAAGAATGTAGGGAAACAGAGCAACAAAATTTAAACACACAAATAACTTCACGCATATCAAATACGAAGAAAAAAATTTTATCATTTGATGAATGAATACATATCTTAATATCATTCAATTTTATATTAATTTTAAAATTAATACGTTACTTTCATGAGTTCTTTAGTAGGATGAAATCGGCGAAAAGAGCTTTAAATAAATAAAAAATAAAATAAATCTTAACTGCAATGCAAAAATCAGTTACTTAAACTAGAAAGATTTGAAATTCAAATAATTTTAATAAGTAAACAAGCAACTTTAGTTTTTATTTACAACTAACAACTTGAAAAAAAAAATCAGATAAAAAATATTTTTTTTACATTTCAGATATATATTAAATAATATATATATATATATATATATATATATATATATGTATATTTGTAACTAGCACTTACCATAGCTGTTTCCTTCGTGAAATACATAATCAGAATTACAAACATAAATTACCATCACAATGTTATCAAATCTCATAAAGATTGATTTAATAGCGGTAGTATAAAACGGCAAAAATGTAAAAACAATTTATGTTTTTTTTATCCCTTAAATTATTAAAATTCAAAAAACCCAAAAATGGTTTTTATACAGTTATCTGAAGTATTTGCAAACCAAACTCTACAGAATAACTCGTTCAGTAGTTGTACAATCGGAAATGGGAAAAAACTTAAAATCATTGTTCAAAATCGTTTTACTTTCTTCTTCTTTACTGCTTTCAAGATCAAATTAAAAAAAAAAAATACATATACAAATTGGTTTTAAGCTGTTCCCATGAAAATTACACACACCAAAAGTCAAGCAGACAGCTTTATATTTTTTATCAGGAAATAGTAATTCAATTTTTTTCCGAGTAATATAGATCAAAAATGTAATTTTACCACCTTTAAACACGGAATTTTATAAAAACCTTTCTTAGTGTGCACCTAGACCGTAAGAAGAATGTGTATATAAATTTTTATCCATTTATCTTCCGTAGTTTTTGCTGGACGTTGATTATCAATCAGTCAGACACGCACACACACATATATATATATGTGTGTGTGCGTGTGTGTGTACATCCCACTAGGCTGGTAGTGGTTAACTCGTCATCGCAAATCAGCTGATTTCGAAGTCAAGAGTTCTAAGCTTCAAATCTTAGTAAAGGTAGTAGTAGTTACTTTTATACAGTTTTGAATACTAGATCGTGGATACCGGTGTTCTTTGGAGGTTGGGTTTCAATTAACCACACTTCTCAGGAGTTGTCAACCTGAGACTGTACAAGTCTACACTTCATTCACATTCATACACATCATCCTCATTCATCCTCTGAAGTAATACCTTATAGTGGTTCCGGAGGCTAAATAGAAAAAGAGAGAGATTATATATGTGTGCTCATCCACCAGATTTGGTAGAGGAGTAGAGGACAGGATAGCATAATAATGAACTACCCTTAGAACACAGGAGTTCTCATATAAGGGTATCTTTTATCCTAAACCTCAGAAATACAAAGGTATTTTTTTATGATTAATTCACCAGAAAAGCCCGGAGCTTATGTATGGGAACGAAAAATAAAAAATTTGTAACGTTTGAAAAATGCTATACCTGATGAAGATTAGAAACCGGAACGTTCCGGAAGAAAGGCTGATTTTTACCACTCCACTACGGAAGTCGGCAAGTAAAGGAGTGATTATTTCCAATCCCTAAGATATTTGGAATACAAAAACTTCTTTTCAAGGAAAAAGGAGTAAAAATCTTTGCTTTAAAATTCTTATTCCATTCCTGGAGAGGGCTTTGAACAAAAAAGCCCTCTCCATATTATACTTTATAATATATATTATAAATTCATATATCGGGTGTCCTTAAAAGATGAGGCCAAACTCTAGGAAGTGATTCTACTTAACATATTCAAGAAAAAAGTCCAGCGAACATAGGTCCGAAAACGCATATTTATCTGTGTCCATTTTGTATTTTTTAATAAAAAAATTATTTTTCAAGAACGGTTGGAAATAACGAAATAAGATTTTGTACTTTATTTAAAACTAACATTTTTTAACAGGAAAAAAAAAATAACTATACTCTTGGTTGACAAATTTCAAAATGGCGGTCGTTTCAATTGTTCAAACTTAAATATCTTAGAAATTTTTAGATTTATCAAATTGTGTTAAATTATAAAAATTATGAGGCATTTTTTGTAAACAAAACGACACCTTATTCGTAAAAATCCGACGAAAAACAACGGAGTTATTGCAAAAAGTAGGACTCAACCGAAATAGCGGCCATCTTGTATTTTTTATTATCGTGACTCACTTGATAACTCAATCAAATTTTCTGATTAAAATTGCTAAAACTTCAACATTACGGATATTTAATAATAATTATTGTAAGTGCTAGCCTATAAACAATTAATTCTCAGTAATAAGAAAATGTGAAAATCGAATTTTTAGGTTATTTAAACAAATTTTGTTTATCAAAAGTACTCTGTAATAACAGCAACTGAGAGATGTTTTTTCGTTCTTTTTTACCTTCAGGACAATCATTAGGTATTACTTTAGAGAATGAGTTGAATGACGAGTAGTGTGCGAAAATCCCATGCCTGACCAGGATTAGAACCCGGGACCTCTGGATGGTTTTTTTTACTTACATCGTTTTTCTTTCAGTTGTGAAAAAAACAGTTTCATGTTTACTTCCATTGAATTGTGATATCTGTGATCTGAATTTCGAAAATCTTGGTTTAATTGAAAATTGTCTTTAATCTTGTTAATTGTTATTTAAAATGAATCAAGATTATACAAATAATGAACTCGTTGATATGCATTTTACATATAAGTCTTGCCAATGGCAATGCGAGGGAGGCAAAACAGTTTTGCCAAGAAAAGTATCCAAACTGCCGTCAGCCAGATAGAAAATATTTTCACGTCTTCATGCACGTTTAAGTGAAACTGGGAGCTTTAAAGCCGTCATAGTTGGTAATAGTAAATCTAAAACAGTTTCAACGCCACAGGTAGAAAAAAGGGGTTTGAACAAGTTTGCACAGGATCCAGAATTATTCCGCAGAGGACTTGCTATCCAAGAAAATATATCTCGTAATACAGTATGGAATATTTTAAACTCGCAATTATTATACCCGCGCCATTTGAACGGGTACAAGCTCTTATACCAGGTGATAACCAATCAAGGATTGCATTCAGTCGGTGGTTAATTAACTTGTGTGCCCATTACCTGGAATGGATATCTAATATTCTTTTTACAGATGAGGCACTAAGGATGGTATAAACTTCCACAACCAACATGTCTAGTGTGAGGAAACTCCTCATGCAATATTTCAAGCAGGAATTCAACACAGATTTTTCAGAATGTTTGGGGAGCAATCTAAATGGATAAATCGTGCCATTAATACAAAAAAATGGCGGACAGACAAAAAAATATTCGGACCTATGTTCACTGGACAATTTATCTTCAATATGTTAAGCAGAATCACTTCCTAGAGTTTGGCTTCACTTTTTTTAGGACACCCTTAATATTATATTATAATTATTTAAGTTTCCTGTTAAATCAAATATCATTCTAGGAGATAAGATTCTTGAACAGGTGTCTCACTTTTAATTAACTAGGCTGTGATGTTACTTACGAGAACGATAGATATTGCGATAAGATCTTTAGATTTCAAGCCATTTGTGAAACAATAATAAGAACACTGCACAGGAAATTGCTGAATAAGACTCAAATGAAGTTTTATAGAGTGATGGCTATTCCTACTTGTATGGCTCTGAGGGTTGGGTCTCACCAAATAGACAGCTCAGTAAAATTCAGGTAGCAGAAATGAGATACCTGCGTTCGGTAATGGGGTGCACTAGACAAGATCGTTTTAACGAGGATATCAGAAGAGAGTTAAATGTTCTACCCTTGTGCAACACAATAGTAGAGAACAGGGAGAGGTAGAAGGACCAAGTTAATAGGATGGTAGAAGGAAAGGTTCCCCAAGGAAATAATGCACTATCGACCGAAAGGCAAAAGAAATGTGGGACGGCCAAGAAAGCGCTGGTAACCCTTTGAAACCGGAACAGGTGAATCGCCTATACCGTGATGGAAGAAGAAGAATTATTTAAGTGAAATTATTTGCCTCGTTCTGCGGTATCTCCCGAGGTAAGTTCTTTATTTGTCACCAAACACTCTTTCTTATCGCTGATCCTTCCTTCCCAATTTTTGTTTCTATGGGTGTCGTCAGTCTGACCCTCTAGGTCATGCCGAGGCTGACGGTTCAAGTAGAACCGGTTCTGTTGATGCGAGGTAATAATGGCGGGTGGTATATGTATCATTAATGTGATCTGATGAGCGAGTGTTTCCTGTGAACGGAAGTGGATGACCCACGGTCCGGTGGCTGCACAGTAAGTCTTAACGACTGAAGTGCCTATCGAATAAATCTTTATAAATATAATAAAAAGTAACAATAAATAAATAAAAAAATACGGGAAAATGAAGTGAAATCTAGAGTCATATACTGCATACTTTGTATTATGAATTACTGGGCAGAAGGACCATGATTTACCCAAATTTTTAATTTCTAATACGATCTGGTTAAACGGGGTTTCACCTCAATTTACAATATACTATTAGACAAACATTATGTTTTAATATTTACGTTTTTTAAAGGAATGTAAATATGGTGGTTAGATATAAATAAACAGAGAAGCATTATCTGTAGTTAACACCTACACAACGCGGCTACCTTTACTAAATATACTCACGCACACGCGCGCGCATACACACACAGAACACTTATACTTTGTAGAGTTAGTAGAAGAGGTCACATCCCATACGATGTACTATTCTATACCACATACAAAGAAGAAAAGGCGATGGGTAGTTGCGGATGATGGAACGGGTCGAGTTAAAGAGGAGTCCAGGACGATATTCCGATCGATATAGGGAGCAAGAATAAACAGTGCCGCATCCCTCCACCCGTCAAAACCTCACATAAAAAACTACATACACACACATCGAGAGGGAGAGAAAATGAGAGACAGGGACAGGGAGGCGAATCCATTCCGTTCAACCCTATCACTATAATCCTAACATCTCTTAGCTTCTCAACGTCAGGGCTTACACTTCACACAGCTGAGCTATTGCTTTAACTCACAGTTCAATAGAACGTTATAGATAAGCGAATCACTGGGGAATGTTTTCACTATTATTACAGCGTAACACGTCTTATTTTTAATGTTACAATATGAGCAGAATAAAAACAATTCATTCTGCTTATAAATAAAGATAAACGTGTATATATATATATATCTTCTTGTATTAAATAAATATCTGAAATAGACTCAAATTATATTAAAACACTGTCTAACCTGATTAACTCATAACCAAACATTCTTATTGGTTCAAATAATATCTTCAAATGACTTGTGAAATATTACATCTACACAACGTAACCATTTAAAAACTAAAAAACCACTCACCACTCACAATACCATTTATAATTGCTATTACAATTTACAGGAAAAATTTATAACAATTAAATTTCTAAAGAGATAAAAATAAACAAGTAAGTGTTGTTGAAAAAGTGCTACAAATTAGCCTCGTTAATACCTAGTTTTATATTTCCCAGTTTATCCACTAATTACATAAAAATTGGTGAACCAATCAAAAATAAAACTAGCAAGATGAATTATCACAAATTAAATTTGTTATAAGCGCCATCATCTTAAAAAAATTAAGTAATTATTTTAAATTTAGAAGAAGACTTTGTAACAGTATATTAATAAAAATATCCCATGAAAATAAACAAAAACAAAACGAAAGTAATGAAATGCAATAAAAATAATGTAGATGGATCACTGAAAATAAAAATATGAAGAGAAAAGATTACGGAGGTAGAAGAATTTTGTCATTTAGGAAGTAGAATTACTAAAGGACGAAACAGGAGCGACATAAAATTCCTAATAGCACAGACGAAACAAGCCTTCATTCAGAAATATAATTTGTTTACATTAAAAATTAATTTAAACGTCAAGACAACATTTTTGAAAGTATGTGTTTGAAGCGTAGTTTTATATGAAAATGAAACTTGGACGATCTTGGAGTACCTGAGAAGAAAATATTAGAAGTTTTTGGAATGTGGTGCTGTAGGAAAATGTTAAAAATCAGATGGATGGATAAAGTGATAAATGAAGAGGTAATGCAATAAACTGATGAAGAAAGAAGCATTAGGAAAAATAGAGTTAAAAGAAGAGACAGACTTGTAGGCCACATAATAAGACATCCTGGAATAGTCGCTTTGATATTGGAAAGACAGGTAGAAGGGAAAAATTGTGCAGACAGGCAACGTTTGGAATATGTAAAACATATTGTTAGGGATGTAGGATGTAGGGGGTATACCTAAATGAAACGACTAGCACTAGATAGGGAATCTTGGACAGTTGCATCAAACCAGTCAAATGATTGAAGACAAAAAAATGGCTTATTTACGTAGCAATTCAAATAAAAATGAGCTTTATCTGAAATAAACACAGTGAATTAAAATTGCATCACCACCCAAGCGCTGTAGCATTTTTCAACAAAATTTATACGAGTAACCAAATCAGTGTCTTTTTTTTAATTCCTCAACAATTTTAATTATATAGGTATGAAAACTTAAATCCTTACGTAAGATTTGAAGGATCGTAGTTTCACTGATAATCCATGTTTAATCGGAGAACGTTTTGGATTGCTTGTTACGGTAGTTTGAAATCTTTCAATGTTTTCTGGGATTGTAACATTTTTTGCTGCTACTTTGTTTTAAATTTAATGTGGACCCAGTTTTCTCAAACTTTTTAAACTTAAGTTAATTGGTTGAACAAATTGGTACCCATAGATGACGCGGAGTACTGAACCGATTTTGAAAATAGCCTTCGTACAGTTTTTATGGAGTCACCATTTTCATAAAACGATTTAATCCAGAATGCGTAACGTACACCTGAACACTGTTCTATGTTTACTAAATGGCATTAAATGATTGACAATATATCAAGTTTGGCGTTCTCACCCAAACGTTGAATAAATTACCAACTTATAAATTTTCCCGTTTCACTGAAGTGTCCTACATATTTATAAATAAATAATAAAACATATTTTGAAAAGAAAAACGCTTTTTTCTGTAATTAAAATTTTTAATAGGACTTTTTCAAAAAATTTCAAAGAAAAATTAAAAATAAATAATAACATTTAAAAGAACTTTTATCGTCATTATTACAATTATTATTATTATCTTAGCAGGATTATTTTCCTCATTGGTAACAAACAAAAAATATTCAATTAGAGAGATGTCCCTGGTAATATCAATTGAATATGAATACATAATTATAATTAGAATTTTATAGATAATTAATATTAGTTTCCTTTTCTAAAGGAAGTCAAAGAACACTGTTATTAATAAATAGAAACATATTTATACATTAATAAGAATAAAAATTAGATAACAAACAAGATAATTTGAACGTACGATAAACAACACTAGCATAGATCGGAAACTCTTCTGTGCTAAATAAATAAATAATTTCAAAACAGATATCTAGTATGGAAAAAATAGGAGAATAAACACGGAAAAAACTTTAAATAAAAATTTGCATTGTTACCAATAATGGTCGGCAGTGAGAATATACAATACTATTTATTAAAATGAAATTTGCCATAAATGAACGTATTTTACTAATATCAAAACATTTTCAAACGTTTGTTGTATCTAAAACGTAAAAGTTTAATGTAACATTTTAATAAAATCAGCAAAAAAACGATGACAAGTTTTCTTTTAAAAATAAAAAAAATTAAGTTTAAAAATTTCACTCTCTAATAATCCAAAGATTTTTAGGTGATGGTTTCCTTACTCTAAATAGTTTAAAATTTGGTTAAATGACCCATTTTTTAAAATGAAAGAAATCAAAACAAGATTTGCACTTTTATATTTTTTAAACAAGAATTTGCATTCATTTATATTTACTAACGCGCAACCTATTCTAATAAAAATAAATCGTATCAAACCGATGACAGAAATATTTTCGCATCAACCATCATAATATTTTTACCTTATAAATGATGTTCTATTGCTATTTTATATAAATAGCTTAACGATTTAAAAGATTCCGACTAATTTTCTTAAAACGAAAGAAGAAATTTTATTTTTAGAAAAAAACATTACTATATTGGTAAGTTTTTAAGCAATCAGAGACCTGAACTTCATTCATCTTGTTTAACGTGTACTTTAAATAGGTATTCAAATGTTATTACATCATCCATGACGATTTATTCAGTACAGATTATATTTATTGTTTTATGACGCTTAGTTTTTTTTCTATGTATTTAAAGAGTATAACCATTTCCCATTTTTCTCCGTTAAATTTTATCATATATACCGATCAAAGTTTTGATCTATAGTAGCTCTAGTTTTAGCATTCAGAGAATGTACTGCACCTTACGACAATGATAATATTTTTTAAATATCTTCTTATAATAGCTAAATATCCAGAAATAACAATTTTATTTTAATAAACACGAATATTTTTTGAAGATTTGAACTAAAGCAGATTAGGCTAGTTAAAACTACCATCAGTTCACATTTCAGACGTACTCAAGGAGTTTTGTTACACTAAAAGTCGGAAGGGAAAAAAGGTGATAACACAGTTTAGGACTTTCCCGTTATGCCACGTTTTCCCCATGCACGGCGCACACACACACACACACACACACACACACACCTTAATTCAAAATATTCGTATTTATCATTTTATTTAAATATATATATATATATATATATATATTTGTTTTGTTTAATTCAATGATTTTAACTAAAGCGCGCGCGCATACCGTATTTCATTCGCGCGGGTGTGGCGGTACAAGCGCCCACTTTAAATACCTTTTTTACACTTTAAGTATTATCATTATTTAATTCTACCGCGTACCTTGACGTTACAACATAGCAGACGACTTCAGCATATATCCTATTAAAAGCAGTTACTTTTATACGGATTTGAATACTGGATCGTGGATACCGGTGTTCTTTGGTGGTTGGGTTTCAATTAACCACACATCTCAGAAATGGTCACTTCATTTACATTCATACATTCATTCAACCAACCTCTGAAGTAATACCTTACGTAGTGAATAATACCTTAACAACCTCTAAGAACCTTACTGGTTCCGGAGGCTAAACAGAAAAGAGAGAGAGAGAGAGAGAAAGAGAGAGAGAACTACAGCAGCTGTAGTCAGTGCTACACTAGCGCTCCTTGTGGTGAAAGGAGGTACTAATGATGCACTATATCCACTAGACACTAGTTTTTTAGAACACTTTTTTTGTGATGTGGGTGCTATTTAGGAAAAATGTTTTTTTTTTGAAATAGTTAACAAATGTGCCTAAGAAAAATATGACCTTAATTAGGCAAAATACCGAGATACTGAGGGTGACCTTGCTCTACAGTCTCACTCCCTTGACTTTTAAAATTTAATGGCATCAATGGCCCACATATAGAAGTAATCTGACAAAGTTTGGTCAAAATCGGTCGAGTGTTCTGGAGATATATAAGGTGTGAAATACCGAACACAAACACGTACATGCGAACATTTCCATCTGGTTTTAGTGTTTTTTGGGTTCCTTAGGTGTCAAAACGTAAAGATCCTGTGAAAACCGCATATGTCAAACCGCTTTCCCTTCTAAAGCTAATAGCTCTGCTGTAGCGCTAGGCAGGAAAGTAAAAATTAAAATTAACATTTATGAATAATACTATTATCAAAAATTTAATCTAAATCTTGCACAGTAATCGTTTTATGAAAACAAAGAGTAAAATGTTTTATCCTGTATTAAAAAATTAACAAAATCCTTTAAGTAATGACAGGTAATAAATTTACTTACTTAATAATATACATATTAACTTCCGCTACAAAATGTTTAGACAATGTTCATTATATTTTATTTAATTTATGTATATACTCCTTATGTAATAAAATTGTAAGAAAAATACTGAAGTGCTGGCCACAAAGCGGCCAGGGGGCACAGCCCCCTAGTTTATCTTGTAATATTGTCTTACATTACAATTACTTTGTTTATTTTAAATAGTTTATTTTTTTGCGACCATTTAATAACTTTTACGTTATGCGAAATGATTTTTGAAGTTATACGATTAATTTTGAATCATATATCAAAATTAATTGACCAGGAAAAAACAAAATCATAATCAAAACAGAATGCTAAAAACGAAAGAATGTAAAAGAAAGGTAAATAAAGTTAATGTAAATAAAAAAAATTATTAATAAAATGAAACAAAGATAAAAGGATTAATAAACCGCATTACCTCAAATTACCGCATTACCTCAAATTATAACTTCTAAAATCATATCGTGTAGGTAATTAAATTGCATAAATTCATTAAATAAAACAAAATAAATAAATAAATTATTTGAAGTAACACAAAACAATTTAAGTATATATAACACAATATTAAGAATATTACAATATTATAATATATCACAAAAGTTAATATTTATGATAATAAATTAATTATAAATCATTATTTAAAGGTAATGGTTTAATACGGGGCTAAAAAAATTACACTCGTCTGTTTAAAAAAAATTCGACTGTTTTAACATTTATTTTAATAAAATAAAAACGTTAACTATCAAAGAAAACGAATTATATTTAAAAAATAATCAATTAAAAATTTCTCTCTCTAAACTCGTAACTCTTTATCATGAATAACATTAGAAACTATTATACCTCCGATCACAAATATTTTTCACAAAAAGGAGAATTTTAACTGTTAAAAAATACATACACAGACGTATGTTTGTGTATCAACATACACAAACATAAATACACGCCCACACAAGTAGTTCGTTAACACTATTTAACCATTCCGTGTAGTAAACCGCTCTTTGATCACTGAAGAGAAAAGAAAATAATTATGTAAAAATGAAAGAGTATTTTTAGGCCTTAAATCCATCGAACCGATAAATGTTTCTAGTTAAATCGTTATGTTTTCAAGCAGAAAAACTTTCGTTATATTTTCAAACGAGTAAAAATATTAAATAGACTAATATTTGTTAATTTTATTGTTAAAAACATTTTAATATATAAAAATTATAAAGAACATTCTATAGCTTCGTTTTTATAATTTGTAATTTTCTGTTAATATTTATTTCTTTAATAGGGAATTTTCAGTTAAAAATTAAAAAAAAATTAATAAATTAACTATGACGTAACAATTGATAATTTTTATATCGATGGTCTCGAGAGGTTAATGAATTTAAGCGGAACTTTGATAGATTTAAAAATTCATAAATGTCGAAAGCGCGAATAACGCATGTACAAGTACATTTATGTTACTATTTCATATTTTATTACTTTTTATTCCTTTAATTAGAAAAAAAAAATTATTATTATTATAAGTTTTGTAAGCACAAAAATCTTCTAGAGGCATCGATGTAACTTTGCGACACATATTAAAGCCAAGTTTCTTGCAAATCTGTAAAATTTCACAACAAAGTGACAAATAAAAATAAATATAATAATATATTTTTTTTAAATTTATTTTAATAATTAGTAAAATAAAATAACGTGTTATATAAAAGTCACGACTTTTAATGAAATATAAACATATAAAATAGACAGGTGTTAGATTTATACACGAAACTAATAAACACTTTAAACACGAAAGTATTAAAACTAAATAAGAAAAAAAATATTTACAAATATTAACAGATTTATAGATTTTTAAGTAGGGAAAGTTTAAAATACATCTTTAAAAAACTGGAAGCAAACTACAAAAAATAAAGATTGCTCAATATAAAAATCGGAAGTGTGTATATATAAAGTTAAAATTTTATTTAAAGTTTAAATAAACTTTAAAAAATCTTAATTTTTGGTCAAAATACGGAACTTTAAAAAAAAACTGTCATTTTTAATAATTCTAATTTGTTAGTACGGAGTTATTTCGTGGTATTTTTATTCTTTAGTATCTTTACCATTTAAATAAAATTACAATTCCAAAACAATTTACTATATAAAAAAACCTATAATATTTTATTCTTTAAACGGCTAAAAAAAAGGAAGTTTCCAATTTTAGGAGTAAAATGTAATTTTACCGACTTTTAAAAAAAAGTACGGAATTATTTTTGTTCACAAGGTTTGACTGGGGAGTGAAATTGAATTTTCTTTACGTTTTGAAATAAGAGGAGTACGAAAATACCATTCACTTAAAATGTAATTTCCTTTTAAATATAAATAGGCCTGTGGATAGAATTTGAAGATCGAAATTCTCCATCTGTGCGTGTGAAAATTTGATGATGATTGATTGAGTCGTTGTTGATTACGCTCAATTTAATTTCAACAACAGACAACCTAAATTTGAGGTATTTTTTCGGTCGCATGGTGGGAAGGGATGGAAAATGAATTTTCTTTACGTTTTGAGGTATGAGGATTACGAAAACAACATTCAAGTATAAAATTTTGTGGCTTGAAAATTTGAAGGTGTGCATGTAAGAATATGATGAAGATTGATTGATTGAGTCGTTCTTGATTTACGCTCAATTGTTTAAAAAAAAAAAAAAATGTTGTGACTCGAAAATTTCTAAAATTACTTGATCAATTTCATTGAAATTTAGATATCTGAAGTTGTACGTATGAAAATTTCATGAATATTTGTTAAGTCTTTCTTCAGTTACGCTCAATTTAAGGTAATTGAAAAGTAACGAAAAGTCGACAAAGATTATGCAAAAAACTCAACAAAAAAAAAATAACCATAAATAAGTTTGTTTTTTTAATTTCCTTATTCAATTTATGTTTTGTATATTTCTTGCGCAAAAAATTGTAGAAAAATATAATACAGAATAAAGAAACGAAAAGTCGGTCTTCTTGATAAGAACTGCACGAGTTTTTTTTTTTAAGTATGTTGCGATTCAAAAAATTTATTCTTAAGAGAATGAGAATGAGAATAAAAATCGTATACATTGGTTTACATATGTAATATTACACTGTCTATATAGACGGTTTTAAGATTTCGGTATAGACCGTCTATACACCAGTATAGACGGTTTTAAGATACCTAATATTTTATATAATATTCAGATTATTTTTTCGTGAAAATACAAGAAAAGTAATACCCGTAATTATTATTAAAAAAATATATTCCTACACTCCAAACAGTCTCATACCAGTCTCATTACGGTGGTTTTAATTCATTCTTTTTTCTTATTTTTGTTAAGAAATAGGTTTTACGGGCTTCTTCTTGCTGGTTTATTTTACAAGGATAATTTTGTTTTTCTAAATGTTTCAAATAAAAATACAACCAACTTAAAGAGTAAAAAATAATTTTTTTGGATCTTCTTTATATTTTGACTTTTCAAAGTTGACGGCCTTCTTAATTTAAAGAATAATTGAAATAGTGTTACTTGTTTTACTTTTAGTGTGGGATTTTAAGTAGGTATTATTATTATTTTTAAAAGTTTACTTCAAACGTTAAATAAAACCATTTACTCTAGTTTAAACCGATTTGAAAATTGTCGACAATTTTAAGATCGAAATTTTTTTTTAAATTATTAATACTGAATTGATGTATCTACTAATATTACGTCGATATACAAAATTATATTTTAAAAGTTAAGAAATTTCGCCATGATCTAATAACAATTCATTTAAAAGAAGATACACAAGAACCATCCGTAGTCGAATATAAAAAAACTAATAAACAAATGTGTGGGTTAATTGAATGAAACGTCCCGTTTATTTCACCAGGGATTAATAAAGCTAGAAAGTATTGGATTAAGCCTTTACCAGGCCCTAGACTAAATTTAAATTTAGGGCCCCATTTATATAGTCGTAAGTTGCGAACATCTTCAAATAAAAGTTGAATAATTAGGCGGGAAATTCCCTTTTCGGCATTAGAAAAAGAAAAACATCGTTTTCTCATATTTTTATTTCATTTTAAAAAGAAAAAAATTATAATTTTTTCGGTTAAAAATTTTAAAAGAATATCTATTTAAAAAATACACCTTGTTAATTTCCAAGGGAAGGCCATGTTCTCCATGGCCTCTTGGATCTGCCAGTGACACTAATCCGATTTTATCACTCTATCCATTATTTTTAAGGCATTTATTTGTATTATTTAAAAATATAATATAATATTCTATATTATTAAAGATAAAATAAAAATATTTTCATATCTTTTTAAAATTTATTATTTATTTTAATTTTTCCTACACTAAAGCCGGGTCCCGTTGAATTACGGACCCTAAACATTTGTCTATCGGTTAATCCGGTCCTGAAGGTAGCGATATCACAATTATTTAATATTTCTATCACAAGGGAAGTGATTGATGTTAAGATCTTAGATTCAATCCTGACATCCATTTTTACTTTCATATACAATATGAAGTAAGAGCCTTAATTAAGATATTAATTGACCAAGAACTAGAAAACGTATTTAACTGGATCTAGACCAAAGTATACACTTTGGTAGTTGAAGTTCAATTAATGGATTTATCACAAAAACATACGTTCTGGAATTGGATAAAATATATAAAAACTGAATAGGGGCTTTAATATTAATAAAGTACAAATAGATCAAATTAATTAATTTTTTTCGATAATGAAAAGGTAAGAAATCATTTTTGATTGTTTTAGTATATAATTTTTAATATTTAAATTCTAAGAAATTTAGGAGTAAATATTTTCATTTTATCTGTTAGAAATCTTTGTACCATCAAAACTTAAGATTTTTGAAAATTAACTCGAGAACAATCTATTTTATAAAGATAAATAATTTTTAATAAAAGATACTGGTTGTAACCGGGTTGTTGTAATTAATAAAACTTGAATATATGACTTTCATATGACTGTGAAAGCCTCAGAAACACGACCTTCGTAAAATCAACTATGCAGAGGTTGATTTTACGATGTAATTGGAAACAAAAATCAAAATAATCGCCGTTCTTTTTATTAATTCTTCTTAGGCTTAATTTTAACCCTTCTTTAATTACAAATATAAATATTATTATTACTATTATGGGAAAATAGTTATAGAAAAATTATATTTAAATGAAAAAACTTTGGTAAAAAGTACGATTTACCAGGTGGCCGCATAAATAATTATAATTTAATAGCCACTGTTAAATGAAACCGTAGCAGGATAGTTCAAAACTATATCATGAATACGATCTAGTCTCAGGAATGGTCGACCTGAAACTGTACCAGACTACACTTCATTTTACATTCATACATATCATCCTTATTCATCCTCTGAAGAATAATAGAAGATACCTCTGAAGAATAATAAGAACCACCTTATGGTGGTTCCAGAGGCTAAACAGAAAGAGAAAGAGGATAGCTCAGAAACTCATTGACGCGCACACAATTCAACTCAATATATACAAACGCAGGATTTTCGAAGATAACAAAACGCTGAATTGGCAATCTGAAATTAGAAACGTAACTTCCAAAAACAATATACACACTATGAACAATAATAAGCAACCTACACCACAGAAATCAATTTTCTGCTGAAAGGTAGATGATATTCAATCCGATAATTTACCAGTTCACTTTGTTAACAGCAAGATTGAATGCTTATGCATCATTAATATCAGAAAAAGCAACTGTTATAGATGTTTTAAAGGGGTAAAAGTCATGAAAAAGATCGATAGTGTAAAAGATCATTCAATATATTCGTATTAAGTAACATATAATTATAATACGAGCAAGATTACAACGTGTATAATTATAAACAAATTAAATATTTTCAAGCATAAAGAAAGATAATGTAGGCGGACAGATGAGATCGATTAAGTCGTCGTAAAGTAAAAAATAATAGTCTTAAACACTATTTATACTAACTCAAAAATAAACGGACAGGAAACGCTCAACAAACACACAACAGATAACACAAATCTAGACAAATTATACACTACCACATTCTTTAAGAAAACGAAATTGTGAACCTAAAATACAACAGAATATATATATTTATAGTCCAATTTAAATGAAAATAAAATATTATAAGAGATGTTTAAAAATTAAATAACCGTGACGTACTTTTATTTTATTGCACCGATTAAAAACAAAGTTATATTTCTGCAGCACCATCCGATTTATAAAATACTTAGAAAGCTTCTATTCTAATATTAGTTCTTCTAGCAAGTTATTTAAATATTGTATATAAACAACACTAATATCGTAAAATAACCGTCTTTAAAGTAGGCTACATCCATATCATAAATTTAAAGAATTAAAAAAAAATAAATTCAATATTCGGTAGCGTTATTATTAATAATATTTTATAAAAATAAAAAAACAGCAATATTTTGTGGCGGTAATGTAATTATCGTTATTTGACAGTGGATTTCATCGTCAGTAATTGAAAAGAATTAGTTACCGAAAGAAATTTTGTTAATTCTAATCTGTTCTATGTTGAAACAGATAACAAAGTTGTACTGTTTTTATTGCCAGGCTATAACTTTCAGCTCACTGAAAAGTATTAACAAACTGCATCCCAGTTTTATTTAACTATATACACATAACATCTTCTTTTTTTTCAGTTTATACGTTTTTTATATTTATTTATAATGCTACCGGTAACTTCAAAATTGTATCAGGAGAAAGACGACGGTAGACAACACATACATTGTCTGTCGGCCATATTAAGAGAAATTCAGCTGACTTAACCTTGCATTATAACGGTCTGTTTATACGACCACTTCCAAACGAAAATAAAATGAAGAATAATTTTATATATATATATATATATATATAAAATAGAAACATACTAATAGAAAATACAGTAGGCTCTTGATAGTCCGACACATATCGGACAGCCCTGGTGTAAGATTAATGGATTTATCCTAATTTCAACGGAATAGCAAACACAAAAGTTACGTACTTTCATATACATTAATTTGAATAACTGACGTAATTTGATCAAGAAAATAACAATAATACAGCTAACTACTTATTTAACAGTAAAATACTGGTCAATATTTTTTTGTTTTTTTGCTTTAATGGACAGTTTAAAATTATTTTCTCACAAACGTTTTAATATTAAAATATCGGCAGCTGCCACGTCATTTTCTTCAGCCCACATGATACACACGTTAAACGTACTCAAAGCACTTTCGTGACCTACGGTATTTGTTCATTCTCCATTGGTTTTTTTTTTCGTTTTTCGTATAAATGTAAATGTAATAGAGGATGAATTGCCCACAAAATTTTTCAAGAGCACACTATTGTTTTGGCAGGAATTTTTTCCCATGTTTGTGAGAGATAAAACACGACATCTTTCCGATCACTTTTTACAAACGACATTATTTTTATAAATGTATCTATTTTTACGCGATTTTTTTGCAAGTTATAAATAGTTGCACTCCAATTCCGTACAGTGAAGCTACGTCACCAGTTTTTTCGCCTTTATCATTTCTTTTAAGAAAGAATTTCTGCTTTTTTAAAATAAATTTAGTGCTATGTGCTTATGTTTTTGTGGTTTCGACATCTTCAAAACTAAAAACAACGAAGTTCGGATACTGTTTAAAATACGGAAAACTAGACACGTTAGAATGAATATGACAACTAAACACGGCACACGATCATGCGGTACTGAGACGTGCAGTAAGTTACTATAAGAAATTTAATGCCGTTGGAGACCCCGGTACTGTACAAATCGTGGAATACAAGAGTATTTCACGTAACAACGGCCTACTTTTATCAGTTGCATAAAAGTCAGAAGTAAAAAAAAGAAAGAAAAATAGTGGCAATACACAAATTACCTCAACAGTTAAACGAAAATTGTCGGAATACTGGATGTGTCGGACTAAAGAATGTCGGATTATCGAGGGCCGGCTGTACATATTACTATCGAAATAATTTAATTAAAAGTTGCAAAAGCTAACGATAGGAACTTTTGATAAATCTACACATGCCGTATACATAACATAACCTACAATCGGAGGAGTAGTCCGGTTGAACGGTTTATAGTTTAGATGGGCAATTCCATACAGCAACGGGAATATAGGTCAAGGTTATTCCTGTAAGAATTCTTCATTAATTAATTTTCTATATGAAAATCATTTTTATAACAGAATATAATTAAAAGGATCAATTTAAAAAACTTGATCAAAGTAATGCGCTGTTCCCATCCTGGTTAAAAATTGTTCGATTTTTCCGGATGTTGTGGGCGGGAGTAATGTCTGCGGACCGAAATAAACCCTCAATTTCAAGGTTTGATGAACATCCTCTTAGTGAGAAAAATTTTCCTTCAACCCATTCCTTTTTCTATTACTGTGAATTCTACGGATTTAAATCACATCTCAGTTAAGCACTATGATCATTTTTATAAACGAGGAACAGAAAAGCCAATTTATGTTCAATTTATTTGGTGATAAGAAAGAAGGGAGTTGACCGTGAACCGATCTGAAAACGCTTCCACGGTTACACAATAAACCTCTAATGAAATGTTTACCCGATAAAACTAAGTAACTTAATCCTTAGTAAAATACAAAAAAAAAGACCTTAATTAATTTAATACTGCAGATGAAATAATAATAGGAAATCGGCGCGTATTAGTATTTCTTGTCTTTTGGCTGTTTTTTCCCTTAATAAATTCAGTAAATTTACATAATGAAGAAGAAAACATTATAAAAAATCTGATGTGGACACCACATGAATTCCTTGTACGCCTATTAAATTAAATATACACATTTTTAAAAGTACATAAAATTTTATTTCACTAATAACTTCTGATTTTTTTCATATATTTTCTACTGTTATTACTGAATTATTATTATTATTATTATTATTATTGTAAAACTTTTTTATCAGACATTAATAATTATTAATAAATCAATATGTTTAAATTAAAAAAAAAAAAGGAAATGAAGTTGGATTCAAACCGATTGCCTTGCCCTTGTAAGATCCTAATATTTTATTAATTAAACTTTTATTTGGCTATAACTCTGGAACCAACAAAAATAAGTACCACTTATGATATATCGTTGAAAAGCTCTCAATGAGGACTTAATACTGCAGTTAACAAAAAGTTCAAAATCCAAATTCTTTGAATTTTGGGATTTTTTGGACAATTTTGGTCCAGTCGATTGCAATCAAAAGGGTTGGTAAACAACTAGATGTTACAACAGTCCTAAGTTCAAAATTTCAACATTCTACGGCTAATCGTTTTTGAGTTATGCGAGATACATACGCACGTACGTACGAACAGATGTCACGCCGAAACTAATCAAAATGGATATTTCCGTTGAAATCTCAAAAACCGAAATTTTTCGCGATTACAATACTTCCTTGTCGTACAAGGAAGTAAAAAGTGTGTATATTTTACACACACACACGAGTATATATATATATATATATATATATATATATATATATATATATATATAATGAAAACATTTTTATAGATAAATATAAAAAAATAACCGAATAACTAATTATGATTCATTATCACAGGAAGAGAAATATAATCAGGAAACGATAAGCGGTAATGTTTATTTATTTTTATTCTCTAAGATCAACTTTTTCCTTCAAGGAAAAAAAGAATAATTGTGAAAATTTTGCAATATTGATAGGTATCATTAGAAAAAACTGCTTGTTATGGTAGCAAGATCAGATTTATCACATATATGGTAATATAATTTTAAAATTAACTTATTAAGTAAAAATAAATAAACGAAGAGAAACAGAAAAAAATATTTTTGTAGTATACATAAACTTAATTCGTTTGATCTCAACAAAAGTGTATTTATATTAAAAGAAAAATGCGACACGTCACTATTTCGGTTTTTACACCTAATTATGATTGCACCACAGTACATCATTTTATATATACTATTAAAATTAAATCTATATAAATATTATGTAACATACTTAACTATGTGTACTTATAAATGTGAATTTAAATAAAATGCCGAAGAAATTATAAATAATGTATATCAACCTATTAAAGAATCTATTTGATAAAATCACCTAAATGACGCACTTAAATAAAAAAACTAACTATTCATAAACGATCTGGCAAATTTTATCCTAAACGAATATACAATATACTAAAGAAAAAAATCTACAGTAACAAGAGTAATGGTTCTTAAGATAACGGTTAACCGCATCCCTTGCAGCCGAATGGCTCCATGAACACGTTTAACATTAAAGCAAGTAGTTAAGTAAGTAGTTAAACAAAAATTATTTGAAAAATTTATTAAGTACTACAACCAAACGATTATGAAACACAAGTACCTCCCAAAAACAGGATAACTTTACGAATGACAAGCATTTAAAGCCAAGTTTAATAAGGAATAGTGAGGAATGAGGTGGATTTTCAATGCAATCTTCATTGTATCGAATATATTAATGTACATAAATTTGGCAAGCTCATCAAAAATCCAATTGATTTACAGGTACGATAATTAAATTCAGACCGTTTAATAAATAACTTAAAATTTTAATAAGTAGTAACATATTTCTGAGCAAATGGTGTTCACAACTGCCCTAAATAACATCTGTTAAAAATAAAAAAATACCTCGCCAATCTACCTTTACTACAACAAACTCCTATCATTATTACATATGTCTCTATCAGTTAAAAAGTACAAAAATAGTCTCTAACATCATTGTATCACGTAAAATCGTGTTATTTGGGAAGAAAAACAAATTATAATACGATATAAATTTATAGAAAAAATGAGATTTTAATTTTCGATATGACTTCGCGTTTTTTCTTCATGAAATCATAAAACTCCTCTCTCTTTTCTGTTTAGCTTCCAGGACCACTGTAAGGTATTATTTCAGAGGATGAATGAGGATAATATGTATGAATGAAGTGTAGTCTTGTAGAGTCTCAGGTTGACCATTCCTGAGGTAGACAATTAATTGAAACTTAACCGCCAAAAGAACACCGGTATCCACGATCTAGTAATCAAATCCGTATAAAAGTAACTGCCTTTATTAGTATTTGAACCTTAGAACAGTCAAGTTCGAAATCAGATGATTTGCGGTGACGAGTTAACCACTAGACCAGCCCGTTGGCTATCATAAAAGTCCACAAAACGGAAAAATATTGTGTAAAAAAAATTTATAAAGTTATCTATAACTCTTAAAAAAAATAAAAAGGCACGATACATCTCCAGTTAACTCCACTTTGAAAAAATATGTCCATAAAAATATATTGAAGAAAACCTTTAATCAGTTAATTAAAGGGACAGATTTTAAAAAGAGCATCATATTTATAGAAAAATCCCTTTCGGCATGTCGGAAGGCGGAGGTAGATTTTACCGGTACTAAGTAAGAGATAAAATAGATTTCCAACTTCAACTTAAGCAAAATTTCAAATTTGCTCAATACAATGGTTGCATGTGAAAAAACGATTCACATGTTAAGCATACAACAAGCCCCAACTTCTTACAATTCCAGCAACATTTTGATCATCCCTTGCCGTAAGGGTTGGTCACATCAAAAATTGTTTCAGACAAAAGTTTCAGGTAATGTTTAGAGGACCATTTAAAACCGATTCGATACTGTGCCTATTGGAGGTATGAATTTTTCTGTCTTCGAAACCCTATTTTTTCTACACCCTGGGCCAATGGTTGGTGATATCAAAATACTTTACTTAGATAAGTTTTAGGCCCTTATCCAAAGAACAGAAGGAACTTTAAACCAGTTCGATATTTTATTTAATAAGTAACTTACAGCAATATTTTTATTTTTCAAAAAAGCCCCACTCCATTTCCACCCCAATGGTTCGATGATGAACTCGACCGAGATTTTGGATCTTTATACTTTATGTATCAATTTGAAAGTGATTGGCGCAAAATTACGGCAGTTATAGTGTGTGTGCGTGCGTGCGTGTGTGTGTGTGTGTGTGTGTGTGTGTGTGTGTGTGCGTGTGTGTGTGTGTTATGTATATATATATATATATATATATATATGATCTGGGGGATGTGAAATGCACGGATATGTTCGAAATTTTCAGGAAGTCGAATCACGGAACCCATTACAAAGCTTCCTCATGAAATCTACCTAAAATGAAACGAAGTAATAATTATAACTTGTCTCTTATGCCTTTCGTACAACCACAAGAAAGTAAAAAATAACTGTAAACTACTCGTAATAAATTAATATATATCTCTTTCGAAATACTACCTTAGCCCTCACTCAATATGAAAAACTAAAGTATGAAAAAAAATAATAAATAAAAAGTCATATTTCAAAAATTCCCAAACCTTCAAAATTAAACAAATCTAGACAAATAAAGACTTCTTACAATTTATGGTTAACGGTTATTCTAGTCGGTATTATTCAAAATAAATATTATCACCAAAACTCTACTTCCCGTACAGTTCTAACTCAAACAGTTTATACTATGGTAAAATAATTTCAAACATCAGAAATTTGGGAGATAGGCGCAGATATTCCTTCAAAAAGACTGAGCCTCACCTGTAATGGAACTTCAGATTCTGAAGAAAAATAATTTATAACAGGCTATAAACCCGAAAAATTACGGGTATCCGATGTATGGAGGAAGCCTGCAAGCTGTTATCCAAATACATTTGTCTGTCTTTCATCTTAATTTTTCTACGGATACATCGTAATTTATTTTTTCTACCCTTGATTTTTTTTCTAAGTTGTGGTTACTATAAGAATAGATAAGACCTCTGCAATATCAATTCAAAAAACGTCGGGTCTTACAAAGACGGTAGACAGCCACCTACCGTATTTTTCATTTTTGATCTAAGGTTGTGCAACGTTTCACAATATTTATATTATTATAGATTTGTTTAAAATTAGCCGGTTTTTTTTTAATCTGCAATTCGGTTTTACATCATCGCAATACTACTTGGAAGCCGATTGACAATACATAGGTGGTATATGTTCGGTCATCAATCGAAAACCTGGTTAAAATTCCATTGAAAAACTTAATCACACTATCAACAGCTACAGAAAATCTACCCTGACCTAGATAAATATGACCTTGACCTTAATCAAAGGATAGTAGTCAGTCTTAAGAATAATCAATATTGTATTACGTAGATAAAAATAGACCCTTCCGTTTTTGGATAAAAAGATGAGGTAACATAGATATCTAAACAAGGTTTAAAGTCAGATGGTATCAGTGATTATAGAATTTAACTAGAAAAGGAAATTGTATGTACTAATTTATTACAATTTTTTTAATAAAAATATTTTAATTTTAAAAAAAATTATGTAAAATAATTATCTATTATTATTATTAATTATCTATTTAGAAATATTGTTTTTTTTTTTTTTTTTGTTTTAGTTACGAGTTACTAAAATTTGGTGGAGATTAATTCAAAAGCAATATTAAGAAGCACTGGTATATATGTTTAAATTACAGTTAACCGAATGGACATATGTATACAAATATGTAACATATATATATATGCAGTTTATAAAATCTATAACTAAACCTTTTGAGGTTTGTTTTAACCAACCCCGTTAGATGAATATATATTAGCCGAGCAAAAGATTGGTAAATTTTTTTATTATAAATAACACTTTCTGAAATATTCATTTATAAGCATTTTATAACTATATGACATCGAAGTAACAACAGGAATCGATCTTAGCATCATCAGCATAGAAATGAAGGACAAAACTATTACATATCTCCTCAGAGATTAATCTCTACAATTACACAAGCCAAAAAAAAGCAACAACTGTACTCTATCAAATCAACTGATAAAATTTTTATGAAACTAACATAAAAATATTTATACATTATAAAAGAATCCCATAAAAGTATTTATAAGAAATTATCTCGCTAAAAAGGAAAAAAAAGAAAAGGAAATGATCGGTTGTTTAACCTCTGTGGCCTACCGAAATGTGGACCTTTATTTCAACTCTGTTTGTTTTATTCCTGACATTTTTAGATGTTAATGAGCAATTATATTGTAAGAGTTATAATTAGTTTATCATTTTATCTGTTTAAAAAATAACTGAGGTAAACTGAAAACTAAACAAAAGAATAATAATAAATAATAATTAAATGACGAAATTATTTAATTTTTATTTTGATATTACATTCATTATCTTATAAAAAATTGCAACCACAAATATAATTTAAACATCAATAACACCTAAAACGGCAGATATTTAAACCAGAAACAACTAAGTGCATTGATAGTACAGTCTAGATTAGAAATATATTTATTTAAAGTAACAAATTATGTCCCTGCTAAATATATTAAAAACAAACAACTCTATTGCAATTTTAAATATTAAATTACGAGTAATTCTTCATAATAAGAGACATAATTTAAAAATTTATCAAAAAAAAAACTATGTTTTTATTAAATTATAAATATGATTTTAAATAGTAAAAGCTTAAATCACGGTTATTAAATCGAAACAATAAATAGTTAATTAATTTAATCAGTCATAAAAAAAGTGTTTATTATTAGAGAAACTTTTTTTTTTTACAGATTTTATATAAAACTGAATAAAATATAACGAATCTTATATGGTAAAGCACCTAAGAATAGCAAGAAACCCCTTTACACAAATAATTATGGAAATACAATAATTATTCCTTTAATTAATATCCCTTAAGAAGATTATTTACTATTACATTTATAAAAATCAACAAAATCAAGAATTTCTATCAAATTTTTCACGAATTTATCATTCCTTAAAAAAAAAAAAATGAATAGGTTATATATATATTACACTAAACAATAAATTGAAAAGATAAAAAGAAATAATAACTAAACTCCTATATCAGCTTTAAGTTTATTATAGATCTACAACAAATATTTAAGAAATTTTTACTTTATTTCTGTTAGTAATGGAAAAAAAAACTTAAAATCAGTAAATATAAGTAAATAATAATTAGAAATTTCAATATTTATTTAATTAACAAAGAACAAATCGGACATCATAGCATAACGATTTGTTTTATAATTTTAATATAAACTCATATAAAAGAAATATGATGTCAATGTCATTACAGAGTATTGAATCCAAGACCGATTAATTAACAATAAAATAATTATTTAATGAACAATTTAAAATTTAATTCGATAATCACCGATTAATTTAAAGTCATATTCTTAAATTTTACGTTTTATATAGTTAAAGATAAAATTATATTTTATTTTAAATATTTTACGAGTTTACAACCACTTCATATTAGAATTACAAGTAAAAATATTTTAATAATAAAATTTTATAGATCTGACATTGACCAGACTTAATGTTATATGTTAAATTAACAACATAAATGTATATATAAATAGAAAAAACATATATTTATACAATGATACATACATATTTCTCGAAAAAATACCATCGATTATTTTGTTAATAAGGTTAGTACTCTACTAATAGGATCCAGTATTAAAAAAAAATTTAATAACGTCACTATTACAATCATGTTATTAATTTTGACAAACATGTTTTATACAAGAAACATATACATATATTTTAACAAGGTGTTATATTATTTTTTTCTCTTTTGTAAAAAAAAAAAAAAAAAAAAATTAATGTGGAGGTATATTATTGTATGTTAAGTATGAATAGGCAATGTATATACAAAAATATAACACCTTGTTGTGAGATGGTTATATGTACACACACGATATGCACAACAGTCAAGAGTAAAGACTGCTGATTTCGGTCTTGGGCCCCGCTGTCGCAGTTACTGCTGCGCCGCCGGCCTGAAGCTCCAGCACCGGCGACCGGGGGTACACGGTAGAGTACAGAGATAAAGAGAGAGATAGTCAGACAGAAAGAGAAAGATAGAACGAGAGAAGAAAAGGGGGGTAACCTGTAGTCCGGGCCCATCCTAGCTCGGTGATACCGCCCCGCACGCCATGTATCGATCCAAAAACCCGACCGCCGCGCGAATTCGCTCGTACTCTCGTACCATCCTTTACGCTCTATATTTCCCTCTCTATCTCATTACTCCTCTACACTCCTTACGACCGGCAACCTCTCTCTGCCGATACAGAACAGACCGGAAGCTGTGAGCTGTGACGATTACTGATATCCGCCCACCGTATTTCCTAACAATTACTCACACATGACACTATATAACGACAATATATATGACCTTCAGGTAAATATAAGCGACTTACAAAACAAAACATCTCATTATTATAATAATAAAAAAATAATGAAAAAAAAAGGGCGTCGACATATTTTAAGTCACAGAAAACTAGGTACATTAAAAAAGATTTGATGAAACCAGATAAAAAACTGTTAATTACTTTAAAACCGTGAAACTGTATATAAAAATATACTAATAAAATCTCTAATAAATGAACTACAGCTTTTTTTTTTTTTAATATTCCGAAAAATATATACGAAAAAAACTGATATATTAAAAAATGATACGATGATGAAATCTAAACATGCGTAGGCAACAAGAATGTGAATAATAAGAATTCCCGACATCATTTTTTAAATTATTCTCAAAATATATACGCCAACGCAAAATCAAAGATAGATAGATATGAACACATGCAAGGTCATGTATAACATTAATTTTAGGCTCAAAATTATAATTTAATAAAAAACAAACATTACATTTTTTATTTTATTTTATTAATAAAAAAGAAGAAGAATCTACAACAATAAAATATCTTTACCTTAAATTTGAATCCGATAATAAAAAAAAAAATATTTACATTAAAAATCTCATATATATATTTTAATTTTCACTTTTTTTATTAATACAATTATATCTACACTGAATGAAGTGGGTGGAGAATTAATAAATCAGAGAGATGCTAATACAGAATTTGATGTAAATTGTGTTTTTTTTTTATTTGGGATTTAATGGGGGAAGAATAAAATAAAAAATAAATAAAATCATAGTAAATTTTTAAAACTAGAACTTTGTAATTTGGCATTCGATCAGTTAACAGTACGAAAATCGATATTTATATTTTTAATAGTTACTCGTTTAGATTTACAAATTAAATGTTTTAAAAACTAAATATAAAAGAGTATTTACTTTTATTAATAAGAAATCTATAAATGGTAGCAAAATTACCAAAACACAATTTGCTTTTTTAATATTTTGAAATCGGTTGAAATAACTGAAACCCCGGTTTATATAATGTAAATTGGTGACAATAAAATCTATTATTAAAAAACTCCAATAATTATTAATAAATAATTTAAATATGACTTCAAGAACACCGACCGGTTCTTAAACTATTTGTATTAAAAATATTATTTTAGACCAACAGAAGGTACAATCTATTTATTTCTTCATGATGACTAATTACGCTTATTTTTTAAGGGAAAACAATTTTGTGTCGTATGAAAAATAGCTTGTAGATTCGTATACAGTCGATATGCTTTCCGATAATGAACAACAACGGTAAATAATTTTAAAAATATACTACTTAGTTTTGTAAAAATCACACGATTGTAGGAAACTATACACGAAATATAAACCGCTCTCGAAAATAGCACAATGAAAACAATTCCATGCCAGATTTATTGAAGAAAATAAGGGAGTCAATTGGTTTCTCGTTGGCCTCTTCAACGAATGGAATATACTACTGTGTATCAGAATGCCTACCGAAAAGTACATTATAGTTATACAAGTGATATTTTTGCTCACCTTAAACAGGGGTTAACTGTAGTATAAAGCACATATTATATTAATACTCTTAAAACAAAGGAATTTTCATGATTCGTGTAATCTAACTTTTTTTATAGACATAAGAAAAACTGAATAGATATTTTAAACGACAAATTAATACGTTTCGTTCTTCGTAAAATAATACATTAGATGCTCAGATATAACTGAATAAACACTAAGCTATCCTGGAATTTTATAATCATATTCAGGATATCCGTGGAGAATTTCTTCCTGAACCCTATACAATAGTTTTGCTACCGATTTTCATTATACTGGTATTTAAGGGGAATTTTCCAATACAAATTCAGGGGTACCAATCCCCACGTGGCCAACAGAACTTCCCCTCTCGAGATTGGATTCTACCGAATGAAAAATCGAAAATTTTTCTTACTTTCAAGAGCAATCTTCTTCCGATATTATTTTATACTTATCCAATCCCACGTTATTCTTCCGATGTTCTATAATGTTAAAAATTGATGTATATGATATTAATTTTAGTAATACGAAGATACTGAACAAAAATACAATGGTTTTTTTAAAAGAATGTAATACACATAAATACACGCGCGCGCTTTAAAGTATTAATTTCTTTAATGAGCTATGAAGAAAAATATGGTATACAGTTAGAAGTTTTAGTAAAAAAATTACATAATTTAACAACCACATTTACATTAAATAACTTTCTTTGCACTCTAACAATCCCAAAAAGGATACTTCCCAAGATAGTAAAAAACTGAAATGACGTTGACCTAAAAGGAGGTAGAGATAAAAAAACTGAGAATTTCACATGCCAATAAAAATTAGGTTTTACTAACAATAATCGACTTTGGCAACTAAATACATATTTAATTATTTGTATCATTATAAATAGGGATTTATTTTAAAAAAATTTAACAATATCCATTAATATAAAACCAGGTAACAGAACTACTTCCGCGTAAAAGAACAAAATACTTCGGCCAAAGAGAAGGGCATCATCACTATGCTTTAATTACTATTTTTAAATAAATTATCAACTTATTTTAAAGATTTTTTCAAAAAATAACATTTTTTTTTTTTTAAAAAACCTACATTACTAAGCTCAGCTAATTTAAATAGTTACAAAAAAAGTAATAAACTCGTGAATTATTTAAAAAAAAATTAATTATATCTTCAGATAATTATATAAAACATTAAATTTTGGAGTATGACGTTTAACTGCCGGCCTCCGTGGTGCAAGTGGTAGCGTCTCGGCCTTTCATCCAGAGGTCCTGGGTTTGAATCCCGTTCAGGCGTGGCACTTTTCATACGCTACATTTACATATCCCATGCACAAGCTTCAAACTTATGTCCGATAACATCAAGCAAAAAAAAAATGTAGTCGGTGATTATCGAATTAAATTTTAATAATTATTAAAAGGAAAGTCAGATCTAGCGTAGAAGAAATTTTAAGCTAGAAAACGGCCATCAAGAAATACAACTAGGCAAACAAGAGAATAGTGATCATCTTTGTAGATTTTAAAAAAGCCTATGATTCAGTTACCAGAAAACATTGTTTAAAGTTCTTAAAGGAGTTGGGATAGACTCAAAATTAATAAACCTCATCAAGCAGAGTCTTACAAAATCGAAGATTAAATTTAAAAGGGAATGCTTCATCCTTTTGGAATCAAGACGGGTCAGGCAGGGGGACGGACTGTTTCCCCTTCGCTTTAGTGTAGTCTTTGAAAAGGTCATAAAAGAATGGAAAAAAGTTTGCCAATATAAAGACCTGAAGCAAGTAAAACTGGGATAGGGCGAGAGAGAATTTGAACATTGATTGTCTGGCCTTTGTAGATGATCTCGCCCTTTTGGCGGAAGATATAGAAACGGCAGAACAACAAATAAACGTTCTACATGGAAAGAAGCAAGTAGAAACAGAGTATATGATGAATATTAAGAACGCACTAAAATTGTCACGGACAGAACATGGAAGAATTAAGACGACCAAATTCAAGTACTTGGGGGAAGTTATACAATCAAATGGAATAGATAAAAGGAAGCAAAACATGGTCACAATCAATAAGATTCTAAAATTCTATGGCCAAGCGAAGGACGTGCTCAATAAGAAACGGATCTCAAGAACAGGCAAGTTCAGGCACTATACAACGGTAATCCGACCAGGAACTTTATATGCGTCAAAATGCGTAGCTTTAAACTAAGGGGAATCGATAAACTGGAACTTGTCAAAAGAGGGTTCTAAGGAAAATCAGATATAGATACAGTGAAAGAATGAAAAAGTATAGGATAGCTAAAAAAACTAGCCAGAAGTTAATGACCGGTGTCGAAAAAAGTTTAATAATTTAAAAAAAAACGCCGACCTCCGTGGCTGAGTAGGTAGCTTATCGGCATTTTGTGCGGTGGTCCCGGATTCGAACAGGCATGGCTACCAATTTCCACCAGGCTAATGACCTGAGCTGTTGATGCCCGGTCTTTCATAACAAAAAAAAAAAATAAAATAAAAAATAAATAGGTAAATAAAAAATAGAGATTACTAATACCAGAATTTTCTTCAGTTTGTTTAATCTCTCCTAGTAGTACCTGAACGTAGTGAAATAGTTTTAATTATATTTTAAGTATAAAATAATTTTAAATAATATATTTTTCGTTAAATATTGTAAATCTTTTAATTAGTTTTGAATTTTATAAACCTGCTCTGATCGATGCTTTCAGACAAATACTGAGCAAGTTATTTATATTTTGAATAGCATAACTACCCAACCCTGACATTATTTTAAAGTATATAGTTAAATCAAGATTGTGTTTACGTAATACACTAATTTTTAAATAGTTTTTTCTGGATTTACGCTAGAAGTATTGCAGTATAATTTAAACATTTGTTTTTAAATTATTAACAACTTTATGATTTTCTAACATCAGTACAGCTTTTAAAACACAAAAATATCAATTACGAGTATTATTGTAACAAGATCCACTACGAATTTTTAAAAATCTTAAGATTCCAGTTTATCTATTTTTTTTTTTTTTTTAATTTACCGAGGAATTTTCCATTTGGATTACAATTACGTTTAACAATATTTATTTCTTTTACATTTTATTTTATAAATTGATTTTTCTAGAGGGAAAATGAAATCAAATTTTATCCTTACTTAATTATTTAAACATGGAGATTGATCTAATCAATAGAAGCGTGTTAAATATTCACCAATTTTTACAACTGCGCGCTCAATATTTGATAAAAATAATTAAATCAGGCAGTCCTTTGTTTTTATCTGTTTGTCGTTTTATTATCCCTTAGGTAGTTTTTATATGAATTATTAAGGCTTGTCACTACTTAAACTGAAAACAAAATACTTAATGTTTAAGGTATACATAAATTTAAATTATAATTTATTTTAATTATTGATTAATTCTATACGACACAATATTTTTATAATATTGTGATCGACATTGACTGTATATAAAAGATATATTATTCCTGAAAAGCGGTGAATTACATTAGTTTTTTCTTTCTTTCATTTATTTGTTTTTTTGGTAAATCTACTTTTTATTTTACAATTACTTATACAATGAATAATTACGAATTATACATTCGTATTACGTATTTTTTTATGCTAATAAAGACTTTATATGGATAATTCTGTGCTTCTTTGTACGTAATAAATATAAATACGGCCTGGTAAAATTTTTATGATACACAATTTTAAAAAGGTGATTATTGATTTTTTTTCTTTTAAGAATTTAAATTTTCGGAAATATAAATAATACACACGCGGGCGCGCACATACAAATATACAATAGCTAGAGACTGAAATGTGAGTAAAAATTAAAAAAAAAATTTAGGCCTGTAAATGTATCTTAGTATACAAAATTTTGGTTTAGTTTTTTGTTTATATTAAATTTTGGTTTAGTTTTTTGTTTATTTTATATCTCTTTCGTTAAATTAAACAATATTGTTTGTACCACTGTAAGTTGTTTAACCATAATTATTTTAGATTTTTCTACCGTATAATGCCAAAAAAACTTTCCACAATTTCCCTAAAACTTCAAGTAAAACTAAGCAATATGTAGTTTCATTTAGTAGGAATATGAAACAAACTTTGAGATGGAAAAATGTATTTACTATGCTTAAGGAACATTTAAAAACTATAACGAGGGACAATTTCAAAAATAATTCGAAATATTACTGAAATTTTTAATAACTAAGTATCTTATTAATAAATAATAAAAATAACAAAAAACATATTAATTATCAATTTTTATGATTATTACCCTCATTATTAAAACACACAAATTACTAACGACTGTAATATAACAAAATACTTATTACGTACGTAACTTATGATTTATCTAATAATTATGCAAAATAAAAATAAATCAGAGGTTATTATAAGAAATATAATTAATAATTTGTGTAGAAATTTATAAAGAAATAACATTTTAAGAAAAATAATAATAGTAAAATGTAAAAAAAAAGAAGCATTTTACCATATAAAGATATATATTTAAAAGTAAAAAAAAACTTAAGAAAAAAATGTAAAAAAATTCCACTGTCATTAACAGAAAATAATAAAAATTGTATTCTTAAATTTTTACCGCGTTTTTTTTTAAACCATAAACATTTTATACAAAAAAAAAACAAATGTTATATATTTCCTTAATTTAACATTGTAGGGTACTCAGAACCAAAGACTACAATATACGATTACTCAAGGAAATGTTTGTTTCAGATGAAACAGAAAGCCAGTGAATTCTATGACATCTGCCACTAGCATAACAGAACAGATAATCAAGTTGCATAACTGGCAGGCGCTCCGACTTTAATAATAAACAATACAGTACTGCAGGGAAATACTTTTATGTATATAAATACACACACTTTTTTTTTTTATTGTAAAATATTTAAAAAAATTCTAATGATAGAATTAAATGGTTAATATTTAAATTCTTCTTTTTTTTAATAACAAAAATTGAACAATAAACTGAAAATTTACTAAAACTCATATATTTGCATTTGTATAAGTTTTCTATAAGATGGCTGTCACAATTGGTCAAAAGCATGAACTGTAAACACTAAGCAAAGTTCCGGATTGTTTCAAAGTAACTGAGAGAAATTTTTGTGCTATTTCATAACAGTTAGGGGGTATAGCTCAGTGGTAGAGCGTTCGACTGTTTCATAACAGTTGAAGAAACTTAGATATATCTGAGTAATCCGAAATCAATGAACAGTTAAAACAGTAGGTGGTGGTCTAAGAACTTGTTCCAAAGAGGAAGAAAACTATTCCATCAATAGCAAAGATGACTAGTGTTTTTCAGGATGGTCTTGGCATAATCTTCATTGAGTTTCTGGGGAAGGATAAAATGATAATTGGGCAGTATTATACAACTTTATAAGTTCCTTTAAATGATGAACTAAAGAAAAAACACTATATTTGATGAAAAGAAGGAATTTTTTCGCCAAGAAAATGAACCAGCTTACATTTATGTGAGTGACAATAAAATTGTTCAAATTAAGATACAAAATTCTTTTAAATCGCACTACTTTTGGGTTTAGCATTTTTAGACCAAGTTTCCAAATATGAAGAAAGAAGTTCTTAATGGTAAGTGATTTCCATGAAATTATGAAGTTATTGCCAAAACATCTGCCTGCTTTTAAAATTTGCATAAATATTAATATAAGGATGGGATAAAAAAACCAAGAATAATTGGACTAAGTACATATACACTTAAAGGAGATTATGTTGAAAAATCAAAAAGATTTTTCCAAAAAAAATGTGTCTTTCTGGACGGACTTGTTCAACACTCACGGTAAGTTTTCAAGAAACATTTATTAGAATGTACACTCTTACTTTTGCCAGTTTAAATATTTGAAATATGTATAAATAATATCCAGTTCATAATTTACATCATTATCATTGTCATTTTCCCCACCTTTGCTAATGTCCAAATATCTGAATTGTTAATTTCATTAAGTTTATGTTATATAAATACAACCTTTACTAAAAATACATTTTTTTAATTCTACAAGCATTTGTAATGTATAAAAGCACAACAACTTAAGGAAACACAACAAACCATACACAAAGACAAATCTACACATTAAATGGAGGTGAGTGAGTTTAATAACAATAACAACATATTCAAAACATGAAGACATGCATAACAGTATAAAAATATCAATAATAATGGTTCAATGAAAATTATAAAACTAACAAATATTCCATAACATTTACTGAATTCTTCAAACTTCTAATGACAGAAGTAAGTCTAAATTTTTTAACAATTTCATTTTGAACTGGATTTTACATACCAAAAAATCAACATTTGTTGCCACAACTTCCAGGATTAAAAGAACGAAGTTATTCAAAATACTCAATGAAAAAAAAGATACTATTTTTTAACATTAATTCCAATTTGAGTTTAACTGAATTAGGCATTTAACTGAATAATTCTGCTTAAAAATTAACCAGTTACTGAAAAAAAAACCCTGATCAAACTAAATTAAATAATCTATTAAAAGATCAATATTAAAGAAAAATCAATACGTCACCATTAACAACATGATATGCAATCCAACAAACACATCCTTTTTTTTTATTTAATCAAATACATAGTTTATTGAATCTATTTTTCAATTACAGAAAACTGAAGGGTTTACAATTGTTTATACGCAGATCAATAATTGAAACAATAATGAAACAATTCTCACACACAATCAGTATTTCAATTTACAATCCTCTCAACCATGACAACAAATAATTTCTTTAGAATTATATTAAACTGATCTATATTTAGACTATAGCTGACATACATTTTTATAACATCTCTAAATTGTCTCTTTTAATCAGCCATTCTTAACTACATTTAGAATCATCACTTCATAACTGTTTAACAAAAGAAATAAAATTCTCTAAAATTGGGATAAAACAGAAAAAATGTAATATATGCTACTTTTCCTTTAAATTATGTTTTTTCTACAAATGAAGTTACTTAAGAAGTTATAATTTATCTTATCACAATATTATGTATTTTCATTTGAAGTTTTGTAATTGATCTTTCCAGTTTTGGACCAGATTATTGTTATAGTATATTATTTGAACTTCAATGATCGGATATTGCATTGTTTTTGTTCAAGAGAGGTTTCAAATAATCAGCTTTATGTAACAGCAAACAGTTCAGCTACTAGCAAACTGTGCAACCACTGGATGCTAAATATTGTCCTTAGGTCGATATACAGCCACTTTCATTTCTTTTTTTCTTTATTGCTTGATGATATCGCCACGTAAGCTTGAAGCTTTTGAGTGGGAGATGGAAATGGAATTTTATAACGTAAGAAAAATGTTATGTCTGTTTGGGATTCAAATCCAGGACCTTCAGATGATGAAAGACCAAGATGCTACCACTCCAACATGATTGGAATCGAAAAGTATCTCCTATCCAAAAAAAACACACTGTTGTGAAATTCATTACTGATGTATTTGATTTTCCTACAGAAATTAATGGGGCACCCAAGAATAAAGATAGGATTCGTAAAATAACAACTCTAGTATAAACCTAGAATTTTGTGGTATGTGAAAGTATCCAACTAAATAACTAAGGACATCAGATACATTACCTTTAAACCTAATCCAATACTTTTAAAAGAGTTTAAAAGTATGCTATAGCAATATAGAAAAGCTGTATTAACTGCTGATTAGTGACAGATACTGTAACACATTCATGCATGATATCTGCAAGTTACAAATAAAACAAGTCAAGTTAGTAAAAAGGATCCTTAAAACTTAATATTGCTGTTACAATAAGAATATCTGCTGGGAGTAGCATCGTGAAAACAATGGGATATTAATTACAATAAAATTACCATTGTCAAAGCCACACATAATAAACTGGTTCCTATAAAATAAAGTTAAGTAACAACAGTTTCTACTATTAGTTGCATATTTTTAAAATTTAGAGACTAATTGATTGTTACAAAACAAGTTTATTTTTTCCTGCAATTCCTGATGTTCATAAAATTTGTGTCATGGCATCTGAATAGAGAAAATAACTGAAATTAGTTATTTCATACTTATAGATAGGAAACAGTTTATGGCAAATGGAAAAAATTGAATTTACTTAATATATTTAACCTCATTCTGTCTTCTATAATAAATTTTAATACCTCCAGACTAACAATTGTTCTGATGCTCTCTAGTCTTAAATACATAATAAGAAGTATTCTGTGTTCTCAACAACTTTTTAAATTTTTTACTCATCATTTATAACCATAATATCTTAGGGATTATTCTTTATTCATGTCATAATCTTAGACATCATTCTTTGGTAATAACGTGTATGATTGAAGTGTCTTTGGTAACAATTCTCAGTCAATTTAGTTCCTTTTATTTGACATTTAAGGCTATACAGTACAATAATTTTGAGTTTAATTTTTATGGTTACAACCTCAAGCAAGCTGTATATATATATTCATTTATTTATTTATTTACTTATTATGTTTTTGAAGGTGAGAAGAAATTATGGGTGAAAAAAATGCTGCCAGATCCTTTCTCGGAGTGGAACATGAGACTGATTGATTTAGAAGAGAGCTTGCTACCACTACACCACCTGATTGATCAGTTTTATTCTATAAATTTTTGTAATCACATCCCTTCTATTGTTATTACGTATCAATTTTATTGTGACATTTGAGCTTACATATTCAGTTGAGTTCGTTTTTTATTATTTTATTTTTGAACAGTTTTATAAATAAACAATCATTTTAATGATTATACTTTATCTACATTCCAACTTCAATTTTTATAGCAGTTTGTTTCAAAAATCCTTTTTTAAGATAATTAACTTTCTGATAAAAAAAATAGTTAATAAAAAAGATAAATTATTAGATTATTATATTAACTTGAAGAAAGAATTTAAAGTTTCAAATTTATGTAAAATAATTTAAAGGTAAATAATAGCATTTATTTATATGAATTTTATAAAATATGCTTTAAAAAGCTTTAGGATATGTGGCAAGAACAAAAATATATCTTAGTCTTAAAAATATAAAAAATATTTTATATAGATTGCAGTTTGATTTTGGTATTTTTGCTTTCACTTAAAGTGCATTCACTGTTTAATAGTGTAATTAATAAAGAATACTTAAAATTCTATTTGCATAGAAAGTAAACATCAAGAATTCTAATGGCAATCTCTGTGGAGGATTGGAATCATCTCTCTCTTTCATCTGCAAGCTTAAACATTTAAACCATGGTTAGGCTAGACATTTTTTATGTACTACAAGATTCATGTGTCGTAGAGTACTGCAACACACAGTAAGCCTGTTGTTCCTTAAAGACTAATTAGATAAATAAGAGATACAGAAAACAGATATAAATTTGAAAAATTTACTCTAAAAAATTGTTTATAAAAACTTTAATATCTAAGCTTAGATCATTTTGATGTTTAACATCATCAGTAAACAGAACAGAAAAAAATTAATTATGATAATAATAATAATAATAATAATAATAATAATAATAATAATTGAATAAGTAAATGAGAAACGATAAATAATTACAATACAGAAATTAAATTATAAATAAACAGTGAAACACTATAAAACAATGACTATACAATTTACTGTTGCCATTTCAGGCAATCCCAATAGAGAGACAATTCAGGGGCAGTCTGAATTGGAGGTTTAAATGGTTTTAAACTAAATTTATATTTTTTATTAAGATTGCCGGAAACAATTGCAGTTGCTTGAATTGCAACAGTCATTTTGCAGAGATTCATAAGTACAGTTTATTTGTTAATTAGTATTTTTTTGTAATTACTATTTTACTCATGAATGATGCGCACCTTTTTTCTTAAAAAGAAATATTTAAAAACAATATGAATTAATGGGTGCATATGATATATGGGGATTTCCTAATAAAGATCCAATATCTGTATTTACTGTTGTACTACACAGTGTAGTATAATTTACTAATATACAGTAGTAAGTAATCAAATCATGGCATGTATTCAAATTAATTTTGATTTTACATCTGCAACTGAATGTTGAATCACATCCCTTTTGAGGTCTATATTGTAATTGCGTGTTTATAAATAAACTTTTATCATATGTTTATCTCTGCATTTCTGGTTATTTTAAGATTTGTTATTATTCATCATGCCATATTTTTATATAGGACATAGTCGTCTCAGCTAAAAACAACACTATTCATTTTGTTTTAATCAATTGAAGGTAGACTGTGTGTACAGTTTATACTAATACTAAGTTTTCCATTTTGTACTTTAAGCAAGCTAGTAAAAATGAGTACTGTAAAATGTTTGTGTTCATTTACGGTGAAAACGAAAAATTAAAGTTATTCACTTAGCTGAGGATAATCATGCAGGAGACTGTAAATATGATATTCCAAAATTGTAAGAGAGATTGAAGAAAGAAAAAAGAGAAGCTTATGGATAGTAGTAAAATTAGAAAAACATTCATAGCAGAATTTGGAAGTTTCCTCAAGTAGATGGGCAGTTGTTTTCTAACATTCAAGATAAACACAAGCAAGGATTTGCTGTTTCAACAGAGATGGCACAATTAAAAGCTGCACAAATCATAAGGGAACTTCAAATACCAAATTTTAAAGCAAGCTGAGGAAGGTTAAGTCATTTTATGAATAGGTATGAACTATCAATAAGAAAACATACATCTCTTTTTCAATGCTTGACGGATGTCTTTGAGAAAAAATAATTGGCTATCTAGAGTCATGAAATTTAGTTACGACAAGAAAATAACTTTTTAATTGGACAGATAGGAGATGCCAATCAAAAAACAGTTTACTTTGACATGCCAGCAAATGCAAAAATTAATGCTGTTGGTGATAAAACTGTTCGCATGTGTACTAGTAGTAATGAAAAATAGCGAAGTACAGTCATGTTGAGAGTACTGGCAGATTCACCATTTATTATATTTAAAAGAAAAACCCTTCCAAATGATGAAGAATTACCTACTGGTATCACTGTTAGAAGCAAAGAAAACAAACGGGTGGATGACACAATAGTTTAAGAGTGGATAAAATGTGTCTGGGAGTGGCAACCTGATGCTCTTTTAAAACTGAAAAGTATCTTACTGCTGGACAGTTTCCATGAACATGTAATAGACAATGTGAAAAAACACTTCAAGAAAGTAAAATAGTGCAAGTTTACAATCCTACTAAAATGATGTCATTCATTACACAGCCATTTCATGTTTGTATTAATTGGCCTTTCCAAGTAAATTAAAAGAATTTTTATTCAGAGTGAATGGTGACTGCAGTCCATGAAACGACTCCTACATGAAGACTGAAAAAGCCGAGTTTTGACATTAATATGCAAAAGGATCTTGGCTACATGGGATCTTACTTCAAATGATTTGGTTGTGAAGAGTTTCAAGAAATGCTGCATTTCTAATAGCTTAGGTGGAAGTGAAGACTGCCATATGGAATGACAAAGACAATCCCATCTCCTTCTGAAGTTAGAGATTAAAACAACGATGAAAATTAAAAAACAAGTAAGAATCCTTCTTCAGATTTACCATATTAGTATTTTAACCTTTTTCTTTTAAAATTATCAAACAATGTTGCTACATTAGGCTCTTTGTTCTATTTTTCTTTTAGATATGCCGGCTAGTTTATCTGTATTTCTGAATTTTTTAAAGTGTTTATAAATTTACCATAAATTTTGTATATTTGTATTTAATGACAATTTAATTTTCAAGAACATATCTTAGTATTTAATTTTTATTGTAAAAAAAAAAATAAAAATCAATTGAAAATTTTACATGTTTACTTTTTCCCTAAAAACTATATCATTATTTTTTCCGGTGTGCGTTGCACGAAAGTAAATATGGAAATTTATTTGCTTTTATTTTTTATACTCCTGCAATGTTTAGAATGATGCTATTGTACCTAATAATCGAAATGACAATGTATGTTTGGATTTTAAGTGAACATTTTTGTAAATGTTCACTTAAAATATCTTTTGAGTTTTCAATAACTCAAAAATAGTTTGAGTTTTTAAGTTCTGAAACTTTTTGTTTCAATAACTATCTTGTTTTCAATAAACATTTAATAAATCTTTATTTATATATAAACCTGGTAATTAAAGAACATGGCAACATAAGAATAACAGTTTGTATCATGTTATTAATTAATGTAATACAACAATAACAGTAATAATTAAAAAAAAAAAAAAAAAAAAAAAAAAAAAACAGTTTGATAGATTATTATGTACAAGCAAAATGAAACAAAGAAAAACAATACAACTCTTTTAGAAAATAACAATGAAAAGGGAATATAGTAATGCACAATAGATATTCTGCAAATCTGAAAAGTGAACAAAAACAGACCGAAACAATATATACCTTAAGGGAACAAGAAAAAAATTCCAGTGGGTAAAATATTAATCACACTTAAGAAAGTATACATTTATTTTCTACCAAAAACATAAAAAAAAAGTAAATAAAATAATCAAGAATGAAATAAAAGAACTTATAATAATAAAAATTCCTTAACGACGATGACTAAATTATCAAGAAACAATGCAGATATAGGAAGCAACAAGAAATAAAATATATAAAACACATTATATATTTTATTCACTAACAAACAATATGAGACTAGTAATTAAAATTCTTAATACGTATTATCACATAATGATCATGTGATTTCAACATAAATCTCATGACCGGTTTATGTTAAATTAATTTAAACTAACTAAATTTTTATTATATGGATAATTTTTTCAAGTAAAAATAAATTATCAAGAAGAAGGGAAGAATTTAACAGCGATATATGTATATGACATTTACTGATTATAAAAAGGTTTTTAATAGAATGTTTAGTAATGTATTATGAAACATAATGTAGAGAAGAGGAATACCAATTCATAACATTGAGACATTAAGGAATGCATACTAGGACTTTAGAATGGAGAGTAAAGATATGGAATATAGACAAGTAAACATGGGTGTAAGACAAATAATGAGGAACATCAACTGTATTCAGTCTCCATTATCCACTGATTCTGGAATCTTAAATATGATCTTGTCTACAAACAATGTGTACTAATTTTAATAAATTTAAACATTCATTAGATGACATATATTATAAAATGTTTCAGAAAGAAAAATGTATAATTTCATTTTCTACAGGTTGTTAAATTTATAATCTAACAAGTGAATTTGTCATCACCATTGTAAACATCATGAGGGTGTTAACTACAAATAATAAGCAACTGGTTAACTAACATGTCAAGATCCATGGCAGAGTGGTAGTGTTTCTGCCTTTCATTTGAAAGGTTCTGAGTTTGAATCCCAATCAGATTTAGAAATTTTCATGAAGTACAAAATACAACTATCCTAAGTAACTGCAATCAGGTGTAAGCATTTTGTTGGATTGAGAGTAAATAAATAATATAATAATAAATAAATAATGATTTTTCGCCCTAAAAAATTCAGTCTGAGTTTAGATATTTTTAAGCTAAATTTATGCTTTTATTAAGGTTTCCTGAACAGTAGATGTTTGTCTATTATTTTACTCTTACAATGAAATCACTTTTAAAAATACCATTTTGTAGTGTCTTGTAAGAATTATTTATCAATTAATACTTTTATTATTATTATTTCACACAATTATTTTTTTATTTATTTCTTTAATTAGTTTATTTTTTCATACATTATATATTATTTTTTTCCCATACATTATATTCTATAGAACCTATAATCGTGATTACTTAAGAATGAAAACAGCTGTCTAATCTCAGATTTAATGTAAAATCTTTTATGAATGATTTCTTAGGGTTACTTTATTTTTTCAATTTGGTATAATAACGATTTAGCATACTTCTTTTCTATATTTATTATAGAAGATTAACAAAAGAAAAACACCTTATAAATAAAAGAAAATTACCTTATGTATTAAATAACTTAATACATTATCTAGGCAAAATTGATTATTTCAGATTTTAATACGACAAAGATGAAAAAAGATGATACAGGAAGCATAAAAACTGACTGTGATTCGTGCTAGCATAAAAAGAAGACAATTTTAAAGGTTAAAACTCTGCCACTGATGAACAAAAAGTTAATGAAACAGTTCAGCTAAAGAAACTTTTACCAAAGAAATTAAAACAAGAATATTTTAGAATGCATTCATAGCGTTAAGAAAATATAAACTGAAACACTTTAATAAAGTGACACAGTTAAATCTCAAGCAATTGACTCAATCTGTACCATTTATTTTAATCTATATATATCAAATAACTATATGAAATTACGTTAGAATATTCTATACACACAAACTATAATAAAATCTTATCTTACTGACGTATATTAATGCATGATTTTTTTTTAATACTAAACACAATGAAAGAAAACCATAAATTATTATAAAATGGCATTAAATGAACAGTTTAACATTTACTCATTACAGGTTCTAAAGCAGGCCACACATTTCTAATTTTACTATGCAATAAAACTGAGGTGACAGTAAGTTAACTGAACAAAGCAACTGAGCATCATGTTTCTTCCACAAATGACATACAGTTTATTACACAATTGCTTCATTTTGTGGTTTCAGTTCAGTAGGTCAGAGTTTTAAGGACAAAATGAAACATTTTCTTCACTACATTTTTTTTTGTTTTTTGTAATTTTATGATTTAATAGAACAACTTTTGTAGTATAATACTATAAATGTGCATTTAGTCACACTTTTATTACCTAGCACTTATTTATTTTTTTAAATAACTACAGATAGTGGTCCCAATTACAGATTTTGCAGCACATGAAAAAAATGGCAAGCCTGATTGAGATTCAAACCAGAAAATTTCAATTGAAAGTGAGAAATTCTATCACTCTTCTATGCAAGTCAGAACTTATTTAAATGTCATAAAATAAATTTGAATTCAAAATATATTCTAAAATAATTAGATTTGTTTCAATAAATACTGTAACTTTAATAAAAAATTAAATTAACTGGTTATTAAAATTACTGAGAATAGTATGAAAAAATAAATTAAAAAAAGCTGACAATGTTGTTGAACATTCATTTCCTTTAATAATACATCTTACAATATAAATCCTACTGCTATTTGTAATAAAAGCTGAAAAAGCTCTTCAAATTTTAAGAAAAAAAAAATTGTAAACTATAAAGTTGTTAAATCAATAATGTTAAAAAATGAAAATCTTTAAATGGAAATAATCAAAAATTTAAAAATTAAAGAAAAAATTTTAATTTATAAATTTGCGCTCACCACTGTGATAAGGTTACAAATACTTCTGTCTAATAATGCCTCAAATAAAAAAAGTTTCAAATTCACTTTTTGAAATACCAAAATCAAAATTTCTGTAATGGAGAGATTGTTCATCTAAAACTCTCTCTTCAATAAATTAATTTTTTTCAATATTTACATACACAGAAGAATAACATTCTCATGTCATCCTCTGTCAATTCCTGATAACTCCTCTTCAACTTCATAAAAAAAAAAAATATAATAAAATCAGTATTACTGCAGCATTTGCTATCAGCCAAATTTAAATTTTTTTTAAAGGAATAATGAGTATTATTACTATAAGTTATGGCCAACAAAATACTACAAACACAGTGTTGTAAACTGCAAACATTTAATTTTATGTAAATTTTCAGAAAGAGCATAACAGAATCAATATATAAAAGAACACAGATAAAATTTTATGAATACACTGGTCAGCAAACAAAAAATTACACTGAATTGTGAGAAGAGACTCAAAAAAAAAAGAACACATGAAACCAAAAAGGAATAAAAGTCTACTCATCAGAAAAATTTATTACGGAATAATAAAAGAAGCAGTAAAAGAAATATTAAAAATACTTAATTAAATCTCATAATTTACACATTACTTAATCTTTTAAAAGTCATTGATGTAATCAGAGATCCATTGACTTATTGTCACCTACCCTCATTAATTTAATTTTTTGAACATTCATATTAATACTGTGTTCTTTCATAATATCTCCAGTTTCGAAATCCTCTTTTAAATATACTGGCTAACTCTTAAAAATGATATTGAATTTTAAACTCTTTACTTTCCTTCCTCCTATGCTGATCTCGTGCATTTCTACATAAGTTTACTATCATTATTTTTTAGTATTAAATCATTTACTAGGATTAAAATCCGTATTGACAACTTAATTAATCAAGCAGTTCACCTAACTTTTATAATTTTATATTCATGAATTATAAAACAGTGTGAGATCTCTCAATACAATACTCAAGCTGAAATCAAAGAATCTACGAGTTTATTCAGAAATAAAATATAAAAATGAAATACATTTTTAAAATAATCTCAACAAAATATTTATTCTCTAATAATTATTATTATCATCGTCAACGTCCGCATTAATAAATTAATTACTTAATAGTCATTAAAGTAACAAAATAGAACTTACAGCTGAAAAATATTATTCAATTCTTATAGAGTCATCAGTTTTGATTATTTTATAAAGAAAAGGGGTAAAAACTATATTCTTTGAACAATAGACTTATTTATTATCATAGCCACATATTAATATTGTTTGCTAAGAAATACAATTCTTAATCAGAAAATTACATATTTCATGACAGTAATCGATAATATTCTTTCCCCTTCCGAAAGTTCAAGGATACAAGCATCTCCCAACTTCACTAACTTTCTATTAAACATAAGTTACACAGAACATTAAGCAAAAGCCAAACAACAAACTGAAACAAGAAATTGTATGCTTCAAATCCAAGAAGAAAATCAGCAATTCATTAAGAGAAGAATTCTTAATTTATAAAATTTATAGCAGTTTTTTTAGTTGTATTTTGTTTGCATTCTAAATTGTATTTTATAACTTTCAAAGAATCAATAAAAAAAAAGAGGCCATAAATTTCCATCATTCTTCTCAACTTCAAAATTTAATTCCTCACAGTATAAAAAAATAACAATTAAAAATAATAAATACAATACAATATTACACGAAATTGGACATACACAGCTAACTTCATCTTACCTTCTCCAAGGACTACAAAAACCTATCTGCTCTTGAAGGAGCTGACTTACTGTGAGGCATGTAGTTGAAGACTGCAATCTCCACACAAATCTAAGATCCAGATGCAGGCTGAAAGGCAACACCACGGAAAATCTTGCTAATAACCAGCTACCAATAGACTGAACTATCAAATTTCTTAAGGCTGTGAAGCTTTTTAGTAATGTATAAAATACTGTAATTGGAAATAATGTGATTTTTCCGTGTGACTGTGATTGAATGCAATCAACAGGCTACAAGCCTCAGAATAATAGAAAAAAAAAAACATTAATCCAATCTGAAGGTTAAATTTTTTTATAGCCAAGAGAAGAATAATTTATTTCGTATGATTATGCTGATTGACGATAATGAGTTAATGCTGTTTGATGATCAGGTTAATTTTAATTAAATTATAAATAATGTACAGCTGTACACACTTTAGAAGTAAACTATATTTCTGTTAAATTCAAAATATTATTTTTCCTGAGTAAACATGAAATATTATTAAAAGTATAACTGATCTTCAAAATTTGTAGCAGTGTTATTCTTACTAAAATCTATTTTAATACAAAAAAAATTTAATGTTAAAATTTATTGATATCCTAAATATCTTTCTTCATATCTCTCATCATAAACCACATATATTGTTTACTCCTCCAAAAACACGCCGAAAGATAAAAATTAACTCACTTTTAATAAATTAGTTAATCACCTGAAGGAAATGTATTCATTCTCTTTCAAAAAATATATGAATTCAGGTTCATGGAGTAGAATTGTTCAGAAGTTCAGTTGTTAAAAAAAATGTTACTTGAAATATCAGTGATAAAAGGTTTCAAAATAACTTCAAAAATATCTTCTGGAATCGCATGTCTATGTATTAGAAAATGAATTATTTATTTAAATTCATATTTTTATGTATATATTGAATAGTAAGATGCCTATTAACAAAACAGAAGTAAAACTAGTAAACATGTTTCTTTGTAAAACTATTCACATAAATATTTCCTTCTCTTTGGATAATGCAGAATACTTTTTTACTACTCGCCATTGATGCCACATTAGTATAACGAATTAGAATACTTATTTCCAAAATTCCTGACTGAAGTTAGAGATTAGTGTTTGCCTAATTTTTGCTTAATGAGAATATTATTTATATTATACAGAACTTTTCTAAAATTAAGAATCAATTACTCCACAATTTATTTAAATAATCATCTTTTGGTTCAAAAATAGATATCAATATTTAGATTTGATGCATAAATAATAACTACGTACAATTTGACTTATTTTATAATAAAAAGATAAAATAAATAACTGACTCACCGATTTCATGTTCAGGAGTACGCCGAGAAGGTGACGTCGGTTTTAAACAACCAGGTGGAGGATGTTTAAGGACGGAAATAGGAACAAGACCCTCAGGTGGCGAATCACAACCGGCAGTTGGCATTCGAACAAGGCACCAATCAGGTCTAACTTCCACAACTTCAACTTGTTGACCTTTTGTCACAGACAATTCTGATGCTGCACCTGCCACATGATCTGCTACCACCCATGTCATCTCCACTCCAGTATTCTGAAAACAAAGATCGTAAAATATAATGAAAATTATAAATAATAACTTTATAAAAAAATAATAAATAAATTTATCAAAGTAAATATATCATCTATCAGTAATGAAATAATTTAATCATTCTAATGAGCTCACAGGTAGAAGAATTTATAGAATCTGCATCTCACCAAAATAACTGTTTTAACCCAAAAATAGTTAGGCACTGTACGAAGTATTATAGAATGAATTTAAATAAAATTTTTACATATTCTATTAAATATTATGTTAAATTACATTCAGTTCTAAGATTTTATGCAGATAATTAATTAAATCTTTTCTTAATTTTATAAAAATATTCTTATTAAAAAGAAACAGATCATGGATTGTCTTATTTTGGTGAACATAGCAATTAATTTAAACTAATAAAAAAATTATTTAGTGATGAAAAACCTGTTAAATAAAAATAAGACAGTCCAGTACTTGAAAAAGCTGTTTAATCATTAATCTTATATATCTTTATAAGAAAAGTGTATTTTTGATAAAAAAAAAAAAGGTACGACTTTTTGTCTTCATTTTCAACATTTTAACCTGAAGCAATTTTCTGTAAAGCCCAAACAGTTTCAGAAATTTTAGAATTTAAAAATAGATTTTATGCCAATCAGGAAGTATGTATAACATCAGCTTACACAAAATAGGAAAGAATGCCTAAAGAAGTTAATAAAAGTAACAAAATACTTCCCTACCTTGTTCGTTTCAAAGTTACAGTAGGTAATGTCTCCTTTTGTTACAAATGGTGAGATCCAACATCCAAATTTCACTAACCTAACTGTCAATGAAAAATATGAATTGTTAAACTTGTAATGTGATTCTATCATGAAAACAAAATTTCTAGACACTTAAGTACAGTCCTTTTGAACCTATGCATAATGAGAGTATCCCACAATCGCAGAGAGCTACATAAATTTTACTGCTATTTTCAATGTCATATTTGTGTGAATTAGCATTTTCTACACTGAAAGTAATGAAATCTAACTCAGGAATAGACTTGAAGATGATTTGCGTGTTGACCTATCAACCATAAAACCAATTGTAGACAAATTCTGTGGAACACATGAACATAGACTTCACATTAATTTTAGTGGTGAATTTTTGAAAAAAACAATAATATATATTTTTTTAATCAGAGTTTAACTATACATAGATTTCAGATAGTTACCCTTCTCTTTCTCTGACAACACTTGACATGTTGCTTATATTTAGAAGAATGTGCTTGCATGTTACCAAGTTCTATATACACTGAATGTCTGATGCTTAGAATTAGATACTACATATTATTATTATTATTATTATTACCAGTATCATCATTATTACTAATCATAAACAACTAAGTGTGTCGCGATATTTTGGGTGTTCAGTGAAGTGTGTCATCAGTCAAAAAAGGTTGAGAACCATGCTGTGAAGTACTATCTACTGGCCGGAGCATATTATAGAAATATTTTAGTCATACAACGCAATATAATATATTTTAATTTAAAGCAATTTATTCGTTAAAATAAATTCAAATTATTAACAGGTAGATAAAATCATGTGCACTAGTAATACAACCAAACATTTTAAAATGATGTAATATACCACAGGTATATGACTAATTAGTTAAAGCAGTAGTGGTGGCATTACATCATCACCTGCAGCACACAGACCTATAATCTTTCAATATTTTACAGAGATAATGCTGCTGATTTCTTATAATCTTTATAATTAGCATTTAAAGTTTATTTTATAAAAAATTTTAGCCTTGGAAATGCATGCATTCAGATATTCGATTTATATTATACACAATGGAAGAGAAAATGAAAAAACTTGCAATCAATAAAAAAAAAGAAAATAACATTTCATATACATACATATATATATATATATATATATATATATATATATATATACACACACACAACTTACATTGTAAACATAGTAAATAACATATAAAATGATATTTTTAATAAGTCATCCAATTAAACTTTCTACTTGTTTTTTAATCAATTAAATAGCCTTTAAACACACACACACAAATGTGCATGTTATGTTTAAGTAAAGTATATTATTATGACGGGTTCTCTCATTCTCTCTCTCTCTCTCTCTTTCTATGTACATGTTATGAGTAAATAAAGTAGATTATTATGATTAAAAGACTATTTTTAAGAATCTGCAGTTATAACATGTTTTTCCTTTTATAAGTATTATTTTTTTAAACATCTTTTTACCACACTACTGTTTATCTACAGAATTCTTCTTTTACTGTTAGCTACCCACAATAATAAAACAATTAAATTGTTTAAAAAATACCTAAAAAACCAATTCCTGATTATGGCTGGCTGCATCCAAAAATCATTTAGAATGAAAATTGTTTAACAAAAGGTAATAACAACATATAAGTTCAGGGAGCATTTTTATATTTTTATTCTAGAATATAAAAGGAATACAAAGGAATATAAAAGAATACATAGGAGCATTTTTATCTCCTATATTTTTATTATAGGATCCTACAAGATACAGAATGTACCATATTTACAGGTGACTTCTATCAACTTGAAATCTATTTACTTTATCATTACTAAATAAAATGCATTCTGATTTGGATGTCACCTTGTAGAAGTAGTATTATTATTAACTTTAAATTTTTTATATAAATTTAATTTATAAAAAAAAATTGTTGTATTCTACAAGTTTTTAGTGTTAATTTTTATGACCCTTATCATGCATGCTTTTATTTCTTATTATAACATTATATTTCTAAATATTAAATATATTCACATGTATAATTACTGAATATGTTTAACAACAAATAAATATTTTTACTTAAGAGTTGATAGTTATTCAAAATGGTTTACAAAAAGTTATATTAAGTTAAAAAAAAAAATATATATATAAAAAATATAAGTTTGTCTTTCCATTCAAGAAAGAAAACGTTTAAATTAGCTTTCTGATTTGTTATATATAATCAGTGTTAAAACAGTGTACAACAAAATAAGAATATTGAGTATGGTATCCTATATTCTAATTGTAAGACCTTACAAAATACAGAATGAACCATATTTACAGGGCACTTCTATAAACTTGAAATTTATTTAGTTTATCATTACTGAAATTAGCTTTATAAGTCAACTTATATGTTGTAAATAATAAAATTTACAGTCATAAAGTAGTAGAGTGATAGTACATTCATAAAGTAAAAAAAAATCTTATATAAATATAGATCTGATAAAGATAGTAACATAATTGCAAACACGAATAAAAATACAGAATGTATATAAAAAAGAAGACTACATTAACAAGGGCATTTAATAGAATTAACAGAACATGGTACATCTACATGACTATAACAAATGGTTACATTAATTTCCATGTAACATTAAGTAAAGTTTAGGTAAAGACACATTCTGTAACTTTAATATTACTTAAAACTAAACAGTTTGTCTTTGTAGTGACATTAATAATAGAAATAATAATGTTATAATACAACAGACAAGTTTTTACTGTTAAAACAATGTACAGTACTTGTAAGTAAATTAGAAATACAACAAACTTCTATGATATAAAATTATTTTAAGTGAAATTATATTGTTGTATCTATTTAATCGTTTTCATAATAATTATATTATTTAAATAATAAAAATATATAAATAATTGAAAAATGAACAAACTTAATTTAAAGAAAAAAATAAAATCATTTCCAATTCATCAAACTTTTAAATGAAATATTATTTTAGTTTGAAGAGGGGAAACACAAGATGATTGTTTCTGAATATTACATTGTTCAACATGCTGAAGAAATGATAAAATTACAGACTTAATAATGACTTTAATGGAATAGTAAATTAAAAGTATATCAGGTTCACTGTTAATTTTATACAGATTTGATTACTAGATCGTGGATACCAGTCTTCTTTGGTGGTTAGATATCAATTAACCACGCATCTCAGAAATGTTGACCTGAGACAGTACAAGACTACATCATTTCACTTACATTTATACATATCATCCTCATTCATCCTCTAAAGTAATACCTGACGGTGATTTCCAGAGACTAAAAAGGAAAAGGAAGGAAAGTACACTGTTAATGCAGATATTTGGTGTTAACACAAAATACATACATAAAAGTAATTACAAAATTGAAAATAAAATAAACAGTTATGAAAATAATAAATTATAATTATGATATATTATAAAAAGGAATTAATTATAGGTATGTAAGTAATGTAGAATCAATATCTAAAACTATGTTTACAAAATAATAGAAATTAAATATATTATGTAACATAACTGAACTAATACTGTGCTATGAAATGGAATTAAATATGATGAAATGCTATGAGTACATACAGTGATCCTGAGAAATAGCATCACTGAAAATTGTTCTGAAATTTTCCTTCCATAAAGATATTAAGACCTGTCTTTAACTGCTTAGCAACTATAATAAACCATTAGATTTACTGTGCCACTGCTAAAGAGAAAACAAAAGTCTATGTGTTAGTTCACAAGCTGGTAACCACTAGTACACATTATAGTAAGTGCTCCTATACAGAATCCTTTATCATTAGCATGAACTTATGTTTAATTCTCTCTGGTGTCACTTCCGTATCGTGTAGTATGTTTTCCACCCAGCAAAACAATGTGGTACTGATATCCGGTCTTTTGTCCTTTGTACTCCAGAATTTTTCTTACATGGACAGTGGTATCCTGCCCATATACCTCTGTCTGTACAGGACTCATACTGTCTCCATTATTGTCCCTTATTTTACGAAAGGCTTCAACTTGGGTTTGCGCAGTATCAGTAGTGTCTGTGTCAACATATACAACATGATACTTATTTAAAATAGGGGCTTCCACATCTCCTGCACTTTCAGTTAAATATGCCTTTAGTGTAGCCGTTGTCACTTCCCCAGCTCTAATGTTAGCTTTGGTAAGGAGCCAGGCCACTTGTGGGTCCCTGGCTGCAAAAATTTCCATTGTCTTGCCCTCTGTGAGTATGTGTATGTCCATCACTGCAACAGTGTCCAGAATATGGGTCTTCTTACAGACTTTTTTGGATCAGTTCTATTTGATAAGCTCCGATACCTCTACTGCTAGTATCCCATTTTCCAGCGCATCCTGAATGGGACAGCCTGTATCTATTTGTGTTTGTGTAGTCACTGTGCGACTAGTTCTGGCACTAATCTTGTTAGCATCAGCCAGCTTTCTCAGATCCAGTACAGTGATATTGAGGTCAGTTTCTAACTCTTTGATGCTTCTCTTGACATGTTTGTCCATGTTCCTCCAAAGCTCTTTAACATGCCGCTCAAATCTCTGGACAATTTGTTCTGACGCACCAGTTGCTACTTCTTCCACAGTGGTAAGACAATTGCCTCGCCTTGGGTCTTATGTTACCTTTACCACCTTTGATATGTCAGTATTATTCAGGTATGAAAAGTCATTTTATGACATTCTGCGTGTCTGTAGACGCCTTGCAAACCTTGCACGAGAGTGTAAAAAATTGAGTGTGGGAGGGTAGGGCTCATCAGCATGAACTTAATGATGTCAGATTTACATGGACATAATCCAAAATAAAAAAGAAAACGTCAAGAATATAAGGTATTGATAATGAAAAAGTAATAACTACCAGGAGGAATCACAATGTGAGATAGTCGATTCACTTAGGGAATAAGATTAATATAAATAAACAAACACCCCTTTCAAGCATTGAGCATTCATAATCCCTGGAAAAATTAGGCCACTCAATCATCATATAATATACAGTTATTTTATTAGGAAGGATTAGAAGCATGAATTCATCTGATAGAACTTTTCAAATTTAGACAGGCAGGGTTTTTGTATAGCCACTGGATAGATATCATCTATGGACGGGTTTACAGCCAGTGCCAAAAAAAATATAAAATAACTGAAAGAAATCTACACATTCTTAACATGGATCCAATAGGTACCTGTTGGAAAACCCACATGAAACCACCAGGAGGAAAACGATCAGTCATAAGGAACATGATAGATGGTGGTAATGAATCTAACCATAAAGGAACTACAAAATGAAATAAACAACCCTACCCAAAGATCACATGTTGACACTCGGCATTCATTCCAGTGCAAAGCCTTTGGAAATCCAGTTATCTTCACCTGGCTAGGAGTGACACATTACTGAGCTATAATTTTACTTTTGATAAGCTTAAATACAAGTGTAACAAAAATTATTTTTAATTTTTTTATTTTAAATTTTGACTAGGCTCTTACATTCTGTTGTGAATGTATATATTTTTGAATAAAAACTGCAATTTCAAAAGAAAGCTGATAAAAAGAAAAAAATATATAGATAGGATCATGTAGAAAGAGAACTTTTCTTTAAATTGTTAAATTGCAATGTATAATAATAATAAAAAAGAAAAATAGAATAAATAAAGAGAGATATAAGATATATGGTAAAATTAAAATTTGAAAAATTTAAATATCTTTGAGAAATAATGCAGCAAAATGCTCTGAAAAGATCCAGTTCAGAAATGAAAAAAAAATAAAAATAGAATTAGCCTATCATCTAACAAGAAGATTATCCCTTCCTTTTTGATACGTGATTTAGTCACTAAAATAAACTCATTAAAAGATGAATTTCCAAAAAATGTTGATGACAATCAAACAATTCAAACTAAAAAAAAATAATGAAAAAAGGACATAAATGTAAAAATAATCAAAATACCCTAAAATCAAAGGAAAAAATTTACTCAAAATTTGAACAAATAAATGAACTCTATAAGAAAAAGATTAGGCTTATATGGCATTTAACAAAATTATGACAACAGATTAACAAAAAGAATCTTTAATGATTTTTTCTAGATTAAAAATAAAAAATCTGATATGGACACCACACGAATTCTTTGTACACCTATCAAATTACATAAACACATTTTTTTTATAATCCAAGGTTAATAATTATTAATAAATAAATATATTTAAATTAAAAAAAAAGTTAAAAAAAAAGAAAAGTAAATGAAGTCAGATTCAAACCGATGTCCCTTCCCCTTGTAATATCCAAATATTTCATTAATTACAGTTTTATTTGGCTATAACTCTGGAACCAATGAAAATAAGTACCATTTATGATATATCGTTGAAAAGCTCTCAATGAGGGTTTATTATTGCAGTTAAGAAAAAGTCCAAAATCTAAATATTTTTGATTTTGGGTTTTTTTTTGGACACTTTTGATGCGGTTGATTGCAATCAAAATGGGAGGTGAACAACTAGATATTACAACAGTCCTAAATCCAAAATTTCAACATCCTACGACTAATCGTTTTTGAATTATGTGAGATACATACATACGTATGTACAGACGTCATGCCAAAACTAGGCAAAATGGATTCAGGGATGGTCAAATGGATATTTCCGTTGAATTCTGCAAACCGAAATTTTTCTCGATCACAATACTTCCTTTACTTCGTACAAGGAAGTAAAAATTGTGAAAATGTTTTCCCAAAAAGAGAAAAAGATGGCATTAGTCAAAGAATAAAAGAGTACTGGCAGAAAAGTAAACATAGTTCAAAGTTCTTTCTTTAATGCCATCTATAGAGAGTCCTAATAAAAAAAAATATGGTAGAAAATTTTATTTTAATATACGGGCAACAACCAGAAATTTTATTTTCCCCAATCCAAATGACTTGAAAGGAAATGCAAATTATTAAAATAAAGAAGCTATCAAGAATAGTGCAAGTTTAAGAAATTCATGAAATTAAATATCTTGTACATGGCTGAAAAAAGTAAGAAACTAAGATAATTTTTAAGTTAAAAAATTACCCATGAATGTGAACAATTTACAATGTAAACATTATAGATGTATAATCAATTGGAACATTATTACATTCTTACTGAACCAAATAAAGAAGTATAATATTAAATGATATATAAAAACAAGCCATTACATTAAGCACATCATAGCTGTTTAGACAGCTGAACATGAGTGTTGGTGTTGATGCAGGAAGAGTCTCGTTAGTGAGCGATTACTTTATTATTGTCATCAAATACTTCAACTGATTGACCAGTAGAATAAAAGTGTTTCCTTATCAGTTCATATTTGTAAAGTGAACTTGTTATAAAAATTTATAACAGTTGCAGTTTTAAAGATACAATGCAAACTACATATACACTGAAGTTTTTTAACATAATAATCATGCAACATGAAGATAATTAATTCATTTAATTATAATCATGCAACATGAAGATAATTAATTCATTTAATAGAGGCAGATATTATTTGAATAATTATTGTCAAAAGAGTTAAAAAAAAAGTAAGTTTTAATGTTTCACAAAAACAAAATTATGTGCAAGGGATTCAAGGAATGAACGTAACAATTGCTTCTACTGATATAGCGGAATATAAGCAAATCTATAATTCAGAACCTTTAACTGGTGGTCGAAATACTGGCAACTGAGCAGTTAACTATCTTCCATTTCATGATCTGTTTATAACAAATAAAATAGCATGTTTATAGCAAAATTTCTAATTACAGCATACAGCTCTTACATGGAACTGTTTTGCATGACATAACAACACAGATACACAGACTAAAATATTATTGTAAGCTACATGTTGGAATTATAATCGCATTATGAGAATGGAGGATTACAAATAGAAGAGAGGACAGATAATTGAACTGATTTCATTAAACAATGAATCGATTTACTTTATATTGTAGCAGTTAAAAAGATGAGTATATGTACATGTGATTGCTGAGTAAGTAAAAAATTAATTTATTAATTTATGATGGAAATTATAAGTAGGCAGATTTAAAAATATAAATTTGGATACTCATAACTACAACAGAATAATTAAATAATTAAGTTTGTGGAGATACATAGAATCAGGGCAAGCAGGGTCAAAATTCAGTGAGAAATTAACCTTAAACAAAATAAAAATGTGATTATATAAAAAGGTTGAAGCTGTTTTTAATTAAAACATATTTTTACTTCAACAAAGAATTTCTTTCCTTCTCCAATAACAAGAAATTTAGGAAGATGAAGAACATATGACTTATTCTGTATCCTGAACAGAGTAGTCATTATTGAAAAATAAATTATATTCCATTACATATCAGCATGGTAAGTCTACCATTATGTGATATATGATCAATTCTACATGTAACACATTTACTCAATTTTCCATTATATAATAAACATCATCAATCACAGAGAAAGCAACTCAAACTACTGCTGCTGATTTTATCTTAAATGGTTTTTATTGTTACAGTAATGTGAAAGACTGGAACATTGAATGTTAAAGTAATGGAATTATTTTATGCGAAAACAATGCAATATATAGACTGGCTTTAGTCTCAGTGTAAGTGAATGTTAAAATATTTTTGTAACCAACCTAAGTAAAAAAAAACGACTATTTTTTCATGGTAAACTCAAACATTATTTTTATAAAATTTTAAATCTGAATTTCCAAAAAATCGTTTGTTGAATCCTGATAAAATGATCAAATGTTTTGAATAACATTTTATCAAATTTTTACACCTATAAGAAATGTTAACAAAATTTTTATAAAATAAATTACTTCCTATGCAAAATAAAAAAGTTAAAATTTCAAAATTAAATTATTCAAAAACAGCTTAAAAAACTGATTATATTTTAATACTCATGCATGTAAAAATTATATATATATTATAAAGTTTTAGTCTTACGGAAATTTTTTTTTTAATAAAACTACTAAAAAAAGTTTATTTTTTCAGCTTAAAAATATTCTACATTACTGGCTCTGTTCTAAAAATCCTGATGCAATATCAGTTATAAATAAAAAGTTCAAAATTTGTTAACACTATGTATTTAGGAAGATAAGAATATTTTGGTAATATACACCTCATCATATTCATTTGGACTATCAGCACAGAATAACAAAGAAAAGTTCCAGAATATCTAAAATTACTATCTCTTCTTTTAAACTGATAAATAATTTTTAAGAACGTTCAACTTTTAATCTTAAATCTTTTTAATTTATAGTCATATCTGAAAGAAAATGAAAAAATGGCTATATTTAAGTGATTACCTGAAATTTTGAATTGCTCATAAAAGATATTTTTATTAATAATGCATTTATCTAATTTACAGAAAAAAAATCAAAACAAACAACTAAACTAAATAATGATAGATAATTATATTGGCAGCATAACAGTTTTAACAAATAAACTGTAAAATACATTTTACTTCATAATGTTCATAACATATTATGTACAATAGTGCAGAACACTTGTTGGACACATATTCAAATCAAGTTCTCTGATGACTGAATAATACGGTAAATTAGAACGTTTACATATTTGTTTAGTTAGACTGTTGCAAGTAGCCTTTTTCCTGACACAGTAAAACTTTAGTACATACTGTTACAAGCATGTATCTATAATTCATGAATATAAAATCAGTTTAAAAAAAATTCATAAAAAATATCATTAAACTTGAACTACAAATCTGTATTTAAGAGAATTTAGATTGAAAGCAACAAAAAAAAAAACTGATCCTAAGCTACTTTTATATTATTTTATTATTATTAAAAAAAAGTATACAATAGAAACAAGGTATTGAAAATGGTGTTATCCAAATGAATAAAATGGGGTTTTTGAGAAAGCAGATCCAAAATTCTGAAACTGCGAATATAAAAAAAATTTGCTCAATAAAACAAAAAATCACATAATGTCAAACTATTACAAACTCTTACACCAATAATTTATATATCACAAAATAATTACATCAAATATTTTCATTATCAGTAGTGCATGACACTCCATAAAAAAAAAGACATTTGACTGTATATAAAATCATTAAAATAAATGAATAAAAAAATCTATTAAAAATAAAATGCTAAGAGAATAAAAAAAGTGAAGTTTTTTAAAATAATTTTTTACAGTAAGCATACACCTGCCTATGACGATAAATCTCGAACAAAGAATTCAGTTTCCGGCTTACACCAGCTTGAACTGAATTACACTAGCAACCAGATATTATTTTGAAAAAAAAAATAACTCCTCTAAGTACAAAATAAACAAAGATACTTTAAAAATAATTTCATGGTTAAAATAACATTTGCCAAATTGTTCAATTAATGCTAACAATGAAAAAGATATTCTAAAATTAAAAAAAAAAAGTAAAATAGAAAAAAATACAAGATTTTAATTTAATAAAAAAGTAAATATTACGCACATCAATCATCCATTTCAATCTTTATAAAAAAAAAAGATTTGAAATATCTACAATTGCTACTTAGATTCAGATCAATCTTCTAAACAAATACACTTAAAAAAATATATACAGAAGCAAAATTTAGTAGATTAAAACTATAAAAAAAATATAGTAAAAATGTAATAAATCTTTACAAAATTTAAGGAAAAATATATTAACATTAATTTTAATCCAAATAAAAATAAGACTGAAATATTAGATATATTACCGCTTCAGACATCTTGTAATCCCAGCTTCACTACACCCTAACACAAACATGAAATATACAAAAACATCTACCTACATAAGATTACTACAATACTAGATTTTCATAACAAAAACTTTTCAATTTTTATTTTTTATTGAATATTACAATCACTGATGGCATCCTACACATATATTCCAGCAAGTAAAAAAAACAGAACCTTTTCAGTAAATAAACCAAGGACCAACTGGTCTAGTTTATTAATCATATAACAACCCTAGCCATCAAGGCTAATCAGAGTACTTTTTGGTATCCAGGTGGACGTACCTGACTGACTAGTATGGCCTTTGTCATCAGAAGAGAAGATGGAAACATCCTCCTGGAAACAACCGTCCTGGGTTTTCCCTTAGACTCTCCAAACTCTACAACTGACATTTTCACCAATGCTTCCCTAAGTAAATAAAATAAGCTAGCAGCTCGACCTACCTACTCGCTGACATCTATTACTTTGTCAGGCAAACCCCACAAATGCAACAACTGCCTGCAGCAAGATACGAAACTTTAGTCGGAGGTCTGATTGTTCTCCTGTCATTATTCGCACCTCTTGGCTGCTGCTGGATCATTTACCCAAGTGCAAGCAATTATGAAAACACTGACTACAGGCCCTGCTCTGAAAAGAGCACAAGCAGGACTAAGATAAGTCCTACATGGGCAAACCCTTGTTTGTTATAGGATACTTACACCAGCAGTTGTTGCCACTCCTTCACCATGTGTAGGACAAAAAACTGATTGCTTTACAAACCCCCTATGAGACAGACACATTTCTAAATCATACACCAGATACCAAGAAGGATTTTCAGCGAAAATTGACAATTGAGCACTGTACGCTTTTGATACAGATGCTGTTAAAGCCTTAGTCTACAAATTCAATATCAGCAGAAGGTAAACACTCGACAATCAGTTTAAATAAACACCAAAGCAGATTCAAATCACAGTAACAAATCTGATGAGATATATCAGATGGATCAAAGTTCATAAAACAACCATTAAAATATATGGTGGATGAATCAAAACTTCCCAGCCAAGCTCTCTCAATTTTCATCAGGTCACTAAAGCATCTAGCATTGTTGTGATGTAAGTTAACACTTTCCTATTAATCAATTCAGGTCATTTTATCTTGATTATTTGGAATAATTTTTACAGTTATTGACAGTACAGGTTAAAATCGACTGTTTGAATGGGCAGCAGTAGCTCATAGTGAGCAATTCCTTTCTGATTCCATCACACAAACTCACATCATCACTTTTCTGGTCTCAATCGTGGCTTTGACACAGTTTGTGAAGCTTCACCTCGCTTCGACCAATTTTTTCTGTACTTCATTGTCATATGTGATCCATTTTTCATTACCAGCCATTTTAAAAATGGTCCAATTTCATTCTATTTTACAAATAATTCACAGACAGAAGTTTGATGCATTAAATTTTCATTATTAAATCAAGTGGTACCCAAACATCAAATTTTTTTCTATCCAGCCTACAACAAACAGTTTAAAACTGTTTTGTGGTCTGATCTTTATTTTGTTACTGATAAACAATTTATTTTTAATGATGTCATTGACCAACCAGAGCAAGGTGCACCAACGAGATCAAAATTTCCAGACTGAAAATACATCAGTGTTGTGTCACATTTATTGTTAGTGCATTGTGTCCATAAACATCACAAATTTTTTTTAGCCTGAGTTGTGCATTTGTCCCTTTTTTTTGTAATAAAATTTCAAAATATATTGAATTTCTACTTTATTTTATCTTATTTCAAGACCCAATAACTGTTACATGAATCAACTAATATACTGTAATCTGTAACCTTTGTAAAAATACTCAATAATAATCACCTTTCAAAAACATGCCAGTATTGCCAGATTTAATTAATATTACATGAGTTAAGTGATTCTAAAGCTATTTACTGGGAAAATATGAAGAAATGTTTTCCTCCAATCCCAATATCTATTCCAATTTGATTACATAAAATAAAACTAAAATATATAACACTTCTCACTTGGACTTAATTCATCTTTGAAACTTTCTTTTCATTTACAGCCATTACTTTATTAATAACTGCTACTGTAGGCAGTTATTTAAATGGAAATAAACAGGACAATCATTTTCTTGTAAAAGTTACAGCATATCTCTGCACTGGAGTGACATATTAAATCAGATATTCATTTACAAAGATCACGTCAAATACAAACTAGTTAATGATACCATATTAAATAAAACATATTAACTTTAAATATTTATTAAGTCAATTGCTACGTGTTTTACATTGGTAATATCATAGAAATGCCCATATAACATGTGGTAATAATTTAATTAATTTTCAATTTATTTAATTAAAATACAACCGGAACCTAAATCTGTTACTATACGGTTGTAGAAAAACAAACTGAATTATGTAAATAAACAATTATGTTTTCCAAGGCCTCCAATGGACTTTCTAACATGGTTTCTTAATAAAATACTACCATACAAATAAATATGAATTACATACTGTATAATTTTACATACCATAATAACTTTCAATTTTTCTGCCTGTTCTATATGTTTGAATGCTTTGGATAAGGATAATTTTCCGGTATTATGTAGAAATAATGAATTACATAATAGAAAAGAACCATTTAATTAGGCTGAAATTTTTCTCTATGCATAGTCTTATAAAATTAAGACTATTTCATCTTGTCAAATAATTGAAATAGTTAAAACTGTTATTTATTTATATTTAGCTGATCAAATCATAATATAAAATATATTCAAAAATATGAAAACATTGGAAAATGAGAAACGCTAAAATTTCTGTATTCTTTAAAACTAATTTTTCAGTGAGTAAATGAGAATAAACATATAACAATAAATAGTTTGATAAGTGTATAAATCCTAATATTGTAATTATAAGGTAGAAATAAACGACAGGTAATTACCATTGTCATGCAATCTATACTACTTTATCAATTATTTATTTAATGAACAAAGAGGGAGAAAACACAGAGGAAGTAATCAGTTTGAAAGATATGAAGAGAATAAAAGGGAGTAGTATCAGAAGAAGAGCAATGAACAAAAGAGAAATAGATGAATGTGATTGTTGAGTATTGCATGACAAATTGATGAGAAAATAAGTGCACTGTATACATTGAAGTAATTGTCAGCAAAGTTTTCCATCTCAATTCTGTTAATTACCAACATTCTAATATAATGTAAAGACAAACTTTTTTTTTATTTCTATTTAACAGAATAATAAAATGTAAAACAAAAACAAAAAATATAATAAAAATTATTTTATCCCTTACATATGAATTAAAAGTAATAAAATCTATCTATACTAAAGTATTTTTCTAGGAAAAAACAGTGCTGTCTCCAATTATTTTCAAGTAATAAAGAATTATTACCATTAATTTATTCCCAATGATCAAACTATTACAGTATTATGAGCTGTGAAATCCAGTTAAGAGAACTATTGCTGACCTCTAGGGCAGAAAGTCCTGAATCAACACACACAGCTTGACAAAGAATTATTCACTTAAATATTAACATCATTATATTTGTAATTCACAATTCTAAAAAAAATATGAGGCAAAGTTTTTTCAAAAATTTTTATTAAAGTGAATAAGTGCTCTTAATGTAAATTTAATGATATTCCAATAAATAAATACTTTTTTTTTGAATATATATATATAAAAGTAATTAATATACTATTTGTAAGTTTGTTTCTAGCAACAAATAAAGCTCTTTAGGATACAATGAAAAACTATTGAAGTAAATGAAGCTAAACGAGTACCTTGTTTATTTAGCCAGACAATCTGTTGCCACGCAACAGTAAACAACATGTACGGCCAAAAGAATAATGTAATATTGTTCTCTGAAACGACTGTCATAGTTACAACATTATTAAGTATTATTTCATTAGTGAATAAAATAACAAAAACAAACATGAACTACCACTTTATTTCCTTAATATCATTAAAATTATTTTTACTTCAAAATGGAAAATAATTTTAAAAATGTATTTAAAAATTAAATAAATTAAACATTGATCATTTCTGAATATAGACAGACATACAATCAATTTGGAAAAGAAATAAAAATTGTTTCACTCAAAATGTTACGATGGAGTGAGAAAATCTATAAAGAAACAGATGTGATTGACACTTAATGACTATTCCTAAAATATAAATAACCAAAAAAAAAAATTAATTAAAACAAGCTGTACAATTTCCTCATTATTTTTTTTTTGCAAATAAATATCTATATCTCAAAAGCTTAGAATATTTTATAAATACTTATTCAGATTATAATGTAATTATAGTGCAGTATATAAATTACAATTAAGAGTTCTAGATTTGCTATAACACAGATAGAAAAAAGTAACTGTTACATTTATTGGAAGGATCAAGGGAAACTGTTAAAAACTGTGCAGCAATACCAAGTACAAAATTATATGTAATTGTAATGTGATTATAATCCATATTAATAATATAAATATTAATTTATGAAATAACAGTAACATAACCAAGTGAAGCTAATAAAATTGGTACACAATAAAATAACAATTTTGAATGACAAATAATTGAATAAATATTTAATATACGTTAAATAAAGTATGCAAAAAATCAATTGTAATAAGGTTCTTTTGTTGTGTCAAAGTATTATATTGTGTTACAGAGAAAAATAGTTACATCTGATTTGAAATAAATGAATATTGTTATTTTAAAGGAAGAAATTACTGTATCTTTTTATGTAGCAAAGTTTTAAAGGAAGAAATTACTGTATCTTTTTATGTAGCAAAGATTGCACATTTGTAAACATAAACACATGGAGATGTCAGGATTTTTTATTTACTTCAAATCTACATTACATGATTATTTACTGGCACCAAACAAAGATCTGACAGTCTGCTTTTTTGTACTGAAAACTCATTCTATTTTCAAGTAGTGCGAGATGTAATATTATATTTTAAACAGAAATATAAACGTAGGCATAACAAATATGATGCTTCAAAGCAAAACAATATCTAATCATGTTGCAATAAAATAAATTTGATCATACCACCAAAATTTATCATCCAAAATATGCACAAAAATTTTACACTAGGTGTAAAAAAATAATTATAGTAAGTTAAGCTAGGTGACACCCATGTAAACAGTGAGAGCTCACCTCCTCATTGGACCAAAATTTTTTAAGTCTTCTGAATTGAAATTTTCAATTTGAAAACATCCATTTGTTCCCTGCCCCTGTTTGTACGTTTCTGTCTGCTACTGGTCAGATCTACAGATGACAAGACCAGAAGAATGAGATATGTCAAACAAATGAAATCCCTGAAATCTTCTCTTCTAGTCACAAATGATTATATGAAGTCAGTCTCCCAGCCCTAAGTTATGACACGATCATTTACAGATGACACTTTACATTAATTCCACTCAATAAAATTAAAAATATGATGTAGGTGATACAAAAATATGCTGTTACAGAATAATTTTAAAACGCATAGAAGAAAAAAGACTAGTAGAATTAGGTCAGGCAATAAGGCATTAAAAATCAAACAATATAAAAATGAATTAATAGGTACATAAGATAAAGATTAGAAAACATTATCAAAAAAATTGTGAAACTACAAAATTAGCAAACATATAGATAAAAAAATTTCATAACTTTATACATTGATACTACACATCTGGACATAAATTAATCCAACTGTTAAAATATATGGCTAAAATTATTTCAGGCCATTTCTTAGTAATGCAAAATGTAAACATCAAAAAATTATGCAATTTCTATACAATTTTGTTGTACAAATTCATTCCATGAATTTTCTCATTCTCACATGAGATTACAAGAAAAAAAGGCATATAATGTAAATAAGGTGATCAGTTGTCATTCGCAAAATTTTTTTGGTAGGAATATTTACAAAATAAACAATTGATAATAGGCATCTGAAAAACATTTAAAATAGAATCAATCAGAAAAATTACTGAGGGGGCAAAGAAATTTTATCCTAACTTGAAGGATACAAAAAAAATAGGCAATAATAAAAAACTTAACATAAAAAGGAAATTAATAAAAACACATCTTTAATGTAAAAATTACTTTCAGGCACACAAAATATGTAAATAAATCTAAAATAAATAGAAGCAAAGTAAATTTAGTACGGCAAGTAATAAATTTAATTAATAATACCATAAATAACATACATTGTAACAATTTCAAATTACCAGCCATTAGGCATGTAGCCAGAGTGAAGTTACAGAGTAATAACACTATGTAATTTAAAATGTTATTTTTAACAATTTTTAGTGGCCATGGTTCAAAAAGCTTAATTAATTAAACCTGTTTTTGAATAAATTACTGCATACACAAAAACAATAAAATGAAAATATTATTACATTTACATAAAGAAACAGTAAAGTAAATTATAAAGTAGTTAAAATGTAGTAGATTTTTTTGAAATAAGCCAAACATGCTAGTTAATTCATAGAAAAATGTTGCAATTGTAGCCCTTGGTTTCAAAAAAAGGCGACCAGGCCTTTAACCAGATAACAAAATTGAGTGTATGTTAAGATTTCAAAAATTAAGCCGAACTTGTCTCTTCACTAGCTCAAAGTGAAATGTTATTTATAAATTATTCTACACTTGAACCCATTTTAATTGAACTTCAAATAAGCCTTTTATACCTCACAGTATAAAAATTATAAATCAATAAACATTTAATAATGAAATAAAATCAAAAGATAAAAATTACTATTTGGATAAAATCAGCAAGGATATTTTTTTCTAAAAGAATATGCCTCTCACATGACGTGAATATTCTTCATATGAAAACGTCTGGAGTAACTAGTTTAAAAATTAAAACCATTTCAAATAACTGCTCCAAAAAGTAAAGAACAATATTCTTCTTTAAGTATAGGATTTCTGAAATAGGTGCCAGTTTAAAACCTCTCAGGAATTAAGTTTTCCTAATAATTTTCTTGAATTTTGAACAAATGACCGAATGACATCAGACTCATATCTACTTGATAACAACCCGCTACAACTAGACCACGATAAAAAAAAAAATAAAGGATAAATATCTTCCATTCTTCTACATGGGCCTTGTAATTTTTCATTTGAAAAAATTTCTATTTAAAACTTAAAATACAGAACCTCAAAGAACTTTCTCTATAAAGTAAAAAATAAATAAAAAACAAGAAAAAAAACATCGAAATCAGTGTTTAAAAAAAACTTAAGGGTCAAGAATTTTAATTCATTGAGAATGAAAACATTTTAAAACTAAAATCCTGCGTAGTAACATGAAGTTAACTACACCTAAAGGAAAAATAATTTAAAACACCACATGTTGTTATTTATTCTTATCTCAATAAATGTTTAGGTAACCACTTAATTTTATTTTATAATCATAAAACAAACAATATTATTTTTTTGGTTCGTTAATGGATTGAGAATATTATTTTAACTAATCAAACAAGATTTTTTTAAATTATTTGATGTGTTGTGGAGTAAACCTATCTAAAACTTACTGTTAAAACTACAAATTTTATGTTATTTCATTTCTAAGTGTTTCTTTTTTTAGTTTAAAAATTTCGATATATTTTGAATATAAATTTAATACTTGCATGATAATATTAATAATAAAAAGAATACGATATTTTAATAACTTTTTTTTTTTTAGATATTGCTTCCTTTAGAGGATGAGATGAATGATTTGTAGTGTAGTGTGTATGAAAATGCCATGCCTGACCAGTATTTGATTATATATCTGCCTCCAGAAGATAACATTTTTTTTTAAATACAAATTTTCAGCTTCATCCTTATTAGAAGTTGAATAAAATATTCTCCAGCTTAAAAAAAAGTAGCTTAATATTTGGCATAATATTAAGTTTCATAGTGAAAAAAAGAAAAAAAAGTTGATAAGTCAACGTACACATTATTGGGGAAGTCTGAAAAAAATACCCCTATTCTCTCAACAACTTTAATTTAAAATTAAAATAACTAAATTACTTGTCAGTGTCTTTTAATGTTAAATCAGTGGTCTAACATTTAATTCCTAAAATAAATTCTACTTCACAAAATAATTTTTAAAAGGTTTATTTATTTATTTTTGGTTATTTTAAAACATATCTCTGTATATGTGAATTTTTTAATGAATTTATACACATATGTTCATAAATTCTGATGAAGCAGAGATATTTGTGAAAATTGCCAAATTGCAGTAAGTAAATGTAAAAAAAAAAATCAATAATTATATTCATTCTCCTTTTACTTTGTTTAGCATTTATAATAAAAAAACGTTCAATATTGTTCATTAGGTCCCCCCTCTGTCATTACTTCAATATTTTTTCGCAAAACAAAATAAGTAGATTTAAGTAGAAAAACAGACTATTTTTAGTAAGTTATTTTTGTCTTTGATGGGCATTAAACGACATTTGATAGCCACTTCCTTTGTCTGATAACATAACTAAGCTGAATGAATATTAAAGTAGACAGCTAAACACAAGTTATGATTCATTCCTACACACACACACACACACACACACACACATACAGAGAGAGAGTCAGAAATAAGCGAAATAAGGTGTCACAAAAAATAAGGTTTTCATAGTGGAGTAAATCGAGACATTAAAGGAAAAATCAAAAAAGAAATGTGTTTAAATTTCATCACACGTTCATAAGAACAAAAACCAACTTTTTTAACCAGCTGGGTTGGTCTAGTGCAGCTCCAATTCTTTCCGAGTTGGAAAGAAAACTTTTTTCACGGGCTGAACGAAGTATCAAAATTAAAGAATGCTAAATATAAAAACGATTTATAAAATTTTATTACGGAATTTGTTGTACTTTTATTTAGATTCATTAAAGAAAAAGTTTGGTCACAAATATAAGTTGAGCTGAAGATTACTAAATATATCTTGGTAAGTTTTTTTTAAATTTCCACATTTTCCATTACTCAATTGCTTAAAAAAAAAGAAGCTAATATTGAAAAATTTTTCGCGGGCCGGATACGTATGTTGGCCATGCCTGGTCTAGTGGTAAACTCGTCTTCGTAAATCAGCCGATTTCAAAGTTAAGAGTTCTCAGGTTCAAATCCTAATAAAGTTAGTTACTTTTATTCATTTGAATACAAAATCGTGGATATTGGTATTTTTTGGTGGTTGGGTTTCAATTAGCCCACACATCTCAGGAATGGTCGGCCTGAGTTTGCTCAAGACTACACATTTACTATACCGGTAAAGATACACTGCACTGATAAATCGCTAATGGCTTTAATTATTGATGCTAATATAAAAGTATTTAAAAAAAAAACAATTTTACCAAAAGCAAAAAAGACTGGAGCCCTTTTTAAATGTCTAACGAAATAACTCTAGAGATCTACATTATTAAAAATCTCTACAGGGCAGCAAGGTTTGCACCGCCAAAGTTTTTAACGAAGAGATTTTAAAAGCCGTTTAATGAACTTTCAAACAGATGTGTGGAGTTCAAAAGACGACTGAACGATTACGATCAAGTAAGAGTTATCTTAGGACGATGAAAGAGAAACCACACAAGATAATTTCCAGTCAAAGCATCCTTTCTACGCGACTGGACAATACGGGGAATTATAATTTGATAAGAATAGAGTGTCCTGTTAAATATGAAAGAAACTAACAAAAAAAGAACATTTTCGGTGTTAATTACCTAACAAATATACTTATGGCACAAATTTAATATGACTCACCTCCATGACGGAGTAGAAGTACTTCTGCCTTTCAACCAGAAGGTACTGAGTTCAAATCCCGATCACGCACTACAAAATTCAGATTATCAACTAAAAAAAAACACACAATGACAAAAAATACGGATAGGTAACTGTGCAGTAGGAAGCAGTAAGCCTGTAGTAACCGGAACGAAATAAATCACTTTCTTTAGTTTTTATGAAACGTAAAAAATAATGAAAATTTAACCAAAAAGGCATCATAATTAGGTAGATTTCTTATGAAATCTTATGAATTTATTTCTTATGAAATAAATCACTACTAATAGTGATTTATTTCGTTCCGGTTACTACAGGCTTACTGCTTCCTACTACACAGCTACCTATCCGTATTTTTTGTCATTGTGTGTTTCTTTTTATTTGATAATCTGAATTTTGTAGCGCGTGATCGGTATTTGAACTCAGTGCCTTCTGGTTGAAAGGCAGAAGTACTTCTACTCCGTCATGGACGTCAGTCAAATTAAATTTGTGCCTCAAGTATATTTGTTATATTTTAATGGGTACCATGATTCGACTTTCGGAAAATTTCGAAATATCTTCGCGTTTCACATCTCCCAGATCCAAAAATCACTGTCACATTATACATTATATATTTCACTTTCTTGTGGGCACGATAACTGCCGTAATTTTTTGCCAATCACTTTCAAATTGTTCCTTAAAAATAACTCGTCCCAAAATCTCAGCCGAATTCGTTAACGGACAAAATCGGTCCGTGGAGGTGGAAATGGGGGGCGTTTTTTCGAAAAAAAAAATATCGCTATAACTTTCTTAAAAGTAAAATATCGAATTCGTTTAAAGTTCTACTATTCTTTGGATAAGGGCCTAAAACCTACATAAATACATTTTTTTATACTACCAACCATTGTCCCAGGAGGTTGAAAAAATGTGGTTTCGAAAACAAAAAAAATTATACCTCCCTTAATAGGCACAGTATCGAATCGGTTTAAAGTGGTCGTTAGTTCTCTAAACATTAGTTCTCTAAAACTTTTGTCTGAAACAATTTTTGATATGAACAACCTTTACGGCAAAGGATAACCAAAATGTTGCTGGAATTGTAAGAAGATGGGGCTTGTCGTATCCTAAACATGTGAAACTTTTTTCACATGCAACCATTGTCGTATTGAGTAAATTTGAAGTTTTTCTTAACTTTAAGGCGGAAATCTTTTTTATCCCCTACTTAGCATCGGTGAAATTTACCTCCGCCTTCCGGCGTGCCAAAAGGGATTCTATTTTATATACATTGATTATTACACAAAAGATAGTTGTAAAATTTAAAGACGAAATAAATTGTTTTAAAAAACCATATCATTAGTAGGTAAAAAAAAAATCATGTGAATTTTGTTGTATTACCTAAATTTCCTTGTACTATTGTATTATGTGTTGATTTTGCCATCCCATTTCCAGTATTAGTACTGTATTACTGTACTATTCATTTAAATTTAATTTATTTTAGCTTTTGGCTATTATGCTTATTGCTATTATATCCGGAATAAATTTTATTTTTTAGGTTATGAGATCTGTTATAAATAAATACTTCATATAACAAATTAGTGTTGAAATATAATAAGATGAGCCAGATTAATGCATGCATAGAGCCGTATAAATATATAGGCAGATTTAGGTTGTTAAGTATGTGTGTATGTATCTAACGTTTTATATATACCGGTGCGGTGAGCGCGTTCTTGATTAGTTATTATTAATTTTAATGTTATTTTTTTAATATTAACCGTATTTAAATTGCGATATCTTGTTTAATTACAATAAATCGTTTCATTTAGAATTTAATGTTACGATTTTTAATTTCTTTCTGTAATACTGTTAATTTATACGAACGATTTTTTTTTTTTAAGTTTATAGTTGGTTTTTAAGTATTAAAGATCATTCAGTTTCTAGATTTACTTTTTTTTAAATGGTATGAGTTTTTATAATATAAAAAATAACATATTTTTAACAATTTTCTCATCTAAAGATATTTTAACATCATTTTAATTATTTTATATGATATTACTTTATAATATTTATATTTTATATATATATAAAAAAAAAATAAAATCAACAATAAATTATATAAATCCATTTAAGGAAAGTAGTCGGTACCGAATATTTTAGCATAAATACTGACATTATATTTCGGCCAGTTTTTTACCATATATTAATTAAAAAATATTTTTAAAAATTACAAAAGTTAACTTAGTTGACATAACAATTAAGTTTACTAGGTCATTCTACATTAATTAATTAGTGCTGAATAACATTTTTGGCAACATCCCTTTTATAGTATATTATAATAAATATCATTCAAACTTATTTAAATGTCTACCAGACCCTTAAAGATACTACCGCTCGAAGAGGATGGAAGAACCATCCATAAACTGCCGGTTAAATTAATGAGTTTTATCAACAAAAGCATGAATATGATCACAGAATTTTCAACAAAATCTTATATTATTACTCCTATTTTTATTATCATACGATCGGAACTGAATGACAGCATCACTGTCTTTCACCCGGAGATTTCGGGTTCGATTCCCGGTCAGAAATGGCTATAAAATTCGTTATCAATATAGAGAATATTATTGAGCTTCAGCCTGTTGTTGCTGTTGTATAAATACACGAAGCAGATGTCACTTTCGACGTGACATCTGTACGTACGCACAGATGTCACGTCGAAACTAATCAAAATAGATTCAAAATGAATATTTCCATTGAAATCTGAAAACCGAAATTTTTCGCGATGACAATACTTCCTTTACTTCGAACAAAGAAGTAAAAAAGTAGTACATCAATAGAATTGTTAAACGGTTTGAAACCATCGAACCGTTATATATATATTTTTTTAAATAAAAAAAAATATATACATAAAACTTGGTTTTTAAATTAAATAAATTTGTATTAAAGTAAAGTTAAACACAAGGTATAAAAGAAAGTTTGTCGGTTGTTAAGGAGGAATTCACAGTTTGCCGCTGTCCAACAAACTTTTAATACACAAGATGATTTTAAAACCGATTTGGATGTATGGCATGGAGATATAATTGATTTGGATGGCTTTTCCCCCGCCGCCAACCCATTCGTTCACCCTAAAGCATAAGACCGAATGTCTGTGTCACAAACAAGATTCGAGGCTACTGAGCCTCGAATCAGTTTAGCGACCAGTGTCCCCTAACTAGCTCCTAGAACTAACCTAATTGCGTGAGCGAACTAAGCATGGTGCCACACACCACTTGCTTCGTTTCTCACCCCTCACTTGTCATATATTCTAAAATGGGTAGGCGCACCCCGTCAGCTACTAAAATAAATATGACATTCAATAAATTAAATTTATGTCGTCAAGAAAGCAATTCGCTTCCACGCCTAGGTCGCTGAATGCCAGCAAGTACCTGTCCACCAATATTAAAGCACTTTAATTGGCTGATGGCCAGCCATAACTCTCGGGTAGATTCCCACAGCAGCGAGGTAGGAGTCTTTCCCTTAAATAAACTACTGATGCTGGCTGAACAAAGCAACGGCATCAAGGAACACCCACACGGTCCGACAATGCCGCTCACGCCACATTTACTCGCCGCTTATGAGTGTGGCCAATTTTCCCCTTGACCTCTAAGTTCCAGGGTGGCCTGAGTTCTGCCCCCCCCCCCCAAAAGAGCTAGGCAGTCGAACATACGTTCGTTCGACTGGATCTCCTCGCAGACGCACAGCGCATCAGCTGCCAAGCAGAAACGAAAAAAATATTCGTTCAAGTACACGTGCTTGGAGAGCACCTGGGCACCCTTCCCTTTAAAAACGAAGGAGAGGCATAAAATTTACTCAAATCCTGTATAAATCTATAAAGGACCCTTACTTGTGGTGCGCCATTCTTACTTGCCATACATCCATAGCGAGGCTGTAAAACCTCCTCCTCAGGCGGGAGATGGGCAACTGAACGAAATTTAGAACCGGTTCATTGTGATCACCATTCCGCTCCGGTGCAAGCCCGTCTCGAAAACGCATCCCAAATACTTCGGCTTCCCTGCCTCTTCGCAACTTCCACATGGTCGCCCGAACTTTCACCACTAAATCGATTGGGGGAGCCTTTCCCAATACGGTGGTAACCTCGTAGGAGGTTGTTTTGCATGGAGATATAGGGTACGACGAGAAATATTAATATTGATATTATACAACGTTTCCAGAATAAGTTGGCGAGATGCATTGAAGAGGCACCATGGTTCGCAGAAATTCACAACTACCTTATGTTCGCGAAGAGGTCAAACGGTTCCGTTCAAAATATAGACAGCGTGATCATGTGAACATTCTAGCAGTTAATCTCCTAGACAACAGCGAGGATCTCCGGCGACTGAAACGCCTATATGTGCTGCACTTAATGGGAATCTGAATGACTTTTAAGTTTGTTCAATACCACATGTGTAATGAGAATCTTTCCTTATCTTGATGAGAAGCCTAGCCTTTTTCCATTTATCTCAAAGAGCTTGTTACATTACTATTTGTTTCTCTTTGTCTATTGTTTAATGATGTTATAAATTTTTGTTTGTTTTTATTAGACCTTTTTGAACTCTTGCACCTATGTGGTATTATTCGGCGCGAATATGTAACTACTTTATTTATATCATTATGCATATGTGCAATTTATTGAGGGTATTCGTTAGAAACCAATTATTATGTGCTTTTTACTTGTGGTTCCTTATTCGAAACCGCTTGTAAATAAGCAAATTGTTAGGAAAAAAAAATTACAGAAACTAGAATTTTTTGAAGTTTTCAAATCTGATAGTTAAAAAATAACAATTTTTCGGCGATAAATCTCCTTTTTTAATTTAGAACTTTAATTAGATATAACAAATACAATCAAGAATGTACAATTTTAAAATAAAATTGTGTACAGTTCCAATAAAACGTATAAAATATATTACGTAAATATTATATATAATTTACTAAAATTATTAAATTAGAGGGAAATAAAAAAAAAATATCAGATTTTAAAACTTTTATATGAGATAAAATATCGGAGGTATAATCATGAATTTACGGTGTGTTGTATTTTTATTTAGGTTAAAGATTACTAATCTGATAAAACAGAATGACCCTGGTACCGAACGAAACCTGCATTACGGGTAATGCGGGGTATTGGAGTTTAAATTAAAAATTATTCAAAAATAAAGTGAATGCGAGCGTATACGTATGCGAACGCATATGTTGTTTATGCAACCTCGTTTCATAAATATCTGAATAAATATGAATTATTTACCCTAATTATAAACTTTATAATTAAATACTATATAGATATTTAATATTAAAATTATGTTTAAACAACGTACAAGGATATCACATTGATCCTTACTTAAAATAAAGATAGATTTTTTCTTTTTGGCATGTTGCCACTTCATTTTGATTTTTCTTTTTTTGGATAAAAGCCAACATAAGGTAAAGTATATTATTTATTTTTAAAATTGTATAAAAAGAGTGTTTTGATAAACGGTAAATTTTTATTAACTAAGTTATTGAGTTTACCTGTATTATTTTTTATGCAATAATTTGTTAACTATGTTAGAGTTAAAAAAAAAACCCACCGTAATTTATGTTTTAAAATTGTGTAACAGTCTACGTTTTATATAATACAGCTTATACATTCATCATTACAAGCTCCCTTAGCGAGTAAAATGTAATGAATTGGAACACAATATAAAAATATAATGGAGGATGATATAATATGCGATTCTCAAGGGATGTGTGAAAAAAGACAAATTGATGTTCTACGAATAAAAGACATATATATTGCAAAGGAAAAAAAAGCTGAGAACAAAGTTGTAATACTTTCCTTAGGTTGTTTTATTTATTCTTATATAGTAGAAAATTAATTATACATGAAAAAAGTTGCCTAAGATTTCTATTTTGTGAAGGGCGGGGGAGGAAGGTAATTCTTTTAGTAAAATTATCAATATATGTTCAAATAAACCCAAAAAAAATATTTTTTTCTCCACCACCAAAATCAATTCCAAGAATTTTTTTAATTTTTCTATTTTTACTAGGTTAAATGGAAGAAACTAAAAAAAATTATTAAAAAATGTACATCCTATAAAATGTTACGTTAGTTTCTTTTTTTTTGCGGGGAGGAGTGAATTATGATAAAATATTATTACTAAAAATTTATTTTATTACTTAAACATTTAATAACACTGAAAGTTTAAATAAACCAAAAAAAGGTTTGAAAAATTTTTTAAATCTATATTTTTAAAGTTAATTTGCTCCCCCACCCCTAATATTGTTTCCAAAGTATTTTTTGAGATCGCCTGCATAACACTAGGAAGGAAAAAATTTTAAAAAAATCGGTTAAAATATAAGCAATAAAAAAAAGCTTTTTCGATTTTTGGGAAAGGGGGAATTTTTTTTTTCTTAAATAGTAAGACGGCCTCCGTGGCGTCTTACGACGCCAGATGGCGAAGTAATATTAGATATGATTAGATATTAGATATATTAGTTAAAAAAGGACGAGCGATGTAGTGATTCTGAATTAAGTCGTAGAATATATTCACGAATATTCAATAGATATCATTTTTTAAATTAATTTTATACAAATTAATATGTATCCATCGCCATTCATAGGAGATATAACCTAAAATACCTTTTCATGAAAAAGATAAATAAAAACAGTTTAATTCTCTAAAACCGTAATTATTCGCTACGATTTTTTTCGTTTTTAACATGCGATCCTTTTCTTCTTTTGTTTATCCTTCCGTGCCGATTTCCAATTTTCTTTAACATTTTCGTTGATAAATTTTCATTTAATTACCTCATTCATTTTAAAACAACTAAATGGGAAAAATTTATATCATGGATAAACACAACAGTGTATATAACGTCATCAAAGAGACTGATGATTAAAACGATAGTATAATAAATAAAAACCAAATATATATATATTTGGTTTATATATATATATATGTGTGTGTGTGTGTGTTGTTGAGAGACACAGAGAAAAATGTGTTAAAAAACTATTACAGAAATATTATACGAAGAGCAAAACAGTTTTCATTCCATCACAACCGAAAATTATGACTACCCAATTTTTTGACGTCTTAAAAATCAATAATTTTTTTTTTTTTTTAAATTTCGCTTTACAAATAAAAAGCTTTATTAAATTAACAGAGTACAACTACTGTTAGGTAAACCATGCATTAAATTAATCCATTTAATTGGGTCTATAATTACAAATTAGGGTAAAATTCTGAAATTTAATTAATAATATACATGCATATAAATCGTATATTATAAACAAATGTAGATTAAAATAAAATCGTTCATAAATGTAATTGTAAATAATATATAATAATTGTAATTACAATATCAGAAATACTGTTTTAGTTAAATATTAATTAATAACATAGTTAATAATTAATAACGTTAGTTTAAAACAAAATAATTCAAAATCTAAAAAGGAGTAATGATGAAAGTACAATTTTAAAGGTTAAAACAATCCTATAATATATTAAACTTATCATTTTTCCCTTCCAAATAAAGAAAAAGAAACCAAAAGATATCAAGTCGTCGTTTAAAAAATAAAAATCTGATGTGGCACTACATGACTTCTTTATACGCCTATTAAATCACATATACACATTTTGTTTAAATGAAAAGTAAATAAAATTTTATTTCAATAATAAATTCTGATATTTTTTCATATTTTTTTTTATTATTGTCATTATTAAATTATTATTTATTCTAAGAACTTCTTACAATCAGAGGTTAATAAGTATTAATAAATCAATACATTTAAATTAAAAAAAAGGAGATGAAAGTCTGATTCATACTAATGTGCCTTCCCCTTGTAAGATCCAAATATTTCATTAATTAAAATTTTAATTAACGAGGGCTTACTACTCCAGTTAAGAAAAAATCCAAAATCCAAATATTTTGTATTTAATTTAGATTTAGAATTTGGATTTAGATTTAGGACTATTACAACAGTCCTAAATCCAAAATGTCAACATCCTACGGCTAATCGTTTTCCAGTTATGTGAGATACATACGTACGTACAGCCGTCACGACGAAACTAGTCAAAATGGATATTTCAGTTGAAATCTGAAAACCGAAATTTTTCGCGATACTTCCTTTACTTCGTACAAGGAAGTAAAAACGTTTTGATTTAAATACAGCTGATCGTTCTGAATTCAAAATTCAATAATATTTTCTGAATTTTTTAACTAACAACTTCAAAAACTAATCCATTCGTTTGACCGATAAACATTTATTATTTTCTTAAAAAATATATTCAAGATTTACTTTTACCAAATGCATCGGTGTCAAAGGTTCTCTTTTTTCTAATTTTATAGATAAAAATGTCTTGGTTTATTTGTAGTACATTATTTTAAATAATAATTAAATGGTGATATAAAAATTGTTTGAAACAAAAATTAATTGACTTACAAAGGCAATTTGAAAATATATTTTGTTAACGATATCACTTATTTATTGAAATATTATTAAAGAAAATAAATAAAAAGCCTGATATTATGACATCCATATGATATAAGTAAAATTTCCAGAATATTGGTCATAAAAAATTTGAAAGAATACCAAAATGTAAAAATTAGATTGAAAAATAGATGTAAAAAAACTTCTTTTTACTTTATATTTTATATAAATATACATAAGAGGTTAAAATTGTATACATGTTTATTACTTTAGAAAGCCTTAATCTACACTCGATAGTAGTTTATTTAAGCTTTTTTCTGCTTTTCTACTGACTACAAAAATCCGGAATTAAAAAAACTTGAAATTTATTACGTATTTTTTACCTTTTTAGTTAAAAAAAAAGTTTATATCATTTATTTTCAAGTTTTCTTAAAATCGGTTTGAATAGAATTGTAGATAAAAAACTTCAAAGAGACAATTAATAAAGTAATTAAAATTATTCTAGTAAAATAAATAACATTAAAACTTAGAATTCTTCATTATTTTTTATATAAAAAATAAAATAAAGGAAGCCAAAGATTAATTAAATTCAATTTTTGATTTAACAAATACATTTCTTTCAATCCAATAAAATTTTATCTTATAACGTATAAAACTTAATCTTTGTAAACATAAAACATTTTTATTTTGAACCAGAAAGATTAAGAGTCTTTTTGTTGCACGAACTCGGATCAACGGCAACGTGAACGATAATTTTACCTTTTCATTAAAAAAGGGTTATTTTTAAAATATATCAGCGGAAATCATGTTTAGGAAATTTGTTTTTTTTTATATTTATTGAAATGTGTATAACATTTAATTTTAATTATTAAATAGCACTCACTCACTATCTTATTAGAATAAATATGAAATTCGTACTTCATTATGTTTATTAAGAGATATAAAGAACTGGAAATTAAGGGAATAGTTGAATCGAAGTACTATAACAACTTAAATTAACTTTACATAAGAAATTACGAAAGACCGAAAGTGTAATAAATTAAATTTTTTATAACAACTGATATAATAACTGCATTTTAGGTAATAAATATATTTTCGGGAAGTAAACTTCAAAACATGCCTCAACACTTAATATTTAATAAAGCAAAAATTCAAAATTTTTTTTCGAATTATCATTAATTGCTTAAGATTACAAAAGAATGCAGCCGCTGATCAAAATAGAAACAACATACGGTTTTTTAACATCAAAAAATTATGAAGAAAGAAAAATTAAACGAATAATATAAACTGGAGTGTAAGGAGTTCCAGGAGCTGGAACTTTAAATAGTGAACTCCAACTAATATGGATACAACACATACTACGATGGTACCTATACCGTCATTTACAAGTGCAATGGTTGTTAGAAAATCATGGAACTGCGAAGAAGAGCAATATCATGTCTGTATAATTATTATTATTAACGGGCTTATATATTCTCCGCATCTTTCGGTCTAATAAGATTAACATATACCTAAAATTAAAATAATATAACCGCGCAATGTTTTCCGTTTTATATCTGATTAACACTGCATAAAGCCATGAAAAGAACTGTGAAATTCATAAATAAATTTCTGATATTGCTCGAAGGATAATTAATTATAAATTTTCATTTACCCCTTTGCTTCTTATCCGATATACTAATTAATAATTGGGCTGACAAAAAAAACAAAAAAAAACGTTGTACCGCAAAAAACTTTTCAACCGAATTAAATTTTATGTAAATCTGTGGATAAAATTATAACAAAAGAATAATTGAATTTATTTTACGTATAAAAAAAAAATTATAATCTGGTAATCCGTTCACATATGAGGGATTATACAAAACGTTGGCACTAGTACCACTTGGTCGGTCGATGAATACCGGGCCATATCGCGTGTCCTCATTTCAAAATTAATTTCAAACAGAATTTTGTATACTACGTGATTTGTTTTGCGGTACAGTCATTTTCATTTCTCAGGTAATATAGGATCAGCAATGCGATCCCGATTACAATGAACTATGATAGAAGAGTGAGAAAGGTTGAGGAAGACAGAAATTTTGATTCCTTTAAATCTAGTTGAATACTCTGCTGGTTATTAATTTTTCCTTTTTTATACAAAGTTATTAACGTGCATATTAGTATTTATTTATTACATAATTACAGCTTTCCCGGTAACTGTTAACACTTTTCAAACGAAGTAAAAGAGTGTATGAAATCATACAACTTTAAAACAGAGTAAAAAAGAATAAAAAATTAATAGTTACAAATATTCATTCCTTTGATGACTGTAAAGATACCTAAAAATAATCAGGCTCCTTAGAAATTAAGATTAAAAGGGAGGAAATATTATTTTGCCGGCGTAAACTTCCCTTAAAAATTGTTAATAAAAAAAATAAATCTGCTGCATAAATCATCCGATCTGGTGAAAAACAATCGTTATTAAGTTTTAAACAGACAAAAATTATAATCAGATATTTTAAAGAAAACTTTTTAATGAAGAAAAATTAAAAACAATAACTAAAAAACCTTTCATTTTATGATAAAATAATGAATTATTTTTTTACCTTCAGCAAATAAAAAAAGAAGTAAAAATTAAAAAAAAAAAAAAAACTAAACCTAATATTAAATAAAGTAAAAGTAAATAGTTAATATTTAATTTATTATTAATTGCATTAATTTACGAAGTACAGCGAGACGCAATTATAGAATCAGTAATGATTAATAGGCTGTCAGTAAATGTATTAATCATAATAATACAAAGCGTGTAATCATATTAACAAAAATATAATAAAATTAACCTAATTGAAAAAATAACCTGATATATTATAATTTCATATTAAAAAAAAAATATATATATATATATTAATTTTCATATAAAATTAAACCTGGTTTGGTTTAATTTGATATTAAAAAAACTTATGATCAACTTGTCTAGCAAATTAGGTTTATTGTTTTACACTTACATAAATAAAACAATCATTATAGCAATTAAAATTAACAAACTAAAAATGGGGTTTAATCTTTTTTTTTGTAAATTTGTTTTTATATATAAGGCTTTTTTAATTGTATTCTTAACACATATTTTTTATTCCAATATTAACACAATAATAGAATTTTAAATATTCTGAATACATTTAATTACATTAAAAAAATCTGATTTGGACACCACATGACCTCCTTATACGCCTGTTAAAGTACATATGCATAGTATATGCATTTTATTAAAATGAAAAGTACATAAAATTTTATTGCATTAATAACTTCTGACATATTTTCATTTTTTTTTTTATTGTTAGTGGACTATTATTCATGGTAAATTTTTTTTACTATCACAAAAATTAAAAAAAAAGTTAAAAAAAGGAGATGAAGTCGGATTTGAAACGATGTGCCCTTGTAAGATTAAAATATTTCATTAATTAAAATTTTACTTGCCTATAACTCTGGAACCAATGAAAATAAGTACCATTTATGAAATAACGTTGAAAATCTCTCAATGAGGGCTTATTACTGCACTTAAGAAAAAGTCCAAAATCCAAATCTTTTGGATATTGGGCTCTTTTGGACACTTTTGGTCCAGTCGATTGTAATAAAAAGAGGAGGTGCACAACTAGATGATACAACAGTCCTAAATCCAAAATTTCAACACCTACGGCTAATAGTTTTTGAGTTATGCGAGATACGTACATACGTAAGTACACACGTCACGCCGAAAGTATTCGAAATGGATTCGGGGATGGTTAAAATAGATATTTCTGTTGAAATCTGAAAACCGACATTTTTCGCGATCACAATACTTCCTTTTCTTCGAACAAGGAAGTAAAAAAAACAAAAAACGAATGGAGTATGTTTAAACAACAATGCTCTTTTTTTTTCAATAACCAAAATAAATTAATTTTTCCTTGCAATTATAAATAAATAAATATTTTCTTGTGACCGGTACATAAAAATACATTATATATATCGTGTCAGTATAAGAGAAATTATATTAAAGGAAAAACAGATTATAAGATAAATAATATACGTAATTAATATATATATTTTGTTCATCGTACATGTTTAACGGGACGGGGATAAAATCAGGTTAATTTTTTAATTAGGGGTTTTTTTAATTTTTGTGTTATTTAAAAATTTATAGAAAAAATAATAATAACAATAATAATATTGTTTTCTTAAAATAATCGTTTAATTTATTTTTTAAATAAATTGGTAGCAAAATTTTTCAAACTGTTGGGCGATTAAAAATTCGAAAATTTATTAAAAAAAAAAACAATTTTTCAATTAATATTTGGATTTTTTTGTTGTTGATTACTTTGAAATAAATAAAAATAAAAATCTTGGAAAAATTCTATTAGAATTTTTCATACAATAACAAAGTAAGAAGACTAAATAAAAAGACAAAACTTTATAAAGAAGGAATATGTTGAATGAAAATTTACACATCAGACAAACAAAAATTTCGTACCAGAATATAAGAAAAGAAGGAATAAAAATCGATGAAATATATAGAAATTTATAAACGCAACCAGAGTATAAAATTTGATTGTAGAAGACGTTTTATGGATGCAAAAGCTCTAAAAGAAGAAAATACAAAGACTGCATAGAAAAGATAATAAAATTAAACATGGAGAATAAATTTAATACATAAGTATTCTAATAACGAAGAAAATTAATTAATAATAATACAACTGGAGAAATTTAAGAAATCAGTCAAATAACCGATTAAAAAAAAATTTAAATAACTTAAGTTTTTTTCATTTATTTTTTACTATTAAATAAGTGATATTAACTTATCCGCAATTAGACAATAAGTAAGGATTCTTTTTTTTTAATTATACAGAATAGAAGAATAAACACGTATTTAACATCTCGAGGTTTTTTTAGCACCGCCAACTGGATAAACAAATTTTCTTAACTTTAATAATAAATAAAGTACATAAAAATTTCTGCAGAATTTATATATATAATACGCATCTGAAATAATAAGTTATACAAAACCATTGATATATATATATATATATTTTTTTTTTGCATTAACAGCTATGGTCATTAGCCCGGTGGAAATTGGTAACTTAAGAAAAGATGTCAAGCCTAATCGGGATTCGAACCCTGGACCTATGCCGAAATGTCGAGACGCCACCTAATCAGCCACGAGGTCGGAAAATCAATCTTATTTATTTAACTATAACTGAATTATTCTTCTATTTTAAATCTTCCCAAAATAATAAAAAATTCAATCCTTAAAAATAAAAATGTATAATCTTTATCCATTGTAGAAATCCTTGCACTCATTTCTCTTTTACGATTAAATATTACTTGCATAAAACATAAACTATTTTACAACATCGTGAGCCTACTAATTAATACATAAAAGTGAATAAGTGGAAAATAATTAATAAAATCCAATAAATAAAAATGTATTAATTTACCTTTAAATCGGTTGAATTTCTAAAATTACATTAAAAAATTAATATATTTTACAAAACTAATACTGCCAACATAAAATAAGAAATTAATACGAAAAAAAATTTTATATGTAAACAAGGGGACATTAAAAATCCATATTAATAATTTAACAACTAGGTAAATTAATAATTAACCTTAACATGGCATTAATAGATTCAAAATGAGTGAGTGATACTGCCAGTTGAAAAATACAAAAAAAAATTAATTAATTAAAAGTAAAAATCGAATAAAAAAATACATAAGTAAAAAAAAATTCATTTATTATTTGAATGAAGTCATCAAAAACAATTCTCAATAAAGTTCGATAAGCAAAATCAGGATAAATTCGGTAGACAAATTATTTTATATATGAAGTTAACAACTAAGCTGTTGTACGTGTACGGGATGATGAAACGCTTGTTTTATTCATTTTGTATAAATTTTGAGAACAACGAAAACCAGATGCTCAGGTTTTTGTACGGGGTCGTCCGCAACTCGTTACAAACACGTATTAAAAAAACATAACAACGATACCTGTTGTTGTTGTTGTTGCTGTTGCTGAAGTAACCTGGATTGAAAAGACGCAGGGGTATCGATGGTATGTTGTCGGGTAAGCTGGGAACCACCGGCATGTTGTCTAAACCAGGGTAAAGAAATTTTCCGCCGTTGAGATTTGGCGGCGGCCGCCGCAGTTGCGGTCGTCATCTTCACTGGCGTCCCGACGCCCGAATGCCCTGCTGGCCCGCGGCTCGCGCATGCGCCCGTTACTTCATCTCCCCGCCCCCTTTCTATCCTTTGTAAAAGTCCTGCAGCGCGGCCTACCGCAACGAATCAACCGGTTAGACCTTCCACAACAACCGATTATAAAACAGTACTTGACCGCCCCGCTCCCTTCCATAGCATCTTTAATAAAGACCTCTACTTTATCTACAACGTAACTATTTTTTTTTTAAATATAACGCTTTTATGAAATATATGTAGGTTTAAATTTCTACAATACGGAAATTTGAAAATCTAGAAACCGTTAACGATTCCGTTTATTTGAAAAATATTGCGGTACGAATATAAATTGAAATCGATACGAACTAAAGATCTACAAATCTTACTGGAAAAACCCGATCTAAAACAACGAAAAATTTATCAAATTAAACACTAAGTGAATGTAAGTAGACAAACAGATTAGATTTTCCGTAATTTTGTTGTTGTTTTTAAACAGCGATAAAAAGCAATCTTTTTCAAAAAATTATATCTCTAATTATAAGCCAAACACCTAAAATTTAATGAACTCATCATAAATAAACTAAGACAAATTATTACAAATTTTTTCTGGATATATATAATTTCAAACTGTTTTTTCTAAATTATCTCGAATGATCAAATTTATTTTCAATTATCTGTTATTTTAAATGATCTGTTTTAAGGTACGGAAACAATTCTTTTTTTTCTTAAGAAGTATTTCTATAATTGCTTCCATAAATAATACATATCAGCTGAATTGTTTTACGATATTTGCTTAAGTTATTGATTGAATGTCAACAGCCAAACATCTTTAATAACACCGAAGATCTTCATAAAAGCATCCCCTTTCAACATGTTTTCGCTATTATACTAACGCCTTTTAAGTACAAATCGTACGCTTCTTAGTAATTAACTATGTATTGTTTGTTCAGAGATTTTACTTTTCCTTACAACCCTTCGATAATTATTATAATCTATTATTACAAATCCCTTCTTAATTTGTTTTAGGTTTCGGTTATTTCGCTCATTTTTTATTGTTCCAAAGAAATCTGTCGGAAATAATTTGTAAAAATTATTTTTGTGTCAGTTTATTACATATGTACCAAATATCAACTGTAAAAGAAGCACACGTTCGGCTTTATTTTTATCATTTTTCTTATTGTTAATATTAATATTACAGTTTAGTATAAATATTACATTGAAACATAACACGTAACAGTATAATAACTGCTCCGTCGATAAAATATCTGGCTCTCCATAAAAAAGGTTGTGAGTTTCGAAATTGTCTCACCGCGTAAAATATTTAACGAAATATAAAATGGACTCTCATTAATGCATTGGTATTCTTTCAATTTTTTAATTTATTTTTCAGTCATACCATTAGCGTTTAAGTTCAGACTGACTCGTTATAAATTAAAAATTTCCTTTCGGTACGCCGGAAGGCAGAGGAAGATTTCACCGGGGCAAAATAGGGGTGGCGAACTCGTTTTGATCGATCCTGTGCCTATTAAGAGAGCAATGATTTTTTTGTCCTTGAAACCCCATTTTTTTCACCCCTTGGCGCTTATCCAAAGAATAGTAGCAAAGTTAAACGAATTCGATATTTTACTTTAATAGCGATATTTTATTTTTACTTTTTTTAAGTTTTGGTCATCCCTTGTTGTAAGGGTTGATCATATCAAAAATTATTTCAGAGATAATTTTTAGGTAATATTTACAGGACTAACGATCACTTTAAACCGATTTGATATTGTACCTATTACGGGAAGTATGATGTTTTTTTGTCTTCAAAACCCCATTTTTCCACCCCCTGGCCCAATAGTTGATATCAAAAATCTTTACTTAGATAGGTTTTTGGCCCTTTTCCAAATATTAGTAGGAACTTTAAATAAATTCGATATTTTACTTAATAACAAAGTTATAAGCGATATATTGTTTTTTCCACCCTCATGATCCGATTTTGTCCATTAACGAACTCGACCGAGATTTTTGATTGATATATTTTCTGTATCAGTTTGAAAGTGAGTGACGCAAAATTACGGCAGTTATCGTGTCCACAAGAAAGTGAAATATATAAATGTATATATAAACTTTTGGACTGACGGTGGTTTTGGGGTCTGGGGGATGTGAAACGTCAAGATATATCGAAATTTTCCGAATCATGAAACCCATTACATTAGGTAACTTTCTTATGAAATCTTTTATTTTTTTTCCTGTTTAGCCTCCGAGAATCACCGTCAGGTATTACTTCGGAGGATGATATTAATGAGTAAAGTGAAGTGAAGTCTTATACAGTCTCAGATCGACCATTTCTGAGATATGCGGTTAATTAAAAACCCAACCAACAAAGAACACAGATATCCACGATCTAGTATTTAAATCCATATAAAAGTAACTGCCTTTACTAGGATTTGAACGTTGGAACTCTAGAAATCAGCTGATTTGCGAAGACGCGTTCACCACTAGACCAACCCGATGGGTTTCTTATGAAATCTACTTTAAAAATATTCACAGCCAAGAAACCAGCAGATATTTGTATGATATATATATATATATATAAAATTTTAAATCCGTTTTTCTTTAAATCCAAAACAAAATGGTAACTATGGCAACTATTGCAGCCATTTTGTTTTCTTGAGCTTATAGCTAACATCGCTCTCCTGATTAAAATGGAGCATTTGATAAATATTTCATGAAAATCGGTGCAATCTTTCTGGAGGGAGACAAAAAGAAACATGTTATCCTAACAACATATTAATTACTCCCTATTCCCGAACTAGTAATTTTAACTTACAATTCCTGGCACGGTTTGCTACCATTTTCTATCTTCATACAAAATAGGAATAACAGTTTAATATAATAAAAGTGTTCAATATTATTTGATAGAAAAGGATACTTGTATTATAACTGGAAATGTTTGATATTATCACGCGATAGGGAACACTGAATCAATTTTTATATTTTTAGCTGTTAAATACAAATGTACAGTACAGTTTTTCAGTAAAGTGAAGTCCGATGCTCTAATCGGATCCGACGGGAATTTTATGTCAAACCTAAATTAAAAACACATAATGTTTTTTTAATTTTAATTTTTAATTTGATGTTTTAAATCAAATCGTAGCAAAGTTTATATTGGTACTGGTCATCGTATTAAAAATACAAAGAATATACGATATCGGAAATAAAACCGAGAAAGAAGAAAAAAAAATTTAACCAAAAATAAGAATTTGACGAGCGTTTTGATTTTAAACAATTATTATCAGTAGATGTGGGGGAATTAGCAAAAATAAATAAATATTAACAAAAAAAAAAAATCGCTTCAGAAGCCCTAAAAAAAAATTTCTACGCGTTTATAGACAAATAAAAACAACTCATACAAAATGATATTACATCGCGGCAGACAGTCCAAGTCGAAAGTTAAAGGTTAATTAATCTACAGGCATTCTAAACCATTTAAATTTCTCAGCTCACTAATCTTGCCTACTCCTATCTTAAACTTATATGGTATACGGAACGAAGACTGTCACGACTGCCAGTCCAATTGGAAAGTTTATGTTGCATTTGAACATACCTAAAACTACATTTTATTAATGTATCCAACTTTCTTTTATTAAGTATTTATTTTGAGTCTTTTTTACTTTCTTGTAGAAAGTAAAGGAAGTATTGTGATCGTGGAAAATTTCGGTTTTCAGATTTCAACGGAAATATCCATTTTGACGAGTTTCGGCGTACATACGTATTTATCTCGCATGATTCAAAAACGATTAGCTGTAGGATGTTTAAATTTTGGATTTTTGTAACATCTAGTTGTGCACCTACCCTTCTGATTGCAATCGACTGGACCAAAATTGCCCAAAATTCATAAAAATTTGAATTTTAGACTTTTTCTTAACCGCAGTAATAAGCCCTCATTGCGAGATTTTCAACAATATATCATATTAGTTATTTTCATTGGTTCCAGAGTTATAACCAAATAAAACTTTAATTAATAAAATATTTGGATCTTACAAGGGGAAGGCACATCGGTTCGAATCCGACTGCATTTCCTTTTTTTATATTGATTTATTGATAATATAATATATAATCAATATATTGATTTATTAATAATTTATTAACCTCTGATTGTAAAAAAAAACTTTTACAACAAATAATTATTCTATAATAATAATAATTATAATTTTTAAAAATCCGATCCTTACACCACATGACTTCCTTGTACGCCTATGAAATTACATATATACATTTTTTTTTTTTTTAAATAAAAAGTACATAAAATTTTATTTCATTAATAATTTCTGATATTTTTTCATATTTTATTTATTGTTATTATTGAATTATTATTTATCGTAATTTTATTTTTACAATCTTTTTTTTTGTCTACAGTCATTTAACTGATTTGATGCAGCTCACCAAGATTCCCTATCTAGTGCTAGTTGTTTCATTTCAATATACCCCCTACATCCTACATCCCTAACAATTTGTTTTACATATTCCAAACGTTGCCTGTCTGCACAAGTTTTCCTTTTACCTATCCCTCCAATATTAAAGCGACTATTCCAAGATGCCTTAATAAGTGGTCTATAAGTCTGTCTCTTCTTTTAACTATATTTTTCCAAATGCTTCTTTCTTCATTACATTATAATAATTCAACAAACATAATAATTTAATAACAATAAAAAAAAATGAAAAGAAATCAGAAGTATCAGTGAAGTAAAATTTTATGTACTTTTAAAAATATGTATATGTAATTTAATAGGCGTACAAGGAAGTCATGTAGAGTCCACATCAGATGTTTTATATTTATAATTTACTTTTGATAATTTCCCACGTATATTTAGTAATAATGATTGAATAAAAACAGAAATTCCCATCTAGTTTTAGATTTTCATTTTTTGTAAACGGTTTTTAATTATTTATATTTTCGATTTTATTGTATTAAAAGAATTAAAAAAATTTCCCCTTTATTACAAAATCCAACAAACAATATTTATTAATATTCTACGCACAGTTTGTTTTAAATGTACAATTTATTTATTTAAAATAAATTAACGTTAATTTAAATAATTAATTATAAGAGTAACTTAAAAGAAATAAATTTCTTCCCTAAGAGATCGGCATAATATCGTCAGTATTAAGTAACCTAATCCAACGAACGATCATGTACTATGAACTTTTAATTAGACTAAAAATATAGGGTCTATTATTATGTATGTTTATTTAAGTACATAGAATACTTTTATAAAATGAAATTAATTTTGCAAAGTTCAAGAGATGCTGTCATAATGTCAAATAGATAACATATGCATATGTTTACTTATTCACTTACGCTTTACATCAACGACATTTGTAACACTTCCCGTATTTAACATACCTCATACCCTTAAACATATGAAAACACTACCGCGTACAGACGTTCGCGCAAACGTTATCAAAATCACTTCAGATTAACAACCAGAAGTAAAATTTACCACTACTTAGACACACATGATAGTATATAAAAAGTAGTCAACTCAAGTACTTCTCACACCTGATTGGTTGTATGCATCACGTGACATATCCTCCCCAACCTACACATTACCACTCACATGACGTTATATGCGCTTGCTCGCTTATATATACATATATATATTAACCATACTTTCTGCTTTAGGTAAATTCAACGGCAGAAATTTAATTAAGAACAGCTCAATAACTACCGAGGTCTATCGTACATAATTTGCGGCTAAAGTATTATCATCATAAATAAATCAAAAACATAACGCGTGATACTTGATTAACACCTACTGTAAATGCTTTGAGAATAAAAACAAAAAAATAAAAATAAAATATTACACTGAATTCGAAGTTTTAAAAATGTTAAAAATTGGAATTGGACGATTTGAATAATTCAAATTGTTAATAAAAATAGATTATCAAGCATAAAAAGACAATTAAAATTATAGCCATTTTAGTCGACTTAACGTATTTGATTAAAGAATCAAATTTAGATTACTAAATATGTTAGATAAAATCGTTGATTCAATTTTTCGAATTTAGACTACGTAATAAAATAAACCCCTGAGTTAATAGCTTCTTTATTATATATATATATGTATCAGACCTAACTAAAGAAAAATTTCAGCAATACAGATCTTTCAACCGCTAATACAATGCTTTTCAGATAGAAAGGGCTTTCTATTGTATTCTTTGATACTGTACTTATTACGCAGTAACTGCCTAAGCTTAACAATAGTTAATAACAGTATTTTAGGAGCACGTAAATCAACCATCGGGATGTTGAACAGAAATACACAACTAGAACTACGTCTTACCTGTATAAGTTTATTAAATTTTTAATCATATTTAGATAAACTAAAAAGCAATTTCTTGTTTATAACCACAGAACGATAAGAATTTTTTCCGGCGTTATAGAGTGCTATAAAGATTATATCTTCGATTAAAGTACAAATTATTTTTTCTAATCTTAAGCTGAACATTGAATGACCAGAGTATAGAAACTCTTCTGTTTCCTCCCGGAAATATTAATGAATTTTTTTGGCATTACGCATTTGACTATAAAAAATTTATTTACTTATGGATTGTAAATACTCAGGACTGTAAATAATTGGGTTTTCATTTTGAACGACGACTTACTTGAGCGAAACGTATCAAATCTATGCGGAAACAGTTGGATTTCAAGTATAAAAAATCACGTACTGGCTAATAACTCATAGATCACGGCTTTCAGTAGAAAGTAAATTATTGATTTATAAATCAGTTTTGAAACCTGTTTGGACTTAGGGGCTTGAATTGTGGGGTACAGTGTGCAACTCCACTACTGAGATACTTGAACGCTACCAGACGAAAACATTGAGAAAAACGCTAAACATACCCTGGTACATAAGCAACAGACTCATATATAATTATCTTAAGTTGCGAACCGTTCGACAGGAAATCTCTCTGGTCAGCTTACGGTATCAAAATCGTTTGAATCGGCACCCAAATTATTTAGCGGTCAATTCATTAGATAACACGATCAATGATTTTTCAAGATTGCTAAGGAACAATATTCTTGGTTTGCCTTATCGTTTCAATTAGGTGATTTTATGGTCTAGCTGTTCGGAGTGCTCTTCTATTTCATTTCGCTGTTGTCGTTCAGTCATCAGTCGCTGGGTCTGTGACTACTTAATGTTAGTTCAAATACAAATCTTAATTAAATTCATAGAAGACTCTAAAAGGTTTTCACTATCAATTTATGATTGGTTGTTGTCAAGTGAAGAAATAGAGAGTTTTTTAATTGATTGGCTTGATTGTGGGTGGAATCGACGACTAAAAGTTTCATATTTTATTTTTATTATTATTTTTCTTTCAATTTTTTATCTAGGATTAATTTCATTTTTAATTTTATTACTGTATTCTTGTATCGTATTTATGGTTCTGATTTATTTAATCTGTATGTACGTATATATAATCTTATCACTAGCTGAAATTTTAGTACGGCAAGACTTGTATCGTGTAATTATTTTTTATATCCACTTGGAAATCCACACTTGACCATTATTCAATAAATGGTTAGTTTATTATTTTGCTCATTTAAAAATAATGGATGGTAATCTCCAATGCAATTTTTACTTTGGGGGGAACTAGTTCCACTAGAGTATGTAATAATTGTTTACTTTTATTATTTTATATTGTTTGGTTGTATGTGTACTAAGCTTATATATTAAGAATTTATAACTATAAATAATTTTATTTTCATTTGCAATCTGTTTATTTTATGGAATAAAGATTATTATTTAATTATTGTTCAATTATCTTGTTGAACAGATTGTAAAGTTGCTGTGTCGTTAAAATAATTTTAAAAAAAATATATGCTCAAAAGATATAAAATAAAATGTTCTATAATAAAGTCCAACTAGCATGAATGCAATCCCCACTTCTCCTTTTACTATGGGCACAGAAAACAATAATATTATTTATATTAAATCTGAATTACAATAAATATTTTAAGCAACAAATTTAATTGAAGTATCGTACAGTTTAGAATTCAGTCGTATAGCTGAATTAAAAATATATCATAAATATGGTTAAAACGGATAAAAATTCTACTGCGAAAACCGATGAAATACAAACAAATAAAAGAAAGACTGCTGAACCATCTGTTAAAAATTACTTTTTTTAAGAAATTTATCTAAGTGAATTAGATAACTAGAAAGACAACGATCGTGGAAAATTTCAATTTGTTTGTAACCATGATGATTCTGCGTTTATATTAAAGATGGATGCTTTCTCGCTATTTAGACACAACTATAGAACAGGATTCATTATTCCAAAATATTAACAAAAACCTTAAACAATTTAGATAATGAATAGTCTTAGTGTTAATTTTTTTTAAAAACACATGAATAATAAACGTAATAATTTATTAGTTAATTACAATAGAAAGCAACAAATCCTTAAAGTATCTTATCCTATATAAAATCATTTATTTAAGTCATAAAACTAGCAATAAATTATGGCCGTTACTGAATTAAGGAGGGTTGGCTTAATGAAGGTCGGTTTTACTCAGCCACAGGTGTGCCCTTTGGGGCTAATGTATGAGAAGCAACGCTCTTACCTTTATAATGTATGTGGTGGGAACTACATAGTGACGGACTGTACATATATATATATATATATATATATATATATATATATATATATAATGAGGACGGGGATGAGGAAGAAAGAAGGCTTGAGGGAGGTGTGGCATTACTGCACGCGAAGTCCTCATTTAAACCTCACACTAAAATTTAAGTTTCCTCCGAATCGGCCCCGGTTAACTTTTTAAAATAATTCAAAACGACACGAAATGTTATTAATATTAACGACAATACTTAAATGAATGTCAAGAAATATATTTTTGTACATTTTAAGCGAAGGAAAAATAATAGGTTTAATCAACAAAAAGATATGAAAAAAATAAAACATATAAAACTCCGTTTTTAGCAAACACGAAGAGTTGGAATGTAGCCCTTGAAAAATGGTAATATGTCAGACTGTAAAAAAAAAAAAGAACAAAAGACGATAATAAAACGAGTGAACGTACGCGCGTGCGCTTAAATACATATAAAAGAGGCAAGTGAGGATAATGAATTGGTTATAAATGAAGATCATCTTTCCATATATAGTAATATCACAAACCGCCGTAACGAAGACAGTTTTCATAAAAATACGAACTCTCCAAGAAATATTCAAGTGTAACATATTAAAAAAAAAAATTATAATAAATAATTATAATATATTAATAAAAAATCTTACATATAAAACCGAAAGTTTGTCTGTATGTGCGTTTGTTTGTTCTCGGATCACGCGAGAACCAACCGACAGATTGCTTTAAAATTTGCAGGGTATATTCGTGGTATCCCAGGGAAGATTTTAAGCCATAGAGGCCCTAGTCCCCTTGTGACAGGTGTGTGTACTTTAATTATTGTAGTTACTACTATTCTGTCGTTTGTATTTCAGTTTCAGTTTATTTCAGGTTTCTATAGAGAAGTTTGAATATTTTAATTGTTATTTATCAGTAATATTTTCAAAACCATAAGGATAACAAACGCTAATGCGGAGGTCAATGAGGCGAAGTTCCCTGCCTAGATTGTCGGGAGAGCGAAGCGAGCACCGACTGGCTAGTATAATAATAAAAAATTAGTATTTAATTAAAATAAATAAAAACAATAAAAGACAACTTAAGTTAACAAAATTATTATTCAAAAGAATCTAATTGGCGCTTACTTTCTAGTTCGGATACCCTACAATATTTTTAATCAAAATAGTGCAAAACGTTAACGTTTGTCCTTTCGTAAATGAATGATAAAATAGTTTGAGACATGTCCGGATCCGTTAAATTTTATATACATAGTGGTGGGTGATCTAGAAAAGAAACAAGCTCCTACTATTTTCACTACACGAACAAGGGACGCAGCTGTGTAGGAACCACAAAACAACAAAGCGTAATAAGCGTCCCGACACTTTTGGAATAAAATAACTAACCTAACCTCAACCTATCTAAGTTAAGAGTCATTTATTTTCTATGGAATCATATTAAAAAAAAAAACTGGTAGGACGATCCTAAACTACGTTCCTTCAACATTTAAAACTCACGTTACCTATTTATTTTCTTAGAAATTTTTTATAGCGTTTGACTCACTTGCAAAATCTGTTTAATATATATATATATATATATTAATTTTTTTTTTTAATAATTTTTATTAAATCCCAATAATATTCATTCGATGACGTTAGTTCACCAAAAATCCGTTTGGTTATGTAAACTAACAGATGTATTAATTCCTTCTCGCTCTTTCATCCGGTCTCGGATTCAAATCCCGATAAGGCATGGCATTTTCACACGCTACAAAGTTGTCATTCCATCTCATCCATCCTCTGAAGCAATACCTAACAGTGTTTCCCGGGGGAAAAAATGTATTAATTTCCTAACAGCACATCTGTGAAAAGTGAACCCGATAATTTTTACCGAATTAAACATAATGAATAAGCACTTCAATGAAATTTAACTTAACAAAATGAAAATTAAAATAAACAACAAAACAGAACTGCATATAAAAATTGATCATAGAAAACTTGGTCCAATACCAAAAATAAACTTAAATTTATTAACAATATCGTAAAGATCCCACTCAAGGATACGTTCCTTTATCCTGTTTAGCCTCCGGGAATTATTACAGTCAGATATTACGTCAGAGGATGAATGAAGATGATATGTATGATTTCCTTGTACAATATCAGGTCGACCATTTCTGAAATTTGTGGTTAATTGAAAAACCCAACCGCCAAAGAACACCGGTATCCACGATCCAGTATTCAAATCCGTATAAAAATAACTGCCTTTACTAGGACTTGAACGCTGGAACTCTCGACTTCCAAATCAGCTGATTTGCGAAGACGCGTTCACTACTAGCCCAACCCGGTGGTTTGCCCAGACATACTAAGTATCATTGACTGACACTCATAAAGGTTCGTAATTAACAGTAATGATTTTTTTTTTTAATTTAAGAAAAATCATTTTTACTATTTAAAAAATAAAAAATAAAAACTGTACAATAGAGTAAATGTTTACAAAGAAGTATGTACAAAGAGCAGCTGATATGCGGTAACTCGGCGAGTAAAGGTTCACAGTAGGGACCTTTTTTCAACAGCTGTACCGACCACCACTTTGAAACAGAAAATTATATGAAAAATCGATATACATACATCGTTCTCAGCCGCGAATTTTGAAGTATAATAAAAATCATAAAACGCGATTGGCCGTAACTAAGTCACAAACAAAATTCCAAAAGATCATGTTAAAAGAGCACCTCATTTCTTCGGCATTTTAGACGATATGCCAAAGGTTGAGTTAAAACAGATCTGACTTCGCTGAGTCAATAACTTTATTTAGTAATAATTTTTCGGTAAAAAAATAATTTCCAATGATTAATTAGATATTTGAAGAACATAATATAGTAATATATATTTTTCAGGCAGTACTGCTGTCTGGTACTTTCAACATAATTTGTTTGTATTTTATTAAACACGTATTTTTATTCATTAATTGTTAGTGCGTAACACGCAACTATAAGATACGGCCAGGTCGCCAAGCTTGTTGGATTCAATCTTATTATATTATCGTAAGATGTGTTAAATTATGGTGAGCAGTATGTTGAGACACTGCTCCTGGCGATCAACTCGACTCTACACTATATAAACTGGCTCACCACTCGAAACTGCTAGTCTAGTCACGATCTATCATTCGAAGACTCATATTTTACATATCATACAGTAGACATGTACGTACATTAATTATATATATTTTTCAACAATGAAATACAAATTAATTTAAATCATAAACATGTTAATATACAATTGTCAATTCGAATCAGTATTTGTTTTATTTACATCCCACTTAACATAAACGAAACATATATTGTAAATATGAGAAAAAGACAACTGGATTTGCTATACACAAAAAAGGTTAGAAAAAATCTCACTATCAAAAACTGATTCAACAGTTAAATCCATGATTATCTTAGTTTTTTTTTTTTTGCTTGATATCGCCGCATTAGCATGAAGCTTATGCGTGGGATATGGAATTTTTGTAGCGTATGAAAAATGCCATGCCTAACCGGGATTCAAACCGGAGAACCTCCAGATGAAAGGCCGACATGCTACCACCCAAGCCACGGAGACCGGCAGTATTTAAAAGGAAGTAACTGATCCGCCTCGTGGAAGTGGTTTCTTAGCAACCGATTTAAATCTTCATATAAAATATTTAAAACATACGTTCTCAAATTTTTTATATAAATATATATATATTTCCTTCCTTCTAATGTGTACGTTGCAATCTGTTGAACTAGCGAACAATAAAAACTCACCCCTGACCCAGTGAGATGAGGATGATATGTATGCCATATAAATTAAGTGCAGTTTTGTACAGACTCAAGCCGATCATTTCTTATATGTATGGTTAATTGAACCCCAACCACCAGAGTACAACCGGTATCCATTGTCTAGTAATCAAATCCGTATAAAAGCAAACAACTTTTACTAGAATTTTAACTTGAGAACCTTCGACTTCGAAAATCAGCAAACATATATTTGTAAAATAAATCTAGGGCTTGTTATATTAAAAATATCTTTAATTACATGAACAAAATATTTAATTTTATATGAACTGTATACGTGAATATTCTATACAACAAATATTATAAAACATCATATAAAAAACATGATATGAAATTCGAAGCTCTAAAAGTATAGGATATATTGTAATACCTTATAGGATAAGCTTAGTCGTCAGAATTAACTAATGAAGAGCTCTCACAAAGAGAATATTAAAAAGGAACTCTATACAACAGAGGAGAAAGAAACTCGCTGAATGTATATACCTACTCCCGTCGTATCATTCTGAAAGACCTCACGTAAGGAAAATAAAAAGTAAAGAAGGATAGTCTATCTATATATAATAGTAAAAAAATATCTAAGAATATGAAAACTATAAATAACTGGTACTGGATGGCGGATAGATAATATATTTTAACTTTAAAAATTGTAACGCGATAGCTTTCGTATTTATAACAAGATTTTTAATCATAGACTGTAAAAATCATATTATGATTTACAAAACAATGTAAAGAAAAAGCTAAAATGGAATTTAAAAAAAAAAAATCATTTATGCCTCCTAAATAAGACCGTAAATAAGAGTCCGTGCAACCTAACGGTTATAGAACATATATTGTCATATGATACGTTAACACCCAAATAATATTTGACGAAAGGAAGTTTAAAATGGGAAACGAAACGTCTCCGACTAATTTAACCACATCCATTAGCTAAAAGCATTGAAGCGTGTTATAATCAAATTATAATTTTGGAAAAAAGTGGTTCATAGGTTCCTTTAAGGGAAAGTAAAAGTAGTATAGTTAGATACATTCGATTCGAAATAACTATTTCCTCATATTTAAAGATAACAAAATTCACTTATTAGTTAGTTATAAATCACTTAAAATTTGCGGAAAAATATGAGAGGATAAAGAAAATATAAGAAATAAAAAAATTATAAAAATAAATCTGATGTGGACGCCTTGTACGCCTATTAAATTACATATACAAATTACTATTTTATAATTACAAATTACAATTTTTTTAAAATTAAAAAGTACATAAAATTTTATTTCATTAGTAACTTCTGATATATATATATATATATATATATATATATATATATATATATATATATATATATATATATATATATATATATATATATATATATATATATTACTATTATTAAATTATTATTTAACGTAATTTTTTTTACAATCGGAGGTTAATAATTTTACTAATAAATCAATATATCTATTAAAAAAAAAGAAGATGAAGTCTGATTCGAATCGATGGGCCTTCCCCTTTTAAGATCCAAATATTTCATTAATTAAAATTTCATTTGGCTATAACTCTAGAACCAATGAAAATAAGTACCGCTTATGATATATCGTTAAAAAGTTTTCAATGAGGTCTTTTTACTGCAGTTAAAACTCCAAAATCCAAATTTTTATGGATTTTGGGCTTTCTTGGACACTTTTGGTACAGTCGATTGCAATAAAAAGGGGAGGCGCACAACTAGATGTTACAACAATCCTAAATACAAAATTTCAACATCCTACAGCTAATCGTTTTTGAGTAATGAAAGACACATACGTACGCACGTATGTATATACGTACGTATAGGTATCACACCGAAACTAGTCAAAATGGATTCAGGGATGGTCAAAGTGGATATTTCCGTTGAAATCTGAAAACCGAAATTTTTCGCGATCACGATATTTCCTTTACTTCGTACAAGGAAGAAAAAATTAATAAAATGAGCTCATCTGATTTTCCTTGAATTAATCCAATAAAAAACGATACCTTCAATATAAATCAAATTTCCATAAAATAAGAATTCTTCGTCGACTTTTTGATATTATGAAAAAATTAACTAAATTAAACAAAGTAATAAAGAAAAATACATCAAAAATAATCCGAAAAAACTCTAAATCGTAAGATATAGGTTTTTCGGATCGTTGAATCGGGTTTTCCTGATTTAGGGAAAAAAGCCCTTAAGATTTAGGTTTTTTATTTTTTGTAAAAAAATTGTTGCATTGAACTCCCATATGAAGTTCTTCAAGTTATAGTGATCTAAGAGACCTTGATCGATTCATTTTTATATATCTACAAAGTTAGATAAAAAAAATTACGGACAACAAAGTTGTTAAACTTTTCTGGTATTTGTTATTTATTTTTAGATAACGGAGAAAATAATACATGAAAAAAGTTCAAAAATCTATATTTTAATCAATAATTTAAAAAATTCGGATTAAAAAATATGTGATAAATAAAAAGATAGCTATTTTTCGATTTTTGGGGAAGGCTGATAATTTGGAGCACTTTTTTTAAATTAAGGTAAGCATGTACTCATATACTGAACTTAAAGTGTTGTGCGCAAACGTTTGAGAAAACTGATCCGAAAGAAACTATCCACCCCACCTCTCCACGGAGATATTGACCCCAAACTTTTATCAAGAAATTGATCCACATACACGAGTCTCTGTGCCAAATTTCATCAAAATCGGTTAATCCAATCAGACGTTATTAAGCTTCAAACACGCCTACATACGTAGGTAAGAACGAACATTCTTCACGCTTTATTTTTTTTTTTTGGGGGGGGGGGGTCCCTGGGTCAGGTAACGTCGAGAAATGCAAAAAACTCATACCCCATTTTTTGACTGATTATCATACTACAAAAAGACCAATATAACGGACCTGAGAACCGATTCCTTCCAATTAAGAAGAAAGTATGAGAAAATAATAATGAAAGGAACCCAGAAAGGAACTAAAAGGAATCCTTTTCTCAAGCTAACAGGTCCGTTCAACAATCCGTTCTTTGTAACACTGTCAATGGCACACCTCCAACAGCTGTTGTTCGACGAGGATTACCGGACGGGAATAGGAATTCATGGGAAAGGGCGTGGAAGTGAGAATTCATACGCTTCAACAGGGACCTGGTTCTGCAGATCAAGAGGATATAAATACTCTAGAACCAACGAGTTAATATTAAGCAAATAAGCGAGTGCTGCGATTGTGAGACGGCGTTATTAGTCAGCATGTAGTGGCAACGAGTAGTGTACGTCACAAGTATTCCAGTGTGGTCAGTAGGTGAATGCAGGAAGTTGTTCAGTGAGTTATTGAAAGGCAATAGTGAAAGTGACACAATTAAATTCATTCATAAAAAGTGAGGGTAGTTTTATTATAACCGCAAAGATATACGTGCAAATAGAATGGAATCGAATGAACTTTAGACTTCTCTAATCTTATCTTGTTGTTAATGCAATAATCGGTGTTATTAGCGGTTATTATAATGTCTTTCGTCAATTGGACTGTATTCTGGTTTTTATCATTTAACTAATTTAAAAAAAAATCCTGTCCTTATTTGAAATTCTATTTTGTATATAAATTATTAATATTATTATTATTGTCATTTATTATTACTATTACTATTATTACTGTCATTATTATAATTTATTTATCTTATTTTCAATTTTCTTAGACTAATAAACTGTATTTAGATAAACATTTGTATTTGGTAGTCTCTCAATATCCTGGTCGAGCCGCGAACGCGGCAATAATTTCCTCTCATCAATCAGAAACCTGCTACATTACAGTTAATTTCTTGACGATTAACTATAAGTTATCGGATCTTAGGCAGTAATGTACACTTTCAACTTGATGGTTTTTTTTTTACAACTAGAACGTTTCAGAGAGTAGCTTCCTGGAAAATGAGGTGTACAAAGATAAGCAAAAAACCGGCCGACATTACAGTTAATATACCGGTTCTCTTATCACCCAAATTAAGCAACGTTTTATATAGGTTCACCGGCTTGTCATTTACTGATGGCTAACGATCATGTCAGTCAATAAAGCAGTAAACAAATTACAAATTTAACAGTTTTCCCATAGTTATATCAATTTCCATCCCTTCTAATTATATACCTGATCATTCAATCCCTTTCTCTTTACTCTTTTTTATTATTATTTTACATATATATTCATATTTTCTTTAAATAAGGTTTTACAACCGCATCCATTTTCCATGATTCTTTAGATACATTGGTTTTATTTCATGTCATTTTACTCTTAAAGCTATATTTCTTTATTATTTTTTCTAAACACCTAAATTAATATTTACATTTTTATCATTTTCACGATATACTCATCTAATTTTTGTTTTATACTATCGGTCCGTGTCGTTCTCATGGTTATAGTACAAATAAAACATCTGAGGATATGGAAATAATACTGGCCACAGTTCTTTATGTAATTAATAATCAAGTTCATTACGCAGCCAGTACTTGCGGTGATCACAGTGAATGTGTCACTTTTAGAAACGGTTTCATCTACATTTTGTAAAATAAAGACACAAAAAATTATTTGGTTAATGAAGAACACGACGGGAAACTATTTACCTCTCTATTTTTAGGAAAAACTATGAAATTTTCATTAATATAGTACCAAGCTCGTCTAAATTCTTAACGGCCAAGTGGCCTTTCACTAATGTTTTAACATTACCTTTCACTCTTATTATAATTATATAATATAGAAAATACTTTTTTCCTGTTCTTCAACCCGGCCTTACAAAAAAAAAGAATATTTCATAATTTTATACCATATTTAACAAAAATGTATAAATTCATTAATGTAATACTAATACATACACACACACACACACACACATATATATATATATATATATATATATGAAATGTGTTATCATCAAGAAAAATTACATCTAATTAGTAAAAAAATTAAAAATAATTTATAACTAACTTACAGGTAAAAGCATAACTAACTTTTTTTTTTTAAATTTTAAATGGCTTTAGTCTACATAGAATGAATAGAACAACTAACGACGATGAATCCATAATGACCGCCAAGAATGTTGTGAAGCGACACTTTCTAATACGACTATGGTTATTATGGTTATATGGCTTTTAGCATAGTACAAGAAGAACTGATCTCTCCTCACGTCTCATATTGTCAAGTATCTAGTGTCTCCAACTCTGTGCGATGTGAACGACTAATGAGTAAAGGGACAAATGCTGAATACAAATTTTACAAACGTGCTACAATGAAAAAAAAAAAATATGTATATATATATATATATATATCACAAAAAATAGGAGATCAATAAAGAAATATTATCTTCCACTACTAAAGTTTTTTTTTTAAATAAAAAGAAGAGAAGAAATAATTGAAACGTTTTGAATTATATCAATCATTATCCAATAAAATTACAGTAAAAAAAAAAATAAGATGTACACTGTCACATAAAAGACCACAGCCTAAGACTTATTATAAAGTACAGTACAATGATTTATACTGATTTCTTCAATTAACAAATAAACTTCAAACATTAAAAAAAAGTAAAATATGTACTCATAAATTATAAATAGTTTTTTTAAATATTTATTTACTTATTTATACAGCAGCAACAGGCTGATGAATGATAATACATTTTGTTGCCTGTGGAAAATACTATGCCTGATTGGGACTCGAACCCGGAACCACCGGACAAAAGGGAAAGATGATACCTTAACGTACTAACGATTAACTAATCAAAAATACTATTGTAGTACGATACAATTAAATGAAAATAATGTTTCATATTGACATTTCGATTGATAAAAATATTTTTAAATTTCCAGTTTATAATTTCTATAATTCCCATTGCTAAACTGTGCTGAATTGGATTTGAGGTCAACTAATACAGTAAATAAACATAATTTTCGTTATATGTTAAAAGATACGTAAGATATATTTTTTATTTTATCAAAATCACAACTTCCAACAATAAAAAATTATTAAATCCTTAACATGAAAAAGCTTATTTAACATACTTTTATAGGATTCATAATAGTAATTAATAATTTTAAAAATCACTGATTTTCTGAAACTAAATCAAGTTAAGACGTCTAAACTTTAAACGCTTCGTTTTTAAATCTGTAATGTAACTACACACGTTAATGTTGACGTAAGTCAAACGTTTCTTGACGTAGTTTCTCCTAAACGCAGATGTAGAAAAGAATATATTGTATTTAGAAACAGCACTAGTGTGTCTGAACTATAATCAACACACGTGATGTTTAATGAATTTACCTCTCAGACTACATAAAATACTCCAGTATAATTTATGCAAAAGTAAAGAATTTCGGACATAAGTGTAGTCAGGGCCTTATAACCCCTTAGCTAAATAATCGTTAAAACATGAGAGGTATATATGTAAACCGTGTATTTCTGTAAAAATGTGTAAGAAAAAACCTATATTTTTCCTACAATGTTTCGTACCATTATTTAATATATATTAATAAATACGCATCGTCGTCCCATTAGACCGTGAACTATGTACATTTATATTTATAAATGTAATATGTATATTTATTTATTTTTTTTTTTAAATTTCAGTCCAAAATTACATGTCGCGAAGTACATGTATGGTATGTATATGTATGTATGACGTACGTGGGTGGTAAGATAGTTTTGTTTACAGGAACATATTTACAGGAAGGGATGTAACTAAAAACTTAAAACGTCCAACCAGCGTTGAACGAGAAAAAGCAAAATAAAATAGAGATTCATTACAAAACATCAAAATTTAATTTAATAAAAGGAAGATAAGGAAGTTACTCTAGCAACAACGAGGAGGACGATGATTTAACATATTTCTCACATCACTGATCATAAAGAAAGAATAACTTTAGATAATTAATAAAAACTCTTTTATAGATAAAGAAATTTTTATGTTTACAATCATTCAGAAACGATGTTTTATTAAAACCCCGTTTAAAAAACTGAAGTTACGTAGATATCACCTCTTCAGGAACAAAAGAATAGACTTTTTTTTAAAATTTATTATCAAAAATACACATTTAAAAACTTTGGCAAAAGAATAAAAAATACTATACTAGTAAATTATTCTGAAACCGATAGCTGATGATCTGTTCATTCAGTCTGTCATTCATTAAAAAAAAAATCAGTTATTTGCCTGTGGAAATTTATTGCCACTCGCCCACCTAAACCGTTCCATACGTCATTATATCGGCGTCATGTTCTACTTGATTCGAACTTATTCAATTTCTATGGTATCAAAAATACAATAATGTTGACTTTTTCAAATAGATATTGCAAGACATAAATCATTTCTGCCTCCACTACTACAATGACAAACAAGGGAAACCTTAGTGTTTTTATTTGTTAGAAAAAATAACATCATTTACGGTCGTATGAAAAAAACTGACAACACAGTTGTAGGACTTTCCCATCACGCTAAGCCGCGTTCCGGGAAAGTACTATAATTCTAGGTTGTTTCTGATACACGGCCCACACACACAACTTAATTTAAAATATTTATAATTTTATTTAAATATAATATTTTTTTAAAATTTAATTCAATGATTCTAAGTAAACCGTGAGCGCGCGCGCATACCGTATTTATTTCGCGCAGGTGTGACGGTACTGGCGACGAGGGTCGGCACTAATTAATGTAATTTCACAAATTACATTAAACAAATTACCTTGTACGATCAACAGATTGGTGTAGCCGCGAATGCGTTAAGCCTCGAGGTACCGAGTCGACCGGGCGATAAAGTTTGAGACCCAACCAGACCGATTTACATTTTTTTTTTTTACACTTTAAACATTTATTTATCACCCCACCGGGTTGGTCTAGTGGTGAACGCGTCTTCCCAAATCAGTTGATTTGGAAGTCGAGAGTTCCTGCGTTCAAACCCTAGTGAAGTCAGTTACTTTTACACGGATTTGATTAATAGATCGTGGATACCGATGTTCTTTGATGGTTGGGTTACAATTAACCACACATCTCAGGAATGGTCGAACTGAGACTGTACAAGATTACACTTCATTTACACTCATACATATCATCTTCTGAAGTATTATCTGAACGGTAATTACCGGAAGCTAAGCAGGAAAAAAGAAAAGAAAATATTATTCATTAATTTAAATCTACCGCTCACCTGTGACATCACAACATAGCAAACGACTTCAACAGCATTTTTTGGAGTTGCAATTTTGCAAATATTGTTATTTTTTAATTAACAAATGTGCCCAAAGAATAATATGACCTTAATTAGGCGAAATTTCGAGGTACTGAGGGTGACTTTGGTCTACAGCCTCAATGCCTGACCTTTTAAGTTGAAAATTTAATGGGATCAATGCCCCGTGTATAGAAGTAATCTGACCAAGTTTGGTCAAAATTGGTCCCGTAGTTCTGAAGATATAAGGTGATATAAAAGTCAACACCGAACACACACACACATAGAGAGAGAGAGAGAGAGAGAGAGAGAGAGAGAGAGAATTTCCAACTGGTTTTTTGGGTTCCTTAGGTATCAAAACGTCATGATCCAGAGAAAACGGCAGATGCCCAAATTGGACTGATTACATTACATTCCTTTCTAGAGTTATCAAGACGGGAAAGTAAAATAATAGATTCCGAAAATATATAATAAAGTTTCAATGATGTTTTGTGTTAGTATATCTGATATAAAATAATAAATAAATATAAAAATGTAAGATATGTGCATTTCTTTGTTCGTCAATAGTTGAAGTCGATATTTTACGATACCAACAAATAACGGTATAAAAGCATTATTAATATTATAATGATTAAATAATAATAATAATAATAATCATTAACATATGTGACAACAACCGACTGTTTTAATGATTGCGGTAGAAACTGAGAGGATGGTGTTTAACAGGCATACATACAGTGTCAAGTAGCAACAGTCCATAATATATTAATGGATGTTCACCAGTCAACTTGTTGTCAATGTACTTACCCCCTATCACCTGTAACACTATACGTCTCCTACCTTAAACATAAGCAACGTACCAATCCCTCACCTCGACATTAACCCCCCCCCTTTACCCATTTAAGTACCACAATAACCCCCAATCCCCCTTATTTACATCAATCCTCTAACTGTACGTACCAACTTATGATCAATAGGTGCTATTCTGAGACGAGAAATGGATAAAAGTAACTTTGTATATTATTATACAAATGATTAATTCTTGCTCTACAAATATTACGTAAATACAGTGTATACATATTTACAATCTTAGTGTATGTATCTATAAGATGAAAGTAGTAAATGTTTTAGTGATAATGTGACTTTCTAATACGAAGATTATAAGTTGGAATTCTATATATGTTTAAAATATTTACGTAATAGATACGGCTCCTCAGTATATCCAGGGATTACATCAACCATAATCAATGATATGAAAGTTATTGCCTGACAAGAATTGCGTTATTCACATGACTTTATTTTGAATTTGACAATATATTGTTACCACATTACTAAGTGGCGACGTAGGAAAAAATAATTTAACTACCAATAACTTCAACAAATTTTTTTATAATTCCACCATTAATATAAATTAAATAAAAAATAGTTATATTTTTAAAAATTAACTGAAGACACAGAACACCCGATGATATTCTTTGTAATGGCTGATAATCTAACAAGGAAAAGTATGCAGCATAAGAAATAATCGGAATTTGTGGAGGGAGAAAGACTTGAACTAAAGTACGGAAAGGCCACTCAAGAGTTTGGGTAAATCCTTTTCTCCACTTAACCAACTCTAAACGTAATCAAACAATTACGTCACCAACTCCAACAAATTATATTCCCTTCCTATCTGCGCAACAACTGCGCTGGGATAACTTCGTTGAACAGTACTAAAACAGCTTCTCTTGTTTCGTATTTTAATATCTATCTTTGCCGATTGTAATCTAATAACATATATTTTTACGAATTGATGAACTATATGATAAACTTTCCTTAAATTTATTTAAATACAAGTAAAAAAAAATCTTATGTGGACACCACATGACTTCCTTGTACGGCTATTAAATTACATATACACATTTTTTGCTGCACTTTCATTTAAACTTATTTCATTTGAAAGTTAGATGCGATTCTCCAATTCTGTAATAAAGTGGACAAATACACAATTGTAGTAGACGGTGTCCACCACATCCACCCGCCACCACTGCATCAATGTGGTATTGCATCACATTTTTTTGTGGTGTTTGTATCGGCATTTAATATTAGTTTATATATATATATATATATATTAATCTTGTTTCACGTCGGTCAAATAGTTCGTACATTAGTTATGTAGTGTAAGTGAGAACGTGAGATACGTAACCATAGACACATCGGTTCCAGTCCGACTTCATATACATGTATTTTTTTAACTTCTTTTTTTAAATTTAAATATATTGATTTTTTATTAATTATATTAAATTATATAAAACCTCTGTAAAAATTTTTGAATTAAAATGAAAAGTACATAAAATTTTATTTCTCTAATAACTTCTGATTTTTTATTCATTTTTTTATTATTGAATTACTATTCAAAACATTTTTACAATTATTATGTAAAACTTTTTTTTTACAATCAGACGTTAATAATTACTAATAAATCAATATATTTAAATAAATTAAAAAAAAGTTAAAATAAAATATATGTATATGAAGTCGGATTCGAACCGATGTGCCTTCCCTTTGTAAGATCCAAATATTTCATTAATGAAAACTGCATTTGGCTATAACTCTGAAACCAATGAAAATAAGTACCATTTATGATAGATATATCGTTGTAAAACTCTCACTGAGGGCTTATTACTGCAGTTAAGAAAAAGTCCAAAATCCAAATTGTTTGGATTTTGAGCTTTTTTGGACGCTTTTGATCTAGTCGACTGCAATCAAACGGGAAGGTGCATAATTAGATGTTAGAACAAAACCAAAATTTCAACATTCTACGGCTAATCGTTTCTGAGTTATGTGAGATACATACATACGTACGTATGTACAGACGCCACGCCGAAACTAGTCAAAATGGATTCAGAGATGGTCAAAATGGATATTTCCGTTGAAATCTGAAAACCGAAATTTTTCGCGATCACAATACTTTGTACAAGAAAGTAAAAAGGATGGATTAAATTAAATGCAAGGGCATAACTGGGTATTTTATTGATAAAACTAATCATAACTTCTCAGCCATGAAGCACTGAGGGTTGGCAGGAAAAACATTTCGGTTTTCGCAAATAGATAGTGTTTTATATAGTGTCTTTATGTTTTTTTGAAGGACTTCTATCAATGTTATGATTTTTTTTTCTTTTGCATTTGATCGCTATCATCTTTAGCATGTTTTAGACGCAAATTGATCTTAATTTTGTTTGAACCTGTTAGTTTATGGTCAATTTTAACATGGAGTGCAAAAACGAACATTTTCAAAATATTTTACTTTTTTTATTGCCGAAAAAGGCAAGAAAACTACTGAGGCTGACAAAGAGATATGTGAAGTTTATGCCGTTGATCACCAAACAGAAGGCACGTGTCAAAGGTTTAAAAATATTCCGTTCTGGGTTATTTTAACTTAAAGATGACCAACGTTCTTGGTCGACCTACTAAAGTCAATGAAGACCAAATCAAAGCCATAATTGAATCGGATAGTCATATAACTGTGCGAGAGGTTGCAGAGAGGTTAAATGTAGTACATACACATCTGAAAATCACATCAAATGTTTTTGACGTTAAGAAGCTCGATATTTGGTTTCAGTATGAATTGAACGAAATTTATATAACAAAACGAATCAATATTTGCAATTGCATCTCAAACGCAATGAAGTCAAACATTTTTTTGAAACGAATCATCACTAGTGATGAAAAATGGACCGTCTACAATAACATCAATCGAAAAGAGCACGGCCTAAAAGCGTGATTAACGGCACAAGCCACATGGAAAGCTGAATCGCAATAAAAAAAGATCATGCTGTCAATTCGGTGAGATTACCAAGATGTGTATTTTGAGTTACTTTCAAGGAACCAAACGATCGATTCAGACGTTTACTGTCAACAACCAATGAAACTAAAGGAAGGAATCAAAGAAAAACAGTCAGAATTGGCAAATCGCAAAAAAATCACGTTCCTTCAAGAAGTGCATCGTCTTGGTGAGGCAAGAAGGCTTCACAAATCTTTTAATTCATTGAAAATTATTGGAGCTTGGTCAGGAAGTGATATCTCATCTCCCACATAGCCCCAATCTTGCAAAATCAGATTACCATTTATTTCAAAGTTTGCTAAACCCCTTGAACGGTAAAAAAATATTCACTAATAATGATTACCTGAAATTACACTCGGCTTAGGCTTTTAATGATAAGGATCAGAAATTCTATGACCGTAGAATCATGAAGTTGTCAGAAAGATGGCAAAACGTTATCGGACAAAATGGAAAATATTAAAGTTCATTCTTTATTTAAAAAACTACATAAGACTACATAACAAAACTGAAATTACTTTCTTGCCAACCCAAGATAAAATAATATTTCTAATAATTGTCGAAGATAAAAAAACAACAAAAAAACCAGTCTATTTATTTTCAAGGTAAAATATAATTTAACAGCAGGAAAAACGACACGCTGCGTTCTATCAAAAGATGAAATACTTCACCTGCCTTTCACTATACGATCCAGAAAAGGAAAACATTTATTCAACAAAATTACCTTAGATCTAATTAATTAAAAGAAAAAAAAACTCGACATTGTAATGATATTGATATCTCAGGCCTTTCAAGTATTGTCTCAAGGAGAATAATATATTATTACATAGAAAAATTCAAATTTTAGATAAAGTCAGAATGGTATAATGCCGTTTGACTAAAAGAGGGCAATAAATTAAACTGTTTAATTCTTAATAAAAAAAAAACTCATCAACAAGTAAAATTTGATTATTTTGATTGAAATTATTAAATTGCTTTTTAATATATTACAAAAAGCCCATATTCCATACAAAAAACAACATAATTCTCGAACAGAAAATTAGATAAAAGTATTAAAAAAAATTTGTTTTTTTTATCAATACTTTTCAATGTAACACTAAAACTGTTATGGGCTCATCTAAATCACAAATAAAAAATCCCTTTCGGCACGCTGGAAGGCGGAGGTAGATTTAACCGGTGCTAAATAGGGTGATAAAAAAATTTCCACCTTAAATTTAAGAAAAACTTCAAATTTACTCAATACGACAATGATTACATGTGAAAAAAAGTTTCATATGTTTAGTATACGACAAACCCAAATTTTCTTAAAATTTCAGCAACATTTTGATCATCCCTTGCCGTAAGGTTTGGTCGTAATCAAAACTTGTTTCAGACAAAAGTTTTAGGTAATGTTTAGTGGACTAACGACCACTTTAAACCGATTCGATACTGTGCCTATTAAGGGAGGTATGATTTTTTTTGTCTTCAAATCCAATTTTTTCACCCCCTGGACCGGACCAATGATTGGTGATATCAAAAAAACTTAACTTACATAAGTTTTAGGCCTTTATCCACAGAATATTAGGAATTTTAAACGGATTCGTTATTTTAATTAATAAGAAAGTTATAGCGATATATTTTTTTTAAAAAAGCCCTTCCCATTTCCATTCCCATAGTCAAATTTCGGCCGTTAACTTAACATATTAACTAGTTCTACTTAATATGAAAATTAATTTCTTTACTTATTAAAAGTTGTAATACGTACAATTAAACAAATCCTATGTAGAATATAAATTTATGATTTGGAATCTGATAAATTACTAAAATTAACATTTTAAAAGTATAATATTATAATTATAAACACACTTTCTGTACTTTAAAATCAATTATTGGTGACAAGTACAAATAAAAGGGTTAATTTAAGAAAATATAATAATAGTAATAGCAATAAAATGACATACGATATTGAAGTGAATGCTGAAAAAAGTAATAAATTATCTACACAAAAAACTCTTTTCAGACTTTTCAATCACTTAATGGATTGGAACGATATAAAATTCTTTCTTTTTTTATCAAAACCTTTTATTTATACACTGAAGAAAAATATACTTAAGTAAATTTGGGGGGGGGGGGAGAAAGAAACAACAATAATATGGTAAAAGTTAATTTAATAATAAAAATTACTTTTAAAAAGAAATAAAATTCGTATATTTTAATATTTACTAAACGCAATAAAAGAAAAAATCAAGTGAGACTATGATTTTATGCTTTTCCCGTTTTATTAGAATTGTGTAATTCGGTTGGCTTTTAATAATTTTTTATCAACAATATTCTTTTTCAACTAGGTACATTAACAAGCCACATAATTCACGGAGGGACGATTCGATTCTTTAAAATTCATATTACAATGCCAAAATCTACATCAATAATAAATATTAATGTCAAGCAACTTCCCTTTATATATTGATCGCCGTTTAACTTGGAGTGTTAAACGGCGATCAATATATAAGCCCAGATACCGTACCTTACTGACATGAGGTATTCTGACATCAACCAAATCAACTTCAGGGCAATTTTTTCTTCTCATCGTAAACGTTACGTGGCTGAACCATTACGTTTAAAAAGTGTTAAGTTTTTAGAGCTAGGATGGACTGTATTAATTATTGATGAAAGAATGAGACAATGTTCTTCTAGGTAATTGAATTTAATTCGTAAAAATACTAAATAACATAAGTCACATTAGACGACTAAATACATAACCGCATCAGACGGGATTCTTAACTGGAATGAATGTATGAACTGCCTCGCAGGCCAGCGAAAATAGAAATTAGAGAGCAGCACTAGCTTGCTCAAACTAGGAACGGAACAAAAAGATATATTGAATATTGAGTACGGGATCACAACTTTCTTTATCCAAAAAAATTCTGCATTACAAGGCTTTCTTGAAGCCGATACAGATTTACGGAATTGAACTCTGGGGCACAACCAGTAAAAGAAATGTGGAGATCATTCAACGGTTCCAGAATAAAATACTACAGAAGATAACTCAAGCGCCGTGGTTCGTGAGGAATACTGAGATCCACGATTATATAGGCACGCCATACGTTCGTAAAAAAGTTGAACGCCTAGTTTCGAAATATGTGTCCAGGTTGGAGAAGCATGTTAATCATCTAGCTTGAATTTACCTGACAAAAGTGAGGACGTTAGGAGGCTGAAAAGACTCTACATGCTTGATGTGGTTGATGGACCGCTACAATGATCCGGTTTATTGGCGACAACATTTCTTACAATATTTTTGTTTTATTTTCGGTTATTCAAATTTATGGATGCTTACGTTTGTTATTTATCTCCTGTCATTTTAAAGTTAATGTTTAATTTATTGCTGGTTTATTTATTGTTTTATTTATTTTGTTTTATTACTTGACTTGATTAATGGTGTGAAGACATTTAACTGTATTCAAAGGCACTATCAAATTTTATGTTATTTCATAGATACTAATATTTATCATACTAATTTGTACTCGTTGAGGATTATCATAGGATGATCCTACTTGAAGGGATAGGCTGCCATATAATTTATTTATAGCTTCAATATAGAAGCTGATAGTAAATAAAGGAATTCAGAAAAAAAAATAATAAGCTCCTTTCACCCAGTGTAAAAATGCCGCTATCTCCAGGGAGTGTGGTAGAAACACCTACTAGGGACTTTGAATCGATGGATAAACTACTTTTACTCAGTGTTGATATTTTTGATCAAATTTTGGATCAAGGATGTAAATCAGATCCTTCTTTAAATAAGCTGATGACAGAACCTTATGAAACGGTACATTTTTTAACAATTTATTGTAAGGGATATATGACAAAATCGACCCGAAGATTCTTTTTCCATTTAATAGTTGAAGTAGCCATCAGGTGAAATCGAATCTCTTAATGTCTCATAAAATATAAATATTCTCGTTAAATATGCGCATAGATAATACTTTTAAATTTCTTTAATTATTTTCTGATGTTAAAAACGCATATATCAATCAGAAAATCAATATAATTACATTTCCATATAAAATAATCTCTAACCATATTCGGAATTTAAATAAAAATATATATAAATAAATTTTATTGTTATTTATTTATTTATTAACAACGAACCGATATTTATTTCTAAATAGAACAAAATAGAGGAATAAATTAAGAGAAAAAAAATCTGTTAACAAAGCTTTATCCCAGTACGGGCATAGTCCTTGTCCAGTTTATTGCAAAATATAAAAAGGCAACATAAATAAGCAAATGTCTACACCTCTCTTGTTTATAAGTGCATAATAACATAGAACAGCTAAGTTATTATTATTATTATTATAGTAACTAATATTGTAAAACTAATAATAGTAATAATAATAAAACAATTTATAAACTTAACACTTGATTATTTTACTAGTCTACTTTCTCAGACTAGTATGTAAAAATGAACTTACATAACATTACTAGTATTATACATGACGTTGGAATTTTTAGTTTCTCCTATTTTAATTATACAACTTAAATTCATGCATGCATGCATACACATACATAGAAGATAAAGACATATATACAAATAAATGCAGTTAATACAAATTTCACACAGAAATAATGATCAAGAATTAAATTGACATTAACTAGATACGTACAATTTACAAGTACGCAATTAAATCATAACAACAAAATTCAAACATAAATAAATAATTGGCACGAATAACTTTAAATAATTTTACACTGCACAACACTTTTAATATTTATTTTCATATCGTTACAATAAGTTTATAATTTTTATTTTTGGATTTATCTGTATACCTGTAATTCCAATACGATTGGTCGCTTTGATTTTAATAAAAATGAGTTCAATAATATAATTAATTTTAATCACTCCTTAAAAGACATTACTAAGAAAATTATAAAGCAGATGAGGATAAAAAACACAATACTTCTCCGATTGAAAATTGTTTAAAACTAATCAAGTTACTGCGGAATTAAATAGAAAATATTTTTTGAAAATTGAATTTTAGATTTATGGCCGTATTATAACTTTCATAGTAATATTACTAGTGAAAAATAGTTATTAAAATCAAAAGATTAAAACGCCGAAGGGCTGGAAGTCACACAATTATCTAACAAAATAATATTTGTTCTATAACTTCGTCTTAAGTTATACTAATAGAGTTGAAGGTTTTGCCACTGTCTTTGACAACCGAACTATCGGCTGGCTTTGACGAGACGGGAGAGCGGGGTTTGTTGTACTATCTAACCATGTGACATCATTCGATTACCAAAAACATGACACATTTGTTTATAAAATGTAAACCCAACAGACTGGTGCAGTAAAATTACGAGTACGCTAGAGACAGCAGCTGGCGAGGGGCAAACTTTCAGCTCACATATTATAAATTTACCAAACTAAAGTGTCCGTATACATATGCAGTGCGACTAAAAACGGTCTGATATACTAGTAATGAATTATCACTAGACCCTGAATGGACGGCTATCTTCGATACAAACTCCGGCACGTTAAAGATTCTGTGTTGCAATGGGACTCCTCATGCAGAAAAATTCGTCGTGAGGAAGTGGTATTTTGTCGATTGCAATTAGTACATACTAGAGTCACACACGAGTACCTGATGTCAGCAGGACACGCACCCCTATGCACACGATGCAACTGCCGCATGATTGTGCGTCACATATTTGTGGATTGTATATGTTATGCGGCTTTGCGCCGAAAATTAAAATTACATAAAAGCATTCGCCAAATATTGGGCAATAATAAGGAAATTTTAGACCGAGTGTTACTATTTTTACGAAGTGTTAATATTTTGCACAACATTTTAAAAAAAGATATATATTTTTTATTCTAGTGCTGAAGAATTATTTTAACATTTTTGTTTTTCTGCTCATTTAATTGTAATGATTTTTATATATATATTTTTTTTTATTCTGTACCCGAGATGGGAACTTTTACATTCCTCTTGGACTTCGTTAATTTATTGAGTTTTATTTAAATGTTATATTTATTATTTGGTTCCTTTTAAAAAAATGTAACTTTATTAAATTTAGTTATATTTAGTTATATTAGTTTTAAGTTTTTATGATATTTTATCTGTGTATTAGTTGTAAGTTTTAGCTTTTTAAATATATTAGTTTTTAACCTAGGTTCAGTTTTTATGTTAATTTTTTTTAGTCTTCCCATTATCCGAATTGGGGCCCTTTCCTCTTGGACTTTTTTAAACTCTTTTTATTTTTAATTAAATTTTACGTTTTTAGTTTTAAGCTTATTTTTAATTTTATTTTTACGGCAATGATATTAGTTTTAGTTTTAAGTGTTTTTTAAAAATAAATTTTTTGCTGTGATATTAGTTGTAAGTTTTTCTTTAACATTTTTTAGTTTTTAAGACAGCCGTTTTTTTTTTCACTATTTATTTTCTTTTATAGAATTTTATTCTGGGCGATGATAACACCGAACAGTTTTTCGCCCACCAAAAACACAAAAAAAAAATCACTCGACCAGTTAGTTGCCTGTGCCTTGAAAGGCAAGTTATTTTTGTAATAGTTATACATAGATAACTAGATATTGTTGTATAAATAACGTAGATATTGTTGTTTATTTTATTTAATTCTTAATATTTCTCTTCACTCAAACCTATATTATGAAGTTGCTAGAACGATGAGTAAGTTCAATGAAATCGTTATCCGATTTAGAAATGCTACGAAGATCGTTTAATAGATAGTTTTTTGCTGGAAATCTAAAAAAAACACAATATCACAAATCCATTCTTCTATAATTTAAAACTAAAAAATATTAGAAGATAAAAAAATATGAATTGATGTAAGATTAAATAATAATCTGTGAGCAAATTAAACTATTCAAATGAAATTTTATAAAGTGATTTTGAAGAAGTTTACGTATATTACAACAGATTTGTTTCCAAGACTAGATACGTAAGCACAACATTTCCTTATTCATGTATCATCATCACAATATAGTTATTTATTTTTAAATAACGGTGTCTACAAATTTGTTGTCGACCTTTATTTATTTCGATCAATAAAATAAAATAAATATAAACCTTATATAAAATTACTTTATACATAAATAAATAGTAGGAACGTAATAAGCTGTTGAGGGTTAGCCGATGATATATATTCCAATACAATTAATTGCAAAACTTCTCTTTTTCTTTTTGCAAAAAATAGACTTTTATTAATCAAGAATGTGGCGATAGTATGGAATCTTAAATACACTTAAGAATTGTAGCAATAACAAAACTGGTAACCCTGAAGGAAAAAAAATTAAATAAACGAGAAAAATACTAGCATAAACAGTGATTGGATAAGTCAAGGCACGTCCACGCCGCATCGTAATACGACGGACCCCAGAACAACTCCTTGCTCTTCTTAGCTTAAGATTTTTTTCGCTACCATCTTTTACAAAAGCTTTCAACCCATTTCTATTTCAACAAATGTCTTTCAATTGTACAGTTTGTCTTCTTTCGCAAAGATAGATAAAAAATTGTTTTTATTTAAATAATATATATATATATATATTAATTTTAAAAACGTTACAAAATTTTCACTCGCTTTATTTACACTTAATATTTTAACCTATATATATATATATATATATATATATATACAAAAAAAAAAATTGTCTCTACATGATTGAGATGTAGGGAACATTTTCCCAGCATCAAAAGCAGTACGATCCTACACATTGTATATGGATGTAATTTTTTCCAATAATACCATTCAGGGAACATAAGAACGATTTAAATTTGCTTACTAAATGTACTCAGGCCAATCTGTTTTATCCACAGATATAAACAAGAAACATAAAATTTATTCTTGTATATATAAATAAAAATAATACCAAAATAGATCGATACATTGCAATAATGTTTTAATTTAAACTGTATACAGTAACATCACATTCCTTCCAAGTTAAAGGTCCGGTGTCAGGTTGAATATGATACAATTGTCTAGTGATATTTTTACGTTTCATACAAAACTAAAGAAAATTAGACCATTGCGATTTGTGTTTGTTTGTCCACATATAACTAAATATCAGCAAAACAGTTTTTTTGTAATTTATTTTTTTACATTTTTTTTTACAATTTTCATAATGAATTACGTATCTATAACAATAGTAGATTAGTTTAAAACATCTAAAAATGAATTAACTTAAAATATTTACAGTTTATCCCAACTCATTTTTGAAGATAATTTTTTCGGCATTTAATAACTTAGGAGACATACTGTACAGATACAGAAAAAAAATTAAATTAAAATGTTGAATAGACACCTGACTTATTTTAAAGGTTTCTTTTTTTTTAAATTTAAATACCGAGGATATATTATACTAAAAAAAAAGAAAAAAACAAATAATAAAGAATAGTACATAGAACTCACAGAGGAATGGAAATTCATCCACTTTAGAAAAAAAAGGAAACAAAACGGAGGTCAACAATTAACGAGGGATATCTCTACTGCCAATTACGTACAAAATTCTTTCTAAAATTATCCATCATAAATCAGAAGATCAAATTGGAGAGTATCAAGGTAGATTTAGGAAAAGGAGATCAAGCGAAGAACAAATTTTTAGCCTGAAAACAATCATCAGGAAGTACAACTTGGCGAACAAGAGAATCACCTTGTAGATTTTAAAAAGATCTACGACTCAGTTGAGGGAAAACATTGCTTAACGTTATTAAAGAATTTCGGACAGACCCAAAGCTAATAAACCTCATCAAGCAGACTCTCACAGACACAAATTTCAAGATTGAATTTAAAGCGGGAAGATCAAATCCTTTTAGAATCAAGACAGGAGTAAGGTAAAGGGACAGACTGTCCCCTCTTCTCTTTATTATAGCCTTGGAAAACGTTATAAGATGGAAGATAGCTTGCCAAGATAAAGGCCTGAAGCAAGTCGAATTGGGATATGCGAGGGAGAATCTGAACATTAATTGTCTGGCCTTAGCAGATGATCTCGCCCTCTTGCCAGAAGATATAGAAACGGCAAAACAACAAATAAATGTTCTACTCGAAATGGCCAAAAAGGCGGGCTTATAAATCTTCATAGAAAAAAACAGGGGTATGACGAATATTAAGAACGCACCGAAATTGACATGGACAGAGGTCGGAAAAATTAAGAAGACAAGCAAATTCAGATTCTCGGGTGAAGCTACCCAATCAAATGGATTGGACAAGGAAGTAAAATCGTCAGGATCAGCAAGATTCTAAAATCTTATGGCCTAACGCAGAAGTATACATTAAGAAATGGATCTCAAGGATGGGCAAGATCAGGCACTACATAATGGTAATCTGACCAAGAATTTTATACGCGACAAAATGCGTAGCTTTGAACCAAGAAGAAATAGAAAAACTGGAACTTGTTGAAAGACGAATACTAAGGGAAATCCTAAGACCCAGAAAAACTAACGACGTTTAGAAATTAAGGAAGAATGAAGAACTTTACCGGGAGTTGTTAGATAGAATCACGGAAGCAATATGTAAGCGAAGACTGTGATTCTACGGACATCTGACAATAAGAGATTCAAATAAGACTTACGAAAATAATTTTTGAAAAGTGGAATGGGTGATAAGACGAACGTTAAATGAATGAAATTAAGGAGAACCTAAGGATAGCAAACATAAACGTGGAGGATTTAAAAGATAGAAAGGCGTTAAGTAAAAAAAATGTTAAAATATTTCATGTGGTCCAACAGTGACCGGTGCTGAAAATTAAAATAGTACATTATGCAACAAACCTATAATGATAGCCCCTGCTGCACGAATGCGAAGTAAGTTCGCACTCGATAAGAGTACATTAATGGTTATTACAGAGTTGCATACCGTATTTTTTCCACGGCTGGAAAAATATTGGTTATTATTATATTAGTGATGAATACATTGTTTAGCCTTCTGATTTTTACTTTCAGTCAGTTTAGCGTACTTTGTTATGTCTGTTGTACTTTCACATTAAGAGTAGATTTTATTATCGAATAATGTGTCCAAAGAGATGTTGATTTCATTTTTTCAAGAAGTTCATAAAAATAAACAAGCAATACATTTTCCAAGCACGAATTCCATTCCACGAACTGACCGTAAAACATTTCAAAAGCTTTTTTAATTTCTAAGCCAATAGGTTACATTAGTCATAAGTTCTGCCTTTTCTTTAATATCGAACGGTATTAAGAAATTTCTTTCTGCGAATTCGAAAAAATTAACAAAAGAATAAAAAGTGATACACAGACTTAGTTACCAATCGGTCAAATTAACCTCTGCTTACTAACTACTTTCTTTCTTTTTCTGAATAGCCTCCGGAACCACCGTCACAGGATGATAAGTATGAATGTAAATGAAGTGTAGTCTTGTACAGTCTCAGGTTGGCCATTCCTCAGATGTGTAGTTAACTGAAATCTAACCACCAAAGAACATCGGTATCCACGATCTAGTATTCGAATCCGTATAAAATTAACTGCCTTTACTAAGATTTGAACCTAAGAATTCTTGATTTCAAAATCAGCTGATTTGCGACGACGAGTACCTATTAACTGCTTGCTTGTTAACTACTAAAACGGATTAAAATCAAAATAAGAAAAACGGCTGATACATTAAAAAACACCCGCTTCTGATTTCTCAGTGGTTGAAAAGAACCCATCGGGTTGGTCTAGTGGTGAACTTGTCATATCAGCTGATTTCGAAGTCGAGAGTTCTAAGGTTCAAATCTAGTAAAGGCAGTTACTTTTTTATACAGATTTGAATACGAGATCGTGGATACGGGTGTTCTTTGGTGGATAGGTTTCAATTAACCACACATCTCAGGAATGGTCAACCTGAGAGTGTACAAGACTACAGTTCATTTACATTCATCATCCTCATTTATCCTTTGAAGTAATACTTTACGGTGGTTCCGGAAGCTAAAAAGAAAAAGAAAAGTGGTTGAAAAGAGTAAGATTTTGATCGGTGGAACACCTGTATCGCCATGAAAATCTATTTCATAACGACCCTCACCATGATACTGCTTCCATCCGCCGCGTAATTCAAACGTTATAATACAGCCTTAAATAAATAAATTTTGTATAAATTATATTTTATAATTTTTAGTTGCTTTTCTTTAACTCACAATGGTTTTTTTTCATATTGTTTTCAAATCTTGTATCCTTAATTTAATATACTTTCGGACATCGCCGATTGATGAAATATTGCATAGTTACTAAGGACGGGTGAAATACAATATTCCACCATTGCTTTGGCAAACATCCCCTCGTACGGGGGTAAATTAAGGGTGCGAATGTAACAAATTGCAAAACGGCTAACCGGGTTTTTGGGGTCGCAGATGATAAATCCGATAGCCGTTTGACATAAAAAAATGACAAAAACTTGGTACGGGAGTTTTTTTGGTTTCGGATTTGACAATTTTTCGTCATCACTTATATATATACAGATGTACTTTGTATATATATATATATATATATATATATATATATATACAGAGATGACTTTTGGCGGGCAGTATGTTGAGACAGAGGTCCTTAACTATTAATTTAATTAAGTAAATGAAATAAAACTTCACTATTTCGTTACTTTGTCTAATAAATGTTTGATTGAAAATTTGTTTGATAATTTATAAATACGAGTATATTACAAATTTCAATATATGATGTTATCTTTTGAAATCCAAATTAACCTACTAATTAAACTCATGCAATGTATGATAAAAATTTAATTTATGTATGACTAAAAAGTATAAAGCAAGTTTTTAAAAATTGTTGTAATTTTTTTTTAATCTAAAAGTGGAACTACGTATTAATCAGAACTTAATAATTTATATGTTTTTATTAAGTCACACAAAATTTAGATTGTTTTATCAAAACATTTCAATGGTAAAGTTTCCAAGGATGCATGGTCAAACTTTTGTTTACGACTTGTTCCTCTAGAAGACATTTTTAGCTACAAAGTTAAAATAACAAAAATTAAAGAAAATCGAAGGGCTTTACCTTTTTTTTTTTTTTTATGTTAACAGTTTTCCATTATTTACTCATATAAAAACAATTAAGAAGATGATCTTAAAAAATCTATTCAGAAAAATAAGGATGAAACAATTTTTAAACGTAAAATTACTCGTAATTATTACTAAGGGTTCCGATAAAAACTGGAACCGAAAAGAAATCAGTTTTTATTATGGCAAGTATTAACATAAGAAAAAAAAATCATTTTACGTTAAACGAATTTCACTATCGAATATGTAAGATAAAAATATTATTAATATTTACATCAAAAGATGACGTTATAGGTATACGTCAGGTATGGAACGATAGGTGTATACACACCACAGATAAAAAAAAGAACTGTTCCAGTATTTGCTAGTTAGGATCAAAGGAAAATCATCGTGGAAGAATCTTGATAAAAGCAAGAGAACATCATAAAAAAAATATAAAATTTATAAATAAAATCTAAGAAGTGATTTTTATTATCCGTATTAAATACAAAGAAAGAACGAATGATAAACGGTTACTGAAATGGAAAATAAGAAAACGCTCAAAAACCATGTTTTATTTTATAATCAGATTTTTTCATTTTATTTGACGATAATAAAAAAGTCCATACAGAAAATATAATAGTAATTTTTTATTATTTCAAACGGAAATTAATACATTTTTAAATATCCGTGCAGGAAATTCATAATTAACTGATTAATGTTTTAAAGTGTATTCCACATCGATTCAATAACTGAATAATTAGATAAATTAAAATTTATCTAGAGATTTGCCGGTTGAAGCACAAACTTTAATGAACTGTGAGCCTCTATCACTATGTTAACTAGGTTTGAACTGAATTATTCAAATCAACCGAATGAATAATATTACAAAAAAAATAGAATTAAATTTACGTTAAATAAAATAATATAAAATAAATTTTGTTTAATAATGGACTTCCCGTGGGGACTGCGTTTGAGATTAGAGTGGTGAGGTGGTGCGAGCACCTCATACGAGGCTAGACAAATCATCACCCTCAACTGGTAACAAACGGGATGCCCCCCTGGGGCGCTGTTTTGGGAGATGCAATGGGATGTTCTATAATATCTCAGTAAACAGTCGTTCGATTTTCAAAATTCAAAGAGGTTATTTGTGAGTAGGTTGAAGGCTAACTTTTGAATACATCAGGCACACTGCCGATCTAACAGATCACGGTTATTCGGAGATGCTGTTATATCTTCGCAACCGATCTTCGATTTTCAAAATTCATACGCTGGTACAAAAAAAATTAAATTTTTATTAGCTAGCATGATAAAAAATCACGATGGAGCCAAACCAGAACAAAAATTAACTGATATACTCAGAAAAATCGAGTGGTCTGCGCTCCGCCGAGACCGGTTTGAGCCCGGGGTGCTCCCACAAACGGTCTTTGTAGAGTTTAATGACTGTACGAATAGAGGTAATACTCTCAGCACCGGAATGAGGATCAAACACACTATTGTCAAATTTGGTGCTTTAGGGGGACATGGCAAAGTGGAACGTCTTATGCTGCCACTAATATTGTGCTGCGCTGAACGGTACATAACCTACAAGGGACTACCCTAGATAGAGCTGTTGTAGATCTGAACACTCGAATCTTTACCTAGGGCCAGGCTTACTTAATACTGTCGCGTAAATTCCAGAAAATTGCTGTGTGATCCGCACGATAAAAAATCTCTGGAAAAATTCAATCGCCTGAAAAATCTGTAAGTTTTGATTTGTATACGCCAATTAAATAGATAAATTGAAATGTTTACAGTTTCATCATTTGGCTCAGTACGTTAAATACAACATATTCATAAGTTTTCGAATAATCGTAAATTTTTCTCGACATCACTAAAAAATATTAAATTATAAAAATTAAAAAACAAAACTGCCAAAAAATAAAAATAAAGAAATTGAACTAAAAAAACGAAAATAAATCGAAATAAAAAATAAAACAAGGTATGGAAATAGAGGACTAAATATCGTTATGCACTATTTAATTAAATAAAATAATGGCTGACTAATAAACTTCCTGACAGTTTTAATTTATTTAAATATATTTTTCATCTTGTAAAAATAGCAGGCATTAAGGTTCTCACAAGGTCTTACATCGATAAGAAAATTTAGTCCTTCAACGAAAATAGTTAAATACAGTCGGGGAGCTCTGAATAGTACTTGTCCTATATAAAAGAGATTTGAATAGTAATCATTCTGTATTAAAGAGCCCCCGACTGCATTTAAATATTTTCGTTGAAGGATAAAATTTTTTAATCGATGTAAGACCTGGTGAGAACTTAATCATTAAACAATCTTAAATGCCTACTATTTCTACAATATGAAAAATATATTTAACCAAACTGAAACTGCCTGAAAGTTGATTGGTCACTCATTATTTTATTTAATTAAATACTACAAAACGATGTTTAGTGTTTTATTTCTATACCTTGTTTTTTTCTTTTTTTTAGTTCGATTAATTGTCGTTTTTTTAGTTCAATTTAATTTTTTTTTATGAACGAGTTAATAAGGTATATTGAGATATTAGTATTATTAAGAATTTTGTTATTTTTAGCACCAGAACAGACGGAATTTTCAGAATGCTGTAGTAATTAATTTAACAAAATTTTATAAAACTGCAAACGAAAAAAGTTATAATCGCAATTTAACAATTAATAAAAAAAAAGCACCCTCACTTATAATTCGTAAAATTAGTTAAACATTTTAAACATTTTAAATATTAAAGTTACATCTTTAATTCAAATCAACAGGTTTATCCCTAAAAATTCTGAATTAAAAAATAATAAATCAAGACACAAACATACTCGTACATAAACATTAAATAAAACAACATTTCAACGTCGTGCATTATGAAAACAATTTTATTTCTGCTTCAATTTCTTAAAAAAAATCTTGAAAATTAAATCAAAGTAAATAGCTTAGAGATGTATCAGAATTCTTTAATCCCGGGATAATGTAACATATACTTCATCACCGTATATAATTATGAAATGACATAACTGTTCTTGACTTATACATCTTCATAGGCAGAATATTTTTTTTTTGGTCCTAGAATTAACTTAACAAATTACAATCTTAAAACAACAATTATTGGGTACAAAATGAAAAGATCTAAGTGGCAGAGTAATAGGGTCACGGCCTCTTATCCGGATGTCTTGGGTTCGATGTCCGATCAGACATGGCGTTTTCCATTCGCAGAAAAAATGTCAATTTAATATTCCCACGGCTCAAAGCTTCAAGCTTATATTAATCAATCATAAAAAAAAAGTTAATTAAGAAAAAGTAAGAAATACATGCCCTTTTTTGGTCATTATTTTAAAATTTTTTTATTTACTTTAAAAAAAACAAAATTAATTGTTTAACGTTAAAATCCTAGTTTCTGCACACTTATAATTAAAAATAACAGTTATAAATTAATTAAGATTACGCGCAAATTATCATATTTAGAACAAAGTTTATTACAAAAAAAAAAATTGTAATTAGAATAGATTACGATTTAAAAAATAAAAATAATACTATTAAGAAGGAGTATAATTTTTGTCAACTGAGGTCGCGAACTTGTGACATTATCCCAACGAGAAAGCGCGGGCACGCGCGCATGCGGCTTACATTCATCGATCCCGCAATTAGCATTCCACAATTATTCAACACAAGTCCCCCGTAGCTGCCCCTTATAACCCCTTATCTACCGACTTGTACCCCATTTCCATCCCATATAAACAGTATAACTAGCGAGTACATCAATCAACCTCCGTATGACACTAATTTCACGAGTAACGTTTTTAATTTTTTTTTTTTTTTTAAATTAATCTATTCTTTTTCATTGTATACTATAAAAATTTGATTAAAAAACCAATCATTATATATCAAAATCTGAAAATAAAATCACTGTTAAATAATATTTATTTGGAATAATATTAACAATAATAACCTGATTATGTATTTTTTTTTTTTTTATTTATGTCACGTTTTAATGTATATTTTTACTAAAAATTTGTAGTTCAATTAGTAGATTTCAATTAATAACACAGTTTTGGGGTTTGAATAAAAATTTACTAATATATATATATATATGTAATATAAAATTATATTGGTTAACAAAAATTAACTTGGTCAACAAATAACAAAAAATGCCTTTCAGCGAAAACAAAACTTAAACATTATAAAACTGTAGTTCAGCCAGAAGTCACCTACGGAAGCGAGACCTTTTCAAAATCACTCAGAAAAACCGAATTGATAAAATTCTGAAAATAGAGAGGAGAATTGTCAGAACATGTATCAATAAAAAACACCAAAAAGAAGGCCAATGGTGGATTGTGCCAAATGAGGTGGTGTATCGAGAAATAGAGCCTGTTACTGATACTATGTGGAAAAAAAGAATTTCTTTCTTTGGTCATCTCATAAGGACACCGGAAACAAGACTATCAAGAAATATCATTGAAAAGCTCTGGTTCCAAAAGCTAGAAGTAGGATGTATCAAAGAAATTAGAGAAGATATGAAAGAATTGGGAATTTCCCTGACTGACCTACAGAATAAAACTGGAAAAATTACAAAGCTAAAAGACAAAAACATTAGATTTAAACAAAAGACAGACAAACGACAAAATACAACGAAGAGGGTAATTACAGATGAAGAAAAGAAAGCAAGATCTGAACAGATGAAGAAATACTGGGCAGCTCGGAAAAGTAAAATAACACGCTTTTCTCAGAAAAGATCCAACTAAAATTGACTTAAGTGTAAATAATAATAATATATATATATATATATATATATATATATATATATATAATATTTTTACTTCCTTGTAAAAAGTAACGTAAGTATTGTTATCGTGAAAAATTTGGTTTTCTAATTTCATTGGAAATATCTATTTTGACCATCCCTGAATCCATTTTTACTAGTTTCGGTGTGATGTTTGTACATACGTATGTATCTCGCATAACTCAAAAACGATTAACCATAAAATGTTGAAATTTTGGATTTAGCACTGTTGTAATATCTAGTTGTGCACCTCCCCTATTGATTGCAATCAAACTGGACCAAAAGTGTCTAAAAAAAACGCAAAATCCAAAAAAATTGGATTTTGAACTTTTTATTAAATGCAGTAATACGCTTACATTGAAAGCTTTTTAACTATGTATCACAAGCGGTACTTATTTTCATTGGTTCCAGAGTTATAGACAAATAAAATTTTAATTAACAAAATATTTGGATCTTACAAAGGAATAAAAATTCCCTGGTAAGGGAAGATATTACAAATGAATAAATAATAATTCAATAATAACAAGAAAAAAAAAAGAAAAAATATCAGAGGTTATTAATGAAATAAAATTTTATGTAATTTTCATAAAAAAAAAAAAAAAAATGTGTATATGTAATTTAATAAGTGTACAAGGAAGTCATGAGGTGTCCACATCAAATTTTTTACTAAAAAAACCCAAATATAATTTTTATTATCATTCGACATGAAGTAAATCCAATCACCCACTTGTGTACCAAATACAGCACCGCATACAGTTATAAAATGATATAACGTTTCTTTGTTTATATATATATATATATATATAAATATATTATATGTTTATATATATATATATATATATATATATATATATATATAAACAAAACAAATAAATAAATAACACAAATAATTATTAAAAATAAAAAAGCTAGTAATGAAGTTCGTGAACTTTCTGATATTTGAATTACACAGAGATTAAAAAGATTATTGAACAATAGCTTTATCCTTACGACTTATTTATTTTCTTATAAAAAATAATAACAAAAAAAAAATTGTAATCATAATTATTTAATCAGTTAATAATTAAAATATTAATAAAATTGTCCTACAGAGAACATTATGAGTATTATGGGCTATTTAAACTGTAAAAAATAAATACTTTTATGGCTAAAAACCATTTTAATCAGTTCTGAGGCTACATCCAAAAAACAACTAAAGAATGCTTCAAGTTGTTAGTTAAAATAGTATTTTTTTTTAAATCGTTAAATTCCTAAAAGAGATTGCATTACTTTGACACCTGTGCTTTTTCCCAACTGGATATAAATAATACATATAATGCAATGGTATTCTACAGAAAGGTACATAAACTTGTTGCTTTACACTATATACTCCAATCTTCTTACACACCTGAAGTATAAACAGAAAATTCAAGGGTTGTTTCCTCAGAAGTAATGGTATTTATGAATATTACAAACCCGTCTATCATCTCAGTATGCCCATATATTAATAAAATATTTAATATAGTAAAAATGATAATTGGAAACCACTTCACTCCACATTTTTCTAAATAATTCAGACATGTTGAATATTCTTGAAAATTACTATGTCAATTGTGGCAATGATTTGTGTCACGTATCAGATCACTTATAACCTTTACAATTATTTTTTTATAATTAACACAAGAGAGACATCTCTGTGAAAAAGGTTGACAAATGATTCCAACCCTGAAAATGATTCCAACCTTATTTAGAGAAAAGTTATTGAAAATTTGAAATTGTTAATTTTTAAGAGTAAAGTTGTACGTCTGGATATTATTTATATTTTGGTAGTATATGCATGCTGATATGAAACTTACATTTCATCGAGTGAAGAAGACAATGGGGAAACCACTTCACTACTCACGTCTCCTACTCTTCTAGTAACACCAAATATAGATCAAGAATTACAAAGAAAAATTAATACCTATGTCGAGTGAAACTGGTTTGTTAGCAAAACAAGTGAATGTGAAAAGTAGAAATAAAAACAAATTGAGACCACTGAAATGTAATGTTAAAAGAACATATATTACATTGGAGGGTGGGTATTGAAAACGTTATAATAAAAAAGTTTTAAGACAAATAAAATAAAAGACTTGTGAAAAAAGATGAATTACTGAAAAAGAGATGAATTGACTGTATATTAAGACAATCCAGGTTTATTTAATTTGGTAAAAGAGATTTTGTAAAGTATAAAAGCTGTAGAGAAATAGAAAAATGGGAATATATAAAACAGACAACTGAGGATGTTATACATAAAAAGATATCACAAAAAGAAAAAAGGGAGAATAACTTCAAACTAATCAAATGACTAATGATAAAAAAAATATAACTTCCTTGTAGAACAGAAAATACAAACTGTTTCAAAAGGAAAAATTAGTTGTTGCTATAAACAAACTGTCTTAATTTTTTCTTAAACTTGTAAAACATTTAACTTACATGAGAAACAATGGGTACCAGTTAGTCACTGTGATTATACTAACATTGGTACTTATACGTTGTCAATTATTTGTTATATTTTGGTGGCACTGATCGATTGAGTCTTAGTCTTAAGATATTCCTATAGAGATCTCCAAATATCTAGTGCAGCTTACTTGGTTTATTGTCTATAAGTGGCTGCTTCTTTTATTTATTCATTAAATGTATAGGGTATTCAGCTCATTGAAAAAGATGAAATACTTTACTTGTAGATTTTTCTGTAACAACCTTGGCATGAATTCCTTGTTATTCTTAAAGATGTTTATGTCATTATTTTTGAGAGTAACTTACGATTTATATCATCAGATTGCCTAAAACTATCACTATGGTACTTAACATATATACAATGAGAAAATAAACTGTAAAACAAAAATATTTAGGAGAGGGGTTATTTTTAAAAATATTTCTAGCATCTCAGATGATATTACTTTTTTTATAAACCCAGAAATCCTGCTCAAGTAAAATTTTCATTAAGTCTTCCTTCAAGTTATAATACCACTTATCTGATTAAAAAAAAATATATATATAAAAGACACCTTGATACAAAAGCAAGGACACTGCATTTCATGTTCTACTATTCCATAAATATAAGCAAAAGAAGATGACCATCTATCTATCTAACAGAATTTTTTAACCTTGATTTTAATATTTTTAGATTCAATGACCTCAAAATATCAAGGAACCCAAAATGCAGGGGGTGGATTTTGTACACACAACAATATTGAGAAAGTAAGATGTAATAATGAATTACAAAATTTATTTTATACCTATATAAAAGTTTAATACTACTGTAGAGTATATTTATAAAAATTACATCGATGAAAAAAGATAAAAATACAAGGAAACTGTAAAAAAAAGAAGAATGAAGGTTATTTGGTGAATACAACAGATCAATCTTTTAAAGTCTATATTCTTATTGGTTCTAAGACTTTCATTTTATCTACAGCTCTGACAATAAAAAGTGACCTGACCCGATAGTTAGTACTATATATATATATATATTACAAAGGTAGTCAATAAAATAACTCTTCCAACAACTGCAATAAAGTGAATGAGGACAAACAACTCATATTAACTTTTTTTATAATAATAAAAAAAATTAAGGTTGAAAAAATACTCATAATTTAATAACTCTGTATAAATTAAATTATTTAAAAATAAGTATTAATTTTCACCATTATTTATAATCTAAGTAAATTAAACTAGTTTATATAATTTAAGGCTAAAACCAAAAGCAGAAGAAAAATAATAAAGGTTATTGAGATAAATTTTAATATCTTCTAACCAATCATGTGCATTCAAATGGATTAGAGAACTAATAATCTTCACGCCTGATACTTTATACGCATCTCTATTTTAATAAGTTTATTTATATATTCATCTCATGTTAATATTTATGGTAATAAAATTTTTTACAACTGTTTTATCATCCCATTATAAAGATTATATTCAAAGATTTAAATTACTTTTTTATATAAATAGGGGGGAAAATGTTTATAGTTTGTGTATATTCAAACAAATTTAATTTTTTGCCCTTCAACAGAATATAAAAATAAATTAAAAAAGATTCTGTAACTAAAAAATTCAAGGGTATTTAATTTTATTATCAAAAAATTAATGAATTTTGAAAAAATCAGTAAATTATTTGTAATTTTTTTTTTAAGTGCATCAAATTTTAATATTTATATATATATAAAACTTTTTTTAAATGTTGGTAACATCCTTTCATAAATATATTACAGGATAAAATGTCAAAATATCCTCCATACATCATTAAATTACATTGAAAATTCATACTGCAATTTGAATGTAAAAAATCTGATCTGGACACTACATGACTTCATTGTACACGTATTAAATTACATATATACATTTTTTTTAAAACGAAAAGTACATAAAATTTTATTTCGTTAACAACTTTTGATATTTTTTCATATTCTTTTTTTTATTGTTATTGAATTATTATTTATTGTAATTTTTTTACAATCAGAGATTAATAATTATTAATTAATAAATCAATATATTTTAATTTAAAAAAAAGTTACAAAAACAAAGAGATGAAGTCGGATTTGAACCATTGCGCCTTCCCCTTGTAAGATTCAAATATTTCATTTATTAAAATTTTATTTGGCTGTAACTCTGGAACCAATGAAAATATATACCACTTATGATAAAACATTGAAAAGCGCTCAATGAGGGCTTATTGCATTTAAAAAAAAGTCCAAATCCAATTTTTTTGGATTTTGGGCTTTTTTGGACAATTTTGTCCAGTCGATCACAATCAAAAGGGGAGGTGCACAACTAGATGTTACAACAGCCCTAAATACAAAATTTCAACACCTATGGCTAATTGTTTTTTAATTACGGGAAATACATATGTTCATACGTACGTATGTACAGACATCATGCCGAAATTAGTCAAAATGGATTCAGGGATGATCAAAATGGATATTTCCATTGAAATCTGAAAACCGAAAATTTTTGCGCTCACACTACTTCCTTTACTTTGTACAAGAAAGTAAGAACAAATCTGGAAAATATTAAGTGCTAAATTCCCAAAATTACTATCAAACTTCAACTTTTTTTTTTTAAGAATTAAAGATAACTATGAACATCATTGTTCACAGAAAGATCTGAAGGCTCATTAACATTGATGACCAATCTCCATAGCAGAGATGAAAGATTCTGTTTTAACTGAAGGTCCTGGGTTTAAATCTCAAGTCAGGCATGGCAAATTTTATATGTTATAAAATTTCCATTTCTTATTTCAATGTACATATTTTTAGTTTACGTGGTGAATTAATAAAAAAATAAATGAAACTGTTACTGAAAAGATTTATTTTATGGAATGGTTTCATTAATTTAATGTGGAAAGGGAATTACTATGCACTTCTGAAATAAAATCATAAATTTTACTGTCTGTAGCTTTGTTGTAAAATAATATTACATATATTGCAAAAGAGTAACAATGTCAGAGTAACTGGGAGATTATTGAAGATACAGAAAAGCTTGTAGCATTGCGACACAGGCATGTGTGATACAAGCACCAGATAAAATATGAGTCGTTTAGACCGAGTTAAAAAAATTAGTATATTTTAATCCTTCTCAGGCGGAAACCCATATATGGGCTACCTGTACTTATGCTGAAGGGCGGAAACCCATATATGAGTCTCTGAATGTGACCAGCTATTTGTCTTCATGTAGTTACATATAAATTCCAAGAGATGGCAAGAGATGTTCTTTCAATCATTTTGAGGTGGGAATTCCTGTTACAACGTGATAGGGAACCACTTTACTTCAGTTGTCAGATGACTTCAATGACTGTGCATATGTAATAAGACGTGTGCATTATTTATATTATTGTTATAATAAAACCATATTATACTATTTTCTGCCTAGGTGCACTACTTCTTCAAAATTGCTATTGTTATCATATTACCATCAACGTTACTATTATTATTCAGTGTTTTTTTACATGAAAAGAACTCAATGTAAAACGTAACCAAAATCATCACCTATAGTTTGCAAATTCTAGTGCGCTCAGCAAGACTTGTGCCATTTTCTCACAAGCTTCATCTCGTGAGATAATTAAACAGTGTTCCTTAACCAGATTAGTGGTAGAATTCAGCAAAAACTTGTGTTTTTATGCATGAATGCATGTTTTACGTTACTTTTAATAGTTTTTGCATGAACTTTATTTTTTTGAAAATGTCTTCCGCCCATAACCACAAAACACGGCGATGTTTTGGCCCATGAAGGGTTAAAAGAGTTTTGAAGGTAAGATGGAAATATGTTAGCTAGTGGGAGGGGGATAAGAGTAAGGAGAAACAGAGAACGAAATGCTGCGGAGAAGAAAGGGTGTTTAGATTAGAATCCATTGGGTGTAAGATGAAAAGGAAGACATAGTATAATTTGATGAAACATGTTTGAGAAGGAAAAGTTGAAGAAAAGTTTCGATTTTAGAGGAAAACAGGACATAATGGCAGTTCTTTGATAGGGCACTACACTCCAAATGATAGCGAAGAAAAGAAGCTTTTTGTAACATAACTATCTCATTTAAACCCTAGTTATTCACTCAGATGATGTTAAATAGTGGTTTGCAATAATTGTAATTTTTCAGTACACTGTATTTATAAGTTAAAAAATGGTATCTTTAGAAATTAGGTGGGCTTTAAGGAGAATATATGTACTGGAACAATGTGGAATAATGATAAAAACTAAAGAACAAAGAAATAATTAATCTTAATATATTTTTTTTAACAAACAAAGATCTCCAAATAAAGCCATCCAACATCAAACTCTTTGTAATGATTCAGTTGGGGAATTTCTTGCTAATTATTCTATCGATCTTGTCATATTTGTTATCTTAATCACATAAAGAGTAAATAAATGTTAATCAGAAAAATAACAATGCTAGAATTGCATGATGCTAAACCAACAGAATGTTTAATAAATAAATGTGTTGATGCATGCAGACATGAAAATTTATAGCAATTCTGATTAACCACAATATAAGAGAAAAGTGTGGCCTGTTAGAGAAGTACGAAAATGGCTAACAAGTGACACTAACATATTCAAGGATCGAAGTTATTTAACTATAATTAAATTTAATGTTAAGTAATCCCAGTTAAGGCATAGTAAATTGGATCTTGAGTCAGATGGTTAACTACCCCAGTCTCTTAAAAAACTTGTTATCCTTCCATGGATTTATTGTTCCTTAAATTCATCTCTTCCCTGTCATTATCCTTGGATGAGCTGCTACTTACTGTAACTTACTGGGATGATAGCTCTGTCTGTGGTCTTATATTAAGATTGATTCCTGTCAGGAATGGTCAGAAAAAGGGCCAACTAGTGGCTGAGGTGCATATCAGGTGAAAATAAGTTTTCTACACCTTCTAGAATTTATATGCTCATTGTGAAGATTAAATAAAATAATTTTACTAATTAAATAATTGTTAGAGTTAATAAAAAAGACCTAAAATGTAAATTAAAGATAAGTATTAAAAAATTAAAAATATTAATTTAATAGAACCTAATTTTCTAAATATAGATGAACATGGATACAAAAACGTGAGAAGTTTAAGAGAAAGATAGAAACAGTTAAATATTGCTTCACAGCAAACTATATTGCTGGATCACAGCCAAAAAGGGCCACTTAACTTTTAATGCAAAGAACAAACAAAATGATAACACCGACCAACAGATTTATACATCACCACTTTCTCTTATCACAAAATAAACAAACAAATCCTAAATACAAACAAACATAAAAGAAGGATAAAGACAAGTATCAAATAGCCAACAAACATTAACTAATTGGTTGTTAAACATAAAGCAAGATTTTTTTCATCTATATAAAATTACAAAGAAGAAAGAAAGACTACTGAAGTCATAACACTGTAATAAATGTAAACATGCACACAACTATAATCAAAATAGTAAACAATAAATCCATTCACAATTTTGTTTTTTTTACAGCATGTATTTTATCCTTCAACAACAGTTATAAAAAAAAAATAAACTGGTTAATAACTAAAGTCCAACGACTTTACATTTATCTATTTTCACTGAGGAACCGCATTCGTTTTCATATATCTGCACAAAATACATTATTAATAATTTCACCTATCAAATAAAATACAGACCTTTATGTTTCATTATTATAATGTTTACTTTTTTAAGAATAAATAAACAAACAGTAAAGTCAGAATTATAACTGGCAATGTCTAAACAGTTCTTATTTATTATACATAAATCAGAACATACATGTATAAAATTAATTGTCAAAATAAAAAGACTCTGACATAATTATTATAGTAACCAGTTACCCTGACAAAATAAACTAATGATTTAGTCAAGAATGCCCTCTTTAACTAATAAGGTAAAGTATGAAAAAGAAAACACTATTTTTATGACAGCTGGCATAAACATTAATTATAACTGTTTAAGTCCTTTTAGAATTCCTTTTAATAGATTCCTTTTAATGAATAGATTTTTATAGGAATAGATATTCCTTTTGATGTATTTAAGTCCTTTTAATAGAATTTAAATACAATTTAACAGTACAGAGTAATAATATGAATCTTAAAAAAAAGATTAATTTCAAATATATATGTATAAGATTTCAGGATTTTGTAAAGGGGGTAAATAGCACCCTGTTACAACAAGCATATCCCAGGTCCTTCATGGGCTGCATATAAACCTGTTCTTCCTTATGTGGCCAATTTTTTACAAATATATTTGAAAAATGTTTTAACTGTGTTCTTATATATTTTAAGAATTGTAGATGTAAGAATATCCAACATGTCCATACATCCATATTTAGATTTCAGGATAGGTTACAAGAATATATTATTAGTCTTTACCATTTTATTGGTGACTTGATGCAAAACTCTGTTATAAACAACTGTATTACTGCATGAACATTTTAAATTATAAAATTTTGAAAAGACTGAAAATAAATATCTGCTTGGATGGATTTAGCCCTATAATTTTTCAGGTTTCTTATAGAAGTTGTTATATGTTAGGTGTTCACTGCAGATGCTTTAAAAACAATCTTTCCATTTAGCAATGTTATCAAAGAAACACATTTTGAATATCCTTGCAATGTAATGTTATTATTATTCTATGAAATCTGATTATATTATGTACAATGATATTAGAAATTAATTATGAAAATTATTAGAAATTTTTCTGGTGTTACAATTAAAAAAAAAACGTTTTAAGTTGTTTTGATAAAATCCAAACTTACTACATACTTGAATGAAAATAAATCTCAAAACTTAAAATATAAAGAAAAACCTGCAATCATAAAAAAATATTTTAAGATATTGTACTTTCTTTATTACTATAAAACTTTACAAATACTGTAGGAGTAGTTTATTTCAGTCTTTATTACCAGGTAAAACTTTAAAACTGCATTGCGGATTTATAACGTTTTCTGAAGTTTGAAGTAGTCTCAGTGAATTTTTTCACAAGATTTGATATCCTAACTTGCTTCTGCTCATGTAAACAATGTAGGTAAATTGACAACAAAAATCCTCTTCAAAGGTTTCATAACTTTCAGATCTCTCTGCATAAACATCATTGTGAGTTTTGAAGTTAAAATAACTCTTACAACATAGGGTAAACAAAACAGTAGGAAATAATAATTTAAAATGAAATGAAGAAATAGATGATATGTACAATTTAATTATTTTACAGGCTTATTAATATGTATTAAAAATGTTCCTTATTACTTTTAGTTAAATTCATCCTAATAGAAATTAAAATATTTTATAAATATGATATAATATATTGTATAATTTGTAAGGAAGGCTTGTAAATTAAGATTTAGTTATGATTTGACGATTTAATGATAGATCTGTAAAACATGAAATGCAAAATATCATTATTTTGACATTTCATGTTTTAACAACAGTTAAAATATGAAACTTATATCATTTATATTGTTTGACAACAATATATATATATATATATAAATATATTGTTCTCATAACAGTCACTGTCGTTAAAAAATCACTGTAAAATTGCATAGGAAATCTGAATTTTTATTATATATAAGCTCCATCTTCAGATCAACAAGATATCGTTAAAATATGAAAGAGCAAAAATAATATCTTTTATTAGATTTTGTAAAAATTAAATATGCCATAAATACATAAAGTGAATTCAAAGAAGGGAAGAAGCAGACTACAGACAGATGACTGGGTAGATAGACAAATGTGATCTCATAAGCCTGTATATATAAAGCTGGAACTTTTTCAATGACCTTACACAGCCACATATTGACTGGCTATTAATAATTAATTTTTACCTAATGATGAAATTGGAACAATGAATTTGATTCATCTCAGATACAGAAATAAGTGTCACTTATTAGAAAAAATATTAGAAACCAGATAGTAATGCTAATTTTTACACAAAGAAACCAAAGTTGTTTGAAATGCATCAAACAGATCTACTTGAATGAGAATTTCAAAAATATTTTTACACATTTTATATCATAGGAATTTTGTAAAAATATTGCAGAACAGTTGTAAATAGTTAATACATTATTTAAAAATAATAATTATAAAATATTTCATATAAAAGCCCTCAACCATTATCCTTATTATTCTGCCAGCAATTAAAAAAATCTCTGAATTAGTCTGCCGCAGGTAGCCTCCTCACTCTGCAGGTCCTGTCATCCTCACCATTCACCTACTGGAATCTTGACCTACAATATTAGAACCCATAATGAAGAAGAGATCAAGAATAAAGGAAAGAGAAAATGATAAACAGATGATCTACCCAAAGAGAACAGCAATGTCAGACAAACAACTTACCCAAAGAATAGCTCAAGGGCCCCTAAAAAACAGCTACTACCCATCCTTTCCACAATCCCTTAAAAAATTGAGGCATTTCAACCAGAAAAATAGAAAGATGTTATAAATTTAACAAAAATCACTTTTCATTCAGAAATTAAATAGTCATCTAACAAAAATTCAGGTTTCTGAAAAGAACAACCTATACTCATTACCAGAATTGTGCAGCAAGTCAAAATATCCAAAAGTACTTATTCTGCAAGACTTTACCTCCAGTGGATGGCTCTATTATGAATCATTTCAGTAAGAATGGATATATGCAAATCTGAAGAAATCTCATTAAAAAAACGTTAAAAATATAATTCAATATTCATGAAAAATATTTATTACATATCCAGAGAATCTCACCAGAAATCATATGGTTTTCTATTTTCTTTTCTTTCATAATTAAAATACTCTATCTACATGTATTGACAAAATCAAGCAGTACAACTGCAAATATATCACTCTGCCCAACAACAGGTTAAAAATAAGTGTAAAAATTTATATAGAGATTAAGCTTCATTATTAATGTTTTATTAAAATTATGTTCAAGGAAGAGGAAATGTCAAAAAAAAGTAAGTTACAAAGAAGGTGAAAAAACTAAAGTATTCATGACATTCAATTGCAAATTTAGAAACAGGGAAAACAAAATCAATCAACAAATAAAAAAAAATGGTTAAGCCATCCAGGAATGATGCCATAACAAACAGCCATTCATTTTTATTTTTATGAGCAGATGAATACAAATTTATTTCATAAGTGCAGTTTTTATTAAGTAATAAATATTTGTTCATATCACTTATTTAAAAAAATAAAAACAAATGACAAAAATATTATAATTTTATAAAAAGTAAATAAATAATATTAGTGATAACAGTTTATCAACTAGAAATATTATTGACTGAACATTGAACAAATCATAAACTGCAGTAAATATTACATTAGTAGTAAGAAGATAACAAATGTTACTGAAATAATGTGAATATGCAAAAATTAATAATCAAGTAAATATTAACATATACTGACTGTGATTACCACATTTAACACCAAACAGGAACTCACATAAAGTGCTAAGAAAATAGATTTAATATGGACTAAAAATGCAATACAGTCCCTTAATTAAAAAGAGCTACAGGAAATAAACACACAAATTTACCATATATCTAAACATGAATTCAAAAAGTAATTTTTGATTCCATCATGTACTTCAATTTAAAAATAGTCAAATAAAAAAAAAATATATACATTAATTTATTTGAATATTAGCTTATTCCTTATTACAAAAAAAGAAAAAAAAATTAACCCACTGGGTTGGTAGTAGTAAACTTGTCGTAAATCAGCTGATTCCAAAGTTGAAGTTCTTAGGTTCAAATCCTAATAAAGGTTCTTAAATAAATCCTAATATTTGGCAGTTGGGTTTCAATTAACAAAAAAACATCTCAGGAGTAGTCAATCTGAGTTTGTTCAAGACTACAAATTCATCACTAAAGTTACATTACGCTGATAAGTTGCAAATGACTTTAATTGTTGATGCGACTATGAACAAAAGTATTAAAAAAAAATTATGTAACATGCTTACTGATATTACATAATAAAATTATGATAATATAATTAGCATAAAATTATAGTATAATTACTATAAAATTATGATACATGATAAAGTTTTTATTTATGGATTTTTGCTTATTATTGTCATATAAAAAATTTATTAAATGCAACTTAAGAAGCATTAATTCATACTACGAAATACTAATTTCATACACAGTTTTATAAATGATTCAAATTTTAAATTCTAGATAAACAAGTTAAATTTATAACATTAGCATAATTTCCATTCAAACTTTGCTTAAATGAAACTGTTCCAAGTAGTGTTAAGTTTAAATAATATTATGCAAATTTTATAAAATTAAAATTTCAATAAATCTAACAATGTACAAGCAGATTCTTTATTATATTGTAAATCTTACAACTATTTGAATATGATTGTTTATAAGCAACAAAGTATTAAAACAACTACATAATATCTGTAATTACAAAAAATAAAAATAATTTAAAAAAATAGGAACCTAAAAAGTAAACAGAATAAACAATTACAATTCATTAAATTTTGACTTATATCACTTTTAGATAGTTTATATTAACTTTTATAAGTTTGTACCAAATTAAAAAGGACAATTAAAAAGTAACCCTTAACTCAGAAATTTAAGTAACTGAGTAATTTTAATTTAAAGAATTGAAAAGAGTTATTTTTACAATATTATTTTACATTAAGGTTTTTTTAGAAGTTCGCATATGTATATATAGTGTACCATGAAGTTTTCCTGGGACTTTCATAACCTAAACTACTTGTGAAAATAATGGGAAAAGTTCATATCAACATATGTCCTAAAATGCTTCATTTGCTTAGATTTCAGCTAAATAGAATTCAAATTTTTATAACTTTTCTTTGTTTTATTTGACTTATCTTACACCATTTGTTCAGAATTAAACTCTGTACAAGTTTTATTTAAAAGTTTTATGTGTTTATCACCTATTTAACAAAGGTATTATACATCAAACATAAAAAAAGGGGTTTAACCAAATTTATTGATTTTCACTGCAGATTTGTCAAAAACTGCTGCAGAGGCACATTTTATTCTATTTTTCAGACAAAAAACCATAAGAAATCACTAATTCTGTCCCTTATTTAATGTCCTAAAAATTTCAGTATAACAAAAAAAGCTAACAGAAAATTTAGGTAATGAAAAAGAACAAAGAAAAATTTATACGTATGATGGAAAGAATGAATAGATTGGACCGAGTGGATTATGTTTGCAACACATACAAGTATTATATAAATAAGAAACTATGCAATATACTGAAATAACCAGGAAAAAATTACTAATAATACTAACATATTTATGCCACCATAATGCACAATACATTTTATCACTTCAAATTCACAAAACTTGTCAAACTAAACATGAATAAAATAGAATACTGCAACAAAACAATCACCCCACCAAATGTAATATGTATTAAATAATTATCAATTTACTGTCAAAATAATAACCTTTGTTCTAACCATAAATCAATTAAATAACATTAATTAGTTAAATGGTTTATGTGATTTATCTCATAATAAATATACAGTTTGTCTCCATTTGACATAATTAATTAATTAAAAAATAATAAAAGAACTTTTGTAAAACACATACATACAATGCCCTACTTAAACATAACATAATGCCTACAGACATTTCAGTTATTTTTGTTAACAAATAAAAATTAACAGAAATATTAACAAATTTAGTTGATTATTTATAAACTGCCGACTTCTACTTGTAGACATGTAAAAACCATAACATAATTTAAAAAAAATGAATCCTCCCAGATATTTTATATGATGAAGGATGTAGGATCTTTCTGATTAAAAAGTATATGTAATTTTTATTTATATGAAAAATATGGCTTTATTCATCTATGTTTATGTTCTCCCTTCAAAGTAAAATTCCCAACACATAAAACAAACTTATGGCAATGTACTTTCAAGTTTTAAAACTATTTCTGGAGAGCACATTATGATATTGACTTTAGATTGCTCAGCTGTCTGGTTTAACATAATATTCATAAAATGTTGTTCTTTTTTAGTTTTCCTTTTTAAATAAGAAAACAGTCAAATAGGGCTGTACCTAACAAATACAATGGTTCATTAAGTATCATTATGTTTGATCAAAAATTCTCAAATATCCAGTGACTGTTGTGTTAGTGTATTATCCAGTGAGCAAGTGCAATTTTATAACTGCTCCATAATAATTTATCAGTTTTTTTAGGTATAGCTTTACCAAAACAGGTTTTTATACTTATCATAGATACATTATAAAAATTCATCCAACAAGATATTGTTGGATGATAATAAAAACTACAGAGACTACCTAAAGAATTCTATTGTGTTTTTTCAGTCTTGGCTTACTTGGAACTGGAAGCCTTGTGTTAAGATAATTAAAATGTTTATTTTTGTGTTGTAGCAATATATATACCCATGAATTTCACTAATCATGATAAATTTAAGTAATGTTGGCTCATTAAGCCTAGTTCACACAGAAAAGAAAGTTAAGCTAACGTGTAATTTCTTTTACTCCCTAAAATTTAGTTTGTTTCTGGACTATTTTGATGAAGATTAGTTTAATTAAGGCATTCTCCAAAATGTCTTTTTTACTAAAAAAAAATACTATCATTCCAAGTTTGACCCTATAATCTGTATTTTAAGTTTCACAAACAGAGTGTCACATAAAGGCTTCACAAAGACAGATATACTTCATGTTAGTATTAGCTTAATTAACAATATAAACTTTTTTTTTATTATTGGGATAAACATTTTATATCACTTAGCATTTTATAAAAGAGTAAAAAATAATTGTAAATAACTGGAAGGATTTCAAACTAAAATAATTAAATTAACCAATAATATTGCTAAAGGACTCAAGTAATAAAACTTCAAATGCAAAACTATACAATTTCTAGCAAAATTTAAAACAAAAACTTGGATATTTATCATCATTTTCACCACCACTCTTGATAGAAATGATCTTATGCTATGTTCTGTTAATAACAATATAAAAGTCATTAAATGACAAAGAAAAGCAGTTTGGAAAGTTAAACTGGAAACTAGAAGTTAGAATATTAAAAAAAAACTACAACTTACCTTATCTGAATCGGTTGTATTTCCAGATCCAAATGAAGCTAATGAGCCACGATCCAGATTTTCAACACTTTCATCTAATGATGCTGAATCTTCAAGATCGCTGTAAAAAATATATGTTGTTTTAATTACCATAATAATATTAAATTAATACTATTTTTACTTTAAATCACTAAAACAGTTTCACACAGGGTATGTGTGGCGCACATGCATGCACACACACACACACACACACACACACACACACACACACACAATGGAGGTTCTACTAAAAAAAGTATGTATATTGTTTTGAATACATAATTGTACAAATAAAACTGAACTGATTAAATTGTTTTTTTTAAACATAATTTTTATTAAATATAAAATTATTACTGAAGAGAACAGTACAACTTTTTTTCTATGTCAATATCAAAGTAATATTAAAATTATACAGGAAATAAACTCACCGACTAGAACGTTGACTTCCTGGTTTTAATTTAGCTGGACTCTTTGGTAAACTGAGAGGAAGTGCTGAACTAAAATACGTCTCTTGAATAACTTCTCTTAATTTCTTCACCCAGTGTTGTTTTCCATCCAAAGAGGAAGCCTAAAAAAATTTACATCATCTTTATTTTGTTTATGCATATAAAACACAAGAATATCAAAATAAAAGATCAGAATTGGTTAATATATTCAAAGAGGTTGATATTACATAACATCAAATGTGGTTTGGTGCTTGTAATGGCCAACATTTAAAAGCACAGCAAGGTAAAATAGAGTAAAAGGTTTTGAAAGAATATATGTAGTGCATGTCAGCAATACTGAATATTTTTTGTCATTCTTTAGAACTTGATTCAAATTTCTATCAATCATTCTTTGTGAACAGAGCTGTTCACTTCTTCAGAGAGTTGTCTAACTCAGTCAGACAACTATCTGTTTTTACAACATACTGAAGTAAGTAACTTGACAAGCACTTACTTCAGTATGTTGTAAAAACTGGTGCTTTTATTTATTTTTATTTTATTTACTGATTATGAATAATATACTATTTTTATAATTTACAAAAAAATATAAACATTACAAAGTGGTTTTGGAAGTTTTAAATAAATGAATTTATGAATTTAAGAAGCTGAATTTTATGTAGTATGTTTTTTTATTAAGAGTTTAATAAATTGTTTTAAAATTATAATTTAAATAAGTATTTTTAAATTGCATGATGCTATAAAATATTTGTTAATAAAGTTTTATAAGCATGTTCAAGGAAATTTTCTGAGAAAACATGAGTCAACGTACTAGATGCTATTAATGGAAGCAGTTTTCAAACAATGGTAACCGTACTGAACTTTGTAGCCTGTACATTTTTTTCTTTGTGCTCAAAAAAGAGTAATAGATCAGAATAATCTATTTTACACAGATAATAAAATTAAAAATAACTCCTAAATATATCTCTATTAAAGAATTAATAGAGTGCATAATTTAGTAACATATATGTATATATTAACATGTATATATTTAGTAACATATATGTATTATTGTCTAACCATAATGTTGTCTTTTTATCATCAAATTTTTTCAAGATTTTTTTTATTATAACTTGCAATGTAGCCATGATGGTGAACATTTCTTTTTTTAAATTCTTGTGTCTAGTATTAAACAGAAAAATAGATTTCTCTATTTTGATGTTTTTATCTTAGCCTTAATTAAACACAAACTGCATAAATTTTTCTCTAATGAATTAATAATCCATCTTGGTAAAAAATGGTTTTTAAAGATTTCCTCACTTAAAATATAATATTTTAAGAATAAAAATTATATTTTATACAATTTCAAATTTATCTAAAATACTTTTTAGAATTTTGTGAAGAATCTAAAACCTGAAAAAATCTTTGGCTGGTTGCTTAAATCATTTTCTGCCAATATTTTCTGTGAACTATTAAAGGAATAAACAACTTTCATTAGAAAGAAATTTTAACTGTAATCATTTTTACTTTTGAAAGCGTGTATTATTACTTATTTTAATTAGAACACTGTATGAAACAGAAATCTTTTCTACCTTATTCAGCCAAAAATACATAATTTCTTTTATATTCAAATTTCAACAAACGATAATTAACTACACTATTAGAACTAAATAAATAAATCGCAGAAGAAATAACATTTTGAAGCAATGAAATCTTGTATCTACAAGCAAGACTGCATTAATACAAATACATACATATGAGTTAAAAATAATAAGTGTTTATTAATAAACAATATTTAAACCTAAAATTAAGAAAAATTATGATAAAAAAGGGAATGGTTAAATAAAAATATCATCTGAAAACATAAATTATAAAAAAATAAGCATCAGTGTTGCAGCTACTGGTGAAAAAAAAAAAGATTGTAGAAAAAATGAAATGAATATTTACAGGATACAAAGGTAATAAACATCAATGTAGTAATGTATTTCCTTCAGTAGCATTCTACAACATAAGATTCAGTAATAGTGACATCTAGCGATGTTAGTTTGTAAGGAGTGAATAAAGTGATGTGCTGTACCTTTTGCTATGCTATGCATTATGACTTGGAATAAAATTTTTTTTAGCAGAAGCTGATTGTGCAGCTCTTTCTGCTACTCCTTTCACATTTTGTGTGTTAAATTACTCAGAGCTGATAAAACTTCAGCGTTCATGTGGAGCAGAGGGTAGTAAAGTACAACATACTGTTTCGACTCTCATCTGCTCTTTTATCAGAATAGCGAAAATAATAGCAACAGTTGTTCTTTTTGCACCATCACTACCGGCTTTACCTGACTGGCATCTATCTGTCAATTTTCCAGTTCTCTGTATAAACCACTGGACAGCCCACAAGCAAATTTATTATCCTACAAGTAGTGCGCTATGACATTTCTTGGTTAGAAAGTTCTCTAGAGGTACAAAAGCAGTGGAAATAACACTCATCATCATTTAAATTTATAAACTATGCAATATACTACACAATCTACTTAACAAGATTAGCTGGAAATTAACATAATGAGGTAAGGCCAGCCAGATTCACGTAACACAGTTACATGAATCATAAAATACCAATGTAATTGATTTTCTGTTAATAAAAGGGTTAGATTTAATTAAACAAAAAACTAAGTTTCAACTTAAGAAACCCTTTCGAATACAAGAAAAAATGATGATGTCATAGTTTTTGCAACAGATTTTGTCTAGAAGATATCTCAAAAACATTTGTTAGGATATATCATATCCTTAATGAGAAATGTTTTTTGATATTTTTCTTAGAAGTTGTGAGGAGTATTGTAGAAAGCATTACACAATACACAGCATCTGCCCAGTCCAATAATAAACTACCAGCAGTATTAGATTCATTTATCAAACTACAATTAAAAAGAAGTTTTGTACAAAAAAAAGCCCACTTTAAAGTAAAGAAAAACTTCAAATTTACTCAAAACGACAAAGGTTGCATGTGAAAAAAGTTTCACATGTTTAGCATATGACAAGTCCCATCTTACAATTCCAGCAACATTTTGGTCATCCCTTACCATAAGGGTTGGTCATATAAAAAATTGTTTCAGACAAAAGTGTTGGGTAATGTTTAGAGGACTAACGACCACCTTAAACTGATTCGATACTTTGCCAATTAAGGTAGGTATGGTTTTTTTGTCTTCTAAACCCCATTTTTTCCACTCCTTCAGCTAGTGACTGGTTATATAAAAAAAAAAAATACTTAAGTAAATTTTAGGCGTTATCCAAAGAATAGTAGAAACTTTAAATTAATTTGATATTTTGTTATATATAATAAAAAGGTTATAGCGATATTTTGTTTTTTTTTAAAAAGTCACCCCATTCTAACCTCAAGGTCCAATTTTGGCTGTTAACAAACCTGATCAAGATTTTGGGTTGAGTTATTTTTAGGGAATAATTTGAAAGTGATTGGCACAAAATTACAGCAGTTATTGTGTTCACAAAATATATATATATATATATAGATAATTATATATAAATGTATATATAAACTTTTGAGCTGATGGTGGTTTTGGGGTCTGGGGGATGTGAAATGTGAAGATATGTTGAAATTTTCTGGAAGTCAGATCTTGGTACCCATTACAATACGTAGCTTTCTTATGAAATCTACCTAAAACCTACAAAAAATCAAAGAAAATACAACATAATTTAGAAAAATACTATATGCAAATAATAAAAAAAATTAATGACTGATTTTTTAAATTCATTATTCTTCAATTTATTATAAAATATATGATTATTTAACATGTATTAAACTTTAACAAAACGCAAACTAAATTACCTTCAAGACAATTCTATAATCTGAAATAGGTGCTCTGCCTGTCCATACAGCAAACTTGCATTCATCTCCTTCAATATGTTCTGTCACACCAAGCTCTGATGTCTGAAATATACATAAAATTAAACTAACTACAAAATATAATAACAATTCCACATATATATTATTTTTATTATTATCATCAGCAATAATTATCTTCTTTAATGGACTATTAAATATTTTCTAAAATAAAAAAAAATGAATTACCTGAACATTCACATATTATTTCCAAACATAAAAAACAAATATTTGGACTACAGCTGACCAGACATTTATCGATGTAACATAAAAATTTAGCTTCTTTTTAATTTGCATCAAATGGCAAGTGACATTCTTTTTTAAGAAAGCTTTAAAAGTATGTTTTGGTAGTAAAAAAAAAAGATTAATCTTTTAAGCCTTAGAAGCTAACACCTAAGTTTAGCACTTACTAAAATCAAAATGGTTTGTCCAATTTTCATAAACTGTTAAAATAGATGAAATGTTTGTAAAGTTTCATGCAAAATTTCAAATTTGTATCTTTATTTATAAAATAAATTATTATTATTTTAATTAATGTTTTTCAATAAATCAAAGATTCAAGATCTAAGATGTTATTCTAATACTGTTTTAATTGTAAATTGAATTTTACCATTTACCATGACTTTAATTTCAATTTTTGATTTTACAAAGAAATTTCAGCTGAAACTATTAAAGTTTTTTCCCCTCTCTGATTTAATATAGCCTTGGTCTCGTGGATAATGTTGTAGCCTGTTGAACAATTATGGACAGTACATATTATCTTGTACCAATTGATTTGTTCATCTATAGTGCATTTACATAACAATACTAATTTATAATAAAAATATACTATATTATAATAACTCAAACTTTTAAGTATTTTAAATACCCAGGGAAAAGATTCTGATGTATTCTCTATTATTTTTTTATATATCCTTGAAGAACAGCTAACAGACCATATATAAATATTAAAACAAGCATTATATCAGAGCACTCGAGATGAAAAATATAAACTGTACTGAAGTTTTTTGCTTAAATGTGGATCACTGCTGGCTCAATGTGTAGCTAAACATTATCCATATTTAGCTAAACAGGGAAGTTTACCTAATCCTTAAAAAATAAATTTCTACTTATAATCAAATTAAAATTGATAGAGAAGCCAAAGTCCAATTTATTTTAAAAAAATACTTGATCTTCCCTAAAAATAAGAGACAATCAGTGATATAATGTTTCTGATATTTCTAATGATTCTGTGTGATATAATGTTGATTTGAGTTTCTTGAAACTCTGGAAGTAAAGAAAAGATTGCTTTACAAAAGAAACGGGTAATTTAAAAATAAAAATTTGAATTTTTAATTTTACATAAACATTTATAAATTTTTAATTTTATATTTTATTGAAATCTGATTTAATTTTGTATTATTGAACACAGATATTAAGAATCACTATTGGCTCTTGAGGTTCAATAAAAGAAATATATTTTGTGTTAGATATAAAAACACTTTTATAAAATAAAAAAGATTCTGTTACAATTCATTACAGCTTAAAGCAGGATGTATTTTGATCTAGTATTTATGAATGACTTGCATCTGTTCACAGGAATCTGTCATCAAAATTGGATACACATATTTTTAAACCAACAGAAATATCATATAAGAGTAATTACAAAGTTGAATGATACAAATTTTAAAAAAAATCAGAAAACTTTTGAAAATACACGAATTATGATGTTACTGCTGATGTTTATAGCAACACATTACTAATTAAACTAAAAATAATCACAATGACGATGAAAACATTGGAAAATGTGAAGTACTTTGAAGAGTATAAAATAAAATTACAAATAACACAAAATGACTCCAAGACTTTTGTATTGAAGTAGGCAAGATTTGTATTGAGGTTTTTCCCTTACATTTTTACATATTTCAAAATACCACTCCACAAAAACAATCATAAGGTAAGTAGAAAGAAAGAAAAACAATCTATTTTCCTTAATCAGAAGACGATGAAAAAATTTTAAATAGGTCAAAACTAGAGAATGAGTGGTTTAAGAGAACAAGAAGTTTGGTCCTGAATAAAATGGTCACTGCATCTCTTGCAGCATGATAGTTTGCAACAACTGGGGAGCCCCTTACTGATAATACTATTAAGGTTGCCAAGTGAGAAATACATTCAATAAGAAGAAAACTAAATGTATAATATAAACAACAAGAAGTAGAACAAGTTGGACTGTTCAAGTACTTTACAAATCTTGGTTAGCAAAGCATTATAGTACCCATGAAGTAAAAATAGAAAGGAACAGCTAAATTAGGTTCAGCAGAAGGAATGGGCTGCCATGTGGTAAGCTCAAAAAAAAGTTTAAGAAAACAGACAGAATGATTTTTATGACATACACCGATTCAAAGAGTTGAGACATTAAGAAAAGAAAATGGAAGTATATAAATAAGTATCTGGGGAAAGACTGAAAAATGAGTTGGCTCAACAAAATAATAAATTAAAGTAGTCTACTGAAGAGAACAGAAGAAAAAACATCAAAAACACAAAATTAAACTGGATATCAATTAAGAAGGAACTACCTACCAATGAATGTAGATGGGAAAAGTAGGAGAAAAGGTAAAAATGAGATAAAACACAATAGGTAATGGGCAACTTTAAGGTCTATGTCAGGTATACATAATAAAAAAAACTTATGCAATATAGACAAGCTTGATTATCATCTTATATGTTAAAACCTGGCATACAGAAAAATATCAAATATTAACAACACAATAATATTCTACAATCTGTGTCCTACATAAAATTATAATCTTTAAGATAATAAAAGATGGAGTGAATTTTCCTTAAGAATTTAAATTCATATTTCCTATTTACATTTAACAAATATTTACACTTAACATTAAGTACTATATATTTTTTTTTTAAATATAGAAAAACTTACCACAAGTTTATTTTTGTATATATATTTTGCTTTCCCTGATGAATCTTTAACTTCTTTACTAAAGACTAGATACAATTCAAAAAGGAAACAATGACGTTCACGTCCCTTTCTTATAAGTAATTTAGGATCCCAAACATGTAATGTGTCCTGAAGTACAACCTCCCCCAATTCTTCCAGACTGGTATCACAACCTTCTAATAATGATAAGTGTAAAGCATCATTTGCTTTCTTTGGAACATTTAACATAACTTCTAGACCATCCTATAAAATAAAAAACAACAATATTAATTTAAATAATGAATTCTTAATACAGATTATCTAATTTATTTAATTAAATATAAGAATGAAAAAGAAACACATTTTAAAATTATAAAAATATTTACAGAAATGATCATAACAACAGAAACCACTATACCTATAACCGTCTTACTACATATTAATAATTAATATGCAGAATAATACTATATCATCACGACTCAAAATCTACCACTGCCTGATATAGAAAGAAATAAAGAAGATAAGAGAAAGTTAAAAGAAAACATATGTAAATATACATATAAGAAAACAGTGTTCCTACTGGACATTAGTATTTTGGTGAGATGCACTTCCCTATATTCTTCTGTCTTGTTATAATCAAAATATATTTGCTACAACATACATCCTCAATTATTTGCTTCTAGTAATCTGATATTATTACATCCCTGAAGTTTTTGCATCATCATAATTATTGTTTAGTTTTTAAATGCAAAATAATTTATATAGTAATAAATAATTTACTCATTGAAAAATCATCTGTAGATTTAATCTTTATGCTGATTTAATAAAATTTACTCACTGAAATTCAACTGTACATTTTAATCTTTATGCTGATTTAATAGAAGATGAAAAGAGTGGGGAACTGACAGATGCTCTCCAAAGAAAAATTAATAAATTTTTGATTTTAAAATATAAATTAAATAATTTTTCTTGTAACATTACTTTTTTTAATTTTCATGGTTATTCTACATAAAAAATTGCAATAGAAATTTGAATATGTCATAACTTGCTCAAAGTGATTATAGATTTTTGATATGACTTTGGATTTTAATAATTGTACAAAATATTAAACACATTTCAACATTTTTTATAGAGGCAAACAAATGTTTTCTGTCCTGGTGTTCATGCTCCTGAATTTTTTTTGACCAAAAGCAGATAATACCGCTTAATACTTTTTGCTTACACCATCTTCAAAAATAATCTCTACATAATTTAAAATATAAAGTTATTTTTAAAAAAAAACAAGCACAGTAAATTTCAAAAGTCTGATTCTGCAATTTTTTCTTGTTTGGATATAGTTCCTAATAAATTCTTCTTAATATTTTAAAATGTTTTTACAAATATTCTTAATATTTTTGAGCTTATTCATTTCACTGCAATGACAATGTAATTAGCAATCATTCAGAAGCTGTCAAGATACAACAATACTTTACAGGGTACAGACTTAAGCTTTGAAAAATATTTATTTTTTTTATTTGCAGATGGAGAACCAAATTCATCTAAACACCGAAACCAAATGTTGATTTTATTTATATGAAGTCTGTCCAAAAGGTAAAGATTTTTTTCTGAAAAAGGTATTTAAATGTGAACAAGAGAATTTACAGTCTTTTGTGACTGTAGACAGGCATGAAATTTACAATCTTTAAGTTTTTTTTTGACATCTAATATACATATATGGAGTTCATGAAAAAACTTTCATTAAAATCTAACAAATACAAACATAAATAAAACCAGTTGTAGAGCATATTAGAGTTTCTAGAAACTGCTTAAAATGTTTAATTATAATTTATACATATTACAGTAAAAATAAACACAATACGTATTCTCATACCTTAATTTCACCTTGACCTTCATCACAGCATGACTGTAAATCTTTTAAAAGAAGTTGATATTTAGTAATTCTTTGTACAGGTTTAATAAGGTACGCAGCAATAGGATGTTCAACTTTATGCTTTTTCTGCAACTCTTCAAAGAAACTACCACCATGCTGAACTAAAAGTGAATTCGATTCTGGTTTGTTTTTACAATATTTCACATACATATCAAATTTTATTGCCTGAAAAGAAAAAAAATAATTGTATTTATAATTAACGTCATTAGTATAAAAAAAAAAAAAAATAAATAAAATTTAAGCTGAGGATCTTATCACACATTAATTGCAGATAAATAAATTTCACTCACGTACTCACTTTTGAGCTAAAATTTTCCACAGTTCTGGTGTGTTTTTATTAAGACTCAGGTAGACTAACTTGTTGGCTAACAATGTACAGTGGTATTCATAATCATTGGAATCTAGCAGAAACTTTCTGTATCTTAACAATGATCATAAGCTGTATTCCATTATCTGATAACTTTAAAAAAGTATAATTACCTCAAATCTAAAAAAAAAGTTAGTGCTATCCTACAACTGATTTCCAATTGGCTACTAAAAATAAGCTTATTATCTTAACAATATAGAGTGACTGCAGAGTAACCGCTGTCTTTTTTTTATTAATTGCAACTTGGATATGTATTTCAACACAGAAGAAGGGATATTAAGTAATTCACAATTATTTTATTACTTTTAGTAATTATTAAACATTAAACTGACTGGCCAGACACTAGGCCAATCTATAATCTTGTTCAGTTCTTGTCCACAATTCATTCTGCTAAGTGCTGATAAATAGCAGCCAATAGAACATGGAATCAGTTACTGTTTTTTTACCAATTGTGAGGTGCTTAGGATTGTATTGTGTTAACAGTAATAATGTTATAACTGACAGACTGTGAATGAATGATGCTAAAGATTGGATGTGCACTTATTTAATTAAACAACTCAAAAAATTTCAAGCGAGCAATATTTGATAACTTTTTGGGACTTCAAGGGGATTTTACAGACACAATTTATAAAACCTGGAATGATGAAACATTAGGAGTTGATTGTAAAATACTGAAGAAGCTTAAAAAGTCACCTCAATAAAAAAGGGACAGGATGCAGAAGAGTTTTATTCATGTGCATGACAAAATTACTTGGTTTATCACCTGTAGAGGTCACATAAAGGCTTCATATGAACAGTTCAAATTGAACATTTTCAACTGATTCAAACACCAGAAGGTTCAGCATCAATTGAGTACCACCTCTTTATCAAAATAAAAGTTTACGGATCACATAATGCTTGTTAACCAATGAGAACCATGGTGGAATATGTGGCTACATAAATGATCAGTTCTTTGATGAGGGTTATGATAGATATCTGAATTGCTGCATTTAATGAAGAAATGCTGATATTACATGAATAAATGATTTTATTTCACATATATATATATTTAGTTAGGTATATAAAAGTAAACAAATTAGATTCATAGCAATTAAATAGGGACTAATTAAAGGAATTAATCTTCCATATTAAATGCTAAACATATTTGAAAATTTTTTAACATATAAATATTTAGATACTGAATAATTAAAGTTGAATTCAGATTTTTTTTTTAATTCTTTAATTTGTTCATAATATTTTTTATCATTTATAAAAATTATTAAAAAAAATAAATTACCCATGTAACAAAACAATGTCCCACATCTTCAGGCATTGTTTCATATTTTTCTAATTCTTTTAAGAAGACATCTCTATGAAAATCTCTGATGTCTTCAATATTTCCAAAAATAACATCTTCACGGCCAAGAATTCCAGATGGCACATTTGGATGACTTCTCATTTCATCTAAAAATACTTTAATACAAATATCTAAATCTTTTACATATGTCCGTTCAGTCTGTAGCAGTTCAGCCATAATGAACCTGAAAAAAATTACAAAGTGATAAATAACATTTAAAAATTAAATAAACTAAACCATTATATAATATGCATTACAAAATAAACAATTTTGGATTACATAAAAAGCAACCAAACTTACCTAATAATTACCAGATTGATAAATAAGACAAATATTACACCATCTACTGTCCAGCAATAATGAGAAAATAATTTTTACAATTTTATAAAATTATTAAAAATTTAGAAGTTTATCAATAACTTGACTAAAAATGTATCCATCCATTACAATAATAAAATTGTATAACAAATTATTTTTCATAAAAAGTTAAAAAGGCAGAATCTTCATATCACAGAATCAATAAACTTACAATAATTTTTGAAAAATATTGATGGCAATTATTAGTAATTAATTATTGACTAAGTTCATTAGCCACTAAATAGAGACAATCAATTGTACTCTAGTGCTGTTAACTTTGGTAAACAATGGGAATCAGTTTATTAGATTTGATTTTGAATGCTAAAATTTCCTCTTTAACTCTTGCAATACTTTCAGCTTCCAGCATGCTCTCAAAGATTTTCTAAGTACTATGAGATGTTTGTTGCTGTTATTGTTATCATGGGATATATTATGAAATATTTTATGTAAAGACACGATTCAATATTTTTGGCTTGTACTATCACACTTATTAAAAAATCAATTCAATAATTAAAGTAATTAATTTAAACATTAACCAAACAGTATAATAAAATGTTTTTACAAAAATTAATTCAGAATATTTTCGTTCAATTTACTGATCATCCTCAGTAACTGATGCTGCTGTTTTTCACATGCACTGGTGTCATCTTATGTGTTTTTTATGCTGGTGTCAGCACTTTTTTTTTTAATTATGTCTGTACATTTAGAATGTTGTGTTTTTGAGTAAGTTCATTTATATAATTCACAATGTGGTCTTTTGTTAAGCATAGAGTATCAAGGTTCAATAAGTCATTATAAAAGTTCAAATTTAAAATTAATATCATTACCAACCATCATGTACAATAACATAGCAAAAATAAAAATAAAACTTACTCTTTCCTTCGAGCTGAACGTCTCTTTTCCTCATTTAATTCTTTAGTAGATTCTTTAACTTTTGCCTCAATATTTGGATCTGAATTACGATCAATGGCTAACTCTTGGCGATTTTCTGCTTCCATTTCTGCCTGGATTCCAAGCCTGCTTTCCAACTGGGAACTACAAAAATATTAATTAATAATTAAAACGATATGATAAAATAAGGAAATCAGTTTTATATAAGAAAAAAATGAAATGTTATTTTGAAACTCAATCCATTGAGCAAATAATACTCAGTGGATTATGTCATATACTTACCTACGAATGAGCGATAACAAAAAGATCACTTCTCACTTAATTTCTTTTCTCTTTTCCTTGCATTGTATTCCCATTTTCATTAACTTATTAGAAGAGGGAGTAAGAAATATACCTATATAAATTGAATCATTGGTCATATTTTTTTTACTCAAGGAGATATTTTGGTTACATAATTAAAGATATTTTACAATAACAAATTACATAATGCAGTAAATTAATGAATGAAGAAAGGTTTAAATTGTAGTAGAACAGCCTAAAGAATATTAAATCTGCCAGAAAGATTTTTCATTCAGCTTTGCTGGAAGGGATTAAAAAAATAAAAACATATTACAAAAGACATAAACTAATCCTCTCAAATTAAAAAATCTGTAAGGCAATAGGATTTTTGTTCCAAACAAGTTCATAAACAATTTTTGTATACAAATACACATAAAATGTGCATTAAAATAAATACATATACATATGCTCTGTGTATGTAGAAACCTCTTTAGCATAAAACAGAGTTCATTAAAAAGTTGTTGCAAGAAATAACATCACCAAAAGAGAAACTTGATTTTCTTTAATTTTGACATATCTTCTAGTGTACAACAGAATTTTATTTGAGGCTGTCATTGTAATAATAATAATAATAATAATAATAACAATGTTCAATAATAAATATGTAAAGAAAAACGTTACGAAATTAAATCACCGAATAACTTCTTTGCGTACATATTAAGCAAAATGTTTTTACTGTCAAAAGATAAATTCCGAATGCAGTCAGTCATTCCTAAAAAATATTTCATGAAATACTGTAAAGTTTCATTCATATCTTTAACTTTAGTAAATTTTTTTATTTTATTTATGTTATTATAAACTTGTGTTATAAGCTAATAAAAAATCTTATTATTGACAAATTGCTTGTTATTAATGTTTTTACGTTTGCTCAGTAAAGTAATCCTTGTGAAAAATTCAAAATCACTGTGATGTACAATATTTAATTTGAATTGCAAATAAACAAGACAATCGTTATTTACATTTTTTAAATTTCATGCATGATCATAACAATATGAGTTGGCCAAATTATTAATAGTAATTAATAGTTTGTATATCCAACCTTATCCTAGCTTATTTAGGTTTTAATATTTTTTTAACTTAATTACAATACAGAATATATTTTGTGACTAATTATATTTCAGCATCCTGAACATTTGCAACCATAAAAATATGTGCTAGAGCAATAAAGTTTATGAAATACACCAACACTAAATTTTAATTAAAATAATCTACACTAAGTATAGAGATCAACCTTCTGACTAGTTGTTAGTGAGAGTTGTTAAGATGTTGTACTAAAAATAGTACAATGTATGTTAATTTTGTTTATTATGACAATTAGAATTTAAATTATTGACAAATAAGTGAATTACTGAAAAACACCAAATCTGACTTTATACACTTAGGTTTGGGATATGATGTCAATGATAGTGAAGTCGTTAGGTTACATTAAACTTAACGATAATGATAAGTGTTAAAAATACTGTTTTTTTTATTGTTTTTACATGCTGTAAGACATTGAAAAACAGTATAATAAAAAAATACTTTCTCATTTTATTAAATAAAAATAAAACCCTCATAAAATAAACATACCGATATTTATCCATTCTAGAAGAGAAATCTTTGTAACGGTTATCAACAGCAGCCACCCACTGCTTAATAGCAGCTGCATGAGCATGTCCTTTCTCAACTAAACTATCAGCTAACTGTAAAAGAAGTTTGACTCTTTCTCTTGTCTCTTTAGCAGTTCCTTTAAATTCATTATGTTCCCTTAATAATTTTTCAGTTTCCTCCTAAAAAAATAATTTAAAAATCAAATATTTATTTATATCGATAGTAAACCTAAAAGTAAAGTAAAATGTCTAAATGTAACCTAAATATAAAGAAAACATTACAAAAATGATTCTTTTGTAATGACCAAAGTTTAATACAAAAATACATAAGATCATACAAAGATTAATGACTAAATTACAGGCAAAAGAAAAACAGCTTTCATACTATAAAAAAATGTCATGGTAAAAAATAATTAAGTTAAAAAAAAAATCACTTTTTGACAAGAAAAAATACTCCATATTATAAATTTGATTAATGGGAGATTGCAATTTAATGCATAAGTCTGCTGGAAGTATCTTCTGCATTGTACATATTACATTTTAAAATTAAACAAGTAAATCTACCTAAAGTATTTTAGAATAACTACAGTTCAATCAGTAGATAATAAAACTCAATAACTTGATCTACAATAAAAAAAAAAAATTACATCATATATTACATAGCAAAATTGCTTAGAATTCAAAGATTCAAGGACTGAACAAGACCATAGGTGCTTTTATATTCCATGCCATACAAAACTACCTGTCAAATCATAATAATATAGTGTTAAGTAAAACCATAATGATTGTAGACAACATGACATATAAGTCACAAGCTACTCCCAAAAATAATATAGCCATTTTCAAGAATAAAAAGACGTGACAAGCTTATGAGATAAAATGACAAATGAGAGGTTTATAAACTCATTTTTTAGGGAATGCCATATCAATCTGATTAGACCATTGAGATGTAAAAGATATTCATCTCAGGAAGTGACAACTTCACTCAGTTCATCACAGTAATACTGACTATATAGTGAATTGGTATTCACTTAGTTTCTCTTAGTTAAAAGCAACTCGGAATGATAATTCTTGAACTTCAGATTTATATGCAACACAGCTATAAAAAAATCAGATCACAAAGTATAAGCAGCAAATATTTCTATTATGAAATGATTTATTACATACATTCCTTCATTTTAGTAATATTACAGTAAATTAAATAACAATAACTTGGATTCTGAGATTTTGCAGATGTCAAATTCAAGGTAGAACTTTTAAATATATTTTAACCTTTTTTTTGTCAGAATATTTTAGTCACTGAGGTTTAATTATTAGCAGTGTCAAATATCCAGCTTAATTAAGAGAAAATTAAATGTAATTTGACAATATTTGAAGAATCAGACTGTAATTACTTATGAGGTGAATGCAAATTTAATCTCAAAATAATAATTAGTTAATAATGCTAAAAAGAATCGGTAAGTAAAAATATTCAATGTTTGACTTTTACATTACTTTCTTTTCTTTTCTTTCTTTCTTTTAATGGATGCTGCTAATATGAACTGTAGCTTTTATCTAATTAGTGAAGATGAAAATAAATGATAACATTCTGTAACTTCACATTAATTCAATCAAACTTTTCAAATAAGGATTGTCACACTAACCAATTGGTCAAATTTCATATTAAAAACAACATGTATGTTTTTATTTAATAACTAATTTGATGAAGTTAATTAAAAAGAAAATTAAAATTGGTAATTACTAATATGAAACTTTTTCTCTTCTGCAGCACAATTAAATTTTTTTTTTTTTAAATAAGTAAGAAAGTACTCTTTACGAGCCAATTTTAACCTAGTATGGTTCAGAACAAATAAAACTTAAGGAAATAGATAAGATTAACACTATGTTCTAATTAGTTACAACAATTTAATAAGAATTCCAAAAACTGCTGATTTTTTGTTTAACTTGTACCCTTTTTTTATAATACATAAAAAAATCAAACAGGCAATTAAAATAAATCAAAACTAAAACCAAATATTTACACAGCACATTTCACAATTATTAATATTCAAAAAACAAAAAACTATGCGCATATTTAACATCATAAAATAAGATTATTTCATGACAAAAAGTGTATGAAGGTTGTATGAGCAATGCAGCAATATAAACATGATGTATTAAATCATTCTGGCACACAACTGGCTGACCAAACAAACATTTAGTTACTAACATTGATACAAATACACTCAAAGAGAGGAGGGTGAGAAGAGATGAGAAAAAGGTAAAAAATAAAGCAGGAGAATCTACTTTGGCTCAATATCAAAATAGCAAATCGAACCTAAATATAACACAATATAAACATTTAATTAATAAATATTGTTAATTGTTTTACAGATCCTTATCACACTGAGATTTTAAAAATTTAAAGTAACACATTTTTATGAAAATGTTATTTGTGTTATATCAACATACATTTCTTTAATACATTACACTCATAACAAGAAATAATTTTCAACAGTAACCTAATTTAAATCTTTAGTAAAAGGAACATTAATAACAAAATATTACATAAATAATTTGTTTTTAATAATAACTAATTTTGAGGAAGATCATAATTTATTCAATTAATCTTTTATGAGATAAATATTTACAAGGTCTGATAAAAAAAATAATAATCTGATCTCGGTTTTTACTTGGGAAGTAACTGGCGCCAAAAGACGTAGCTAAACACAGTACTACTGTTAACATTACTGGGCATGAATGTTTTTTGTAAATTTCAATAATGAATAAAATCTGCTGAGTATAGAATAAATCAATATTCAGTACAATTACCATAAACTCATAAACATACTTTATAGAACAAAGGTTGAAATTATAAACGCATGAACATAACATCAGAGGCCATTTTTTTAAATCATTTTATATATGAGAGTACGGGTCAAAGGGTAAAGCGAACTTTCAGCTTTGTATTAACAAGAACTGGCAGCAATATAGGTACAATAAGGTGCATGCTAAGCCATATTTGATGTTAATGGTGGATATTTGATGTTAGTTCCAGATTAGGTGCAGTGAGTGGGTAAAGGACATGATAAGTTTCTAGTTGTGTGATTTATGTACACAGTAAGTCGGAAGAGTTCCCAAACTAAATTAAATAAAAATACAGATTTAAAGATAAACAAATTTACTCACATCAGCCCACTACATAGAACCCTTATCTAGTTATATACTTGTTGCAGCACCGGCAGAGCCCGTCGTCAAACGCTCTGGAGAAACCACTTTGTGGGATTGCCTTCTTGGTGCAAGTCCTTTGGATGGCCAGAATGTTGTCAAAAAAGAAGCCTTTGATCTTTAACTTGACTTTTAGGAACAGAAAATAGTCTACTGGAGCCAAGTTGGGTGAATAGAGAGGGAGGGATAAGATGGTAATTTGATTTGTGGTGTAATACATGTTAAAATTGTTGCTATGTGTGCTGGGGCATTGTCGTTCAATCAAGAGAGTTCAACTGCCCGGATCTCGATACTCAGGCCGGATTTGACAAATGCGATGCATCAGGCATTTCATTACTTCCCAATAGAATTTAGAATTCATGGTTTGACGAGTTGGGACAAATTCATTAAAAATCAGGCCCTTTGAGTCGAAGAATGCAATCATCATCATTTTCACTCTTGATTTTTGCTGCCTGACTTTCGCTGGTCTTTGTCCTTCAGAACTCAACCAAGCAGCAGACTGACGCTTCGTTTGCGAATCATACATGAAGCACCAGTTTTCATCCCCAGTTACAACTGTTTGCAAAAAATTCAGCTCGCTATTGGCAGTTTCAACAAAGTCTTGAGCAGCAGAAAGACGCACCTGTTTTTGTTCTTCAATAAAGAAGTGTGGAACTAAACGAGAGTACACCTTTTAGTGGTTCATTGTTTTGTTAGAATTGTATGTACCACATCTTTACCAATGTTTAGCTTTTCTGCTATGGCCAAAAGGGTAAGATGAGGTTTTTCGAGCAGGAACACATTTATTTTCTCAATGTTTTTGTCATGATCAGCTGTTGACGGCCTCCTGCTTTGTTCATCATCCAATGATTCTCTACCATCTTTAAACTGCTTCCATCACGTGTATGTTTTAATTCGAGATGCAGCTTCATCACCACATGCTTACTGTATCATGGAATAAGTTCCAACGAAAAATTTTTGAAGTCGTATACAAAATTTTATTGCGCTTTTTTGTTCCATGTCGGCGGCTCACACAAGATCACATGAACACAACCTATGAGGCCAAATATAACTCGAGACTGGAGGGATGAAACGTGATGAAATTTTGTACAAACTTGTCTGACATTGTACTACATAGTTGCTTGGTTGACCAAAAGAAGGTGCTATTTGTATCGACCACAGAAATTTTGTTCAGAAACTTTTCAGACCTACTATGTATGTCTGATATACTGAAGCGAACAACGCCGGCAAAAGTCCATCAACGCTCTGCAGTCTTTGCACACAATCATGTGTAATAACTTCAGTATATTATCATACCAATTGTAATGATAAAATATAACAGAGCAGTAGACATTTAGTGAAAATTTAAGGAGGTTTTTTGACACTGACATTTGTGACATGTTGATAACTTTTTTTTTGACTACCAAGGAATTTTCCATCATACATATCCCATTTCAGTATTATTATGTTTTACATTTATATTAATAAATATTATAAACAAAAAGTTCTCCATTGCCTTCAAGATGTTCGGTTCAAAAGATCAGACATACGTAGATCACACAACTAGAAACTTGACCATGACTAGAAACCTTTGCCCATTTCCTTCACCTAATCTAAAACTTAACTAACATCAAATATACCAGACTTAGCCTACCTTTAATCTACCTATAATGCTACTGTAATCCCTTGTTATTGCAAAGCTGGAAAATGCTGCTTAACCCTTGACCAGTAGACTCATATATTAAAGATTTTACATAAATGGCCTCTGATGTTATCCTAATATATTTACAATTTCAATTTTTGTTCTACTCAGTATATTTATGAGTTTATGGTTATTGTACTGAATATTGCTACATTTTGTAGCCAATACATTTTATTCATAATTTTAAATCATGTAGCAGTAAGAAAAAATAAACAATAACAACTAAACATACAGAAAGCTGTTGTATCTGTACCACCACCATACTACTCTAGTGTTTCTTTATTATTGCGACTGGTACTGTTGTGTTTAAGTTCTTGGTGTGGTTGTGTTTAAGTTCTCTAATGTTACTTTATTATAGGTCATTATTAGCCCAGTGTTTGAGGGTAAAAATAGAGTGTTACCTCATAATTCTTTTGGATATCGATTTTCATGAAAATTTGTAATTAAGCTTATTCAAACCTATGCTTCAAAAGTTATATGTTCCTGAAGTGTGCTTCCTGTTTTTTGGGGGTGAAAACTAACCCTTATTAAAAAAATTCAAAAACCACATATTTTAACGTTTCATAGGTTGAAATCATGTTTAAATATGTAGAATAAACATTCTATTATGTTATGGAATATAACTTATGGTGTTTTATTACGTCTCAACCCTTAGAAACCACTCCATATGATGAAATTAAGAAAAAATTAGTTTTCAACAGTTTGAAATATTTTAATCGTGCATTTATAATGAATTAAAATTCCTTTACTGTTTATAATATAATTTATGATTTATTGTAACATTTCAACCCTTAATAACCACCACTTATGAAAAAATTTATTAAAATTATAGATGTAAATGTTTTGTAGCTCAAAATCATTTAAATGTATAGAATAAACATTGTTTCATATTCTGAAACATTTATGAAATATTTATGTGTTACAACATTACAACCCTTAGAATCCACCCTAATGATAAAAAAAAGTTCATTTTCAACAGCTTAAAATGTTTTAATGGTGCATTTATAATGAATTATAAACGTTTTATACCTGTTAATATAATTTATTGCAACATTCCAAACCCTACAAACCAGCCTTGTGATTAAAATTAACAATCATATTTACTTAAAATTAAAAACTGAAATTATAGAATGACTAACGCAGAGAAATAAAAATTTTATGTGCGTTATAATAGCATGTTTTATTATTATAACTATGGATCATCACAAGAAATGTCATCACATGTTGTCAGTTACAATTGTCATCAGAGCATGTTCCACACATCGGGTTACAAAAAAGCATACACACACACAAGTATGAGGATATACTTAAGTAGATATGTAGTTATATGTGTTCACATGTATTCATAAATGCTCTGAAACTGTCGAGAATATAAAAATTTACATGCTTTGAAAATTTCACTGAAAAAATGCGATTGGTTTTTCAACGATAACTTCCTTAATTTTTTAGCTACCCAATCGCTCAAAAAACCATTTTGCAGGAAATTTCAAGAGCTACAAGGCATGTAAAGTTCAGGTTCCTTGAGCCCTTTTATTTTTTTTTAATTTTTGAGTTTAAACGGCTTAGGGAAGGTGGTTCTTGCACTCAAATGCAAGCTTCTAACAGTGATATCTCAATCAATTTTTATTCTACAGAAATAAAAAAACCCAAAATTTTCAGTAAAAAATAAATAATAAATAAATTTTTGTACTTTAGCATTTTTTTACATATTTTCTTTAGTTTTGAATTATTATGTAAGAAAGAAAATTTTTTAAGAAATTACAAAATGTTTTTCAAATTTGAATCAACCTTTTTTCAAATCTAGGCATTCCAAACTGATCAAACTTCTAGAACCTATTTTAGTACTTAAATAAAGTAAACTGTAAAAGGATTACATTCAATTCCAATTCTTGCGGAAAAGTCATTTGTTTCATTGCTGATTTTTTCTCTGAAAAAGTAAGATGACCATTTTATTTTCATCATAACTCGTTAATTTTCATCCTAATGACTTTTATCAAAGCTGGTTTTAAAGGTCTTTTCAAGTATTTTAAAAATATCCTATAAGTTTTCCTAGAAAAATTTTCCGTTTTTCCATTATTTAATGTTGAAAGGTTCAACTACAGTTTTTGGTGAACAAAAAGTTACCTTCAACGAGCATAATTCGATTCATATTACATCTTCAGAAATAAAAAAAAACAATCTCTTTTTTATTTTATAAGCTTCATTTTTACTAGTAATAATTTTTTTTGATAAAACGTAAGTTTTTTAAGGTATTCGTGAAAAATCATCCAGTGGTTGAATGAAAAATCAACATTTTCAATCACGAATAACCCAAAAAGTATTAACTCTTCAAAAAGTTTTTATAGACTTTTTTACTTAGAATTTATTCCTCCACTGATTTCTGCAATTATTTTGAATGTAACAATTTCCACCCTCGAGAAGGAATGGCATCCAGCCCCAAGGTAAAAACATACATCGGCATTATATAACTTTTGTTCCTTGAGTTATTCTCTAATTACTGTTCAAATTTCATGTCAATCGGTTTTGTCAGAAAGAATTCTGACACTAGACTATATGGAATCTTTCTGATAGTAAAGTATTAACATATATATATTTTTTTCTGAAAATTATGTAAATGATATTTTCTTAAAATTATATTGTAATTTACATAATATTTTAATTTATATAAAAAATTATTATTCCATAAAAATTGATGAAGCATGAATACTAATGATGACTAGATGAGTAATGAAACAGTTGATCATGACATTGAGGCATGAAACCAAATTCTAATAGATGTAATGAGAGATCTGAGTGGAAAATAAATAATAATTTTGTTGTAGACAATTTTACATTTGTTAATTGATATTTAAAACACAGACTTCAAATTCAATGAGTTTTGAAAATATTTTATCATATTTTTTTAAACTCATCACAAGTATATTTTGAATGCTTTAAAATTCAAGATTCTTAGGCTTAGAGTCCTAATTTTGCAAGAGAAATTTATTTCTTGAAATTTTTTAATAAAATCCATTGCATGAGCAAAGAAAAAAAATCAGATCGTTCAAATTTAATAATATTTGTAAAAGTTAATAGAAAATTAAAGGGCTACTAATCTTTTTGTTTGGAAAGTGCAATTTTGTTATTTCCTGAAAAAGTAAAATAACTATTTTTTATCAGTATTGGATACCCTCCAAACAGAAAATATTTTAATTTAAGATAAATATATAAATCATGATATAATAAAATCAATAAAAATAACCCAATTTTTATAAATAAAAAATCAAAAGAAAATTCAGACTATCTTTTAAATTTTATAAGTGAAAAACATCACTTTATCTTTTAACATACATCTATCATGAAACATCTAACTATGTTATGCGATTTAGTCATAAATTCAAAATCCCATTGCATGAGAAATACGAGTAACACACATTCTATACAACACAACTAACTAAGGAAAAATTACACATAAATTTAAACGTAATTTAACAATTTTTAAAGATCATTAAATAAACTGGTAAAAGAATGATTTGACTTGAACAAGTGTTTCAAAGATTTAGATGAACATCACTTTACATATATATACAAATGATCATCTTGCTTTATAGGAAAAGATAATATATAATTAATACCTGAGTGCCACCAACTGATGTGTGGGTACTAAGATAATGTTCACCCGTCTCGTGTATCCATTCTAAAGCTTGTTGAGCTGAACGTTCAAATAACACAAATTGTTGACATTGATCAAGACGCTTCTTGCGTTGACTCCAGTGCTCTAACACCTTGTTCTCTTGACTCAGTAGCTTTTCCAGAATAACTAAACACATTAATAAAGATAATATGTTAGAAACATTTAAACTACGTAAAGTATGAAATAAATAATGAACAGTTTAATAATACAATTAACATTATAATTAGAGCAGGTGCTTGTTTTTAAATTTACTAGTCGATTGGTACTTTGATAGTCATTAAAATATCACTGAACTCAATTCTACCTTAATAAATAATAATTTTAATAACATTTATAAAAGTTACCTTAAATTAAAAAAAGAAGCAACCTTTAATTTAATTGTTCAGCAGTTTATTATGAGATGAAATCAGGGGAAGATTAATCCATATCCAAAATAAAACTGAGCTAACAACTGATAGTAAAAAATGGAGCTAGTAATATCTTCAGTATGAATTTTGTGCCACTATTACAGTTACAAATATTTTACAGTACTCCTTTAATATTAAATTAGTCATCACATAAACTGCTATTTTTAAAAATTAAGTTTGACCAAGACATATAAAGTAACAAAATAATTAAAACATTTGCATTAAATGTAACTAATATTTGTTGCACAACAGCAGCAAACTGAAATGGATCTATCATAACCATTTTCTATAATGATAATTAAATAATACATCTGCAACTGTACTACTACTAAAAGTGTAATTAATTTTTTTATTTTATGAGTAGTTTACCTTTTAAATCAAAATTTTCATTCATTCAAAAACACTTACAAAAGATGAGTAGGATACTACAATAAGTATTGCTGCCTAAAATATGATTAGAAACATAAGCTATGTAACAAAAGAATTACAAAGAAATCAAACTTGTACAAAAAAACAAAATTTACTTAGTTCCGAACTTGAAGAAGATTATTATCAATATTTAACATCAAAATACAAAATAAAAATTTAATTGAACTTAATAATCAAGTGTAAGTAACTTATTTTAAATGACAAATATATTACATTAGCAATAAATAAAAGGAAAGAAAGTAACTTAGTGAAACTAATTTCACTTACAACTCAGCTTAGCTAAACTGTCCAACTTTTTTTTATTTTTAAATAAGTAGATGTATTTAATTTATCCTAATTTGATCAAAGTATCATGTAATATTTAATAATTCTTTAAGAATTTAGTAATATTTATAATTTTACATGACCAAGGTATCATCAGCCTGTTATGCAACCCTCAAACTTGAAGGACTATGAATCTTTCTGTCAGGATTACCATATCCTACCTGAAAGTCATTTTAAGATACTAGTTAGTTACCTTTTGATGAAAGGCAAAAAGAAACTTTGCATCTGTCTATTTATGCGTAGTAAAATAAGAAGTCTAAAAGGAAAAGTGACAAGAGCTACTATGCTAAAATTTGCAATCAATAATGTTAATAATATTTAGAATAAAAGCTTGTCATAGATAAAAAGGAAAGAGAAATTCAAGCAACAGAGATTTAAAAAATCACTAGAGATGTACACTGCTGGACTAGCTTTGGAATATTTTTTTAGAAATGAGCTTCAGATATTTTTATTTGTTGAAAAAATTACGAACTTATATTAATCATCGTCAAAGAATGTCAGATGAAAAATTGTCTAAGTCAATATTAACTTATCAAACTTCAAGATAAAGAAATTGTGATAGATTGAGGAGAAGATGGTGTGATATTTCTTTGAACTGGAACAAGACCTTGGATTTATGCTGTTAGGTTAATGATGATGATGTAGACGTATATTCACTGAAATTTCCATAATGTGTTGTAATCTTAGATTTCTCTTTTATTTGCATTTTAATTTCATTAATAAATGAATTTCAGAAAAAATTAGTGTAGAAGTAGAGTTGACTTGTATTAAAAAAAACATGATGTATTAAAAAAATTCAGAATCAAAACAAAAATAATGTTGCTAAATACATCCAAGTGACAGTATTAAGTAGAATACCCTAGAGACACTTAATCCAAAATAGCTTGAGAAATCATTTTAAAAAAGGAAGAGAACATACGCATGCAACTTCAATAGAACTGATACAAATTCTGAATTGTTGATATAATTCTGATTGCTGATTGACAGAAAAGAGAAAATAAATATAAATTAATGAAAGAGCTATCCCAATCATAATCTATTAAAATCCCAGTTTTAATAAAGAAGGAAAATCAATTATGCTTGATAATATAAGGGTGAAATCACATCATACGGCCTTCACTGAGTTATGTAGAAAAATTTCCCAAACTATGCTACCAAATAGTAAATCAGTTCATAAAAAAAACTTACTTACTTCAGATAAATAATAAAAATAACCATCATTTTACAAGAATAGGATTACAACTACAGTTAAGTTGCCATAAACAACAATATCTTGAGGAAATACACCCATCAAAACTAATTCTTTAACACATTATCAAGTTGTTCTTATGATCTTAAGGAAAACCTTACTCTGAATTAATAAGACAGAATTGAGACAATAAAAATGATTTTTTAGTAAGTATTACGTACACAAGGGATAAATATGAAAAATTAAAAAATACAACTGCCAAAAAAAACATTGATGATAAATATTGCTCTTAATATAGGATAATTAAAGAGCGTGCAGGTGACAATTTTGCATATATTCTTTTTTCAATTTTTCAACCTAAACATATATATACATATATAAAAATATTTATATAGCCTATTACATTCCCGGTAACATAAGGATTCCAACATGTGGTCATACATTGAAACTGATTCAGCTGCTGAGCTGCTACGGTGGAACAAACATACATACATACATAAACAGTAACAATTACACTCCTGTTTAGGCAGTCATATATAAATACTAGTTAAATGAATAAAATTTATCATTTGATCTATGAAATGATAGATTTGAAAAATCTATCAGATATATGAGTCATTTTTTATTAATTCGCATTTCAATGCTCCATTCTGAATGATTCAGAAACCTCGCATCTCATACATAGATGCGAGTTATTCAAAAACTCATTTATCTGATCAATTTCTTAAAATTTATTTAAACATATATAAGTATGTACATATTTATATAGCCTAATGACACTCCCGGTAACATAAGGATTCCAATAAGGTCATACATCTAAATCAGTTCAGCCGTTGAGCTGCTATGGTGGAACAAACAAACATACATATGTAGATATACCCTAAATACATTTTACACTCTTTTTTGGGCAGTTGTGTAAAAATTAAGACCAAACAGAAACTTTTATATGAATAGAAGTAATTATCAAGAAACTAGTTTAAAAAATCCACTGTATATTATGCAACAATTACTGAATCTTAATCCTTACAATAATATTTTACAAATAAATAATTATTTGATAGTTGAATTTACCACAGCACCTTTCATTACCTTTTTGAATTTTTAGTCACATTAAGTAGTATTACATCATGATAGGACAAATTTTATAATATGAATACAAACAAAATGACAATAGCTGATACAAAATATTATCCTATCAAAAATAAACATCAGCTATAAGAACAGTGCAATGGTAAATATCCTGTTAGCCCTTTAACAGTGGTGGAAAGCGGTTTAAATTTTGTAACATAACTAGTAAATGCGCTCAGTGAAAAACATTAAATAACCCAATTTAAAACAACAGAATTATTATTGAGCTTTAAATGTTAAGTAAATCTAGTAACTTAAATAAAAAACTTTAATAGTATAAGTCCAACTAGGTGCTCTTACAAGAGATGAATTAAGCAACTGACACAGCACAAATACTTTGCAGAATAAAAAAAAAAGGAAGAAGATTACCTTTAACCCTAGTTTCTGAACCACTTTCAGATCCAGTATAATTGTAGTACTGAAGACTACGACTAGTATACTTCAGGAATGTCTCAGCAGTACGTCTTGCTAATGTGCACGCTTTTAAAAATGCTTCTTTCTGTTCTTGATGTTTGTTTATTAATTGTGCAACATTACCACTACTACACCAATCTTCATCTCGCTTATATTCACGTTCCAGGCTATCCAGCACAGAACAAACCTATAAAAGAAAACATAATTCTTAAATGTAATTTAAATTAAATAAGAATTCTGCAAGTCTAAAGGGATTTATCACAATACTTATAATAAATCAACGAAATCAATAAAATAACAGATAACAACACTACATTAAAAAATTCATTCAACATTAAACAACCCTTGCGTAAGAAAGATCTTTCTTTCGATGGTTTTTATGATTTATTTACAGCTAACAAAAAATTATATTTATAACTAACTTCCTACATCAAAACTGAACAAAAAATAATTCTTTTTTAATTTAATTTTTTGTGATATTCCAAGATTATTAACACCACAAATAACTTTATCTAAAACAACTATTAGTTTTTTGACTATTTTTTAAAATTTTTATTTTTTTTTAATTTAGATATCTGCATGATTTTAAAAGATACTTTTGAAAACGTTTATCATAGATTTAGAAATGCTTGTAACACGTTATGTAATCAGTAAATGTAATATATTTAGATTAAATTATATATTTTTTTTTTATTTTTCACTAGTTTTTTTTATTTAATGTTAACTGCCTTCAATTTTTCAAGATGCGCATGAGGAAAATGAGATATCCTGTGATTTGAACAATGCACTACTTTAACAATATTATAAATAAAATTTGTCTCAATTTTATTTAGTTATTTAAAACGAAACAAAATCAATTTTTCTGTAATACATGTTCTGAAAAAATTTGATAGTTTTATTCTGAATTAACAGATATCATACATAAAATAGATTGATGCAATTATTATTGTATTACATGTCACAAATATTCAAATGTTGTATCACATTTTCATGAGGCTATGATATGTAAGAAACAATTTTTACATCCTGTAAAAATGCACAGGATATTGAATGAATTAGAAATGTTACTTTTATATCCTTTTTTCCATGTTTGCATTTTCAAGTATATGTATTAATTTTATTGTGTATCTTTTTTAAACTGATTTAGCATTCATTAAATAATATTTAAAAAACAATGAAGAAATTTTATCATGTAATCATTTTACTCAAAATCTCTTTATTTCTGCTGAGACTTTGAATACAGCAACTGAAAATATAGGTAGAAAGATACTAATAACTATAGTTTCAAGATGCGCTGGTCAATATGAGAATGTAGCAATATAAAAATAAATAAATTTAATAAAAAAAATAAAAAACTAATATTATTTTTAAATTAAAAAATATAATTTTGAATAAATTAAACAATAATTTTATTAAAATTTATATAAAATCATTAAAAATACTCAATGGGTATTGGTGAAGAAGCCCAGCCTCAAAGAGCTCATATTTTTTCAATAGAATATTTCTTGCCATTAGAAATTTGCTCAAGATCCATTTATAACACATTATATGCACCATATATGAAATAATAAGTAGACTAATTAAAAATAAAATAAGTGCAAACATCATGAATGAATAAAATAAATTAAATTAAGGATGCTTAATAAAAAACAAATCTCTTCATTTTAAAAGCAAGTTATATATATGAAACACCTAAGTGAACACAAATGTTAATCCAGTTATTATTAACTAGCAAAATTTACTATCAGAAATGCTTCGCATATTCAACATCTTTATTTACATAGTGTTTCAATACATATTTACAAGCGCAAGCATAGTATGTCATCAGTATTAGATTTATATAAAGAATACAATGAAATTATATACAAACATCAAGTTGTGTAAAATAAGAATTCACTTATAGATTATATTCACAAACTATCACCAATCAAGTCTTTCACAACCATGAAATTTTTCATGATACTCCTCTTTTTTCTCTGGATAGCTCGTATTTAAATTTTTTGATGATTCTGATCAATAATTGATACTTTTAAAACACACTGGTTAATTTATGAGATTTCTTTTTAAATATTATTGTTACTAGTTAATTACAAAAATTATGTTTTTTTAATTAAACTACGTAATTTTATTTGTAATGGCCACTTTGATTGAAGTTATTTCTATATTTTCAGACCACATTATATCAAACAATTCTACCAAATCTAATTTAATAACAACAACTTTCTTTTAAGTTGCATCAGCATAACTTGAAAAAAAAAACTTAAAATATAATATACTGAAAAAATATTGTTCTTGCTTAAAAAAGAGCAGTTTATTTAAATTAAGCTAAATTATATTTTCTAACATTCTTTAGAACTTCTCACTCACGAAGAACAATAAATATTTATTTTTTAAATTTAATATTGATTCAAATATATAACTTTTGATCAGTTATAATTTAAATAATTCACCCAAATAAGTCTGTAACTGGGAATGATGCTTATGTGAGAATGACCCTAATTAAAATTCATGATTTCACTTTTTAACAAAATTAATAGATTTATTACACTGCTTTTGTAAGTTAATGTTCAATGATAATAATTTCTGGGTATTAAATACCCAGAAATTTTTAATCCAAGCATAACATGCTGTTTTAAATAGAAAATGTTAAAAAAAATTATAATTAGTAAACTCAGAACAAAACAGTTTTTCAATTAGAGTTTTTATTTTTTTATTGGAGTGCATTAAAGTCTCACAGTAACCACTATACAAATATTCAGACTTCTAACCAAGGTCAGTTGATACTGCTTGGTCAAGAACGATTCAGAAACAACTTAACTAATTTATATCAAATTTTAACACGCTGACTCAACCAATTTATATCAAATTTTAACATGCTATCTAAATTTCAATGAAACTGATGTAGTAGTTTGGTGTTTTTTGAGCCTCAAAATTTTATATAAAGGCATATATGATACGTGCCAAAATATACAGTACTGAATTTCGCGCAGTTCTCACGCACATGTCTGTTCATCGATGTATTGTTGCATCAGCATTATGCATTGTTAGTAGTCCAAAGAACATTGTGCTATAAGGCTGATTTGAAAATGGGTCTCATGACGGAAGAAAAAGTTTTCATTGTGGAGTATTATTTTCGCTTGTACGGAAATGCCAATCAAGGCAGGCTGAGTTTGAAGTTAATGGTGGAACAATATCACAAACAATTTAGTAAAGCGACACTGAGGAACACATTATGCTCTGTTACAAAATTTTGTCATATTGGTAGGGAAGATGTGGTAGGTGCTCAGCAACTCTCCACAAATGAGAATTATGGACATATCCTCAATCAAGTTTTGGAGTAACCTAAATGAAGTCTTTGATAAACGTCCTTGAAAATTATCATCAGCAATATGTCGCTTCAGTGACTATTTAAATATATAGGTTGATATCCGTACTGAATTCCAAAAATAAAAATAATTCAGAATTACAGCTCTAGTACTGTATATTTTGGTGCATATTGTAAATATACAAAGCACATACCGTCAAGTATTTTTCATGGTTTATTTAATATTTATACTGAACAATGTTCATGCAACCAAGCTTTTTCAAAACAAAGATTTGTCTCTGAATTTATTTTCAAAATTAGTGATAATTCTTTTTTTAAACAAAAAAGATTATTTAGGGTCAAGTATGACTTAATAAATACATGGAACACTATGGAAATTTCATCAACTCTATGCAAAACATGAAATCCAAACATATTTTATAAGCTTAAACTTTCATTTGATCATTTTCATACTATATGAAGTTTCTTTTATATTTTAATGTAAGACTTTTTTTCTATATACAACTCTGTACCAAAACATATTTATGTTGATCTAATGATTTTTGCGAACCATGTATATATTAGATCTCAATGAATGAGGTGTGATTAACAAAATATATCAAAACTTATTTTTAAATAGTATTCTTAATAGTGTTTCATATCTTATTGAATTCATCCTGTAGAATACATTGTAGGATAAAAATAATATGTCTCGTCTTAAAATGGGATCCCTATAGAAAAAATGGAATCTACCAAGTAACCCACATTATTACTAAATTTATTTTCAATCGAAATCACACAGGACTTGTAGAATTAACAAAAACGTCTTATATTAAAATGAAAAAAAAACTTTTTACAGTTTGAAAATATAAACAATCAATATTAGAAATATTGAAAACTAAAAAACTAATAAAAAATAAAAATAAATGCCTTACAAAAATAAAAGTTTACTGAAAGTAGAATAAAACTAAATATAAAACCAAAGTAGCTTACAAAATACAAAACCAAATAACTAAACAAACAAAATCAACAAACTAAAACAAATTACTTGCATGAATTGCTAAAAATATTAACTTTTTTTAAATTTAAAAAAAAATAAGAAAATCAGATGAATAAGCTAACATGCATAAAAGAATAATTACTTCTTAAGTTGCTTAGTGGTATGTTAATTCTTTACAATCTTGCTAATTCAATCTCAAAAATTAAACGTAAGAATAATAGATAACAAAATTGCCAACACTATTTGCAATACAAATGGATAATCAACATTACTTACTAAAATGTTTTGATATAATAAATATGACACTTGATAAAATATTTACAAAATAAAATAGATTACTATATGGATCTATAGTAAGTATACTAATTTTACTTTATTCTATATTATATTTTATTCTATAGGAAGTACTAATAAGCAAAAACACCAAATATCAATGTGTCAACTAATATTTGTCCTTTTCCCCAAATAATTTAAAATTATTATACCATTTAATCAATTGTATTATAAAATCTAAATAATCTAGTTACATATAAAAAAATGCTGATGTCCCCAAGATATATATATCAGATAATTTTGATGTAATAGGTCTAAAATTCTCAATTTCTGTGAATTGTTTACAATTCTTTATAAACCAATAAGAACTGGGCTTACATTTATTGTAGAAATATAAGTGTTCTCTTAAAGAATCATCTGATTTCAAAGTTTTATAACTATTCAGCTTTTAATCCGTTTTGATCAAGCAAAGTAGTGTGAGAAAGAGGAAACTCTTGAGTTTCACATGGTTGCTGCTAGGTAGCACCAGAACTTCGTTCACTTCATTGTCAAAGAAAATAGAAACTCCATAACAGAAATCATTTTGTGTTCAATTCTTCAGTGAGTCCATAATTATGTTCAGTGTGATTTTCATTGTGAATACAATGCTGAACCTCCTACCACTCAGAGCATTAGGCAATGGTATAGACAATTTAAAGACACGGGTTTTCTAGGTAAGGGGAAATCAAATGGTCGACCCTGGGTGTCAGATGATGATGATGTGGAGCACATCCATCAGAGTTTCTCACAAAGTCCCTGAAAATCAATTCGCTGTCGATTTCCAGGCTAACATTCCTGAGTTTCAATCTGGCGTGTCTTGCATTGACATTTGCTTATGAGACTGTAAAGGATTCAATTGCTGTACTCTCTTCATGAAGATGACAAACAACAACATTTGGAGTTTTGTGAATTTGTTCTTAATAAGGTAGCAGAAGATGACAATTTTGTTAGTATTTAGTGATGAGGCTTCTTTTCATTTAATTGGGAAAGTAAACTGCCACAATGTTAGAATATGGGGTACAGAGAAGTAACATGAATTTGTACAGCATGAGAGAAACTGTCCCAAGTTAATGTTTTTTTTGTGCAATTTCTCACGAGAAGGTGTATGGTCCCTTTTGTTCTTAGAGAACACTGTTATGGGAACAATGTGTCTTGATATGCTTGAAAATAAGTTTTTCCCTCAATTAGAAGCCATTTTAGAAGATTGCATTTTCCAGCAGGACAGAGCACCACCCACTGGAGTCTGTATGCTTGAGAATTTTTGAATGATAGGACTCCTCAACGACAGGTTAGCCGTATGGAACCTAACCATTTAGCTTTACATCACTGGTCTCCAAGACTGCCAAACCTCACTGTGTGCAATTTTTACTTGTGGGGTTTTGTAAATGATTCCATATATGTGCCTCCCTTTCCAGTTAACTACGAATCTGCATTAAAGCAGCCATGGCAGCAGTGAATAGAGAAATACTTGTTAAGGTGTGGGATGAATTCAACTACTGTGTGGACAAACTGAGCACCTCTGACTTGGTGTGTAAAAAAACTTCATGAATAAACCTTTAATACATAATTAATCTGAAGTTTTCTAATTCATTATTTTTCAAAAGATAAACAATTCAAATCAGATGATTCTTTTTAGAACACGCATATTTACAATGTACATTAAACATAAATAAGGTGTTTTTCTATTTAAATAATTTAAAGTGCACTATGTGACTGCTCTAATGGTTAATTAAGTGATTAATAACAAACAGGTATCTCAAAATGTTAACCTTTTATGTAAATTTGTATCTGCTAAAAATATTGCAATTTGATATTAAAATACTGTAATTTAAATAAAAATATTTTTTTTACATATAGATAAATATATAAACTTTAGGCAAATATTAAACATTTGAATAAATATTCAAAATCGAAAACGACAGTTTAGAGTTGGTAATCCTGAGGTGATTTATTTTTAAATGTAGTTTTCTAAAAATACATCTTTAAGAAGGTGACATTTAGCTTTTTTATTAAAATATAATTACTGACATACATTAAAAATAGATTAATCATTAACTATTTTAATTTAAACTATATTTGTATTAAATCTATTTACTTAGGTTAGGTTATATTTTTTTAAATTTCATTTAGATTTGTTAAACAGAACAAAAACCAACAAAATTAAATATAAAGAATTACATTAACACAACTACATCTTATAATACAGATTTTTTTTTTAATTTAAAGGAAAAACAAAAATATTATTTCAAAACTGTTTATTTACCTGTTCAGCAGTTTTATAAAAATTAAGACTTGCAGTAACTAATTTATGGCGTTCTTCAGCTGATGTGACTAGTTGCTGCCAACGTTTTGTTACCTCTTCTGATATTTCTCTAATACTAGGTGGATCATAATGATTTGCACTGATTAATGCTTCTGCTCTATGTTTTACTTGTACTGCAGAAGTATGTGTTTTCTGAAATTAAATAAAATGTCAGATTAATGAGAATAGCATAACTAATATAAAAAAGAAGAATAATCTGTGATTATTATTCCAGATATTCTTAAAAATGTGAAGAAATCGAAAAAAAAAACACATAAAATTCTGAAATATCTTCAACATTTCAGTCTTTTTTAATTAACTAATAAGAAACGAAAAAAAATGATTGGTACAAACAGGAAAAATCTGAAAAGAATAACTAGAAATCAAAATATGATTTGTTTAATTTTACAGGAAGTTATTTGGTTTGAAACCCATTTATTTTTTATCTCAAATCAATTATTATATTTAAAATAATTTTTTTTTTAAATCAATATATTTAAAAGTAATCAAAACTTTTTGGATATTGCAGTAAATAGACTAAAAGTGTATAGTATGAGGGATGGTTGAAATGTAATACGCACGGAACATAAGAAGAGATCAAAATGTCGCACAAAACAACAGATGCTGCCATCTTGCAGTTTCATTTCCTTACTACTAGCATTCCAAAACTCTCTGACCCATGTCCTTTCATTTTCTGTCAGTTGTCATTGTTATGAAATTGAGTATACTTACTATACAACTACCTACTACAACAACTACAACTACTTACTATACAACATTCAGTAATTGCATTTTTAATATTAGAAAAAATAAATGCTAGTAACATTTATTGTTGTCCAAAGGCAGTTTATGATGATGAAAATATTGAATAAAATACTATAAGTAAGTGGGTAATAAAATATTGTGCATCAGAAGCTGGTAAAGAAAGAATTGAGGATGAACCTTGCAGTGATCAACCAGTTTCTGTGACTGATGAGAAATACTAAAAGGATTTGGAAACATTTCTTTTTGGTGCTTCTTAAACATATACTAAAATACCTTAGGAGATATATATCATATTACACCACAATGATGAACTGAAGGATACAATGAAGGCTGGATCATGAAAAGACCACAAAGAGAATGAGAAAGCTGGTTGGAATGAGAAAACTGTTGGGAGAAATGTGTAAATGACAATTGAGGAACAAAATAAATGTAAGTTTTCGTAACAAATAAGATATATTTTTAGGCCTACTTGTTTCATTTGACTATGTCTTTGTGAGTTATGAGTGATTGTGAACTACACTACAGCCATCCTTTGTATTACATTAATACTAATGGATGTAATAAATCACATTAAAAACTTATAAAGCATATATTTGCCAAATACGGAAAATAATTCAATATACTGTATGTTAATAATAATTATTTTATTTCTATTTTAACTGAATGTGAAATTTAAGTTACAAGAACTGCTGCTATCTATACCATTGTTGTCTGTTGCTAAAATTATAATGTGTACAATAGTTAATCATTTCAGTGACAATTAAATTTTGCCACATACTGAAAAAAATTCAATTAATGATTAAAAATTACTTTCTTACTGCTGCATCCATACAAACCTAAGTTGTTTCTTAGGCTTGGAGATGAACCTAACCCATACTTTTCTGTTTTCTGCTACCTATTCTGCTTCTAAATGATTAGATCGTTCTTTCCTTGGTGCCACTATTTTAACCTTGGCTTTTCCAACTGTCTTCTCTTCTCTGGATTCTTCCATCAAACTTAATTCAACTTGTATCCTCTTACCTTCTCATTATATATCCTACCCAAAAGTCTTCTCGCTTTCACGGTGGCTAAATGAATACTTATACAGAACTCTCAATTCCATGTTTTTCCTTGTTCTCAAACTTCTCTTTGATTAGCTAGATATCTCCAGTATGATTTTATTCTCAAATACATGGTGTTTCTTATTCTTTTACACAAGTTTAAATTTTAATCTAATTTTCCCTGATATGCTCACAATAATCTTATTTTTATCAAAATTTATTTTAAATATTTTTAACTTAATTAATTTTCTGTTTGTACATCATCCAATTCTTTATCATTTAGAATTTACCCATTGCAAAAAACACTACTATAATTGTTCTTGCACCCAGAAATTAAAAAAAAAACCTATAAATATTACAAATATAATAATAATTAATTTTCTGTATTATGTAATTATTTTTATTTCATCTGTTTGTCTTCTAACACTAATCAACATTTTGTACACTCCTGTAATACATATTATCATTAATAAGTTCATTATTATTCAGAAATTTTTAAAAACCTATAACTGATGATTATTACTATTTTACTATAAGCTTTTTTTTTGTTAATCGTTGGATATAAATAAAAGTAAAAGATTACACACAGACATTGAATAATACCAACAATCTTCATAGCAGAAAGTTGATAACCTAGCTGTTACTTACTAGCTGTTCAGTGAGTGAAAACTTTAAATATCACTTACAGTCATTTTTACAAAATAAAATCATGAAAAAAATAAACAATTAATTGAGTATCAAAAACAAACAAAGAATTAACTTTGTTATTAATTTACTGCCATGAATGAATAAAAAAAAAACCTTACAAGATCAATTTATTAAAATTAACATAAATATATAAAAATGAAATGTTTTATTATTCAATTTAGCACTATCAAACAAAACTTCTTAAGTACAATTTACAAAAGTACGTATCATTTCAATATGGAAATATCAAATAAACAAATAAATACAATTAGGCTACTAATGAAATCATGAATGTTTCTTGAATTTACTGACAGAATGCAGCATTGTAAAGTGTATTTTTGAAATTTGTGGGACTACAGTCAACTAAAGTATCAAAGCTAAATGAACTTATATGGCAGAGGGTTAAAGTCAATTAAAATAGTCAAAGGAAAACTACCAATAGTCGACAACAATTGATTTAGGCACTGAAAGGATTTAAGGGGTATATTATAATTAAATAACAGTTCTTTACTTCTATCAATAATGCAGTAGAGTTGGGTGGTGTAAACAAATTAATTTCATTAAAAAATCAGTAAATGGAATAAAATAAAATAAAATAAAATTCACCTCTGTATTATAATCACATTAAAATACAGATGTGTATTTAATACATATGTGTATTAAATTACTATTAGTAATTGTACTAATAGTACAATCTATATCGGTACAATTGATATTTTAATCACATATATTACGTGTATTTAATACCAAAAGAAAAATTATTTATAAATTATTCTTTTATTAATAGAAACAACCCTATTTTTTGGTGAACTTAGGTTCATTACTTACAGTCTGTGGAAGACTTACTATGTAGGCTTAGTTTAGTAATAAATTTATAAAAAAAAAAGAAATAATAACTACAAAATTAACAATAAAATATCAAGTGAGCATTGACAAAATAAACGTATTAATAAGATCTGTCCTATTTTATTCATTAAATTAAACGAATATTAATTTTACTTTTCTTGTATAAGTGTCCCAACAAGTAAGCTTAAAATTTATCATACAAACTTTATCAGGGAGAAATTACATCTCAAAATTGTATTCAAACTGTTCTTTCAGTTGGTTCTCTATCTGCAATTTAATTTAAGACAAATTTTAGTATTATAACATATATGCATAATTTTATAAGATCAATTAGTTCACGGATTGCTAAAACGAAAAAAAATATTGTTAAAAAAACTACTGCACAAAAATTTTATATCTTTATTGAGTTATATTTTATAACTTTTTTCTAAAGAATCTTACCTGAAAATAAATAATAAGGCATCCAATATTACAAATGTAATATAAATTCAGATGAGCATCTACTGTGTTGAGCACATGTTATTTTAACAAAATGAATAAAAAATTGATACATCCATCCAACCATCAAACCAGCGTACCAAATATAAAATAAGAATCAAAAGACTGCATTAATAAAAACATTGATTGACTCATACATAAAAAAAATATCTGAAAATAGAAGGCACTCACCTCAATTGCCACTTGAAACTGTTCATGTTCTTTCTTTAGTTGTTCGGCATCTTGTAGGCATGTTGGAACAGTAAAACTTGCAGTCAACATTGCCTCACCATTTCTGATCCAGCTAATGACCTGTAATTATTTTAATATCTATAAGCTTCTTAAAACTAAAATATAAATCTTTGTTTAAGTAGATAATAGTAGTAAACAAATAAATACAGGTAAATATTTTTTTTGTTTTGAATTTCAATCAAAAAATGATTAAATTCCTACATGTAGCAGAGCATCCCAAGATTTAAGGACATGGATTGGAAGAGAAGTAATAATTGAAAATATGCAAAACTTTAAATAGATATCAAGTTGCAGGTTACTCATGCAACTTGATATTTATTTATGATTTGAAGGCAATTTAAACATTACCTTCATTTCATTGAATGCTTAAAATACCAATTACAGAACTCATTATTCAAAGGTTAAAGGAAAATCTTTTCAGTGCAACCTAATTCAGGTGTAAATCTGGTAAAAAATTACAAATTACAAGAAGACCTTCCTCTTTCTCAATCCTGTTAAAAATAAAAAGATTTATTATTTTGAAAAAGTAATTCGTTAACACTTCTAAAACAACTATAATGTACAAATAATACATAAATCATCATGTAATATCCTTTTAAACAACATTCCATGTCTTGAATTAATTGTAGAAAATATGTGGGCAATAATATATAATACGTTTTTCTCTGTAAAATTAGTCATAATAAAAATAAGAATAATAGCAACAAATATAGTTCTTTTTTTCTGTAGAAATAATATGAAAGTCCCTGCTCTCACATACTTGACAAATTCTTTAACATAATTTCTGAAATAATCTCAAAATGGACAGTATATCCAATTTTCAATTTCACTACAAATGTGTTAATCTAAGTTTTAATAAACCAAGTTATTAATAATCAGAGGACAACTAGAATTCAAAATAAAATTAAGCAATGTCAAAATAAACATACATATTACTAACTGTATTCTTATAAAATGGCAAAAAAACCCATTACATTACATGATTTGTTAATTGTGATTTTCCAAACCTGATTAGCATCAGCTCGAAATTGACAAAGCTGTACACACTGCTCTAATTTAACTCTTTTCATTTCTGCAAGATCTTCTAAGTCCATTTCTCTTTCATGTAAAAATTCCAAAAGAACTTGTACTCTAGTTTGTGCAGAATATTGGCTGTCTGCCATTACGGATACACCAGATGTTTCAAAAACCTGTAGTCATAAAAGTAATTAAATAAAATATAAAAGCATTTTATTACCTTGAAGCTATCAATAAACATGGTATAATATGTAACGTTTATGTTATTTAAAATATATAATTAAGGTAATGATTTATTTATTTGTAAAGTAGCAAAGTGACAACAAAATTTTACAATTTTGGAAATAAATTAAAACACTGCTTTTAAAATGTAGTAGTAGTTACTCAATTTATAAAGGGTTATAATCTGAAAAAAATCTTGTAAATTAAAATCTCTATAAATTAAGACCTAAGATAAATATAATGTTTGGTTTTAGAATGTTATCTACTTATATGTGAAGACAATAAATATTTGGAATAAATTATTTAGAAAAACTCTGTATGCTAACATATTCCTTATGCATTATGGAAAAAAAAATAGTAAATGATGTTACATACTAAGTTTATTTACACATTTTTTGCTCATTATTTTTCTTTTTTCATTAATCAACCGATTCTTTGATTTCAATCTGCCTTCCTTTCTATTCAGCATAAATCTTTTAACTGCAATATTTCCTTCATCCTTAATTATCTGTTTCACATATTGTAATCCTTGTTTTTCTTTAGGGTTTCTGATGATATTTTTACATCAAGTTACATTTTTCATCATGATATAAAAGGTAATAGTCAGGGTCACTTTCTCTGAGAATAATGACGTTAACGACACAATAATCCCTGTGGTAAACAGAGTGAAAGTGCCACTTGTATTTTCACATATAACAAGTGACTGTCAGATCACCTACATTCATTAAAACTACTTCACATAACAAATAAACAGCTTTTCTACACTCTTCATGTTCTTCAATAATAAAATTATCAAGAAAATCTGGACACTAATACTCAATTACACCAGTCTGATTTTTGAAAACTTAGTTTATTATATTAATCTTTTAAATTAATCTTTTGTAATTTTACTACCTAAATAACAACTCTATAAACTTCTAAAATCGTTCATACCAGGAATTATAGATTCCTTACTTTTTCTTTATTTTTTTTAACCTCCAGGTCTGCAGTCAAGCAATTCTTTCCGCAGAGGATGAGATGAGTGTTTTGAAGTGTGTGTGAAAAATGCCATGCCAGACTGGGATTCGAACCCAGGATCTCCGGGTGAAAGGCTACCACTCGCGCCAGGGAGGACAGCATACATTCCTTACTGAAAGATGTTGTCTTCCCCTATCTAAATATTTAACATTAATTATCTTCCGTTTATTTACATTTTATTACCTTTGTTTTATTTATGTTTAATTTAAAATTGAATGAATCCACATTAAAATATCCACATAAAATCCCTTATCAATGAATCCACATCATCCTTTAACCTAAATACCTTAGTTTCACCCAAAATACCACCAATTAACTAACAGCAAAAAAATGTTAATCTTCTCTTCTTCCTAAATTATTATTAGTTTTAAAAGCTTTCCTCAATTTCTTCACAGCCAATTTTCATGCACAACAAAGGAAAACAACATACTTTTCTCACTTCTTTGTCTGCAATTTTTTTTTATTTATTCTAATTTTATGTATATATGACTCATCCAAACAATAAATCTCCTTGTTTATTTAAAAGAATAATTAAGTGAATGTGACTCATAGAAAGCAAAACCTTACATCAATCCAATTTCTTTACCTTTTTTACAAATGAAAAACTCTTTGTCAGTGTTTACATTTTTAAACAATGGACAAGGTTTTTAATTATCAGTCTGCAGAAAGCTATGATGATTAATAACGTATAATTTATAA